>NC_135573.1:109847500-110472500 GCF_965152235.1 Eretmochelys imbricata | reverse complement strand
TCTTGTGCTCATTTCTGTTTGTTTATTTCACCCATCTCTTCATCTCCCATCTTAGATTGCAAGGCTCTGTTGGCAGGAACCATCTTTTTGTTGTTCATTTGTACAGTGCCCAGAACAATGGGGGCCTCATCCAGGACTACAATACAAATAATGAATAACAATTGTACTGTTTTCTTACTGCACTATAAGTACAGTTGTTGCAGTGGAGTTTGCTGATTCCTTAGGGCTTGTCTACACTGGCAATTCTCAGCTCTGCTACTTTCTCTCTCAGGGGTGTGAAAAAACACCCCCCCCCGAACACAGCAAGTTTCAGCGCTGTAACGCAGCAGTGTAGACAGTGCCCCAGCGCTGGGAGCTGCGCCCCTCGTGGAGCTGGGAGAGCTCTCTCCCACCGCTCTGCCGCGACCACACGAGCCATGTTAAAGCACTGCCGCAGCAGCGCTTTAGCATTGCCAGCGTAGACTAGCCCTAAGATACCATTAAAGTTGTGTGCAACTAAAGAGTAGTTTAAAGGCCCAGGAACAAGGAAGGGTGCACACAGACGCAAATGTTTTGGTGATATTTGCTAGTTCTTGGGAATTGAAGGTACAGTATTTGCATATCTGTTTATCTTCAATATGAAGTCAAACTATGGATACTTTTCTTCTACAGATGGTTGACTGAATTTGTGAAATACATCACAGCTAAAACAGGTTGGAAACCAGATTTTCTGTCCTGCCAAAATTTTTGAAATTTCAGAATATTTTTCATTCCAAATGAGGCCAAAATTTTGAAATTTTTCACAAGAAGAAATGGGAGAAAAAAAATTAATGTCAGGTCAATCAAAATATTTCATTTCAGTTTCAACCTTTTAATTTGTTAATATGTAAACTAAAGTCAATTTCAAAACAATGTGATTTTGAAATGAAACCCTGAAACATAATTCCCAAAATGTTGAAACAGGATGTTTTGACACTTTTTCAAAACTTTTCCCCCAGCTTTTCTACATGAATTTTTGTCAAAATTAATGCGGTATTGTGAAAAACTTTAGTTTTGTCAAAATGGCATTCTCTAACAAAACTTTTAACAACAATTTTCTAGTTAGCTCTAATTCTGGCATTGTTTAGAAATTACCATCATGGCTGTAGCCTTCTTCTGCAAACTCCGTCACAAGTTCAAGCAGTTTTACAATGCTTCATCTTGATCTGAGAAGGCTGTCTGCAAATCTCCACAGACCACATTTTGGCCAGTGTCGTATAACCAATTTTTCTTTTTTTGATTGTAGCTGTTGTAATCAGACCTTGATAAGAAATGCTGCCAGAGACATCCAATCAGCCCCATGTTATCATCTGGAAATGATTAGAGCCTTCAAGGCAGATTGAAGCCATTTTGATAGCACTGATTAGTTCCTTATTTTAAATTGTGCCATTTCACCGGTAAGATTCTTGCCTAATTTACAGAGATTTTATTTATTGCACTGTAAATAGTAAAACTAATTTTGTTGTGTGAACCTTAAACTGGCTATTGAAGCTGTAACTTTTGTAATTTGAAAGTCATGTGAATAGTGTTGGCTCTCTTGCAATGCACAATAATCAATTATCACATCAGAGAGTTCAGTTACTTCTCCGTGATGTGGTATTGTAGCTGTTTGGCTTCATCTCCTGAGATGATTCTAAGCACCCTCACTGTGTGTGCCATACTTTGGGTTACCCACTGTGATGCTCTGGAGTTCAACCCAGCGTTAAAGGCGTAGTGTCACCGCCTGCCCTGCAACTCTGGGCTCCTTAAATGCTATGCTGCTGTGGCTCGCAGCCCTGACACCAACAGCCAGCATAAAAGCCTGCAGGTCAGACCCTGGCTTCCACTGCCCAATTACTTTTTGCAGGGTGACCCCAACACCCTCTCAGTCCTGAATTTCTTCAAAACCGTCTGCCCTGTAATGTCCAGCCCTCTTGCTGAACTCTTGCAGAAGTTAAATTTGCGGTTCCTTTAAAGAGACGTTACACTGCAGCTTATTCACTTAAGTGGGGTTGACAAATGCTCCACTTCAGTCAAAAAGAAAAGGAGGACTTGTGGCACCTTAGAGACTAACCAATTTATTTGAGCATGAGCTTTCGTGAGCTGCACCGAGTTGGCTTAAGTTTATTAACAAAAGGAATAGGTTTAAATGATATCAAGTAGAAAGAATAAAGATAAAAATAGTTACAAACAAAATGCTTCTAAGCCTAAAATTTTGCTTAATCAGCTATAGTTCTTGTTCAAGATGGTTTCCCTACTTACAGCAAGTTCTCCAATGTGACTGACTGTTTCAGCCAGGATCCACCCTTACAGAATCAAAGTGCTGGTGTCTTTGTTCCCTCAAGAGATGGATAAGTCTGGGGTTCTCTCCCCTTTCTTTTTATAGTCCAGTAAACCTTTGAAATGTATTCTTTGCGAAGTAAGCCTAGACAAAGCATCTTTCTTGCTGGGGTGTAGATGCCCTGCTGTCTTCCCAAAATTCAGTTACCCTATGTCAAGAGGCAGGAAGGCTTCCTGGTGCAGTCTCCATCCCTGTCAAGATTGTTAAGTGATCACTTTTCCCCACTTGCTCTCCTGATGACTTTGTTCACCTTGCAAGTAAATGTGCTTTGCTTTGTCTTTGGTTACACCTTGCTTAATTTACGTTGGAAACACCTTCAAGGAGGCGGAACCACATTCCTTTTTCTGGAACAGGTGTTGCTTAGCCACCGCTTCCCAAATACATTTGAAGAACATATCTCCAACACATAGCTATAAAGTCCTTTGTGGGTTTACTGTACATACAGCCCTCAAAAATATTAATGATCAGTCAGTTAATAGTTTCCCAGTGATATATTACATGCCACCTTTTGGGTATCTATCATGACAATAGGGTACCAACTGGCATTGGGGTGCTCTTAGGGTCACACCCAGCTTACTGCTCAAAGACATCGACTGCCTTTTTGAGTGGTGCCTTCCCTTGCAGTGTAAATGTGGTAACAGTCGGGGTAGCTCAAAGTAAAATTAGGGTTGCATCTATCAGAATGTTGAGATCCTCACCAAAAGCAGTCTCAGGCACCCCTACCAACTCTTCTTTTTAACTGCTGGAAGCCTTGTGGTGACATGGGCCAGCTCTACACTAAAAAGTTAGGTCGATGTGAGTCACCTTGCACTGACCTATTTCTGCATATTTCTATGCTACGATTTGTCTCTGGCTGACATAAGTGCCCCGTTACTGCAAAGCTGTAAAACTGCCTCACAGAAAAGCCGTGGTTAACTTACTGAGGTCGATGCAGTGTGAGTGTGACCAGTGTCTACCCTAACAGTCCTCTAACCCCACGCCCTGCTACAGTGACAGCTCTGGTTACAGTTGTAGACTTCACAGCCCAGGGGTCACAGAGACTGGAATCCTCCCCCAGCCCTTTAAAACTCCCCATGTGTTTTTGAAGTTCCTTTTCCTGATTGCCCACCATGGTGAGCACACCTATCAGCTTGCCCTTGTGTGCAACTGCTCAACTAATCATGCTGGCTCAATGCACTAGATGCACTCCTGTCTGGAGTAGACAGTAGGTATTGGATCTCCTGGGCCTGTGGGGAGAAGAGGCTGTGAAAACACAGCTACGGACCAGTCGTAGAAATATGGACATCTGTGAACAGATTGCATGGGAGATGTGGTAGGGGGTATCCAGCCATGCCAGGACCTGTTTGAGACTCTGCCACAGCCTGGTCAGTCCCACCAGTCAAGCACAGATGAGCCTGATGAAGGGGGCAGGACCTCAGGTAAGCGTATGAAGACATTTTTCCTTAACAGTGTTTAAATTCAAGGATGGCGCCCAGCCCATCCTCATGTTAACGAGGAACAAGTATAGACTATAAATTGTTTTACTCCTATGAGATGAGGTAGAGGTACAACAGAGGTAGAGTTGGCATCTGCTTTTCATTTTCCTGTCAGGTGAAGCGGGGGCCGAGTGGCATGCAGAGCACTTTGTTTATGAATGTAGGGCTGTCCCTTTTATCCTCCTGAGATCTCAGTGAAACTTGTGGAGATAGTCAGTCAGCAATCCTCTTCCAAAGGTTTCTAGGCAGGGCTGCCTTAGTTATTCCTCTGCGGCAGGACACTTTCCCATGCCACTCTGTAATGATTCAGCTGGCACCATTGCAGTGAAGAGGCTAGTGGCATACAGGCCCAGGCAGCTGTGGGATGCCAGTAGCCGCTGTGTGCTCAGTGCCTTTGTTACCCCCCGGGAGTGAGAGATCAGCTAAAATCACCAGCGCCTGTGGGAAACAGTCAGTGGTGCAAGTAGAGATCATTTCTTGCCAGTACGCTGCATTCCTGGGAGGGACACAAAGCTGGGGCATGTGACTTCCCCACGTGACACCCCACATGACTCCTCCCAGCCCGGGGCCCCGCACTCTCCCTGTCCCCTCCCCATGATCCACATCCATCCCATGTTACCTCGGGGGGGCTCTGTCCTCCTCCCGCTGCACCGAAGACTTCTGCTGTACAGACTTCGGCCCTTCCACGCAGCAGCTGCGTTTCCTGAGGCCTCCTGCCTGGGGTCTGTACAGCAGCCTCGCTGGAGGACAAGGCTGGGGGGGGCTGGGATGGTACAGCAGCCGCGCCAGAGGAGCTGCCGGTGTGGGGCTGCCCAGTGGCCCCAAGTTCTGCTCCTTTCACCGCTGCGGTTCCCAGGAGAGCCCTCAGGCTCTCTCAGCTCCTAGGAAAGTCCGTATCCGTCTTCATCTCTTGGTGCAGGGGCTCCTCCACCTCAAGTGGTGGTGGTGAGGGGTTTGAGAAGCACCTTTACTTCCCACTTGAGTGGAGAGTATTTCAGCATCTCCTTTCTGCTCCTGAATCAAAGCAGCATCCCTTTGTTATGCCTTCCAGGAAGCGTGGGAGAAGGCCCAGCAGTGACAGAGTGCTCTATGGTGTCATTCAGCTCAGCCTGCTGATCAGTGTTCAGTGCCTTGGGCCTGCTCTCAGGCAAAGAGAGACAAGGGCCAACCCATTTTCTCGCCAGTGGAACTGACTCACAATGTCAGCTGCTGTTCCAGACTGCTTGTGATGGATCCTTGGAGACTTGCTCCCAAATTCAGAGGCCCTTTTTGAACACAGGACCCGGATATCTGCCAATAGCTGCCTTAATCCATCCATGTCAGTTCTGTGGTAAGGAGAACAACAAAACAACAACAAAAGAAGAGATTTCATGGGATATGTTTTGTGACATGCTGAGATAAAACACACATAAACCTCATAATCTTAGTACATATCTCAGGCACTTATATGGCCCTCATCTGAACACCTCACAGATAGGGATAGGGAAGTACTGTTATCCCCATGATACAGATAATGGTGTAACCCACACACCTTTGGGGTGTGGCGTTCTGTCCCATCTAGTGGCACCGAGAACACTTAGAGAGGTAAAATGAGTCTGCTTTGCAACCTTAGCTAACAGCTAGTTGACATTAGTTCATGCAGTAGTGTTGGATCGTGTTAAAGAAGTTCTGTATTAAAATCACAAATTAGTGTGATTCCCCATAGTTTAAATTCCAGGGTATTACTAATTAAGAGGTCTCTTGGTTTTTGGTACTGTTTCTCTCCCTCTATGTGTTAAACTTGCAAGCTGCTAATTGCATTAGTACATTCTAAGACAGAGTCTGTTCTCAAAGCAATTCTTTGTAATAACAACTACTCACACAGAGAGAGACTCAAAACAATACTCTGTAACAACAGACACAGCACCCAGAGACTCCCCGCCCTTTTGCTGTATTCATCTTGCTTTGTTAACAATTGTGATTAAAATAGACATAGAGGATGTATGTGGATGGATGCTTGGTGTGGATAATAACTGGCTGATCAGGGAGGTGCCAGCCTAAGAATCCAGTGTCCATCGGCTGAAGAAGGCGTCAAGTGGAAATAACCAGAGGACCCCCGGAGGGCAGACTGGAATCCACCCAACAGCCTCAAGGATGGGAGAACCAAAGAACAAGGTAACATCTAGCAGCACGGAGCCATCAGGAATGTGCCATCTGCTGATTGATTCAGCAACAGTATGATGAAGCAATTCCCATAGACTGGCATAGGAAGAAATTCCTATAAAACTGGACTCTAGAAAGTGAGAACGTTGGGGTCTGATTCTGCAAACCAACTTCCAGGAGCATCAGATGAGCATCTGAAAAGGCCCTGCTCCCCCCTCATATCCAGGCCACCTGGCCAGTGGTTTGGCATGAGCAACTGTAAGGCTGGTAACTATGATAACAACCTTGCAGAACCTGTGTGTGTGTGTGTGTATGAATGAATGTGTGAATAAATATGAGATTGAATGGAATGTTATAGCTATAACTAACTGCTTCTATGATTCTTTCTGTATTCACAATAAATGTGGCATTTTGCCTTTTCCCCTTTAATAAGATCCTGCTGGCTTTTATTTTATTGGTATAACAGTAGAGGCTCATGCACGAAGCTCCAGAGGTCCCACGTTCAATCCCACCCTCCGCCGACGGGGGTCTGTTGGTGTTACAATGGCACAGCAACTTAGAGCATGCCTACCTTGCAGCTGCGAGTGAGCCTCTCAGCCCAGGTAGTCAGCCTCCCAGCAGCATGTATGTTGTAGCTACCCAAGTCCAAGCCAGCCTGAGCCCATGGGTCCAAACTTGGGCAGCTTGCCTGTGCCACCAGCTATGCTGCAATGTCCACACTGCTAATTTTAGTCCACTAGCTTAAGCTAGCATGAGTCTGTCTCCTTGGGCTGGGAGGCTCACTCACACACAGCTGCAGTGTAGACATACCCTAAAGCCTTGGCAGTACCATGTAGGTTACGTGTAGCCACACGACTCAGTGAAAAGCAGGCTGTGCCCACGCTGCAGTGTGTACACAATAGTGTGTGGCTGCCTTTGGCAGGGAAAGGCTCCAGCAATTGGGAGCTGCTGGAGGTTTTCCTTGCTGCCTCAGCCTTCTCCTGCTGCTGGAGTCTTTCACTGTGGCAGGGAAAGACTCCATCAGTGGAGAGGCAGTGGAATGCTATGCTCCCAAAAATAGCAGTGGAGATATGGGAGACAACTGCTTGGGCAAGTAGAGAGCCATCTAGGGCATATACCCTAAGGTTCTGGTGTGTCTTTAGTGTACTTGCCTAAGCAGTGCCTCACCATCGACACTGCTGCTTATACCTGTGCAAGGGGCATTTGCAGCATCTGAACTCCACATGCCACCGTAACCTGGGTGTCTTGCCAGGGTCACATAGGAAGTCTGTGGCAGAGCTGGGAATTGAAGCCATATCTTCTGCACCCTAGGCTAGCACCCTAACCACAGGGCTACCCTTCCTTTCGGGAGTCAAAAATTCTTTGCTAGTCTTAGTTTTGACAAACTATTGGAGTTAAAAAAAAAAAAAAAAAAAAAAGGCAATTTCCCTCTACATGGTAGCATTGCAGTAGCTTCCAAACACAAACCATCCCCTCCTGGAGTGGACAGACTACACATGGGGAAGCTGGGTACTTTTTGTGTCTCCCCTCCCTCCCCCCACCCAGAAGCAAAGAACCTGAATGTTGCTCAGTAAAATCATGTAATCATGTTCTGTTTTAAATCTCAAAGCATCACCACAATAAGTTCTTAAATTATTATTCGTTCCATTCCAGTTGGGCGTGCCACGTGCAATGCAGGGGAGAGAGAACTTCTTGTCCCCATTCTCCAGGCATTTGTGCAAGAGCCAAGGGAGAGAAGCAGCCCAGGAAGAGCGAGAAGTGGTGAGTGCAGAGCAGTGCCATTAGTATAGCAGTGGTCAGAAACATTAGGGCTTCAGCCCTACCCTCTGGTTAAGCTCTGGTGTTGTTGCACTTGTGTGTGCAATTGCATGTGGTAGAGTCTGATCTTTTAAAAGCAATGAAACAGTATGTATCTGAGGGAAGGATGTCGCTCTTAGACTTGGAAATGGAAAGAGGACACTTTGTTAGTATTCAAATAGTATTGACAATAATGTTAGATCCAGTTGTAAATACAGGTGAAGATGTGGGCTTCTCTGCTGAGGTCACCCTGGAATGAGGTCTCCAAACACCTAGCAATTATCCTTCTCTCAGTCTGGCTCTCAGGAAAGAATCAGACTGGGGATAAATCCTTTGGTCTGTCAGAACATTCAAGTGAACTACAATTAAAAGTTATTCACCATAAAAGAACATTGCTTCTAATGATTTTTATCAGCAAAAACATTCCTGGGCAATAGCATGATAACAGAATTAGAATCTCATACATTTTCAACTTTCTGATTTACACCAGGCAATAAACTTTGGTGGTTTAAAAAAAAATACATTACTAATAAAACTAACATTGCACTGAGAGTCTCAGTTCCTGGTCTGAGATAAATTATTATTTTTTATTGATTGACAACGCCCTTTTTCTCAGTTCTGCATAATTGTGTTTGGTGGCTAGAACTTCTCTGAGAGAAAGGTATGTTTCTCCCTCAGATCTGAATGGTTACCCTCTAAATCATTCTTAATTAAATCATTAAACTTTGAAGCTTAAAATAAGGGAGGTGGGAAGGTATAAAATATGTTCATGTATGCTTTTGTGTTAATTTATGTCTTATGTTGAATAGCAGGGAAAAGCAAGTTAAGCATTTTTTTAAAACCACATAATCAGTATAATTGATGCATTCAGCCTATAGAACATACATATAATAGTCCATTGTAATCATAAGATTGGCCAGCCAATACTTTGCCTTGGAGACCATTACTTAAGCAGATGACTCTTGACCCCTTTCTTTTAGAACTTCCAGAGGTTTGCTAGAAAGAACTTTTTTGTGCCAGTCAGTCTTTAACATCTCCCCCTGGGCAGACTCAGTTTTTCATTTAACTTACTTTTGAACATTAATCCTCCTTTTATCCCGAGGATCTTTATGAGAAATGGATTGGGTTTGGAGCCTTTTCATAACAGCAGTTGTAAATGGTTCCTTCTTATGGGTATAAATCTGTCACAATGAAGCAACGATGTATGTGCTACAAGACAGATGTATTTTTTAAAGGAAAAATGTTACTAAACAATGAGCAAGCAATGTGCTGCGTAGTGTATTTAAGATCACTTACCTTTGCTATCTCTCTAGAACTAATGTGCTCCCAAATCTGTAGATGGTTAAAGAAATTCAGTATATAGTGAACAGATATGAGAATGTGGAACAAGTTGCTCTAATGAAGAGTCAGATATCTTTTGACATAATTCATATATCTACCATTAGTGCCCAGTTCCTGAGGTTGTTGACAGGCATAAGAAATGGACAGAGAAGGATTTGCAACCCAAAGAGCAAACCTGATTAAAGCATCCAGTTTAAACAGATGCTGACTCAGGAAAAGAAGAATGTTGGCCAAAACCTTATAGACTTAAATAGAGCAGAGCAAAGTAGGTGGTTGCTTTGTGACATCATTGGAAGGCAAAGGGCATAACAGTGAAAAAAATGTTTGAACAGGAATGCCAGAAATTATGAAAGAAAGGACATTCATGGTGTTGTGTACTTGCAAAATAGACCAGAAAGACTACTGTAGGAAGGAAATGGAATCAAATTAGAGCTGCTATAAAAAGACCAATTCCTCTTTTTGTGTTAATCTCCTCCCAGAACACCCAAGGGTTGGCTCTTCATTCCAGAGCCACCATCTTTCATCTTCCTCTCTTCTACATAACACCCTATCGCTCTTTTTTCAATTGCAGTGACTGTCATGTCTGCAGTCCTTATTGCAGAATCATTTGAGTTGAAAGGAACCTCTAGTTAGTCACCTAGCCCATCAGTTTGCATCATGATAGAAATGCTTTTATTAACCATATGCCATCCCTGATAGAGAGATAACAAGTCTAGCACTGACTACACCCATTATGTTTTATTGCCCAACCATCAATTCCCTTCACTTGGAATTATAGAGCTTGCAGTCTGCTCTGAGATCTGTTGTTCAAAAGGAAATTTACCAAGAGCATCCTCTTACATTAGAGACCAAAGTGTCAACTCACCGTGTGCCTAATCTCAACTGGACCGTAGCACTGGAATCTTTGGCATGCTCCCCCAAAACCCAGATTTCCTACATGAGATGCACTGTGAGGTAAAACAAAGGAAATTTTGTTTTTAATCTGAAGTGGTTTGTTCTATTAGAGCTGCAGATAGCCCAAAGAGAGTATTGCTGCATGAAAAGTTATTGAGTTCCCTGATCTCTTTCCCTCCTAGAAGGCCTGAACTGGGCTTCTGGAATAGATTATAAGGAAATCAAACATCCCCTATAAAAGAAAAATACAGTAAAAAATAGCATACGATCAAATGGACTGTGATCTTAAAACAAACACATTTTCAAAAACAAAGCATGTCAGTACCAGTGAAAATCATTGTCAAAAATATAGTTCCAATATCAGTCATGGAGCCAACAGACATGTTTTCATTGTTTCTTGCCCATATTGCCATGAGATAAAGATTAATTCTTTGCCCACCTGAAGGGCCACTCCGAAGACCATGCCCAATTTACAAAGTGGAACAAATTGCAGTTGCCTTCATCTTTAATAGGAGAATGAGGTCCCAGTGTGTGATTATTATTACTAGTTATTACTTGCATCATGTATACCACATATTATTCACAGTTCCATAGAGTGTGCACAGCGCTTTATAATAAAATTGAAGAGGAATTCCCTGCCCCCAAAAGTTTACAGTCTAAATCAAGACAAGAACAGGGAGGGAGATGAGAAGGGGAGGACAAAAGAGAAGGCTATGTTTAGGGAGTCATATGGGAGGCTAATACAGGAATCTAGAGAACAGTGATGCAATGCTCCATCTTGATAAGGTTGGCCTTCTGCATGGCTCATTGCATTCAGAGAACAGTGTTCTCTGTGCACATGGTCCTCTCTGTTAAAGATGGAAGGTGGTTGAATTCCACATTTTAGCCAACTTGGCAGCCTCCTCTTAGATTTTAAACCTCATTTTCTCAAAGAAAAGTAATAGCTATAAAAAATCCTCTTTAATATTTCCCAACTAAAATATAATCAAGCTTGATTCCATGCACTGGCTTTGTATATGTTCCTCCTTTCTCTCCTCACTGCTTGACCTTGTTGAGTTAGTCAGGAAAAGCAACAAAGTGCTGCTTTGAGTTCTGTAAATCTTGGTCCTCGTGTTTCCTGTAAACAGGTCCAGCTGCGAAAGTTAAGCAGGAACTTGGGTCGATGCTGTCAGGATGCTATTACAAACACTGAATGTCAGAAGAATACTGGACAGAAAACACTGCTTAAACATCAACATTGTTTTTTCAAAGCATGAAATGTTGCTCAAATGTATATAATAAATATTTCATTGTATATCATGGGGAGCTTTCATGAAAGTCTCAAGATTAGCTGGAAATCAGGACAAGCCACGAGCCTGGCTGCCTCATAAGTATGAAAGTATTTGTCTGGGGTATTTTTTCAAGGAAGTTCCCTAGCATATGGACAAGGCAGAAATGCAGCATCCTTGAGAGAGAGAGAGAGTCAGTCAGCCATACTCTAATGAGAGAGAATCTTTTAAAATGAGATTTTAAAAGAGGGAAATTACTGGGAAGAAGGATTAGGGAAAGTTCAGTGAATGGGAGAACTATGGAAAGAGTAATCTTCCTTCTCCAGTACACAGGTAGAAATTTCTTGTGGAGAGGCCAAAATTATGATTAGATAGGGACTATGAAATCAGAATCCCAGGAGAGGTGTGTGAACCAGAAGGAGAACTTTGAAGTGGATTTGAAGCTAATGTGAAATTTGTTGTTGGTCTCAGTCTATTTCCTACTAGCCAGATGTACTTGCACAGAAAACGCTATCATGTTCAGCATCAATTGGCAGTTTCAGCAGAGAGGCAAGAACTCAGTGAGCCATAGAGCCTCAATTCTGGAGCTAGACTCTTTTGTTTTGGGGGTGGGGGTGGGAGGGGGTTTGGCACAAGATGGCAGGGTGGTGTGGGGAAAACATGCACTGCCACTTCCCTGTTGCACCTTTAAGGCACCTTCCATCAGAGGATCTCAAAGTATTTGACAAACATTCAGAACCACAATGGAGTGAGGCAGCTCAGTGTTGCGTTGTCCCCTTTGTTTCACAGAAGGGGAAACTGAGGCATAGAGGTTGTGACTTGCCCAAAGTAACAAATAGATCACTTCAGCCTACAAGGCTATCATGAACGTTGAATTCAGTTGAAACATTAAAAGAAATAAATGGATAAGATGGTTAAAATGATGAGTCTATTCAGAGATGATGTAGCCCTCATTCTGAGCACAGAAGAAACCTGCCTTCTGCATGATGCACCCCCTTAAGGCTACAGAGCTAATAAATGTTCTGTTGTAACTGCACTTCTTTTCAGAAGTGCCTTTCTTTTCTAATTAAAAGCAATTCTTTTTTCAGCCTATTTGTTTTAGTTTTACCAGTTTAAAATGTGGCTTTCCAACACTGTGAGGCTTGGGGAATAGAGGAATATGAGATGCAAAATCCCTAGACAATCTTCTTTCTTGGCATGAAAGTTGTTGTTACTGCATTGTTTTTATTATTCATCAAAAGGAAAAAAAACTTTTCAAATACATCAATACGCTACATAATATAAGCTCTTCCCAACCACTGCTTTCCCTCTCTTGCCCCCCACCCCTACCTCTTATTTTTATAAGTAATCGGGTTGTAACTACAAAGTCAATTTCAGGTCATCTTTCATTAGGTCAAAATATATCCTATTGGCAAGCTATTTCCCTATTATTCAAGAATACACATATTGTTTTACTTATAGCTGTGTGTTGTATTTTATGTTCTCATATAAAAGTTATGCCTGGATATTATAACTAGAGCAAACTGGAATTTGTTTTTTTTAAATGAGAGAACAGTTTCATTATGTTTACCTTTTCGGTGTATCTTTTTAGTTCTCAACATGATTAAATAGGCTTTGTATGTAGTAATGTAAACCTACTGTTTGCTATGGGAATTTGTCCTAGACCAGTTAATAATTAAAGACGAATTGGGATAGTTAATTAGTAGGCAAATTCTCTCCCTGCCACAAGGGGCAGCAAAAAAAGGCATTTCAAGGTTTACTTGTACTGCTTTAGTCCTCTGTACCTGGAAACAACTATTTGAAAACAGAAGTTGAAACTTTAGAATTGAGGCCCAGTTCAGCAAAGCACTTAAGTTCCATTGATTTCAGCATGTTCTTAGGTATTTGCTTACATGATTAGCTGACTTCAGGCAGAAGCTTGCAGTTGTAACACTTTTTTACTAATTGTATCACTGTATTTGGTGCCTAGATAAATTGGTGCCTGGCACCTTATAAATTCCTAGATTAAAACAAATGAGCTTTCTGCACTGATGCCTCAAGATCTGTAGGATTTCCCCATGGATCTTAGGATATTTGTGACATTGGAAGGCCAAATCTCCATCCACCAGAGGAGATGATATGGTGGGAATTCTTCAAGCTTTAAATTTTCTATTTAATTTTGGCCTTCCTGTGTTTTTTTTTATGCTGGAGGGCATAATCTGGAGGGCACAAGCACATTTTAAACTGCTCACAAATTTTCATCTGCGACACACCAATATTCTTGTTTATTAGTTTATAAATGATTTGAAGATGCCCGAACTATAAGTCACGTATGTCTCCTGCCAAAGTCCTCTGAAACTGAGTATATTGGATATTTTGGAGTTGGGCTGTTTTGGAGTTTGCTTAAGTTTATTTCTTTCAAGTATGCACATACAAAATGCGAGTGCTCATGGTTCACTACGTAGTAGTCTAGAAAGGGCTATGATATTTAACCAGCATCTGAAGTTCAAGGTGGGAGCTAATGAGTGTGTACTCTGTGTCACATCAATCAAAGTATTCCAGTAGTCTTCTTTGACTATTTATAGGTCTCTTGCAAGAGACAAGACAAATGATAAGGTATAGAGTAAATTTAAATGATAGTGCAATTGTATATTCCACCTTTCTCTTTTTGAGTTGATTTAACTGATCAGATCTTTGTCCACAATGGTTCACAGATTGTTCTTGAAATACCTAGGGAATCCCTTACAAGCATAGGCGCCGACTCTATGGGTGCTGCGGAGCTGGAAAAATTAGCGGGTGCTCTGCACGCACTGGCAGCCAAGCTTCCTGTGCCCCCGCCTCGCCTCCTCCCCCTCTCTCCCTCCTGAGCACACTGCATCCCTGCTACTCCCCCTCCCTCCCAGCGCTTCCCGTCCACTGCCTAACAGTTGTTTGGCAGTGTTTAGGACTTTCCGGGAGGGAGGGGGAAGGAGCAGGGACATGGCGTGCTTGGGGGAGGAGATGGAGAAGAGGTGGGGCAAGGGAGGGGACTTGGGGGAAGGGGGTGGAATTGGGACAGGGAGGGGGCAGAGCTGGGGTGGGAAAAGGTGGGGTGGGGATGGGATTTTGGGGAAGGGGGTGGAATTAGGGTGGGGCAAGGGCGGTGCAGGGGTGGGGCTGTGTGGGGGGTGTCGAGCACCCACGGGGCAGTGGGGAAATCGGTGCCTATGCTTACAAGTAAGGATAGTCTTCCTCCAACCATGTCCTATTCACCTATAAAATAGCCCAGGGAATGTTCTTTTGTATTTACCTTAAAGTTAATTGCAGCTGATAATGAATGTTGCAGTTTAAGGGATATTTGTTTTTAATTGCTGATATCTAAAAAACAACCCAGGTGACTGGATCCTGGATGGGCAAATAATGGTGTTCTTTTTAACTTGATCATGAATACCTTTGTAGTTTGGCTTCATGTTGCATGGTTTTACGGATACAAGGGTCAGCAGTTCCTTGTTTTAAGCAATTACTGCCAAATTGGGGGACTGAGCTGCAATGCAGCCATTTTGCATTGGAACGCGAAGAGATACTGACCCTCAAGTCAGTGTTGCCCCATTAGTCCAAGTAGTTAGGCAATATTCAGGGCTTTGCAGGATTGTTTCCATTAGGAGGAGAAATGGATGATATGAGTCAGGTATTTCTTTGGTGCAATCCTATATATTTACAAATAATGTGCACTAAATCCTGTTTCCCTGACCAGATGAACAAACAACGGCAGGCAGTTTCCTTGCTCAGAGATCCCCAAGCCTGCCTTTCCAGCACGTTCTGTGCCCAAGGAGCTCTGCCTGCTGTCTCCCTAACCCCTGTGTTTGCAAGGTGAGAACTCCTCAGATCACATGTCTTAGCTTCCAGTTAGGCCTTGCCCTGGGGCCTACTGAGTTGCATGGGGGTTTCACCCCTCTCTCTCCCTAGTGGACTTAATTGCTCCTTCCATTGAACTTGCAAGACAGGTGTTTAGCACACCCAGGAGCTTTAACCAGTTCTGTGATGGTCTGTAGATCGAAGACCCACCTGACGGCAGCCATTAATTTCTCCCTGCTTAATAATAGTCTCGCGAACTATGGAAAAAATCCCCACCCTCTGGGGACACCAGCATACCAGTCCTGCTGCTGAAAGTCAAGGATCTAGCATGTTTTGGAGCTTCTTTATACCCTGCTGATCTGTATCAGCCCCATGAGGCTATTGGTAGATGGCGTCTTTTAATCAGCCCTTTTTAGGGTTGCCAACCCTCCCAGATTGGCTGGGAATCTCCTGGAATCGGAATCGGTCTCCCAGTGGCTACTGAAACCAATCCGGGAGATTTTAATAGGCTGCTAAAAGTCTGGTTGGTGGCGCAGTGGGACTAAGGCAGGTTCTCTGCCTTCCCTGGCTCCTTGTGGCTCCTGAAAGCGACTGCAGGTCCCTCTGGCTCTAGGCGCCAGGGCATCTAGAGAGTGTCTGCACACTTCCCCCACCAGCTCCCATTGCCAGGAACTGCAGACAACGGGAGCTGCAGGGGCAGTGCCTGCAGGCAGGGGCAGCATGCAGAGCCACCTGGCAGCCCCTAAGCTTAGGAGCCAGACATGCCAGTCACTTCTGGGAGCCACCCAAGGTAAGCACTGCCCGTCTGGTGCCTGCACCCCTTACCCCCTCCCACACCCCAACCCTCAGCCCTGAGCCCCCGCACCCAAACTCCCTCCCAGAGCCCGCACCCTGCACCCCCTCCTGAACCCAAACCCCATGCCCCAAGCTCAGCCCGGAGCCCCTTCCCACACTCTGAACCCCTCGGTCCGTCCCCCCCCAAGCCTATAGCCCACACTCCCCCAGCCTGGTGAAAGTGAGTGAGGGTGGGGGAGAGCAAGCGACGGAGGGAGGGGGGATGGAATGAGTGGGGTGGAGCCTCGGGGAAGGGGCGGGGCAAGGGTATTTGGGTCTGTGCGATTAGACAGTTGGCACCTCTAACCCTTGTGCTGCTCTGAGTTACACTGGAGGATCAAGCTCAAGGCAGCACAAAGGCCACCTTTGCATTCTCCATCCCTAGCTACTGGTTGGGCTCTGCTGGGGTTGTAGCCAGTGATCCGGGCCATGGTTCAATCATCACAAAAGCAAACTCTGTTTTAACCATGTTGGGGAGCTACTGTGTTGTAGACACAAGAGTAATTACAGATCAGATGGGAACATAGCAGGCACAGCCTTTCATGATAGAGCCATATTTAGCCAGCAGCTCCACTTTGCTTGAGACTTTTTTTTATCATTGGCATAAAGAATCACAAACATCCTATGGATGCAGTGCTGTTGTAGCCGTGTCGGTCCCAGGATATTAGAGGGACAAGGTGGGTGAGATACTGTCTTTTATTGAACCAACTTCAGTCCAATAAAAGATATTACGTTACCCACCTTGTCTCTCTAACCATTCTGTGGAAAGACAAGCTGTTTCTCAGTCAAAAAATGATCTATTCATCCTATGGCCCCATCTATTCTGAAGAAGGAACTCATCCCACCTTATGTCAAGGTCTGTCCACCCCAATCTATGTTTTACATGTTTAGGAGCAGAGCTAGGAGAGTTTAAATACTTTGATATTTTGAGGCAAGCGAGATTTGAGGACCCTTCTGTTCAAAGCATAGATCTTCTCTCTCTCTCCCCTGCCCAATCATTCCCCTTTCAGATTTATCAGAACCATTAGAAGGAAGACTAATTGTATCTCTCCCATTCTGTTAAGAAGATCAAAGGTGCCTTTACTGGCAAATCTCAAGGATGAATTGTGGCAGCCCGACCAATATTGGTCTGTGTTGAACTGTAAATCAGCACTAATTTCAGGCTAGATCTATGATTCTGCAGAGAGTACTTAAGAACCAAACAATGGCCTTCATTCTGGTCCTGTTAAAGCCAATGGCACATTTGTCATTGACCTCAGAAGGTGCAAGGCCAAGTTCAAAGCTCTACTGCCTGCTACAAAGAATACTAACTATATATTGTTACCTTTCATGGAAAAAAGTGGGGTAAGAAAAAAGGAACATGGGGACCTCTGTGATTTCATACTTGTGAGATGTCAGGGTGGAAGGAGTTTGCCATCTGGTGGACAGGGCAGGAATGTGGCTGCACGGATGTCCTGACATCTGGCTGACAGGGAAATGCTGCGGATCTTGGAACATCCACAGGGTAGCTTGGTCCTTCTGCGCTACTCCATGGGACTCTGGCAGCACGGAGTTGTGCTGTTATTGCTTCCCTGAGGGGCCCTGTGCACTAGCCTCCTTCTCTGGAGAGGAAGTGAAAGGTACAGAGTGGAACTCTGCAGACGTTAATGCTGACAGGGTCAGGCCTAACCCCTGGAGGAATTTCCCCATGGGTTTACTGGAAGATAATGCAATGTAAAGCATCTACATCCCCTTCATTCGGCTATGCCCCGCCCACTCGTGACCTTTCGGGCCCAGCCACAAGATATTTGCTGCTTTTGTCTCCGAGAGAAGGAGATTGCTGCTGCTTTCGATCTGCTCTCCTTCCTCCAATAATTATGGGGCCATTGGAGTGTGATTTTTGCTGTGTTAGTCCACTCCAGGCTATATCAGGGAGGGGATCATATGCCCCTATTGATGTGCCTACACTGAGAGATTTCCCCTGAAACCAAACCAAATTGTTCCAGTATCATTTCGACAGTGACAGGATTCCTTCAAATCCAAGAATGCTTTGGTTTTCAAATAAATTTAATGAAAGTAGGTGTCAATGTTATATACCTCAGAACAGCTCCTTGATCATTTTTGCGTGGTGCACCTTGCAAAATCCTCTTGTATTAAAATCTAGTTGGCAGAATGGCCCAGTGATGATGGAGATGAGCAAAGAGTAATGTATATAAGCAGCTGTGTGTGTTATAAATGGGTTGGGACTGGGAGCGTCTCACTTTAAGGAAAAATGAGGGCTGCCCAAGGCCCTATGTGCTCTTTAAAGGCTTAAGGAGTATGTATTGCCTTGTGTGGATCCTCTGCACCTACTGTGGTTGCTAGAGACCGTGGGCAAAGGTCCACCCAAAGCTAAAGGCCCTTCCCCTCAACTGATATTGAATGCAATCCACAAGTAAATACAGGGAAGGGAGTGAAGGTCAATGTTAAAAACTGGGGAACTAGAAGGGGACACCAAGCAGAGAGCTCCCAACAGCACCCACTGCTACTCAAAGGTATCTAAAGAGTCAGTGGACACCGCCTAGAAGAACTTCACTCGGAGGTGTGACTGAACAAGGGATTGGATAGAGGCCACACAGTCTCAGAGTACCCTCCCATCCAGCTTCCTCCTCCTGGTATCAAGGATGGCCATCTTGGCTAGTGGCAGGAGGAGGTTGACAAGGATGTCTTGTGGCTTTGTGAGGCCATGGATGGGGTGTGTATAAATGAGGAGGTGGGGAGAAGTGCAGATAAGATTCTGGAAGAGGGTCTGAAACCTGACGCACCCTACACAGATGTGTGCCAGGGTCTCCCTCTTGTTGCAGAAAGGACATGTGTCAGGGAATTCATGAACAGCGCCAGGTACATGCCTGTACTCATGGCTGGCTAAGACTGCAAGTCTGTCATGGAGGTCACGGAAGCCCCTGGGCCAGCAGCAGCAGTTTGAGTATGTGGGAGGAGGCTAGAGGCAGGAGGTTGGGATGGGCATTTACCTCAGGGTGGGCAGCTCCTAGGCGGCGAAGGGGCCGGTGGGGGCTCCGTCCTGCACACTGCTCGTGCCCGCAGGCCCCAACCCCATAGCTCCTATTGGCTGTGGTTCTTGGCCAATGGGAGCTGCGGCAGCCGGTGCTTGTGGCAGGAGCAATGCGCTGAGCCCCCTGACCTCTCCACCACCTAGGAGCTGAAGGGACACAGAGCAGGGTAGGGAGCCCCTGCCAGCCCCACCAACCTTCTCTCCCCCTCCCCAGCAACCAGCAGGGGTCCCAGGCCATACTGCCTGGTTCCCCCGCCATCAGCGGGGTCCCTGGGCCACCTCCTGCAGCACCCACGGCACTCCCAGACCACCCCCACTCCCGTGCCCCTGCGGCCCCCCCGCCAAAGTTTTAGTCATGGGTAATTTTACTAAAAGTCATGGACAGATCACGGGCCATGAATTTTTGTTTACCGCCTGTGACCTGTCCATGACATTTACTAAAAATACCCATGACTAAAACGTAGCCTTATTCATGGCTCCGTGGGCCCTTTGCACAGGGTTTGGTAGTGGGTGAGGTTTGTTCTTGTATTAGAAAAATTAAAAACAAAAAATGGACAGCTGGAAGTTACTGTTCTGAGATGATGATACGAATGATCCTTGCATATGACATCTTCAAAATGCTTTATAAACATTAGCGAACTAATTCTCGCCAGAAGTTTGGCCAATAAAAGATATTACCTCACCCACTTTGTCTTTCTAATATCCTGGAACCAACATGGCTACAACTACACTGCATAATCCTCACCAGGCATGTGTGAGGGGAGGGATGTATTTTCCCTATTTTACAAATGGAGAACTGAGGCAATGTGTTTGAGTTACTTGTCCTAGTGAAAAGAAAAGGAGTACTTGTGGCACCTTAGAGACTAACCAATTTATTTGAGCATGACCTTTCGTGAGCTACAGCTCACTTAAATTGGTTAGTCTCTAAGGTGCCACAAGTACTCCTTTTCTTTTTGCGAATACAGACTAACATGGCTGCTACTCTGAAACTTGTCCTAGTGAGTGGTGGCAGAGCTGGGTTTAGAATTCAGCAGTTCCTGGCTCCATGCTTAATCCACCAGATATCTCAGAAGAGGGAGTGCCCAATAATGGAGTATTCAAGGGAAGAGTGAACTTTGCTGGTGCCCAAAGGGTAGGTGGTGTCTCTGGTATTATAGCATAAGAGAAAGGTTTATAAGAAAAACATCTTATAGTACAGGAAAAGTCTTAAAACCAGATCTTCAGCTGGTATAAATCAATGGAGCTATACAAATTTAAACCAGCTGAGGCCCTGACCCCTTAACTCCACTCTAAAGGTTTCCCTTCTGTTGCCTTCATCCTGGGCAAGTGTCCTCAATGTTAATTAAAAACAAAAACACAGAGAAACTACCAAGATATATATGTAGAACAATAAGCATGCCTCATGATCTTCCACTGTTGTAATCCTACTCCTCCCGTACCTCATCCTCCTACTCTTTATTTAACATCACGTCTGGCTGTGGTATAGCTAACTGATAAATAATCCTGCTCCCACTGTACTCCACTGGAACTCTGCCACTGAATTCAGTGAGAGTGAGATTGGGGCCCTTAGTCAGATAGCTCCTTGGGGCTGGGAATTATCTTTACTTCTTTTTCAGTTTGTCTTAAAAGCACTGTGAATGCCTGTGTTGCTCTAATCACCAGCTTGCTCTTGAGGTTAAAACAAACGTTTTAGAAGTAAATGTTCAAACTATGTATTTGCCTAATGGGCTTTAACAGCTCCAAAGAAGTCTGCAAATTGTAGTAATGGGTGACATTTCCAAAGTGGGTGTGAGGATTTAGCAGCTGATTCCCATTGACATTGATGGGAGTTGCATGACAAAAACTTCATGAACTACTCTGAAGATTTAGGAGTAAATATATTAAAAATTCTCAATACACTGATTCATAGTCTATGCTGTGGTGGTAGGGGGAAAAGCCCACAAATCCATGGCATATTTCCACAATGGCTGTAACATTTTTCTAGAGGGTTAGCATTATATTTAGTGTATCATTGATGTTCTTTTCTCTTCTTAAAAGTTTAAGTCCTCATTGTTCAGATTATTGTTTCATGTAGTGTTGTTGTAGGCAGCCATGTTGGTCTCAGGATATTAGTGAGGTAATATCTTTTATTGGGCCAGCTTCTGTTGGTGAGAGAGAGAGAGAGAAGCTTTCCAGCTACACAGAGCTCTTCTTCAGACCCACGTGAGCTTGAAAGCATGTCTCTCTCACCATCAGAAATTGGTCCAATAAAAGATATTGCCTGACCCACCTTGTGTCTCTAATTGTTCAGACTGGCAGATCTGTCCTTGCTGTAAATATATATGGAAAGTAGAACAACAGTAAATTCTGTTTAATGGAGAAACGTGTCAAAAGTATAATGAACAGACTTTATTTCCTGCATAAGGGCCTGATCCCACTGCCACTGAAGTCAGTGGGAACTGTTGATTTCCTGTGGAGCAGGAACAGGTGCAAAGCAGCATTTCCTGCCCACGACAATGAGTGCCAAGTTCGGCAGTGATGTAAAGATGGTGTGAGTTGAATGTTCAGTATAAGTGAGAAAACAGGTATAAGGGGTAATGTAGTGTCATTTGCATCAATTCAGCAAAATGAAGGTAGTTTGCATTATCAGAAGGCAGCTGTGTCATTTCAGAAAAATTTGTGCGGGGAGTGGACGACATAATGGAGCATCGGAGCATACAGAACTATGAAAAATCTGGGGGTGGGGGGGAAGTGGAGCAAAGCAAGGTCTGGGGGGCATAACTGCCCCCTCTTGCCTCATTGCAAATGATGTGCCTTCCAGAAAGCATGAAAGGGAGGGGCAGCGCCAGCTCCAGGTTTTTTGCCACCCCAAGCAAAAAAAATTTTGGCCACCCCTCCTTTTTTTTTTTGGCTTTTACACGTTTGCACTTTGCAATGTTTTTTTGTTTGGTTTGGGGTTTTTTTTACTGTTCAAAATTAAAAAAAATGAAAACAGCATTTGTAGTTAGTGAAAAAAAATTTCCTACTAGTGTACTCATTTAATTTTAACAAAAATCACAATTACAAACAATTTGGGTTCAACTATACACTAATAGAAAATGTTAGTGTCTTTTGGGGCACCCAGTTTCTCATAAATTAAAAGAATTTATATGAACTGAATTTTTCTGGTTTTTATACTTGCATACTCTTTTAATAATTCAGTGAAATCTAAATTTTTTGCAATGGTACTTTCAACTGAAATGAATGCGAGTCCTGACAAATGATTTTGAGACACGGTGGACCTCAAATAATTTCTTAGTAATTTCAGTTTTGAGAAACTGCGCTCACCAGAAGCCACTTGTACTGGTAACGTTAAAAGAATGCATAATGCTATAGCAGTGTTTGGAGTGAGATGCTCGGGGCTGTACATCCCACCTGTGAGCCCCCAGCCCGATCTCAGACCCGGCCCCACCCCCACAGAGGGAACACTAACCGACAGAGTGGCTGGGGAGCAGGTTAGCCACGGGGAAGGGGACAGACCGGGGTACCCGTCCAACGCCGAGCCGCCCGAGGCAGCAGGTCCCTTACTGGCTGCGGGGGTAGTGGGGCAATGCGGCTCCTCCCACCCTTCCCACCCCTGCTGCATGTGTCACAAGCAGTGGAGGAGCTGGTCAGCCGTGGGCGGACCATGGGCACCTGCCCAGCGCCGAGCTGCCTGGGGCAGCAGGTCCCTTACCAGCGACGGGTCCTTCCCCGATCCCGGGCTCCGCTCCGGCTCCTCCATCACTTGTGACACGGGCAGCAGGGACAGGCAGGAGCCTCATTGCCCCGCTCCCCTGGCAGTGGGGGGCCAGGGCAGGTATCACCCCAGGGCCGGGACCCCCCGTGCTGAGCCCGCCGCCCCGTCCCATGCAGGGGCTCATTGGTTGACTGAGCGGGGCCGGGGGGAAAAAAAGGATGGCCGGAATGCCGCCCCTGGAAATGTGCTGCCCCAAGCACCTGCTTGCTTTGCTGGTGCCTAGAGCCGGCCCTGGGAAGGAGTCAGTTACTAGGAAAAGCAACAGGGGCAGGGATATTGGGCGGCCCTTGCTGTTAAAAATAAAGCGCCTGGTCTTCACTGTGTTTTTACCTCAGGATAGCTCATCTATGTTGATTACCATGAGGTAAAAAAACCACAGCTTTTTTAGCAGTGAAAACAAACCCTAAAATAAGCGGGGGAGGAGTGTTGTGTCTTATCTTGCTACTCTCCACCTTCTGCCCGTGGGGCATGTAAATCTATATTCATTTTGCATAGCCCCAAAATGGCCCAAGAGGTATTATTTTACCCCTTTCAGCTGGTTTTTGATCAAATTTCACACTCTTTATGTCACTGTTGGCCCAAAGACTTACATAGGAGTTGTTGCTGCTTAATCAGTCCAGATTTTTGCCTTGAGTGACAATACTTACTTAGGACTGAAGCCAAATTCTTACTGCTCTGCTGACTCTGCAACAGGTATGAGTTTTGCAAGCAGATGTTGCAAGCAAGGTGGAGTTTGCATCAACCAAGCCCCTCTGAGAGTTAATAAAACAGGTTTGCAGGTAATTAATTGGCTGAGATCAAAAGGGAATATTGCTAACTGAAAAGTATTCTTATAAACTCTCTGCTTGGAAAAATAACTTGTCAGATTTTGCACTCTCTCTAGTGTTTTGGCTTAAAATACACTATAGTAATCTTTTATTGTTATGCTGAGTTGAAAACCAATTCATTGTGTTCAAGTTGCAACTCAGGAGGCTAATTTAAATTACTTGAGGATTTCTGTGTTCACAGACAAAGGGCAGCTAACGTCTCATAAACTGCTATTTGCCATTCTTTCTATAATAATTAATAGTAACATTTGGTGAGACTAAACAGCCTTTATACATACCATGGAAAATGAAGACGTACACATGGATTTTCTTTTAATTAACCCATTTCTCCTTGGGTTTACTTTGAAGGATAAAATATAAAGATAGAGGGCCCTCAGTTGATGTTAAGAGGGTTACATATATGTAACTGAGGTTACAATTTGTCTTAGAAGGCCCTTGGATTGTTTGTTCTTTCAATCTGTTGTAAGGCATATCCTCTTGTTACCCTCTAATAATCTCTGAAGATATTCATATTTTTAAATACAACCATATGATGGGGAAATCTCTCATGTTGTCATTTATTTTGATATCTCTGTCCATCCCTTTCATTATAGCCCCAAACAGTGCTTGGTCTTCCCTTGACGCTGCCTGTGTGTTGATACAACCCAGTATGGCAGAAAATCTGATGTCATCTGCAGCTGCAACACCATCTTTCAAAGGAGAAGTCATTAACCCTTCCTCAGAAAATCTCTTTGCAAAGCAGGAATGTCATATTATTAAAACAGCTTCAGGTGCCAAAGTATTTATGTGTCTGTCAGTCTAGATATAGATACCAGGTCAGATTCTCTGCTGGCATCGTTCCACTAAAGTCAATGAAGCTGTGCATCTTAACACCAGCAGAGAATTTGGCCTTTTTATGTGGACTAACTAGTTTATTTTATCTCCTTCATCTCCTCAAACATCTGGCATCATGCAAGCATTTGGTTTCAGCCACAGGGATTCTAAAGGTATATTTCCTTCATAAGGAAATAAACAAAACTAGAAACGTCAACAAAAAAATCAAAGAGTGGTCAGTGGCTGCTGGGGGGGGGGGGTGGTTAAATTTTTATCTTCATCTTAAATATAGAGCTCTGGAAACTCCCCAGGACTTTGTCTTTTGTTTTCCTCCCTTAACTTTGTCCATGTTCCAGGAAAGATGGCATATGTTGTTAGTGAAACGTCACTTGTATGGCCCTAGCATGAGGGTGGACTCATGGTTGCTCAAGCAATGGTAGTAATGGGACTGTACTACTGTACGCAACATGGCTCGGTGGGCTGGGAGGGGAGACAGATGCTGAAAGGGCTAATAACCAACATCTGATCTAATTTGCATGGGTGTAAATCAGGAGTAACTGCACTGACCTCAGTAGGAGTTACTGTGGATGTAACACCAGTATAATGACAGCAAAGATCAGCTCATACTGAATGTTCAACCAGTTGCAGTGCATGGTAGTGAGCACATTTTCACACTTTACAGAACAGCATCTATCTCGCTTGGTTCTCATACTATGAGCATATAAACAAAAGAGAAAATCATAGCCCCCTCCTACGCACTGGCCGAGCCCAATATCTCATGCAGCAAGTGCTAAAAGTTTTGTGGTTCTGTTCTGAATGAAAGTTGCATCAAAGAGGGAGAGGGGAAGAGAGTAAAACAACAAAATACAAAAGAAATACTGACAAAGTACGGGCCCCAAATTTACCCTATGTTAAAGATCATGTGGAGCAAAAAAGAAAGTGTGCTGCTCCTACTTTCCTTGTGATGGAAGAGAGACAGATTTACAAAAGAGCTCAGCTTCCAAATGGGCACTGAAATAATGGCCAAGTTTTCAGAAGTGAGAAGCACACAAACACTAAGCTCCTTTGGAAAAAAAACAAACAAACAAACCTCTGTGTCCACACATAAGAGTGCTCCTACACTTTCACCGACGTTCCCCTGGTTCAATTTCCCCAGGTCTGAGCCATTCTTATAAACACCGTGGCCTGCACCGGTTCAATCTGAGCCATTGCCGAACTAGCGTAGCCAGGAATGGGTAGCAGTACCATTTGATTGGCCTGCCCACCACAACCCCACAACACTTCTGTTGATTTCCCCATTGGCTCTGTCACCTTTCAACCTCCCCCACACCAGCCTGTTTCAGGTAGGCCTAAGTGAAATCAAGGTGGGACAGGGTCATTCCCTGCTCTGCCTCGTACCTCACCCCTCTTTCTCTGTCCTCATCCCTTAAGGAGGAACACAGAATACATCTGTAGAAAACAAAACTACAGAAGAACCTCAGAGTTACAAACATCAGAGTTATGAACTTACTGGTTAACCACACCCCTCATTTGGAACTGGAAGTATGCAATCAGGCAGCAGCAGAGACAAAAAACAAAACAAAAATATAGTACATTATGTGTTAAATGTAAACTACTAAAAAAAATAAATGGAAAGTTTAAAAAAAGACTGATAAGGAAACTGTTTCTGTGCTTGTTTAATTTAAATTAAGATGGTTAAAAGCAGCATTTTTTTCTTCATAGTAAAGTTTCAAAGTCAATGTTCAGTTGTAAGCTTCTGAAAGAACCACCGACTGTAATGTTTTGTTCAGAGTTATGAACATTTCAGAGTTACAAGGTGTTCATAACTCTGATGTTCTATTGTACATGTTCAGTAAATCTTCAACAAACTAATAAAATGTTTTAACAACAACTATTCCTAACTATTCTGGACCCGCAGATACCCAGCTCTGGAAGAACACATGAGAATGAGATGTAGATGAGCATGAGCACAAGAGTGATGTAGTGGTGGGAGTCTGCTATAGACCACCGGACCAGGGGGATGAGGTAGATGAGGCTTTCTTCCGGCATCTCACGGAAGCTACTAGATCGCATGCCCTGATTCTCATGGGTGACTTTAATTTTCCTGATATCTGCTGGGAGAGCAATACAGCGGTGCATAGACAATCCAGGAAGTTTTTGGAAAGCGTAGGGGACAATTTCCTGGCGCAAGTGCTAGAGGAGCCAACTAGGGGGGGCGCTTTTCTTGACCTGCTGCTCACAAACCGGGTAGAATTAGTGGGGGAAGCAAAAGTGGATGGGAATCTGGGAGGCAGTGACCATGAGTTGGTTGAGTTCAGGATCCTGACACAGGGAAGAAAGATAAGCAGCAGGATACGGACCCTGGACTTCAGGAAAGCAGACTTCAACTCCCTCAGGGAACGGATGGCCAGGATCCCCTGGGGGACTAACTTGAAGGGGAAAGGAGTCCAGGAGAGCTGGCTGTATTTCAAGGAATCCCTGTTGAGGTTACAGGGACAAACCATCCCAATGAGTCGAAAGAATAGTAAATATGGCAGGCGACCAGCTTGGCTTAATGGTGAAATCCTAGCGGATCTTAAACATAAAAAAGAAGCTTACAAGAAGTGGAAGGTTGGACATATGACCAGGGAAGAGTATAAAAATATTGCTCGGGCATGTAGGAATGATATTAGGAGGGCCAAATCGCACCTGGAGCTGCAGCTAGCAAGAGATGTCAAGAGTAACAAGAAGGGTTTCTTCAGGTATGTTGGCAAGAAGAAGAAAGCCAAGGAAAGTGTGGGCCCCTTACTGAATGAGGGAGGCAACCTAGTGACAGAGGATGTGGAAAAAGCTAATATACACAATGCTTTTTTTGCCTCTGTTTTCACTAACAAGGTCAGCTCCAAGACTGCTGCGCTGGGCATCACAAAATGGGGAAGAGATGGCCAGCCCTCTGTGGAGATAGAGGTGGTTAGGGACTATTTAGAAAAGCTGGACGTGCACAAGTCCATGGGGCCGGACGAGTTGCATCTGAGAGTGCTGAAGGAATTGGCGGCTGTGATTGCAGAGCCATTGGCCGTTATCTTTGAAAACTCGTGGCGAACGGGGGAAGTCCCGGACGACTGGAAAAAGGCTAATGTAGTGCCAATCTTTAAAAAAGGGAAGAAGGAGGATCCAGGGAACTACAGGCCAGTCAGCCTCACCTCAGTCCCTGGAAAAATCATGGAGCAGGTCCTCAAAGAATCAATCCTGAAGCACTTGCATGAGAGGAAAGTGATCAGGAACAGCCAGCATGGATTCACCAAGGGAAGGTCATGCCTGACTAATCTAATCGCCTTTTATGATGAGATTACTGGTTCTGTGGATGAAGGGAAAGCAGTGGATGTATTGTTTCTTGACTTTAGCAAATCTTTTGACACTGTCTCCCACAGTATTCTTGTCAGCAAGTTAAGGAAGTATGGGCTGGATGAATGCACTATAAGGTGGGTAGAAAGCTGGCTAGATTGTCGGGCTCAACGGGTAGTGATCAATGGCTCCATGTCTAGTTGGCAGCCGGTATCAAGTGGAGTGCCCCAAGGGTCGGTCCTGGGGCCGGTTTTGTTCAATATCTTCATAAATGATCTGGAGGATGGTGTGGATTGCACTCTCAGCAAATTTGCGGATGATACTAAACTGGGAGGAGTGGTAGATACGCTGGAGGGGAGGGATAGGATACAGAAGGACCTAGACAAATTGGAGGATTGGGCCAAAAGAAATCTGATGCGGTTCAATAAGGATAAGTGCAGGGTCCTGCACTTAGGATGGAAGAATCCAACGCACCGCTACAGACTAGGGACCGAATGGCTAGGCAGCAGTTCTGCGGAAAAGGACCTAGGGGTGACAGTGGACGAGAAGCTGGATATGAGTCAGCAGTGTGCCCTTGTTGCCAAGAAGGCCAATGGCATTTTGGGATGTATAAGTAGGGGCATAGCGAGCAGATCGAGGGACGTGATCGTTCCCCTCTATTCGACATTGGTGAGGCCTCATATGGAGTACTGTGTCCAGTTTTGGGCCCCACACTACAAGAAGGATGTGGAGAAATTGGAGAGAGTCCAGCGAAGGGCAACAAAAATTATTAGGGGTCTAGAACACATGACTTATGAGGAGAGGTTGAGGGAGCTGGGATTGTTTAGCCTGCAGAAGAGAAGAATGAGGGGGGATTTGATAGCTGCTTTCAACTACCTGAAAGGGGGTTCCAAAGAGGATGGCTCTAGACTGTTCTCAATGGTAGCAGATGACAGAACGAGGAGTAATGGTCTCAAGTTGCAGTGGGAGAGGTTTAGATTGGATATTAGGAAAAACTTTTTCACTAAGAGGGTGGTGAAACACTGGAATGCGTTACCTAGGGAGGTGGTAGAATCTCCTTCCTTAGAGGTTTTTAAGGTCAGGCTTGACAAAGCCCTGGCTGGGATGATTTAACTGGGAATTGGTCCTGCTTCGAGCAGGGGATTGGACTAGATGACCTTCTGGGGTCCCTTCCAACCCTGACATTCTATGATTCTATGATTCTGTGTGTGTTATATGCCCATGTGAAGATCCATTGTTATGTTTTAAGTAATAGTTGAATGTACAGACAGGGTTGGCAGTGAGGCAGCTGCTCCAGCTGTATTTCCCAGACTCCTGAGAGCTGAAACTGTGCACAGATGCACAAAAAGGCTACTCCACCTCCCTATGCAAATCTTAGCTTTCTTTACCTCCTCATGGTTATTCAAGAACTGTTGGTCACTCCCTTTTTCTCTTACGTGGATAAACAATATTAGGTAAGGACAGAGAGATTAGGGGAGTTGGTGTGTGTTGTGGAGGAGCTGCCTGGACCACTCTTGCCTTTTCTCTCACTTTTCCAGGGAGAGACAACAGTTCAACAATGTATTATTAAAACACATATGATTATAAAATACAAATAACACTGTAAACAGAATTAAAACAAGCCTCTTATATCCTGGAGTGTGCCACAGTCAACTTTAGGCTCCCAGACCCAGACTCTGTGCTGCAGCAGGGAGGGCGACAATTGGTGTGTCCTCGTTCCATAACATTCTTATAGCAGTCACTGTTCATGGAAAGGGCTCAGATACCATGTGATGGACAACCTGATCAAAACAAATAGGTAGATAGACAGACATGTGAGGCTGTAGACCCTGCCCATCATAATCATTGGAACAGGTGACTGAAGATAGGAAGAGTGCCCATCAAGTTAGAGGTGAATATACAATGTGGTGTGCATTAGTAATTGTGCACAGTCTCTTGTTTCTCAAAATATGCTCCTCAAGACCTGCATTTTTATATACCCTACTATATATTTTGTAGGTTTATAGCAGCACAATCATTAAGTATGTTTTAATCCTTTAGGACCATTTTCAGTGATGTATTTAAGCATGTGCTTAATTTTAATCATGCTTCCAGTTAGGCACACGCCTAAGCACCTGCTGAATCAAGGCTTTAGTTACAACTCCCTTGTTTTCAAGGGAATGGCTCAGAAGTAAAGGGTGAAGTTTGGCAGGCAGGGTTTCTGCTCAGGATGGAGTCCTTGTCCCCTTTCACACCTTGGTTTTACATTTTTTATGTTACTGAAGCCCCAAATCTCCAGCAAGTTTTGTTGTCTAAAGGCGAAGGGGACAAATGCCTTTTTTTTTTGGGGGGGGGGGGGGGGAATTCACCTGACAAACATGGTGAAGTGCTTTTTAATGAAGTTTGTAAAAGAGCTATTCTACATTGGGTAACTGCTCCTTTTGCAAATTAGTAGGGAAAATGTTTAACGTCCAAGAAACTGAAGTTTAAGTACTGTTTGTGTACTGAGAATGTAATTATTCTCTAATATCTATATTGTGGTAGTGTGCACAGGCCTCAATCAGGCTGGGACCCTGTAGCAAGGTCAAAGACTCACCAGTGCAGCACCTCCTGCTGGTAGTCTTGGGAATTAGCTCTTTCCAGCCTTTGGAGCTCCCTCTGCCAGCAGGCGGCTCGCCTGCCTCAGGCCCTGGGTCCCTCCAGGACCCCGGTGCCCTTTACCTCAGGGTTCTGCCCTAGCAGTACCCCCACACTCTGGGTTTCCCCTCAACCCTCTAAACCCACCTTGCCTCAGTAGCTACTGCCAGTCACCATCTAGCCCCCATTCACTGGGGCAGACTGCAGTCTGTAATGGCCACTCATCATTGGCAAGGGGTTAGGACCAGCTGCCTCTGCCTATTTCCAGGCTGCACCTTTGTAGCCCCAGTACCTTCATAGGCCTTCAACAAGGCCTGCAGCTTGGGGTTTTACCAAGCACTACTTGCTTGTAGTACCATATGTTTCCAAGCAGCTAGGCCCTCTCCCTCCAGGGCTAGAGAGAGACTCTTTCAGCTTCTGGCCCACAGCCCTCTTATCAGGGCCAGCTGGGCCCTAAATGAGCTGGCCACAGCTGTGGCTGCTTCCCCAATCAGCCTAGCTTGGCTGCTTTTAACCCCTGCCTATCGGAGTGGGGCAGCTGCTCCACTACAGACCCCATTGTCCTAGGTACTGTGCAAACATATTGTAAATGAAGTCCCTGCTCCAAACAGCATGTAAAGTACTGTTGTTTTCATTCAACGTTTATAAAAAATTAGTCAACATCATTACATGCTTAACTCATATTTGCATGCTGTGATTATGTATTTTATACATATTAATGTTAATTATTTTTAAATGACCATAACACATGGAAATTGCTAATTAGGATGCATAATTATTCTCTCATTGTCATTCTTATGTTTCTGTGCAGAATGAGGGGCTGAACGGAGGTAGGGCTTGTCTACACTGGTACTTTACAGCGCTGCAACCTTCTCGCTCAGGGGTGTGAAAAAACACCCCCCTGAGCGCTGTAAAGCGCCAGTGTAGACAGTGCACCAGTGCTGGGAGTTATGCCCCTCATGGAGGCGGTTTTTTTACAGCACTGTGAGAGCTCTCCGGAAGCTTTGGGCATGCTTTCATATCAGGGAGGTCCTGTTTAACTGTGGGGCCAGCCAAGGTCAAAGGAAGGGAGGAAGCTGACCTGGAGCAGAGAGAGAATGACTCAGTGGCTACACGGTTGTGCTGGAGAGGGGGATCCTGTACCATGAATGAAGGAATTTGCTGTGTAATATTAATAAATAACATTTTATATAGTGAATGCTGTCCAAAGATCTCAAACACTCTACAAATTGATTTGCAAACTTGTCACTTCACCAACTACTGAAATGCAGTCCCCTCTAGAAGGGAGGGACGTGACAGCTGTTTAATAGTTCACAGCAACACTACAGAACAGGAAGTGGATACTGCAATTGCAGGAGGAATTTTAGATAGATGCTATTTTCCCAGGTTGGAATTTAAACAGACTAGTATTTTTGATCAGGGATCTTCTAAAGTGCTCATAATCTTGGTTGTACATTTTATTTGAAAGACTACATCCGGTAGCACAATATAATGTGGGGCATTGGCTTGGTATTATCTTAAGGTTTGAGTTGCACCAGTGTAACTTAGGGCATGGCTACACTTGCAGATGTAGAGCGCTCTGAGTTAAACCCGCCTTCGGAGAGCGCAGTAGGGAAAGCGCTGCAGTCTGTCCACACTGACAGCTGCAAGCGCACTGGCGTGGCCACATTTGCGGCACTTGCAGCGGCGTTGGGAGCGGTGCGTTATGGGCAGCTATCCCACACACCACCTCTTCCCATTCTGGCACTGTGGCTTGTGGAAAGGAGGTGCGGGGCATTCTGGGTCGTGTCCCAATGCCCCATGATGCATTGGTTCGCATCCCAGCAATCCTTGTGCTTCCGTCCACATTTGGCGCCATCTTTCAACATTTTTTGTACTGCGTGCTCTGTCTTCCCTTTCGGTCTGCAGGAATGGAGCCCAAACTGCTGAGGAGTATGCTGACGAGTCTCGCCGGCATGTCACGTTTGGCGGTCGTGTTCTGCCTTATGATCCAAAGTGACAGTGAGGGCTCCGACGACGATATCGACTCGAGTAACACATATGACATGAGTTTGCCTGTGGCATTCATGGACATGCTCACCACCGTGGAACGCCGCTTTTGGGCTCGGGAAACAAGCACCGAGTGGTGGGATAACATCATCGTGCAAGTCTGGGATGACAAGCAGTAGCTTCAGAACTTTCGGATGAGAAAAGCCACTTTCATGGGACTGTGTGAGAAGCTCGGCCCCACCCTGCGGCACAGGGACACGAGATTGAGAGCTGCCCTGATGGTAGAGAAGCGGGTGGCTATTGCAATCTGGAAGCTGGCAACTCCAGACAGCTACCGATTGGTCACTAACCAGTTTGGAGGGGGAAAGTTGACTGCTGGAATTGTGTTGATGCAAGTTTGCAGGGCCATTAATCGCATCCTGCTCAGAACCATGACTCTGGGTAACGTGCATGACATTGTGGATGGTTTTGCACAAATGGGTTTCCCTAACTGCAGAGGGGCGGCAGATGGCACACATATTCCAATTCTGGCACCAGCCCACCTCGCCTCCGAGTACGTTAAACAGAAGGGATATTTCTGTAAGGTTCCAGGCGCTTATGGATCACTGTGGGCGTTTCATTGACATTAACGCAGGCTGGCCAGAAAAGGTTCATGAAGCACACATCTTTCAGAACACTGGCCTGTTCAGGAAGCTGCAAGCCGGGACTTTTTTCCCAGAGCAGAAGATCACCGCAGGGGAAGTCAAAATGCCCATTGTGATCCTTGGAGACCCTGCTTACCCTTTAATGCCATGGCTCATGAAATCCTACACAGGGAGCCTTGACAGCAGCAAGGAGCAGTTCAACAACAGGCTGAGCCGGTGCAGAATGACTGTGGAGTGTGCTTTTGGCTGTTTAAAGGGGTGCTGGTGATCTCTGTATGGGAAGCTGGACCTGGCCGATGACAGCATCCCTGTGGTTATATCCACGTGCTGTATCCTCCATAACATTTGTGAAGGGAAGGGTGAATGATTCACTCAGGCATGGAACTCGAGATTCAACACCTGGAGGCTGAATTTGAACAGCTAGAGAGCAGGGCTATTAGAGGGGCCCAGCAAGGTGCTGCAAGGATTAGGGATGCCTTGAGGGAGCAATTTGAGGCTGAAAGCCACCAGTAATGTCTGGTGCCCTGCACAGGAGTGAAGTGCAGTGGTTCCAATGTTAGTAGGAATCTGTGTTTGCTACGCTGACTTGCAGTGCCTGTTTCTTTCATGGGCTAAGGTATCTTTTACTTTATGCAATAATAAAGAATGTTTTCAAAGCCAAAAAATCCATTTATTGAAAAGAAACACAACTGCTTGGGAAACCAAAAGGGCCAGGGGGTGGGGTGGGGAACTGTACAATCACAGATTTGCATATGTCCTGTTATCATACTCAGTCTTTCTGTCTGGAATGCTGTGCAATGAGTGCTGCACTTCAGGATGGCTATACTGCATGGTGATGGGGGTTGAGTGCAGTGTGGCTCCCAGCGCTTGGAGCCTGTCTACACTAGCGCTTTAAAGCAGTCAGACTTGCTGTGCTCAGGGGTGTGATTTTTCATACCCCTGAGCCAGCAAGTTACAGCGCTATAAAATGTAAGTGTAGACAAGCCCTTAGAGGGAAGATTGCTGCCATGAAAGGTCCTAATCCAGCAAAGCACTTAAGCATGTGCTTAATTTTAAGTACAGTGATTAGTCATATGATTAAAGTTAGGTTTAAACACTTTGGGACTAGGACCTAGATCATTACATCTCCTACTGAGAGAGACTGGTAAGTAATAGAGACCCTAAAACTGGGGGCAACAACAACTCACATAGCTATATTTTACCAGTTCTCTTACTTGACATTCATTTCCTAGGGCAGTGGGAGAAACTGAGAGACAGCAGTGCAGGATAGGGATAACTGGTGAAGACTTGTCAGAGAAGGAACGTCCACTTTTGAGGAAAATCGCCTTGCGCTAGTCACAGAAAAATGACAGAAAAGAAAGGACAGATGACTGTCATGCAGCAATCATGGCCCAGCCCTGACTTCCAACAATCAGACTCCTCAGTCACCAAAGAACTCATTTTAAAAAAAACCGACTGTGAAAGAGATCATCCTCTCCCTTGAGGGATCACAGAACCACAGATGGGATTACTGATTCTGGATACCAGAGATATGCAGAGACTACAGTACTTCCAAAGTAAATGCAGGTTAATTGGAATTTAAATAGACTAGCGAGGCTAACACTCTTCTTCTTGCTTGGGGATCTTCTAAAGTGGTCATCATGTGGGCTGCATGTTTTATTTGAAAGACTACATCCAATAGCACAGCAGAATGCGCTAACAAATCTACCACGTTTAAGCTAGGAGATTCCTTCAGTTAGTTCAAAACTGGTGAGAACTCCCTTTGAAAGAATTCTTCTACCACCGTGCCCTTGGTCTCCAGACTGGAGAAGCTCCCAATCTTTATTCCAAGGTTTTCCTCTCTGTCCATGCCAGCAGAACAACCTTTTTTCCCCACCACAGGGTGTGTTTTTGATGTTGTTGCTGATTGTTTTCATTTTTGGTGTTTTTCTTTTATGGCTTTGAGTCAGCTATCTTTAAAGAGGAGGGTTTGACCATCTGGTTCTGGGAGTAATCAGTGTCTAACAGGCACAACTGGTTTGCACATCATTCTGTGCCTGGTTAAAATAACCAGAACCATCCTTCTCCAGAAAATAAAATGCACCATATGTCAAGCAACTTCAAGCTCGGGGAAGACAGAGGGAAATTTATGCAGCACTTGAGAGAGATCTAGGGATTAGCAGAGGGGTGTTATAAGTGAGATCCTAGTTTCAGTCACTCTGATGTTTTATCTTGAAAGGGGAAGAGAGTAGGAAAAATCCAAACAAAACTAAATAGACGGAATCCTGCAAACCCCAGGCTCCTCACCAGGGACTTCTCTTAAAAAAGGAGCGGGGGAAACCCACAACAAAACTCTTTGACTGCATAAGTGTGTTGTACAGATTGGTTGTCTGAGAAGGAACAAGTACACACTAGGAACTGGTTGTGAACTGCCATATACAAGAAAGTGTAATTAGAGGGAGACATTAGAAAGACCTGAATAGGTTCCTCTTTAGGAGGGCACTACAGCAGGAATGCTTTGCTTTCATCAGTTATTGTGCTGTTGACCATTCAAATTAAATGCTAGATCATTAAAGTTTATTTAACCTACTGGTATCAGTCACTGCTGTGCTTCTAGGGAATGTATTTTTGTCTCATTTTTCTGGCACACATCTTCCAAATTCTTCTGGAAATATGCAGGGTCTGTCTTTTGTGTCCCTCCCAAACTTAACCCTTCCCCCCCCCCACCCCGCCTTTACAAGGACACACTATCTCCTCCCAAGAAGGCTTAACACTGCTTCTGTGAGCAGCTGACAAAGAGAACAAGTAATTTCTTAGCCTTTCAGTGTTGTGCTGCTTCTGTTTTTGTGAGTGCCCTCTGCACCTGTTGTGATAAGCAGAGCTCCCTTCACATTCACATTGAGAAGACGTCAATTCCCCCTCGCCCTTTCTTTTAGTGAATGCCAATAATTAGGAAAAAGACTTGAGGCTGCAGTGGATTCTTTAGCCTTACAAAAATGTGGTGTTTATATGGAGTAAAATGAAGAGAGAGAGAGACAGAGGCATCTTCTTCAACTGTTTTGTAAGTACCCTGTGAAACAGGCCCATAACGTGATCAAAGCAGGACGATCAGTTCACTTAACTGGATTAGGCTTTGCCCCACCCAACCTAGTTTGGCCTGTTTGTACCTCTCTCCAAACTGTATTCCTCTTGTCTAAACTTGTCTGATCATTTGCAACAACCATAATAAAATAACTTACACTGTAAAAAAAAAAAAAAAAAAAAAAGGATACTATTTAGTCTTTAAAAATTGTGTACTTTCATATGCTTTTTAATGTGTGCCTGGCTCTGTTTATAAAATGTAAAAGTTTGTGCTCCTTGTCCAGTATTCCCATCAGAACAGAAGTGCTGGTGACTTTGGAGTTTTATTTGGGTGTGATTTGGAGATCGTACAAATAGCAGACACGTTTCCTCAGACCAGCCTCCAGTTCACCTGTGTTCTGAGTCTGTTGGCACGTCATCTCGATGACAAGGAGAGGTTTGACATTCTGGAAGTGTGACAAGTGCATTCAGTGCAGTGACCGTCCTTTACCACTGGTCTGAAAAAGGCACCACGGACAGGGCAGGAAAAGGCTGGAAAGGCTACCCAGCTGCTAACACAATGCAAGCAAAGGCCTTGGCTGCTGTTCAAAGCTGCTCCAAATGAGTGTTTCAATTTAATTCCAAATTAAAAGCAGCTAGTGTTGTGTAGCACAGGGAAAAGATTAGGCATCAATGCTTTCCCCCCCTGACATAATCCTAATGATTGCACTAAAATAAATAAAAGTTAAGCCTTCTTTCCCCCCACTACTATATCTAATTCTGTGGCCTGGAGCCAGATTTTTGTAGGTGAAAAGAGGAGAAAGGCCTGAATATTTAAAGCCAAAATCTGCTCATGAGTCTTATCCTCCTGGTTTCACAGGGTACGCCTATACTTTTTAAAAAAAAACAACAAAAACCTGGGGCAGCAAGTCTCAGAGTGTGGGTCAATTCACTTGGGCTGGTGCTACAGGGCTATAAATAGCAATGTTGATGTTCCTGCATGGGCTGGAGCCTGGGCTCTGATTCCTGGCAAGTGGGGTGGGTTTCAGAGCCCAGGCTCCAACCCAAGTAGGAACATCTACATTATAATTTTTAGCCCTGTAGCGTGAGCCCCATGAGGCCAAGACTGTTGACCTGGGGTCTGAGACTTTTTTTTTTTTTTGCTGTGTAGACATACAATCAGACTCCCTTCTCTATTTGCTGTTGATATGCTCCACCTCAGGATCCTGCTGAAAAGATCTTCTTGGCAAGCTTAATCTTACACAAACTCTTAGCTAGCAGGATGAATTGGGGGATCCTGGAGTGGTTACAAACTGACACACATTCAACAAAACAACCCTGATTGGCCTTCCAAGAACTCTGCTCTTTGCCTCCCCAAGCAGCAGGTAAGTACAGTAATACAGCACTCTGATCTGTCTGTAAAATTCCAACTCGGTTATTGGTGGTGACACATGGTACCTTTCAGCAAACAGTGGTGGTGTAACAGCATCCAGCTACAGTGAGCCATAACCAATGTAATATGAGCCTGGCACCTTCTACTCCAGTGGCCAGGCAGATAACACAAACCAAGCCCTGCGAGAGGTAGGAAAAATGGATATGCCCTTCTAGGGGCTTGTTCTTCATAATGAGTCCAAAGAGTGAGCAGAAAACATTTAAACCAGTATCTCTGAGGGTCCTATGGAACTACTGAATTAAAAGACTGCATTCACACTGAGATCTCACTATACTCGGGTGTTGGGGGTGGGGGGGAAGCAACAGTCAGAGCTGATATACATTTTTCTATACCGCCTACCTCCATGGTAACGGTGGCTAAGGCATGTGCTGCTGCCACAGAAGTCAATACAACTGTTGATTTAAGTGGAGCAGCATCACATCTTAAGTATTTCAAGACCACCTATAGTGACTGGTCCACATAGAAGAGGAGAGCCCATTAGTATTAGCAGCTAAGGAGCTATTCCTTTAGCTCGAGTGGTAGAAGCCTGTCCTTTTGGTGCTGGAGGTTCCAGGTTCAATCTCTGCTAACAGTATGTTGTGTGGTACATTACAAAGAACTAAGAGCAAGAGACAGAAAGAGCAACCTTCGACAAAAAAAAACACACTTTATAAATGCTTGGTTCTTCTGTTAAATATTGTAGAAATGTGCTGACTGTTCTTTTTGTTGTTTGTTCTCTTTGGGTTTTGTGGGGTGAGTAGTGGAAGGGTGAGGAAATCTGCCAAGGGAATCATGATCCATGGGAATCATGACAGGACATTTAAGCCATCGGGATCATGAGAGAGTGCAGGGGTGGGTTGTCTGTGGATTGTCAGAGAGAAGATGTATTTAAAGGCCTCACAAGAAAGAAGAAAAAGGAGATGATGATAAACCTGTTAAGTGTGTGTAGATGCATGTGCAAATGATAAATTACTCGTACCAACAGTATACTGCTGGTTGTATCTGTACAAGTCCAATTGTCAGGACCTGAAATCCCAGGAACATCCCCTCGTAGTACCTCCTCTTACTCTGCACTTACTGCATTGAAATCCCTATGTCTCCTTTAAATCATCATAGGGAAGAAGGGTCCAGCCCAATCATCTCTTTGTACTTCTTTTGAATCAGGCACTACAGTGACGACACATGACAGAGGCTGAAATGGCCTAAAGGATCAAAGACAAGTGGAGCAAGAGTGGGACTGTAGTAGTAATTCATTCCATTTGTATATACCTGGTTTTTTTTCCTCAGTGTAAATTTGGGGCTCACAAAAGGTACCAGCCTGATAGCTCCAGAGAATGAAGTCTTGTATTTTTCCAAAGAACAAGTACACACGATCAGCAGCAGTGCAAATTGCCTGCCTGCCCTATCCTGCCAGTAGGACTCAGTGGGACCATGGTGTTGTTTTGCATTCCAGTAGTGCCTAGAAGCATCCAGTGAGATTGATTCCATTGAGCTAGGACTGTAAAAAAGACAAAGGGGCAGCTCCAGGCCCAAAGAACTTGCAGCATAAATAGACAAGAGAGATGTGGGAAACAGAGGTGAAGTGACTTGCCTAAGGTCACACTGCAGGTGAATAGCAGGGGTCAGGAATAGAACCCAGCTCTCCTGCAGCCAAGGCTGGTGCTTTTCCCACTGAGCCATGCTCTCTTTCTAAGGGGTCTAGAGCTGGAGGCGAAGGCGTAATTGCCAGCTCAAATAGACGTACTCACACTAGCTCTCATTGAGTCAGCATGCTAAAAATAACAGTGCAGCTGCAGCAGCCACCAGAGTATATAACTAAGGGCCAGCAATATCATTCCATGGCCATTGCTCACTTTCCCTTGCTGGTCTCAGTCTTGAAGGAGGAGTCAGTGCTGGGGTGAAAGAGTCACTTTGGGAGTGCAGGGTGGCCTTTCAAAGGGTTTCAGAGCAGGCCCAGAACTGGTCAGGTGAGAACTGACTTGTCTGGAGAACCCCTCTGAACCATTCTCATAATGCTCATTGAAATTCGAGGACTTGGATTTTGAGAATTATCAATCTGCAAGTGCACAGAACCCAGAGCAAACAGGAAAATGTACATTTAAACTCACACGTGTGCTGGATGCCTCTTGTACTCCTCTAGCAGAGCCATAAATAGGAAGAGTAATTTAACTTCTGGTGCAATTACACAATTCTAATTTTTTTCCTTTGTTCTCCTTGGTTTGATTTGATGTGGTAGAGCCTACACACTGTTCTTTTCTGTCTGCTTTTGCTCTTCCGTTTCCTCAAGATACAAGAGATTTGTTTGAATTATTTTAATTGGCAAATGCATTATTCAAATAGTAGCTGTGGCAGAAATACTTTTATTCTAGTAGCCAGTTCATTTTTATTGGAACAGCTGCTGCCAGACACCTCTGTACTGATTCAGGATTAACCCAGCTCTGAAATGGGCTGTGTGACATGCAGTGGTGCTTTCCAAATGAGACCGGTTTAACATAGTTTCTTCTGGTGTGGGCAGGAGGAGGTTCCATTTTGATTTCCCTGGGAGAGCTGCTGCCACTAGTTAGTAGACCCAACAGCCAGTTCTAAGGCTGTTTTTCAGAGATGAGGAACTTAGACTTAGAGCATTAGCTCTTTGAGGCAGGTACTATCCTTGTTCTGTATTAATACAGTGCCTGCCACAATGGGGTCCTAGTCTATGATGGCGCCTCAAGGAGCGTATGGGTTTTTGTTTTTAATCCTCCTGCACTCTCAGGTGCCTAGGGTGTTCACCAGTTTCTGCCATTTATTTCGATCTTGTGCTGCTCTGTTCAGACTTCTGACCATCATGTTGGTGTATTTAGTATTTTTCTCTGTTGCTCTAGGGCATGTTTCTCTAAGTCACCTATTTTTATCTCTTTCCAGTTGGTGTCTCTGTTATCACTTAATGTGATATTTGTGTTAGTGGCATCCTTTAAAGTGTGTCCTAAATATGTTGTCTTCTTCACCATGTCTGATGTTGCAATGAACTCTTTCTAATGGACTCTGCAAATCTTCTTCAAGCATTTCTTTTTGAATGAGTTGATCTTCTTATCAATTGTTGTGGATTTCCATGAGTCTGTTCCATGGAAGAGGACAGACATGATGCTAGTATTACAAATTTTTGTTTTTGCATTGTGTTACTGCAATACCAATAAATAGTAGTAATAACATTTTGTATTTGGATAGTGCCTTCCATTCAAGGATCACTATCACATTTTGTAAAGTGCTTGAATTTATTCTCTAGAGACCCCTGAGAGGTAGGCCAGACTAAGCTGTTTTACAGATGTGAGAAACTGATGCATAGATCATTCAAGCAAGTTGCTTGAGATCACACAAGAAGTCTGTGGCAGAACTGGGAAGGAAAACCACATCTCCTGACTCCCAATCTTGTGTATTATCTACAAGTTTATCATTTCAAATGCATTGTTACAGTATTTTTATTACGGATGTGCTTGGTTCTGTACAAGATGTAAATGCTGACTTTCCCTGCCGAAGCAGATGTGCTAATCTAAGCACATTGCTCCCCTAGATAGAAACTCTTGTTTGCGACTAGGAGTTAAACTTCTCCCGAACCTTGCCCTGAACCTGCAAAGAGAGTCCCGTGGACAGACTCCTGAGGGAATTTGCATGGAAAATGTCCAACGATACAGTTTTCTTTGCAGAACAGGGCCTTAGCATTGTAAGCATATCAAGGAAGATTTAATGAGCCATCATAAAATCATCCCTCCTTAGTACAAGCTTAGAAAATCAAGTTAACTTTCCCCTCATTTTAAACAGTTAAATAACATACAAAGCTCTGAATATAATTGCAGTTTGCTCCTAGGATGAGAAAGTGAGGGCTAAAATGATACAATGGAGAGAAACAGGTATCCACTGGGATGCTCTTTTTGGCAGCTCTGCAGATTCCATATTCTGGTTTCTCTCATGCAGAAGCCCAGAACAATCTGTGATGTGCATTTGATTAAAACTCTACACACATTTTAAATGCTGATTCTTAGAATCACAACATGGAAGTGGCTGAGCCTGGGATCCACTGTGTAGGATATGCCACAGAATCAATATAATCATACCTTAAATTCCAGAGCCGGTATCCAAAAAGATCTTCTGATGGTGATGTCAGCGAAGCTGAGAAGGGAGAGATGACAGACACTAACGCAAACAATGCTGAAATGGATACATGCACGTAGATTTAGGTTGACCTGGGGGAAAATAAAACCTGGTTCCTTCCTTCCTACCCACCTTATCTGTAATATAGTGCTGATGGATTGATTACCATGCTGGCACCCATTTGTTATTGTAAGGCCATATGTGTACAGATCCAACTTAGGATTAGGTACCTCCTCCTTCGTTATATCACATCCATCTCAGTTCATTAAATATCCCTCATCTGTTCCACCACCTGCTCCTCTCTTTCCTGACCCCAGGACCCATGCTTATTTATTCTCTTCTCTTTGTTTTCTGCTTGTTTCCCTTTTAATTAAATTTCTTGATCTTTTTCTCTATTAATTATTTTTCAGTAGAGCTGGTCAGAAAATGTCCATGAAAATGAAACTTTGATGAAAAATGAAAAAAAAGGTCCTCAGAACACATCTTATTTTGATTTTCTCAGTTTTATAGTCGGGATCCCTATGAAGCCTGTCTCTTCACTTAGGAGCAGCTCCTAATCCCACTGAACTCAATGGAAATAGTGTCTGGTTCCTAGTCTTAAATCACAAGTGAAAACACAGAGGAAGGATTTAACAGGTTCCTTCACTGCTGTCTGGAAGTTTTTACCTTCAGCTGTGATCTTGTCCGATCTCACAAACTCAACAGCGCTGGACCTGTTCAGTATTTGGATGGAAAACAGAGTCCGCAGCAAGCTGGGTTGTGATTTAGGGTCCCAATCCTGCAAGTGAAATGAGCCATTGCACCTGAGCAGAGTCACTTGCAGATCTGGGGCCTTCGTAAAAGGGCATTTTCCTGAGTCACTGCTGAATCAATGCCTAGACTGTGTTAATGCTGCTGCTACTAATTATTATTTATTTCTGTTACAGTAGCTCCTAGGGACCCCAGCAAAAATAAAGGCCCCATTGTGCTAGGCTCTGTACTACCACATTGAGAGACAGTTCCTGCCCCAAAGAGTTTACAGTCTAAATAGACAAGACAGGTGGGATATAGAAGTGAAGTGACTTGCCCAAGGTCATGTAGCCGGGATTAGAATCCAAGTCTCCTGAGTCCCAGTCAGTGCTTTATCCACTAGACCACATTGCCTCCAGAGCTAATGATGAGTAACTCAGAGCTCACAAAGCAGTTAATTAACAAAGAGCATTATGAGGCCCAGTGAGTTCAAGTCACTTGTCAAAAGCTTGGGCAGGTCTACCCTACAGGGCTCAGTCGACCTAAGTTACACAACTCCATCTGCGTGAATAACATAGCTGGAGTTGATGTACCTTAGGTCGACCTTGTGCGGCGTCTACACCACGCTGGGTCGACGGGAGAAACTCTCCCGTCGACTTACCTCATGCTTCTCATTCTGGTAGAATTCCAGAGTTGATGGGAGAGTGATTGGCAGTCGATTTAGTGGATCTTCACTAGACCAGCTAAATCGACCCCCAGTGGCTTGATCGCCGCGTGTTGATACTCTGGTAAATGGAGACAAGCCCTCAGAGTAAGCAAGTGAAACCCTAGGTTTCCTGACTCCCTGCTGTTTGCTGGGTCTACAAAAGAACAGTTGGCCAGGTGTAAGGGAGATCAGTGATACTGGGGGACCCTATTTTTTATTTTTTTTTTACTTAACAATTTAAACAAGCTTTTGAAGTGTAAAATAGATGAATCATACAATACATATAGTATTGAAGCCATATTTAAAAATTTCCTAATTTGGAAGGTAAATGGAGGGATTAAAAAACAAATGAGGTGGGGGAGAATGAAAAAGGTACAAAAGAAAGGCAAGAACAGGGAGAAACATAGAAATGTAGAGCTGGAAGGGACCTCAAGAAGCCATCAAGTCCAGCCCCCTGAGCAAAGACAGGACCAAGTATACCATCCTGTACAGGATGTCCAGCCTGTTCTTAAAAATTACAATGATGGGGATTCCACAACCTCTCTTGGAAGCCTATTCCAGAGCTTAACTACCCTTACAGTTAGCAATATTTCCCTAACATCTAAGCTAAATCTCCTTTGCTGCAGATTAAGCCCATTACTTCTTGTCCTACCTTCAGTGGACATGGACAACAATTGATTACCATCCTTTTTGTAATAGCTCTTAACATATTTGAAGACGGGGAGGGGAGGGACCTACAGTCTTCTTTTCTCAATACTAAACATGCCCAGTTTTTTAAAGCTTTCCACATAGGTCAGGTTTTCTAACCGTCTTATCGTTTCGTTGCTCTCTTTGGGACTCTGTCCAATTTATCCATATCTTTCCCGAATGGATCCCAAAAAACGTTGGGTTTTTTTGTGTATCAGGACAAGGGAACACAGCTGCATTGTGCTGATGAGTCTAGAAAGGCACATCCGATTTCCAAGGTTGCACTTCTGAGCCTGCTTAAGCGTTAGCAACCAGAGAGGTGCAAAACAACTAGCAGATTCTGGCCTTCCCTTACAGTAAGGCTAATGGATCAAGACAGTTTGCCTCAGATCACAAATGAACCAGATCATTTGTCAGCAACTGTTTTTCTTTTCCTTTCAATGTGGGTCACACAAATTGTGATTGGAGTTTAGATTTGGGTTTAACTCATTTTAAAATAACTCCACTGCTGTCAGTAAATCACTGCAAACATGCAGCAGCTGAAATGTAATGGGATTACCCTGTGTTGTGACCCCTGCTGAGTAAACAGGACAGGGAGAAGGCTTTGTATCCTTGTCAGGGGTACCAAAATTGTTCTGCCCTTTGTCTGTTGAAAAGGTTACATCTCATGTTATGGTTTGTTTTGATTTAGTGACTCTTAAAGTTACTAGTTGAGTAGAGTTCCCTGAAAATCAAAAGGAAATAATTTCCATCCCCCTCCCCCCACTTTCTACCTTTACAGTGGTGGAATGTCATGCACGCATTTAACTTTTCACATTTTTGGGTTAGGTGTATTCTTGTAATATCTCATTTTTCATATTAATAGTGTTAATAGCATACCAAGCCTTCATTTTAAAGGCCATTTGTTTTTTCTGAGCTCTAGTTGGCCCAAATTCACCTCCCTGGACATTGCAGTTGGGCTCATGAGAATGGTGTCGGGTCAATATGCAAGTTCTGTCCCCTGTTGTCCTCATATGGAGGATGGGATTTTCCCCAGCTTTGAAGGGAATAAAGTGTAAAATGGGCTGTGTGTGTGTAGCCTGAGCACAACGTCTCATTGGCTCAGTTCAGGGAGTTAATCCATCCCTAACTAGGGAGAATAGGGAGGAATTCTACATTAGGAAGATTTCAGAGTAACAGCCATGTTAGTCTGTCTTTTTAAAAAGAAAAGGAGTACTTGTGGCACCTTAGAGACTAACCAATTTATTTATACCGTATGCATCCGATGAAGTGAGCTGTAGCTCACGAAAGCTCATGCTCAAATAAATTGGTTAGTCTCTAAGGTGCCACAAGTACTCCTTTTCTTTTTACATTAGGAAGGGAATCAGTTGGAGCAGAGATGGAGGAATCCAGGAAAGGAAGATGCTGTGCGTGGGATGCGACTGGAGTTTTGGGGAGCGGGGCTTGTCTCGACTATGACCCAACCTTTCTCTTGGCTGTTTCAGTTTTGTTCTGGAGAAAGAAACTGTAATGGATTGAATACATTTTTAGTTAAAATGTGGCCCAAGCCCAAAATCCCCAGTGCTTTGGGTAACTCCAGGTCTAGAGTGTCTGTAATGAGCCAAATCAAAAGTGAGGATTGCAACACACTCTGGGGTAGTGTGGATGAAGGTCTGCACCTGAATCTGAATTTAGAGGCTTGCTTCATAATGGGTCCAACTCAAAAAAGTCTCACACACTGAAGAATGTCACCTCCTGATCCAGATCTGTAATTGCATCTCCAATGTCTGTTGAAGGAAAGATCCCTGTGAAAATGTAAATGTGTCAATGCAACTGGAAATAGGAATGCATGTAAATTAGTATGGAGAGAATTACTTTAGTATGTTAGAACCTAGCATATGTAAGAGCTTGAAGACAGCATATGATAGTGACCCATTTTGCATCTACTGGGAAGAAAGGAGAGCAGCAGAATACGGACCCTGGACTTCAGAAAAGCAGACTTTGACTCCCTCAGGGAACTGATGGGCAGGATCCCCTGGGAGAATAAGATGAGGGGGAAAGGAGTCCAGGAGAGCTGGCTGTATTTTAAAGAATCCTTATTGAGGTTACAGGGACAAACCATCCCGATGTGTAGAATAGTAAATATGGCAGGCGACCAGCTTCGCTTCACAGTGAAATCCTTGCTGATCTTAAACACAAAAAAGAAGCTTACAAGAAGTGGAAGATTGGACAAATGACCAGGGAAGAGAAAAAAAATATTGCTCAGGTATGCAGGAGTGAAATCAGGAAGGCCAAATCACACCTGGAGTTGCAGCTAGCAAGAGATGTTAAGAGTAACAAGAAGGGTTTCTTCAGGTATGTTAGCAACAAGAAGAAAGTCAAGGAAAGTGTGGGCCCCTTACTGAATGAGGGAAGCAATCTAGTGACAGAGGATGTGGAAAAAGCTAATGTACTCAATGCTTTTTTTGCCTCTGTCTTCACGAACAAGGTCAGCTCCCAGACTACTGCACTGGGTAGCACAGCATGGGGAGGAGGTGACCAGCCCTCTGTGGAGAAAGAAGTGGTTCGGGACTATTTAGAAAAGCTGGATGGGCACAAGTCCATGGGGCTGGATGCGCTGCATCCAAGAGTGCTAAAGGAGTTGGCGGAAGTGATTGCAGAGCCATTGGCCATTATCTTTGAAAGCTCATGGCGATTGGGGGAGGTCCCGGACGACTGGAAAAAGGCTAATGTAGTGCCTATCTTTAAAAAAGGAAAGGAGGAGGATCCTGGGAACTACAGGCCAGTCAGCCTCACCTCAGTCCCTGGAAAAATCATGGAGCAGGTCCTCAAGGAATCAATTTGGAAGCACTTAGAGGAGAGGAAAGTGATCAGGAACAGTCAGCATGGATTCACCAAGGGCAAGTCATGCCTGACTAATCTAGTTGCCTTCTATGACAAGATAACTGGCTCTGTAGATGAGGGGAAAGCAGTGGATGTGTTGTTCCTTGACTTTAGCAAAGCTTTTGACACGGTCTCCCACTGTATTCTTGCCAGCAAGTTAAAGAAGTATGGACTGGATGAATGGACGATAAGATGGATAGAAAGCTGGCTAGATTGTTGGGCTCAACGGGTAGTGATCAATGGCTACATGTCTAGTTGGCAGCCGGTATCAAGTGGAGTGCCCCAAGGGTCGGTCCTGGGGCTGGTTTTGTTCAATATCTTCATTAATGATCTGGAGGATGGTGTGGATTGCATCCTCAGCAAGTTTGCAGATGACGCTAACCTGGGAGGAGAGGTAGATACGCTGGAGGGTAGGGATAGGATACAGAGGGACCTAGACAAATTAGAGGATTGGGCCAAAAGAAATCTGATGAGGTTCAACAAGAACAAGTGCAGAGTCCTGCACTTAGGACGGAAGAACCCCATGCACCGCTACAGACTAGGGACCGAATGGCTTGGCAGCAATTCTGCAGAAAAGGACCTAGGGGTTACAGTGGATGAGAAGCTAGATATGAGTCAACAGTGTGCCGTTGTTGCCAAGAAGGCCAATGGCATTTTGGGATGTATAAGTAGGAGCATTGCCAGCAGATCGAGGGACGTGATCGTTCCCCTCTATTCGACATTAGTGAGGCCTCATCTGGAGTACTGTGTCCAGTTTTGGGCCCCACACTACAAGAAGGATGTGGAAAAATTGGAAAGAGTCCAGCGGAGGGCAACAAAAATGATTAGGGGACTGGAACACATGATTTATGAGGAGAGGCTAAGGGAACTGGGATTGTTTAGTCTGCAGAAGAATGAGGCAGGATTTGATAGCTGCTTTCAACTACCTGAAAGGGAGTTCCAAAGAGGATGGATGTTGACTGTTCTCAGTGTTATCAGATGACAGAATGAGGAGTAATGATCTCAAGTTGCAGTGGGGGTAGTTTAGGTTGGATATTAGGAAAAACTTTTTCACTAGGAGGGTGGTGAAACACTGGAATGTGTTACCTAGGGAGGTGGTGGAATCTCCTTCCTTAGAAGTTTTTAAGGTCAGGCTTGACAAAGCCCTGGCTGGGATGATTTAGTTGGGGATTGGTCCTGCTTTGAGCAGGGAGTTGGACTAGATGACCTCCAGAGGTCCCTTCCAACCCTGATATTCTATGATTCTATGTAACTAGGGGAATTGTGTAAGAGAAATATTTTATGTATCTGAAACAACATTTTAAGTGAGTCATAATCTCTTGAAAAATTTCCCCCCTTCAGACCCTTAATCATTTCAGGAAACCACACTAAGATATAGACTGGCAAAAATGCTGTATGTCTTTCAGACCCTGACAAAACACAAACTGCTACTTCTTTCCGTTCCTGGCCAGAATATAACCGCCACACCAGTGTACTTGCATTTTTATACAAGATAGGGGTGGGGATGTGAGTGCGTTAAAATAATGATGAAGGATTATGACACATTTTTATGGCAAGTCCATCAAAATCCCAAACAGAAAATTGGAAAAATTACTTTTGTGGAAAATACAAGCGCAATCCTGCCACCCTCATTCATGTGAGTAGTGCCATTGAAACTGATGGGATTATTCATGTGAGTAAAGGATGTTGGATTAGACCCAATCTTTGTCTAATATTTAATTATGTACCATCAGAATCATGTCAAACATGAAAAAGCAATAAAAAAACCCTAACATGTCATCAGGCAGCATCAGTGAGTGTAGCAATATGAATACATTCAACTTTTATATGTGTGTCATGCTGACTTGTATGTGTAAATCTCTGCTGGTAATAATTTGCAAAAGATACATATCAGTATCATTGCACATGTTCAAACAAATTACTATGCATGTTTTGCCAATTAGTACACAAATAGTGCAGTACTGTGCATTATTTTATGCTTTTGATTGGGGATGTGGAACAATGGGGGATGCCTATCTTTTTAGTTCTCTAGTGGACACTGAGGCCTTGTCTTCACTGTATTTTTTCCCCTAGGGATAACTAACACACTTGAGCTATTCTGAGGTAAAAACACAATAAAGACCAGGCACTTCAGTTTTACCACAAGGTCAGTCTCGGGCAGGGATAGAGCTGATGTCGGGAAGTTTACCTTGTGGCAAACCTAAAGTTCTAGATCTTCAACTGTGGTTTTTACCGTGGGATAGCTCATGGACGTTAGTTACTTGTGTGGATTGTTGTTGTGCTTTTTTTTAAACCTCTGGGTTTTTTAGCTTTGGAGACAAGGCCTGATAAGATGTTGGCCTTATGCATTTCTAAAAGAAGTCAGGAGTCGGATTGAAAGAAGACAGCCTCTCTCCATCGCACATACTCTCTGGGAGTAACTGTGGGTCTCTCAAGGGGATTACATCAGTGCTTGGTACAATACTTTCCAAAGTTGCATCAGTTGTGGTAACTTTTGCCAGCGCTTTCTGGGGGGATTGAAGTTTTAATTAGCAGCTCCATGGGGAAGGTTGGGCAACCAACTCTGGAAAATATGAGGGGGAAATGTTACTAATAGGAGGAGAGGGTGAAAAAAATGGTGATCACTTCCTAGATCTTTAGCAAGGTGCGTGTAGCAGGTTACAGTTTTATATTAATGTATAAAGAGAACATATGGTTAACAAGAGCAGGTAAATAGACTAGTAATCCCTACGTTTTTGCAGTTATATTGCACACTAATAAATATAGTAATTATACACCATGATTGTTTCTGTACCAGATGTATCTCTCATTACTTTTATATACATTCCACTTCTATGCCTTAAACGTTTGGCTTAAAGCAAAACAAGTTCCTCTGTGCATGTGTGCACACATGTTGAGTTTAAGTTCCTCACTCTAACCTTTGCTTCAGCGTTTCATGCTGGGCTTCTATTGCTTTCATTGATTTTTGACAATTATTAAAATTTTAACTGAGTGACTATAATCTGTCGCCAATACATGCTGTAAATAACATAGTTTATATGTGGCAGGCAGCCGGGAATAGGGCTCGAGGTGTTTCAAAAACTAGCAGAAGTCCTCACACCTTTTAGATTGTGTATCCCCCCAACTTTACTGGTGTCTGCTTTAAGAAGGATTGTTATGGAGAACAGCACTGATAAAAACTGGATGATAGCAGATGTTTCCTTTTGCTGAATGGCTCTGCTAATCATTATGTTTTACTCTATGGGACTTTTTGTTCATTTACCAGGTTTATTCCTAGATTACATATTTGTTTTGATAGGTTTTTACGATAAATACAGGCATTCTGTAAAGAGCAGGCCCCACCATATTTTATGCAGTTTTGTTTACAGAAGTGGGCCTCATTGAACCTGCATATACAATATCCTTTCAGGATTCCTAGGCAGGAGTGGAGAGGACAGATGGTAAACCAGACCCAGGGTCCTAGTTTACAAGGGGATCCTCAGATAACACACAAGGAGTGATAGGCTGTTTAAAAAGTCTGCCCTCTAATGCTTTTGTCCTTGACCACAGTTAACTGTTTTTATTGTTGTTATTGCTCTTGTAACTTCAGTAAAACAATTTCAGGGATTTGAAGTAAATCAAGGTGCAGAAATCTCTCTGGTCTGCTTCATATGGCCTCTCTGTCTCTTCCTCTCTCTGTATAGTGAGAAATAGATATATGTTGAATTAATTTAGGAAATACATACTAGATATGAACTTTGGGGATGTTTGAAATGTGAGCCTGGATCCAGGTCCAAATTTTGCAAATGGCTGCTATGGCTCAGGGGCCAAACCCAAACTCCAGAACCAAACCTCACTGAGATTTGGGGCCAGAGAGGTCTGGATCAGCATTTTATAGCTTGATTCTGCCTCTGATTGATAAACATTTTTATTGTGCTTTAATCCTGGGAATAAGATGTTAAATTAAGAGGAGGCCAGTCACATATTTTGCTGTTTATGCTACATATGTATATATCAAATATACATGCACACTATTTCCTATTAAAAAGTGTTCATGTGTAGATTATGAAAGGAAAAAGAGGTATGAGAATGGAAGTTGCAACGTAATGTTCTGTAGCTTCTTGCCTTTTACCTGTCCTTTTGTATAGGTTTACCTGTCTTGTTGTTTGCTTCCCATTAGCTGAAGGTGCTGTTGAATGGCTGCTCGTGCCATGATGCCAAGATTATTTTTTTGATCAAGACAAGGATATTTCTTCTGGGAAATGTGTTAAGATTGCATCAGCTGGATGCTGTGAGGCCAGGGCTGTCCCTGCACTGGGTCTCTCAAGGAAGCATGGAAGTCCTTTGTGTGCTAAACTTACCAGCTTGTTATATCTTTTTTTAATGTTGTTTCTTTTTTATATTGAAAGGGGGAAGGGGCTGCTAACTGAACTTCTATGTTAGGCTGCAATTACCTGGATTCTGATCAGTTAAATTGCTAAATCTAGTCTCCGGGAGTTTCTGAACTCATAATCTGTGCTTTTGGTTGGGAAGTAGCATGGGTTGCCTTTGAAGGCAGACACGTGTGGAGAGGCAGGTACAATAAAGCCAGTGCGAAGAGGTGTGCATTGCTATTCCTTGTACCAGCTTGTCTCCCTGTTCCGCATGGGTGATTCACCCCAAAAGAGGGCAGGCAAAAGAGGCCACCACCCTCAGGGTTTTCCATTTTGAGAGCAACTGTAGTTTCTGGCCCAGCTTCTCACTGAGAGAGGCTGTTGAGGGAATGCACTGAATCACCACCCTACTGACCACGTCCCTGCTTAGTGTACATCACCCTTTTTTGGGACATGACATCTACAGGCTCCTCTCTGCAACAACACCCTTACTGCCAAATGGCTATTTCAGCATGCACCTCTTTCCCCCCAGAAACCATTTTCAACTCAAGCTGTAAATATGCCCTAGGGAGTTCACTGCTACAGGCTCCCAATTTTAGCTTCTTATTTGGAGTTCATCTGATAGCCATGGCTGTGATTTAGCAGCATTCTGAGTAGCACTGATTCATGAAGGCCCCTGTGTTTCTCCACGGCAGCAGAATGCTTTCTATTTTGTTCCCAGGGCAAACTACTTTAAGTGGAAAGGGGTGCATTGGAAAGCTATTCAAGAGGGGAGGCAGAAGCTTCCTCCAGCCCCCATCTTTATGCCAATTATATTTTATTGGCAAAGCCTATGACTCATGACTTTAAGGGTTCCTTCCTTCAAGTAGCAAGTGTATGACAAGCCAGATTCACAGCTGATTTATGCCCCACGCAATCTTATGGGGCTGACCTTTACCCATGCCTATGCCCAGCATGTGGTGAATAGGTGAGTGCAGGATTTGGCCCACTGACTTCAGCGAGATTAAGTAGGGTGTGCATTAGCACCAAGTTTAGCCTGCTACAGCCCTGCCTGTATTAAGGAGATTCACCCAAATATTCCTACATTGGTGTGGTTAGACCAGTGCAAATGCCTAATGTAGATACGTTTACAATGTCCCAGTTTGCTTACACCAGTGCCGTTTACTTCAGTGTGTTACCAGATTAAACTGCCCTGGTGTAAATCCCGCTGGGTGCTATTGCAGCACGTCAGCATTAGGGCTTTGCATTGGTGTGACTATCAGTGTAGTTACACGAATATGAATTTTCTTAATGTAGACAGGACTGAATAGTTTAATGAAGGTCTCTGCATATACAGGATGAGGAAGCATGCTCCAAGCTCAGTGTTTTCTAATCCAGTTTATATAGAAATTTACCTGGTCCCCAGGTCCTGTAGTAATTTCCAGGCATGTAAAAATAGAAATAACAATAAATCTCTTCCTTCGCAGCTTATAGGAAAAATAGTTTTGAAGGATAAGGAGCTTCTTTTCTCTCTCTCTCTCTCTCTCTCTCTCTCTCTGTGAAGAGAGAGAGTTTAATTGAGAGAGAGCTAATTTGCAGATATGAGTTTTACATTTAGTTCATTTATATGGGGACGAATTCTGCCATTAATTACACAGGTTTTACCATGAAGCAATTACATTGGTTTCAGTAGAGTTTCATCCCGTAACACAGAGCAGAATCTTTCCCTTTAATTTTTTTCTGACAAGGGTACATCTGATTCTTGTAGCTAAGAAGCCAGCCAAATTTATAATCATTTTAACTGTAAAGCCATAGTTTTGCTGTGAGAATTGCTCACTGTGCACAATCCTGAAGTGAAAACGCATATTGCAGAAGACTGTATTACTGTATTACCACCTGCTACAGAACAATGCAGGGGCGAGAACCTCCTAAATTATCTACTCCATAAAAACAGAAACTTTGTATCATGAGGATTAGAGTGTTGGCTGTTGCAGTGAAGTCTGATTATTCTAAAGGCTTAAAGTCATATATGTGAAGCAAGTTAATACTAAAATTCACTACTGTACCTTTCATTAGATGTATTCTCCAGCTAGAGGCTATTTTCTGCTTTGTAGCGGCATTTGTTCCATAACAAGTAATATCTTAATTAAAGTTTTATCTGTTCAGAGAATTTTCTTTTTTATTTTCTTTTGGGAAACTAGTAATTAGTTCAATAATGCTGAGACATTGTTACTTGTGCTCATTAAATTCTGCAACATCGACTTGGACCTTTGAATGCTGGGAGTGTTAAATTGACCTGAAATGTAAGGATTCCATCTGTCTATTACTGATGAATTGGGATTTAACAAAAACAATCCCCCCCCCCCCAAACTATTACTCATTAACTGTGCTGCAGAATCTCTTCGCTACAGAATGGTAAAACACCCACTGGAAGCTTCTTCACACTCTTCCTCTACTGTGCTTCAACCCTGACATGAAGGGAATATCTGCCGGGATGAAAAGGCACAATGGCCTCCACCGCCATTTTAATTCTTGCTCTCTCTCTCTGTTGAATATGAGAAGAGTGCTGGGATTTGAGCTGTTGGGATGATTGCTGTGATGTATACATTCTTTTACGAGGAACTGCACTGAGATCAACAACTGATGTCATGTAACTCACCAGATAACCATCAGATAGTAATGGTTGGAATTGAACTGGTGACCTGAAATGAAAGGCTCTGTATCCCATTACAAGTCCCTGATGTGGGATTTGATAATTATCTGTGGTTTATGATCACCGCCTTGTTTTGCACAGGAAGGGGACTGGACCAGAAGTCCCAAGTCCTGGCATCTTAGAATCATAGAACTGGAAGGGAACTCAAGAGGTCATCTAGTCCAATATCTAGTCCAGTCCCCTGCACTCAAGGCAGGACTAAGTATTGAGGGGCAAGGCAGCTATGCAATATGTTATTGCTTTCTTGTAATCATTTCCCTTCTCCAGCTGAGAGCTCTGTGGCTGTGAAGGGGAAGGCCAGTGGATTCAACAGAACAGCTGTTTAACATGGCACAGTCCTCTCTTAGGGTACTAACTTACGACACTAAAAGCACATTAAAATAGTGCTGCCCTGAACAGCAGAAACTCTTCTTCTGTGGCTCTCAGCCAGTGGCTGCATGGCACTTTGGTGAGCTGTGCTACCATTGCTGCTTGGCTGAGGGGAGCTGAAGCAGCATGAAGAGAATAAAGGGGGGGATCTTGGATGCTGCCTGAGATCAAGAAGATGTTTCTTGGTGGCTCAGATCAATTTGAGATTTACGTGCTGTGCCCAATCCACACCTTCTACATGTCCACCAGTCAGGGAGCCTCAGAAACACAATGCAGTGGGCCAAAAGCTTCAAAAATAATGTGCATCTAAGGATGTCTCCACTCTCATTCTGCACTATAATGCAGAAATTAGATGGAGAATCTCAAGTTTTTGAGTTAATGAAGTTCAGCCCCCACCCAATAGCCCATATTTTAGTCTCCGATGCAGTTTAACTTGTTTGGAGCAAACAAGTCTGAGGAGAACAGAAGAAACTAGGAATGAGGGAGAGTCAAAGTATTACTGGAGAGCCTGTCCTTGTGGTGTTTTTGTCCAAACTAGATGCCGATGGGCTGATTTAAGACTAAATGGGTCCAGATCCACCAAATTCCAGGTTCCGTGTAAAACATCCTCTTCCCAAACAGACTTTGCTTTTCCAGATTCTCTCCCTGCAGACTTCTTGATCCTTCTCCTCACCATTGCTTAAATAGACTCTTCTCCCCCCAGTCCCACTTCCCTACAATGGGCTTCTTGTCTTCCTCTCCAGATAGACTCTTGGCCAAATTCAGCCCTGGTATAAGTGGACACAACTCACTGGGGGCTAATGAAGGTGCATCAACTAACACAAAGGTTGTATTTAGCCCCTGATTCCTCATTCACTCCCTGCTGGCTCAGACCCTGTCAAATCTCTGGTCCTAGATCCATCTTTCAGAAGAAGGAATCACTGGATCCACACAAAAAGAAAAGGAGGACTTGTGGCACCTTAGAGACTAACACATTTATCTGAGCATCCGATGAAGTGAGCTGTAGCTCACGAAAGCTTATGCTCAAATAAATTTGTTAGTCTCTAAGGTGCCACAAGTCCTCCTGTTCTTTTTGCGAATACAGACTAACACGGTTGCTACTCTGAAACCTGGATCAACACAGGCATTTTAGAAGTGTAGGTGGAAAGACAGGTCTCTAACCATACAGATTGGTCACAACATTTCAAGCCTCATTTGACTGACTTGGATGTTTAGTTGAACGTTTCATAGTAGGTTAGCAGGATATTTCACAGCAGTATTTTGGCTGCTTATCTGACGTGGAACCTCCAAAGCTTTTGAAGTTCACCCGTAGACTAATATTTTATTAATTTACTGAGCTGAGGGCACTTTAGCATCTCCTATGTTTCTTCTGAATATCAAATATGTGTAGTTCTATGTGTAGGACTGTTTCAAGATATTATAGTTTAAAAGACTCTTTATCATGAACTGAGATATCGTGTTCTTAGTTTTGACAGTTTATCCTCTCTCTAGTTAATTAGAAAGCACAGCAATTTGGTACTTGCTATTTTAATACAAAACTGATACTACTGTAATGCAGAGAGAGCTAAATTTTGCATTTGTCTTCTATTTTGTAGTACACAAATTGGTTTGGCTTATACTTAGCTACTGCACTTTAATTCTTGTGTTCGCAAAAATACTTTAAATTCATGATAGGCCCCAATCCTGTATTCCTGATATACCCCAAGTTTATATTGGCTTAAGTGAGAGTTTGATGTGCAGAAGGAATGCAGAATCAAGCTCCAAAATTACAGGAGGTGTGTGATTACGGCCCTGCTGCTGCTAGCATAGAACAACTGGAGGGGCATGAGGTGGGTTCTCCCTGTTCATGCTCTCCACACAGTTCCTCTCTCCCCACATGTGAATATGGGAGGGTACTTGGGAAAGTGTGAGCCAGACACAGGAGCACTTGCTGGCTAGGTTCATAGCCTGTTAAGGGAGTATATACAAGAGTACTGTGCTAGCCACAGGCAGAGCTGCTAACATAGACCCTCATATGAGAAAAGACACAGGCTTTATCAGGTGGCAGGGAATTGGTGCCCAGCACTTTGATAAGTACAGTGAGATGACAGAAAAAATGAAGTATTGAGAAATGAAAAAGAAACTCTGCCCAAAAATATCACAATTGTATTGTTAAAACGGACCTCTTCCTATGTTAAGTTTGTAAAAACAGGACAAATATTAGCAACACCATTAAAGGAACCAACCACAATGTGACACTCTAGCTTTACAATAAACTCTTCCCTGACTCACTGCTACTGTGAGACTTATGGGAAAATACGGTCAGGCCAGTCAGTTTCCCATTTCTCCTCAAAGAACTGGGGATCTCCCTATCTGTTTATCTGCTTTAAAATCCTGACTCTTGGATGCTATATTTTAAGCATAGATACAGGAAAATCTTAGTAAGTTAATGGTTTCCACAAAAGTCTCTAGACCCCTTTTGGAAGCCATTTGATTTCACTCCATCTACTTGAGTCTATCCATAGTGACAAGTAAATTCCATGTAAAGGTCCTTGTCATGTTCAAAGCACCTGTAATCTAAACTGAATGAAATTTCAGAAGGCCTATGGACTCATTTAAGTCCTCAGGGTCTTCAAGGACTTGAGACTCACTTCAGCCTTAAACACTTGGGCCTTGTGCTGGCCTTCTGCATTGGGGAGAATGTCAGCCCAGGTGTGGCCAATTTAAACTTGAGGTTTGTTCTGGAATCTCCAAGTTGCATGGATGATATAGTCGAAACATCATTACTAGCATATTCCTTTTGTAACTTGAGTAGATATTTTCCACCACCACAGTAGAAAAGAGGCAGGGATTATAGCAGTGCACACTATGTTGGGTACATTTGCCCAGCTTCTGCATATAATTAACTTGTAGGCACTTTACCTAATGTGTGCTTAGTAGATAGTTGCTAGCTTTTTGTTAGTTATTGAGTAGTAATATAGGGACAAATCCTGGTCTCACTGCATTTTGCCATTGATTTCTACTCTTTCTACTCTACCTTTCATAGTCTATGGAAAAGGTGGTTAAGCAGGATGTCACAACAACCAATAATTGACCCTTTCAGAGCCATTCTCATATGATCCAACCAGTAGCTGTCCAGTATAGAAATATAGGGCCAAATTCTGCTTATTTTACTAACATGATCTTGAGAGACGGCAACAACAATAATAATCGTTTTCTAATCAACTACCAAGGGCCATATTTTTCCATTGCAGCATATCACTAACTTATTGCCTTCAACAGGAGTATTCATATCCTGCATGGAGTGAAGAGAAACCCAAGCTTAATGTTTTATTTAAAATAGTCTTATTTTCATTATTCAGGGATATGGGCAACTGTTATTCCTCTATGGTATCAATGGTAGGGAGGCTTTCCAATACTATGTGTCCTCTTAAAGGTAGTATAGAACTTGTATAAAGAAAAACCTTAAACTTAACTTAGATGAGTCTTGTGCTTAAAACCTAGAGGTGGTAATCAGGAAATGTGGGTTCTGTTCGTGGCTTTGCCATGGACTGCCTGTTTTAACTTTGGAGAAATTTTGTCTCTGTGCCTCAGTTTCCCCTTCTGTTAAATAATACCTGCCTTGCTAATTCACAGTCTTAAGTGGGTGGTATGTTCTCTGATTTCCCACACGGGTTTGGAAGACTGGGTAGAAATGGAGGAGGTGTCTGTGAGAACATGAAATGTTTGTACAGCACCTAGCACAATAGGGTCCTGGTCAAGGACTGTGGCTCCTAGGTGCTGATTATTTGTGTTGCAGAAGTATCTGGAAGGAGACTTTGTTTTCTTGTAATGAATCAATGTCATGTGTTCGTAAAAGACGAAGGAAAAGGTAGCTGGGCTGTGCTTGTTCTAAATTGGACGGTTCCGTTTCTTTCTATAAATCAGAAGTACACATTTTTGCTTCCAGATTTTCAATCCCACGTGTATCCCAACAAAAATATGCACCCACACCAGCCTAATGCTAATAAATAAGGTTGATATTCATATATATTATTCATCCTTAATTACCTTGTGTGAAATATAATAAACATTTAGCATCATGCACATATAAAACCCCCATACCAGAACGAAACATTACATTGCACACAATTCTCTCCCTGAAGAGAAGCTGAGAGAAAGAATGAACCCCATGTGACAGATGTTAGTCATATCAATTAAGGCACTCTTGGAAACTGCTCAGATCCAACAATGGTGACAGCGATAAGAACTTATATAGAACTAGTATGTGAAAGCCTGGGCTATTGCACGGGTGTAATTCATAAACTCACATAGTGTTTTTTTTTCTCGTTTTTGTTTTAAAAAGCCAAAGATGCCTGCAAATTTAAAAACTTGATGGTCACCTAGACTGCAAATCCCAGTGATGATTGGTCCTTGTGATATTCTGAACAAAAACACCTCAGCCATGCTTGTAGCTGTTTCCATCACTTCATACTGACTCATCCGACATTCTAGGCTACGGAGTGACAATCCTGGAATCATATAGGCTCCGTGTCTATATCTTCCTTATTTCAGCTGCGGTGTCTCTCCTCTTACTCATCATACAAAAATAATTCACAGACTGAGTCAGCATTTGTTAATCATGAGTTTAAGACACTGGCTGCACACCACCTGTAGGAAGGTGAATGTTGAGGTCGCTACCAGGTCTGTTCATCATAGCAAATACTCAAATCTGGTTTAACCTACAGAAGCTAAACTTAGCAGCTGCAAACACCAGACCCCACTTTTTATTAGCAACAGAACATACTATTCCTGGAATGTCTCAATGCCACATCTTTCAGATGCTCATTATGTTGGCTATGATCTGATCAGATCCTATTGCTCAAATGGTTACAGATGCTTCTCTTGCAATTGCCCCAGAATATGCCAGAGACAAGCTTTGGTGTGAGTGTTATATACAAAGCTTTTGCTTTGGACACTGCCCATAATAGAATGGTGTTCTCAGATCTCCTTTCTGTGCTGCATCTGCTTCTTCCTGCTTTTCCTCATAAAACATGCAGGCTGGCTTGGCTGACAGCTATTGGTAGCTAGTTACCAAAGAGTTGAGGAGGAAAGCAAGCTCACTGCTGGTTTAAGTCAGTGAGGCTTTAAAGGTACATTAGCTGATATCCAGAACTGATACCTAAATCCCTAGGAGTGGCGCCAAGAAAGAAAAAATGATAGATTGAGGCTTACACAAAAGACCTTAGAAGACCTAGGCTGTCCTATAATAAAGACCTCAGTGGTAGCACAAAGAGAGTCTTAAGAATATTCACTGTATTCTATAGGACAAACAAAGCAATAACCCAGCTGTTAATGTAAATAAATACCTGCAAGAAAAGCCTTCCTATCCCATGGTAGAAATTCCAGTAGAAGAATGTCAGCTGGCTCCAGCTCAGAACAGAGCAACAGGTTTATTGGTCTCCTGTTTCCTAGTAATGATTCTTCAAATGAAACCAACAGAGACCAGAAGAAACTAATAGGGGCCAACTGAAGGATTCTAATGGTGTCTACTGGAACTTCCACTAGTGAAGGAAAATGAGCTGTATAGTTTGTTACACATCTTCCCCCTTATCCCTCCCCAACCTTGTGATATCAGTTTTAGAGAGTACAGGGGCCGTTTTCTCAATGTTTCTGTTTCTCTTGCTGTCTCTGAAGCAGGGGTTCTGGAACAATTTGTATAGTGGGGGTGCTGAGAGTCATTGAACCAAACTGTAAACCCTATATATGATGGAAACCACTTCCAGCTAGGGGGTGTGGCAGCATCCCTGGTTCTAGCACCTATGCTAGAAGGTGCCTTGTTGCCTTTACATGACTGCAGAAGGAGATATATCACCAGTACAAGTTTTCCACAGTAAAGCTATCCTAGCAGATACAAGATAGCTTTCTTTGGCCATGTTTACACTACAGAGCCTATGCCAGCATACTTATGTCAGCATATCCCCCTAGTGTAGATACATATGATGCATATGCTGACAGAGCGGAAGAACTCCTTGGCATAGCTACACTACCTCCCTGAAAGATATTAGCTATAGTGACAGAAGTACTCTTCTGTTGGCTTGGTTGCATGTAGAGTAGGAGTTCTGCCAGCATAGCTATGTCTCCAGGGGGTGGAGGGTGGAGTTTTTCACATTCCTAGCCAACCTAGCTATGCTGGCAGACAAAGGCCTTGGCTACACTTGCAGATGTACAGCGCTGTGAGTTAAACCTGCCTTCGTACAGCTGAGTAGGGAAAGCGCTGCAGTCTGTCCACATTGGCAGCTGCCAGCGCACTATTGTGTCCACATTTGCGGCACTTGCAGCGACGTTGGGAGTGGTGCATTTTGGGCAGGTATCCCACAGAACACCTCTTCCCATTCTGGTGTCATAGGTTGTGGGAAAGGGGCGTGGGGTGAGGGGGATTCTGGGTCCTGTCCCAATGCCCCGTGATGCATCGCTTTGCATCCCAGCAATCCCTGTGTTTCCGTCCACATTTGGCGCCATCTTTCCACGGTTTCTGTGCAGCGCGATCTGTGTTCAGTTTTGGTCTGCAGGAAATGGAGCCTGAACTGCTGAGGATTATCCTGATGAGTCTCGCCAGCACGTCACATTTGGCAGTCGAGCTATTCCTTAAGATCCAAAGTGACAGTGAGGAGTCCGATGATGATATTGGATTGTGTACTGCGTACGACACGAGATTGCTTGTGGCATTCATGGACATGCTCAGCACTGTGGAACACCGCTTTTGGGCTCGGGAAACAAGCACTGAGTGGTGGGATCACATCATCATGAAAGTCTGGGATGACGAGCAGTGGCTGCAGAACTTTCAGACAAGAAAAGCCACTTTCATGGGACTGTGTGAGGAGCTCGCCCCCACCCTGTGGCGCAAGGACACGAGACTGAGAGTTGCCCTGATGGTGGAAAAGCGGGTGGCTATTGCAATCTGGAAGCTGGCAACTCCAGACAGCTACCGATCGGTCGTGAACGAGTTTGGAGTGGGAAAGTCAACTGTTGGACTCGTGTTGATGCAAGTTTGCAGGGCCATTAATTGCATCCTGCTCAGAAGAACCATGACTCTGGGTAACGTGCAGGACATTGTGGATGGCTTTACATAAATGGGTTTCCCTAACTGTGGAGGGGCGATAGATGGGACACATATTCCTATTCTGGCACGACCCCACCTAGCCTCCGAGTACGTTAATTGGAAGGGGTATTTCTCTGTGGCTCTCCAGGTGCTTGTGGATCACTGTGGGCATTTAATTGACATTAACGCAGGCTGGCCCGGAAAGGTGCATGACGCACGCATCTTTCGGAACACTGCCCTGTTCAGGAAGCTGCAGGCTGGGACTTTTTTCCCAGAGCGGAAGATCACAGTAGGGGAAGTCGAAATGCCCATTGTGATCCTTGGAGACCCCGCTTACCCGTTAATGCCATGGCTCATGAAACCCTACACAGGGAGCCTTGACAGCAGGAAGGAATTGTTCAACTACAGGCTGAGCCAGTGCTGAATGACTGTGGAGTATGCTTTTGGCTGTTTAAAGGGTCGCTGGCGATCTCTGTATGGGAAGCTGGACTTGGCTGAACACAGCATCCCTGCGGTTATATCCGCGTGCTGCACGTCCACAATATTTGTGAAGGAAGGGTGAAATCTTCACTCAGGCATGGACCTCCAAGGTTCAACACCTGGAGGCTGAATTTGAACAGCCAGAGAGTAGGGCTATTAGAAGGGCCCAGGGCAGGGCTGCAAGGATTAGGGATGCCTTGAGGGAGCAATTTGAGGGTGAAAACCACCAGTAATGTCTGGTGCCCTGCATGGGAGTGAAGTGCAGTGGTTCCAATGTTAGTAGGAATCTGTGTTTGCTACGCTGACTTGCAGTGCCTGTTTCTTTCCTGGGCTAAGGTATCTTTTTACTTTATGCAATAATAAAGAATGTTTTCAAAGCCAAAAAATCCATTTACTGAAAAGAAAATTCATTTATTGAAAAGAAACACACCTGCTTGGGAAACAGAAAGGGCAAGGGGCGGTGTGGGGAACGGTTCAAACATAGATTTACATATGTCCTGTTCTCATACTCAGCCTTCCTGTCTGGAGTGCTGTACAATGAGTGCTGCACTTCAGGATGGCTATCATTCAGGATGGGGGTTGAATGCAGTGGGTAAGCGTTGTAGTTTTCAGGGCTGGGTGGTGAAGCTACAGGTGTTGGAGGCAGCTGCTGGCAATAAGAACCCGGATGTTGGGGAAAGTGGGTCGGAGGTGACATGGGGGCACAAGGGAAAGAGTTTTGGGACAATGGCTGCGGGGGGCGGGGCGGGCGCGATAGTGCTCCGCCTGCATGGCTACGAGTGCCTGGATAGAGTCCACTTGGCACTCCATCATGCTTATCAGCCAATTGGTGCTTTGCTGCCGGAGCTCCATGCTTTGCCGCCGGTGCACTGCATTTTCCTGGCAGATCCTGCTTTCGCTTTCCCTCCACTCCTGCACTTTTTGATTCTCTTTAAGAGATTGCTGCATCACTTCTTGCAGCATGTCTTCTTTGCTTTTTCGTGGCCTCTTCCTGAGTCTTGTCAGTCTCTCGGCCGGTGATAACACGGACTGTTGAGATCTCAAGGTTCCATCTGAAAGGCAAAATGCAACACTTAACAGAGGCAGCATTGTTTATACCAGACAGAGTAATGATTCCCCCGAACTTAAGGAGGGCACACACAGTCTACACAGTAGCATAATTTTTCCATCCCAAAGAGAGCGCACATAACCCATGGAAGCCCCAAAATGGTGAGTAAGCACAGGGTCCAGGGGGACTGATTGTTTCACGGCTGTACTGTCTTCTGGGTTTCTGTGCCTTGGGGAGAGCCAACAGTTGCAGGGGGCCCCTATACTGAACACTGTCCCCATACTTTCCACAGGAGTCTATCCTAGAAGATATCTCACTGCTGAGGGTGACCTGGGAAGCAAGGGAGGTTCTTCTACTGCAATGCAGCTTCCGCCCTGGCCCATATGCAGCTTGCCTGTGTGAAGCAATGGTCCCCCCGCCCCTCGCGGCACAGTGGCGGGGATACGTTAGCCTAACTGGGGCAAGGACCATGGTGGCTCTCCCAATAAACCTGCGCAAGTGCATTGCCTATGTTCTGGATGAGACTTTTCAAGAGATTTCCGAGGCCGATTACTGCGATGTGGTAGACCACATGAATGTGCTATTCTGCATCTAGGCATGCATGCAGACCTAACCCTCCTCGCCCAAAGAGCCCTCACCAAAAAAATTCCTTCCTGAAAAAAAGCCGTTTACTGTGAACCTGCTCTTCTGTTTGTCCTCCACCAAGTACTGGCCGCTGTGACTGGCTACCTTCCTCCTGGCTCAAGAAGAGCTCCTGGCTGCATGCCTCTAGGGATTCCCGGGCGTCTCCCCCTGCCCCAGCACGCTCACTCCTGCTTTCCTCCTCCTCTTCCTCCTTCTCCTCCCGCTCTGAAGTATCCATGGTGGTGCTCGGAGTGGAGGTGGGGTCGTCCCCAAGTATCACATCCAGCTCTTTGTAGAATCAGCAGGTCGCGGGGAGAGCACCTGAGCGGCCGTTTGCCTCGCAGGCTTTGTGGTAGGCATTCTGCAGCTCCTTCACTTTAACCCTGCACTGCAGTGCGTCCCGGTCATGGCCCCTTTCCCTCATGCCCCTTGATATCTGCCCGAAGGTATCGTAATTCCTACGGCTGGAGCGCAGCTGGGACTGGACAACTTCCTCCCCCCAAACACTGATGAGGTCCAACAATTCTCCTTTGCTCCATACTGGGGCTCGCCTGGCACGTGGAGGCATGGTCACCTGGAAAGATTCGCTGAGAGCACTCCACGCCTGGCTGAGCAAACAGGAAGGTGATTTTCAAAATTCCCAGAGAATTTAAAGGGCGGGTCTGAGGGCTGGTCACCTGAGGCCAGGGCAGTAGAGTTTGAACTGATGACCAGAGTGGCTAGAACAGGCATTGTGGGATACTTCTGGAGGCCAATCAGAGCGCATTGGGTGGCCACGCTGGCGCCGCCGCGCACCAGCAGTGGTGCAACAAACTGTATTCCTCTGGGGGAGGTGGAGTACCAGCAGCGCGGTCGCCGTGGAGACACAGCGCTGTACGTGCCTTGCCTGTGTGGACGGGGAGTGAGGTACAGCGCTCTGGGCGGCTTTATTGCGCTGTAACTCGCAAGGGTAGCCAAGGCCTTACTTGCTAAACTCAAGGAATTTAGAGTAACAGCCGTGTTAGTCTGTATTCGCAAAAAGAAAAGGAGGACTTGTGGCACCTTAGAGACTAACCAATTTATTTGAGCATAAGTGAGCTGTAGTTCACGAAAGCTTATGCTCAAATAAATTGGTGAGTCTCTAAAGTGCCACAAGTACTCCTTTTCTTTTCAAGGAATTTAGACACTTCTTACATCGAAGGAAGGGTTTTTCCATTAATGTAGGTAATCAGTCTGTCTGAGAAGCAGTAGCTAGGTTGATGGAATAATCCTTCTATTAACCTAACTGCATCCACACCAGGGGTTAGGTTGACTTAACTATAGTGCTCTGGGTGTGAAATTCTTTCACAGCCCCAAGCAATATGTAGCTCAGTTGATGATGATCTGACCCCATGCAATTTGTGGCAGGGAGATGGTTAATGCTCTTTCCCTTAGCAGAGAAATAATGCAGCTGTCTGTCCTCAGTGCCAAACTGAACAGGAACCCAGCCCTAAGGGAAATGAGTCTGGAGTTACTTAATCCCTAAAGGATTATAAAAAGAGTGTGCTTTAGGGAGTTTCTCAAGCCCTACACTAAGAAATTGGACAGTTTTTAGTAATGGATGCCCCTGAACCTGAACTGAAGATGTTTAAAGGGACAATGTAAACTGGGTTACATTTTTTTCTGAACCCTTTCAGAGTACACATCTCAGAGTGCATCTACACAAGAAATATCTTATTCACTTTCAGCAGCAGACCACTTGCACCCATGCTGCCATTAATAGAAGCTCTAGGGTAGATGGATGTAGGCATTTTTACAATTGTGTCATTATTGCACTAAGAGATGGACTAAGATTGCCAACTCATTTTGATCCACCCCAAAATTCATCAGGCGGTATAATCCTTTAATAGCTAGGATTACAGTTCTCTTGTTTGTTTGTTCTTTCCTACCTAATGTCTGGACAGATCCTGAGAGGTGCTGAGCAGTATTCCAAATGAAGACAGTCCATGGCAGGTGCTCAATGTCCTACTCTCTATTTGGTCGATGAGTGCTCTGTTGACTTTTTGGTCCTCTTGCATCTGTAGTGAACTCAAGTGCACTGCACACCAGGATTCCTTGCTGGATCCAAAACCTATGCACATTCTTACTGGTTTCATCAGGTCCACAAGTGACGCAAGGTTCTTTAGGAGCTTCCATCCATTTCACTACCTGTACTTGTATCCTGCCACCAGTAAAGATTTATAACATCTAACAAACACCTCATTTTAAACAAGCATGTCCATGTAACCACTCATCTCTGACAGGTGCAATTAACCTCTAGTCTGCATGCTTTTTTCTTTTTTTACTTGGCTTGCTGATTATTAACCCGTTGCTCCAGAACTTTACAGGTTCCTTCCTCCTTCCCCTTGTGTTCTGAAACACAACCTTACAAACACCCCCGCCTTTCCCCGACCCTGGATTTTCTAGTGATTTCAACACAGTTGGCCATACACCGTTTCTCTGACCTTACAATTTCCTTCTCTGCCTCCCACAGCCTATACTCTTTTAACTAGTTTTCTTTGTGGTCTTGCCCACCAGTCAGAGACCTTGGCCCCTTAGGCATCTTTTAAGTTTTTCCCACAACAGCCAAGAGGAAGGAGCTGATGATTTATTAAGATCTAGCAAACCATTAATTTGTTCAATGAATTCCTTTGCCTCTCAGCAATCTTTTATCAAACCACCTCTGCTTTATTTTCTGGACAACTACCTGTTTCTCAAAGTAACTGCAAATTATCAAATGAGCTGATATCTGCTGGAAGCAAAAAACTCAGTTAACTATTAGTTTAAAAGCAGTGGAGTGCCTGTGATTGATTATCCGAGTTTAGATCTGGAGCAGCTATGGATAGGAAGGATAATAGTTCCTGGGGTGAATGCCATGAGACTTTATTTATAGAAGGCAACAAATTGAATAGTAGATATTGGACCAAATGCTCTGTTTGTGTAAATAGATGCAGCTCTATTTATTGCAGTAGAGTTTTTTCCATTTACACTAGTAGGGAATTGGCCTATTGTCTCTTAGAGCTGCACCTTGATGATTACACTACTTCTTTTTCCCCATGAGAATAAAATGTTTTAACAATAAGGTGCAATAATTACGGATTTTTAATAACTTATAAGGGTAATAATTTATAAGAGTTTTTTAAATGTATGTCTCTGAGAATTGTGAGGCAGGAAGTGTGGGTTCCGTCTCTAACTTTGCCATGGACTCCTTGTTTAACTTAGGACCAGTCATTGTATTTCTCTGTGCCTCAGTTTCCCCTTCCATAAAATGAGAATAACAATACTTTCTGTGATAAATGAAGGTGAGGGATAGTGCTCTTTTATGGATCCAGCCAGCCAGTTAGCTATAAAATCCCTCTTGGTAGCTGTTCTCTACTTGCTTTACCTGTAAAGGGTTAAAAAATCTGACTGCATGCATAGGTAAAAGGAAATGAGTGGGCACCTGGCCAAAAGAGCCAATGGGAAGGCTGGAACTTTTTAAAATTGAAACAAGACTGCACTTTTGTCTGTCTGTGGTTGTTCTCCCGGAGAGGAGAGACAGGGCTGGAACTATGCAGTAAAAAGCTTTGAGCCAGGTATGAAAAATCATCAGATCATACCTAGAAACTACTCATTTGAAACCCCAGATATGTAAGTAGAGCAGGAAATGTCTAGGACGATGCTATTAGGTATATTTCTTTATGGCTTGAGGATTCCTCCGTGCTAACCCCAGGTGCTTTTGTTTTGCGTGTAACCTTTAAGCTGGACCTCAAGTGAGCTATTCTTGATGCTTATTCCCTGTAATTGTTTTTTTTTTTTAAATCTAGCAAAAAGCCTAAATTCCAAATGTATTTTCTTTCTTCTTGTTTTTAATAAAATTTACCTTTTTTAAGAACAGGATTGGATTTTTGTGTCCTAAGAGGTGTGTGCACATGTTGTTTAATTTGCTGCTAACAACAGCTGATTTCCTTTGTTTCCTCTCTCAGCTCTTCCCCGGAGGGCAGGGTAAAAGGGCTTGAGGGTACCCCACAGGAAGGAATTCCCAAGTGCGCCTTCCTGGGTTCTAAAAAGAGGGTTTTTGCACTTGGGTGGTGGCAGCATCTACCCATCCAAGGTCAGAGAAAAGCTGTAACCTTGGGAGTTTAATACGAGCCTGGAGCGGCCAGTATTAATTTTTAGAATCCTTGCGGGCCCCTACCTTCTGCACTCCAAGTGCCAGAGTGGGGAATCAGCCTTGACACTTGCCTTGCTGGAAATAAAATTTATTAGTATTTATTAAGAACTTTGACTTCCTTAGGAGCTTTAAACACTTCATAACAGTATGATGATGTTTGTACCAGCTGAGGCTATTACATATTTCTTCAAACTCCTAAATGGGTGATAGTCTTTCCTATTCCCACACACTATAGAAAGACTTGGTAGAAATGGAGGTTGTGCTTGTGAGAGCAGTAGATGTTTGTACAGTACCTAGCATTATGGGGTCCTGGTCAATGCTGGGGCTTCTGGGTCTACCACAATACAAAGAATAATAATAATGTGTTGCTTTCAAACCTACTCTTCTCACTCTCCACCACCTCCGTGTCTACTTGTTCACAGAGAGAGACTCAGCCCCATGGCTGGAGTGCAATGTGAGCAGCCCTTTTTTGGCCAAGCAAGGAAGTAAGTAGGGGGTCAGAAAGGGATTATGATAGTCTAGCCCTTTGAGATTACTCTGGGTTGGAGCAAGGAGAAGGGATCCCCAAAATAAGAGTTTCAGGATTGAGGGGGCTTCTGGGGAAGGACTGGGCAGCGTTCCTGACAGATGCTTTCCCAGCTGGATTATAGAAATATCTTTTGACCACTTGTGGTGTCCTCCATCTGTTCCCCACTTTAATCCATTGCCCTACTTACAAAAATCCTAGCTAAAAGTTCCCCTAACTATCCCATATCCCATATGGAACACCATTATCAGAAATAATGATCATGGTGCTTTAAATTTACACTGTGCTTTAAAGAAAAAAGAAACTGGCACTCTATGGCCCTGATCCTACAACTGGATCAGCGTGGGCCGACCAGTGAAAAGCCACATTAAAGTACACGGAGCTCAGCACAGATGCCAAGGGTTCACCCATATGGATCCAATTATAGGACTGGGGCTTAAGGTAGATAAGACAACACATGGGAATATAGAATCCAGTTTCACTTGGGACGCTAGAAGCTCAACCAGACCAGCCCTGCGTGCAGGGAAGGGGCATCTTATGCCATTGCTCACTTGCAAAAAGCACAATGGGCCAGATTCAGCCCTAGAATAAATGGATGCAATTCTATTGAAACTAATGGACTTGTGCACAGAGCAAGGCTGAATTTGTCCCACTGTCTTTCAAGTCCATGTGAATGTTCCGTCACAACACAGAACCCCCAACACAGTTTATCTGTACCTCTTACTTTAGCTTTGCATTTCATATACTGTGTTAGTATCCCTCTTTATTATGCTGCCTATTTTAAATACAGCGGTGTTCTTGCTTTAAAGTGTGACAGTGACTTTTACAACCTGTACATCTTTAGGAATAGATAGAACTCTCTCAGTTTCAAATGTCTCAGGCAGTTTGGAAATGACATTTATAAACCAGTCACTTTTATAATGTCTGGCCTTGTCTAAATTAGAAAAATTACACCAGTTTAACTAAAGCAATTTCAAATTGGAGCAAACCCATAGTGTAGATGCACTAAAACTGCTATAACCTTTACTTAAATTGGTTTTGCTAAATTTGGTAATTTACCCTTGCTAACCTAAACCATTTTAAGCAAGATTTGAATCAGCTTAAGTGTGTCTACTTTTGGGATTTGCTCCACTTTAACCAACAAGACCTACTTTAAATCGATTTAACTAAATCAGTCCAACATTTCTAATATAGAAAAGTCCTCTCTCCTTCTGTAAACCAGAAACACCTGTTGGGATATCTCCAAATGATAAAGCTTCTACTTTGATGTACTCTCTTCTTTTCTATTATTATAATCGTGGCTGTTTTTTAACTGGATGTGTGTCAAGATCTCTAAGTGCTGTGACTGGACAGTGTAAATGTAATGAAAGAGAACATACTTCTTGTTGTAAAACATCCCTTTAACTTGCCTGTGCTCTTACAAGCTTTACTTCAGAACATATGCCCCCTGTATTTATGCCTGCTAAGAGGCCTTGCATCGTGAAGGGGACTGCATTGTAAATCATTATTATGCTGCTAACAGACAGTGCCTTTCTTACCAATAATTATGGTTGTGCCTGGAGTTGAGAAGGTTGTTCTGGGGCAATAAATCGTGGTGTAGGTGATCTTTCATTCTTTCTGCATGGTACTCCTGAATAGGAAATTGGTGTTCTTAACAGCTGAACCTGACAGTCTCCAAGGCTTTACAGCTCAAGTCACAGAATCTGCTATGCAGAGAGTGATATTTTGTTTTCACTTTTGTGATAGGAAATTTGAAAGGAGGATTGAGGGGAGCTTGCTCTCCATATTAGAAATGCATCAATGTTTGAGAATATTATTGGAGCTTTAAATCTAATAAAATAAGTTTAATTTAGTATATGCAACGCTGGAGGTTCTGAAGAGCTTTTCTATATTGCATTAAATAGCACCTTACATTGGACACAGCATTGTTGCACATTCTGAAATCTGTTAGCAGACTGTGTTCCAAAAGGAGTCTGGATAGCTGAGGGGACTGTTAATGGGAAACAGACCATTTCACCTGTAAGGGCTTTGGTTGAAATTTAAACCTGGAGCCCAATCCTGCAGCTCACATGAGCAGTCCCACAAAAGTCAATGGGTCAGCTTGTGTGAGCGAGGACCACTTGTCTGGAGTTTCCATGATTGGACCTTACTTCGGTAGAAATTAAAATCAAAGCCATCTGCTGGCTGTCAAGTGACCTACGTGAAATTTGGTCGTTTCAGTTCTAATAGTCAGTATTCACATTACAAAAGCTGCAGTCATCGCGAGCACCAATTAACACTCTCTGGTTGGCAGCAAGGAAGCATCCAAAGACTGAAATAACCGTAGAGACTGAATTGCCCTTTCTCTCTTAGTGATGATCCATCTGAGTCAAGGTGATGTGTGTAAGTTTGCATAGTCACTGCTTTTTATATTTATTGCTTTTTTAAACATGTACTTGTACCACAGTTGTGATCTAGGGATCCCTTTGTGCCAATTGGTAGAGGGCGCAGGGGTTTTACCAGGATCCCTTGGCTTGGATATATGCGTAATGATTCACTAAAGGGGCAAGTGCGGTCTCTAGCCACTGGTCATCATAATAATTGCAAAATATATGTACAGATAATATTTAAGAAATAATTTTCAGTATAGGAACATAATGTTCTTATGGCAGATAACCAGGAGATGATGTGTCTTGTTTCCCCTCAGAAAGGGGGTGACAGACAATTATCTCCCTATCCGGTCATTGTGTGTTGTGTGCCAGGAAAAACAACCAGCAGGGGAGCATCCTGTTTATGAATAAGGGCAATGGATTGTTCCGATGTATCTCGGGGTGGAAACAGACACCCTGGATCTTTCACCTAGGAGGCATGCTAACCGCATGACTCGTCTCATGAACGGAAGATCACAGCCAACCCTGACTGTGAAACACTGGAAGGACTTTGTGTGATCATTGTTCTATTAGATATGAAAGTATCTAGTTCAGTACGTCTAGGTGCCAGAATGCATGTGATTAACGTAGACATTTGTTTCCAATACGTCTACTTGCTATCACTTGAATCTCTGCACTCTATTAAATAAACTTACACTTGATTTCACTATAAACAGATCTAAGTGCTGTGTGTGCTAAGCTGGGGCGTGCCGCTTCTTTGGAAGCAGTGAATCTGTGAATGCCACAAGTGTCCAGTAGACCAAGGCCTGGACGCTCAGGGAGGGCTTGGGTGTTGGAGTGTGCTTATTACTCATCTGTAGAGTGACAGTGGGGCCTGCGCAGAGCTCGAGGGGAGGTCTTGTGTTGTCAGTGGCCGGTGGAGTAAGGGATCTCCTGTGTCATGCTAAGCGCAGGTGGTAGCAAGGTGCTTCACAACCCTGGTGTGGTGGTGGTGGGGTCCCCTAGTGGTTAGAGCACTAGCTCACTATATTCCCTTGGGGGTTGGCAGTAGGGAAATCCAGATCATCCTCATCCACTGGGTTCCAACCCAGGGCCGGCAGTTCAGGTGGGCAAGGGTCTCACCAAGCCTGCTCCCTAGGCCACTTCCTAGCACACCTCCTGCCTCTCCAGTGGCCCACTGGGGGCCTGGCTGTTGATTTGCAACTTATACTCAACTGAAAGGAGTCCGGAGAGACATCCCTCTCGCTCATGGGCAGGTACTCTGCTGTCTTTCTGGCAGCAGCCTGCAGATCCGTATTAAGGTCTGCTTGGCGTAACATGGAACTCCTGCAGTATCCCTGCAGGAGCTACTAGTGCAGGTCTCCCTTGTACTCCCTTGTGCTGTGGCCTTTTAAGATCACCCAGCAGATGCAACTGAGTAGAGTCCTCGGGGTGGAGTCTCCTGGGCCCAGAACTTCTCCTTAGCTCTCTCTTCCCGAGTGTGGGGTTTGTACAACCCATCACACTGGGTGCCTCCGGGAAGTGTCACAACAGTTCAGGGCACCTGCACCTGTATTTCCCTCGTATGGTCCACCAAGGGCACCCACTCTGCATTCCCAGCTCCTCAGCTGTCACCTCTTTGGGGCAGAGACCCATGTCTCCCTTCTGTCTGTGGTTTTTCCAGGCTGCACAGCTCCCTGCTTACACTGTGATATCCCCAGCAAGCCAGACTGTCTAAATAGGCCAGTGTCTGTGCAGTGCTTTCTCTTCATAGGCTTATGGGCAGCATAATTGTTAGCAGTCATGAGTTACCACACAGCCCTTTATAAGCAAGCACATTTATTCTTAAGACGAAAGCATTACAGAGAAAACATTAAAAACAATAAAAGAAACTATACGCGTGCTAAAAGCTTACCAGAGATCACCCATCACCCAGGAAGGACAGGGGGCCCCTTGACTGAAGGTCCTGTCCGTTTGCTGGATCAGAGAGAAGCCTCTGCATCAGTTTAAACTCAGACTATTTATCCAAAAGCCCTTACTTTGTCTGTTTGGTCTCTGGAGAATCCAGTTTGAACTAGTATATGCAAGTCTTTCCAGGTGGCGGTACTTCTCTGGAGGTGTTACAACCTGAGTGAACTTGCCTAATCACCCCAACTGTTCTTAGTTCCTGGAGGAGCTGTGGTCATCCTTCCCCATGGAATTACTTACAATTCCTGGCCCACAATGACACATCAACTTAGTACAGTAAAACTGTCCAAAGATACTGCAGGAAATTGCTATCTCTGTCCCAGCTTGGAGACAGACCAAGCCACACAGTTTCAACCAGGTCTTGACAAATAAAAAGCAAGCCTGACAGATTATTTGTTTTTGCTGCCACGGCCTTTAAACAGTACATTAAATTGGTCAATGTGAAAACAAGCAACCTCATGACCTTCTAGTGCATAAATCTTCCTCTTGTTACCACCCCCTTGCTGCTTGTCATCTCTTCCTGTGTCATGTCCTGTCTTATATAAGAGAGATTGCAAAAGCTTCCAGGCAAGGATTAGGGGTCTGATTCTCTATTATGTTACACCAGGTTTACTCCACTGTGACAACATTGGTTTTACACTAGCGTCAAACTAGTGTGAAACAGTAGAGTTAGGTCCCATAGCTTTTATTTGTCTGTAATAAATTATGCAAATGTGGTGGTGTGGAAATATAACAAAGTGGCCGTAATTTATAGGTAGGATACATTTATAAATAGATTAAGTTTAAATAGTTAATAAATGGTTAATTGCTGTAAAGTCTGAGCGGTCAATAGGCTGCTTATAACATACATAACACCTTCTTCTTACACGTGTATAATCATCTATAAAACGTACTACTCATGTCTGCGACATGCTTATAACGTCTATTAATCACTTAACTCTTAATATTATATTTAAATTAACATTTATAAAAAAAAGGGGGTGACCTTAATAAAGCATAATTAGAGCTGGTTGAAAATTTTCCCGTGTAATGTTTTTCCACCAGAAAATGCTGATTTGTCAAAATCAAAATGATCTGTGGGAACATGTCAATTCTGATGAAATTTCGTTTAGAAAAAAATCAAAATGAAGTGTTCTGATAAGATCTAAACATTTGTTGGAATGGAATTTCTTGATCATTTTGAAACACATTTCAAAATGAAAATCAATTTTATATTCCAAATTATAACATTAAATAAAGTCGCAATTGAAGTAAAATATTTTGATTTTATAGAATGCAATATTTTGACTGTCTAGAAATGATATGTTTTAAAAATAAAACCCTTTTGTTTTTCATGAAATTTAAAATGTTTTTCTTCTGATTTGCAAATGATAAAATTGCAGAATTTCCTGTGTAATGGAAGTTCTTGAACAGCTTAGTTCAGACAGGGCCTGATCCCGCTTCCTTTAAAGTCAGTGGCAAAGCATCCATTGATTTCATGGGGAGCAGGACTGACTGCATAATTTGTATTGCAATATGGACATTTACACAGATTCTGCACAAAGTCTTGCTGAAAGCCTCTTGATGTCATTCTACTCTTATCTCCTGCAGTGATGTTCTGGAGAATAGGTTTCTTCCCCATATGTATTATTTCCAGAACAAATTAGTTAGCAAATAAAGTGGACAATACCGAATGACTGTGTCATTAATCTCTAAAGTAACTCAGGCTGTTACTGAAGTGATCAACCATTCTGCTCAGAGAGTGCTAACATGGGATTTTAGCTGGGAGTGCTTTTAATGTGCTAAAAGAAATCTTTTAGATGGAGGCATCTTTGAAAATGTATGTTTGAACTTTGGGACGTCAAGTATATGAAGTTAGCAGAAGCTCCTTTTGCTGGCAGATTTCTGATCTAAAAGTTGGTTCTTAATGTTTTATCATTAGAAATGCACATACACAGCAGTGAAGACACCTTCCCTACACTGGAGATTTCTCTTATTGAAGGCCAGCCACAAGTGCAGCAGCAAACTCCTAGAATAGATAGGATAAATTGCTATCAGCCATGTTTTGCACCCATGCCCCTTATCTCTGCTTGCAACTCTGGTGAACTGCACTGATGCAAATTGTATTTTATAGTGATTTTGCCTGTGAATGCTAGGAGTGTGCACTGGTACAGCTACCCCTGAGGCCAGGCCATCAATGGTTGTAACCAGAGCAAATCACCAATGTAGAAAAGCTCTTCTACACTTAAATATGTTGCAGCATGTGCTCCTCATTGTGCCCGGCTAGTGGAGAAGGGGAGTTACATCCTCATCTCCTCCCAGTCCTTTTGGAGAGTAGCAGCATTAGTCTGGATCAGGCCTTGTGCTCACAGGCCACTGGGACTGAAACTGTCACAGGCTCCAGAATGGGAGCACAAGTGGGGAGAAACTCTTTGTACTCTCTCAGTCATGCGGACCTGGCAGGTGCTGGGTCAATCTGGCCTGTAGAGACACCAGCCCCACTGTGACCATTGTGTAACTTTGGCATTTTAGCCCTTTGCTGAACTGTATTTGTAATTTAGTCCATCAGTGTAACAATATGGTACTGAGCAAGTATGCTCATGTAAAGGCAAACAGTGCAAATAAGTATCTAGATGCATAGCACAATTACAGTGCAAAATACTGTTACAGTGCATTTAATACGAGGGGCAATCTGAGCAAATACAATTTGGCCCTCATGTATATCTTGAACCAAAGCGGAACAAACCCTTTAGTGTCCCTATAGTGTTCATCTTCATGCACCTCAGCAAGCCCTGGTTTCAGTCTGGAAAAGAAGAACCAGAAAAACGGGAGAGGGGCTGATCTTGGCAAGATTTCCAGGAAAGTTGTGCAGAACTAAGAAGTTCAGGTAAGCACATGAGGTCAAATTCTGGCACAGACCAGGAGGACAAAAGTGGCTTTAAGTCTCTCCTGATTGCACGCTACTCTGGGGGAAGAAATGCTTCTCCCACCCCCAGTATTACTTCTGTAGCCCATTGGGGCTGCTCTGAATTACAGAAGCCTCTCCCCTACTGACTATGGCTTGTGGCACAAGTTAGAATGGACACAGCTGAGTGTGTTACAGCCCTGCCCCTCCTGGCTCCATCTTCTCCACACCAGGACTTGGCATATGGGCACTTGTGGTGGTCTAGTGAAGTGCCTGTGCTGGGGAATTCTCCACTAGTAGCTTTGTACCTGTTCACAGCTCCTAAGTGCCTTCAGAGCAACATCTGGCAGCAGAAGTGGTGGCAGAAGCCCTCCTCAACATCTGGGGTACTTTCCAAACTGAACTGAATCTCTGAAACTTCTGAGGCTCACCCATCACTAATTAAACTACAGTTTGTCAGTTCTTCTCTAGAGCTGCTGTCTTTAACAGGTAAACCCCAAAGATGGCTACCCAGGGGATATCATGATGTCTACAGGGTCTGACCAGATTTCTCCCTGGTCTTGTTTACTAGGTTTAGCTACCTCAGAACCCTGAAAATGTCAGGGAAAACACTGCGTTTGGTAGTTCTTTGACATTTCTTTTGACTTGTGTCTGTACAAGGTAAGTATGTTGTCAAATGCCCAGTAAATTCAATCTGATTGGCTTGTTAGTAGAGGATTGGAGATAATTTGGTTACCAGCTGAAGTATAAACATAATTTGCATATGCAAATTAACCTTGGGTTGGTTTTTTTTTTACCCTGTAGAACTCTCCAAAAGGTTGTGAGATTATGGACTAACATTATTCACTTATATTTTTAGTTGGTCCAGCTGATTTTTTTTCACCTCCTACATTCCTATTTGTCATCAGTTTGGCCTCTGTTATCTGCTATACAGAGCTGAGTGAAAGAGTTTTGGTGACTAGTTACTTGCAGAAACCATGCAGTTTCAGGTCAAGAGATACTGCCAAATTCAACCCAGATTTGTGAATAAATAGTTTCGGTTGGGGGAGGGGAGAAAGGGAGAAAAATTTCCAAAAAAGTGGAAATGTTTTCCTTTTACATTTTCTGAATGTTTTGATTTGTTTTTGTTTCTAAAATGATGTTTTGTTTATAAATTTAGCTAGATTTAATCAAAATAAAGTTACCTTTCATTGGATATGAAATGAAATTGTTTTGGTTTTGCCCGGCTCTACTGTTTAGAACTTTTTTTGATGTTTTGAAGATGATAGATTAACATTTTCTGTTTATTTTCCATTTTTGTTTTCCTGAGTTCCAGGCTGCGGCTGGAACCAGAACCAGAAATGACAAAATAATAGTGGGGGAAAGACTGTTCTTGCTGTATTTCTGATCAGGCAGGAAGCACCACAAATCGTATTGTTATGAAATTTCTAGTATGATTTTGCAGAACAAAGGGGTTTGGATTAATATCTGAACTGAACTTTCTCAGGTTTGTCCATCAGAAGCTGTTGTTTACCACAGTATTTTTCCAGCTCTTTCGTTAGGAGGACAACTTCACACAAGACAGATACCTCCAAGGAGCCCCATCTCCCCTAAATGCCCAGTCCTCCCAGTATTATTCCTCAAATGCTTCATTCTGGGGGCCACCAGGAAAAGATCAGTGGATAAAATTTGAGATTGGCTGGTTGAGGGTAATGCTAGTGGACTACATCTAAGAGTTATGGGGTGAAACTGACCAAAGGAAAATTAGGGGTGAATGGAGAGGCCTATTATGCCGCTGAATAATGTCCAAAAGGCAAGATAAGAATCCCACCCCTCATGAAATTGCACTAGATAAAGTACACAAGAATGCACTTGGAACAAGGTCATGCTCCTGGCTGGTAGGGGATAAACATGATAACTTGATATGTCTTTTACTTTTAACTTCTGATTTTAAATAGAGTTCAGTGAATAACTTATTCAGCAAGTGTGGCCATGTTCTTCTGCTTGTGGGATATAGACAGGCAGATCATAATATCCTCAAATGTATTCAACAGCTATCTTGTCATAATGTTTGCATTCTGGATTGCCCAATATTCAAAAATCAAGATGTGCTATTTAATAATGAATGTTCAGATAAATTATACCACATCGTCTCTGTTCTGTGATTCAATGAATGTGCAACCACTTCACGTACACACACTTGTGTGTCTAGCTTTCATATTCTGTCTCCACAAACATTTTTCACCGGTAAAACTTATTCAAATATATATACACAAAAGGAGAGTGAAAACATAACTGAAGCAAATATTTATTCAAAACCATTTTTTGTATTATTTGCTCAATTCTAAGTACAGGGCACAAACAAGGATGACAAGCAAAAATTTATTTTTTTTTCCCTGCAGAAATTAGCTATGTCTTATTGTATTACCCGTGATCAAACTGGAGACAAAAGTTAGTGGTTCGGGTTCATTACCTTTTATATGGAGGAGAGACAAACACTAAACAAACCTGGGAGTTGAAAAGATCATAAACCTTACATACCAAGTCACGTCACATAATCTGAATGCTCCTTAAATTTCCTCTGACTGCAGTTAGAGTGAGAAAGGGCTATTAGAGGCACCCTTAAGCTCCATGATCAAGAGAATGCTTACCAGATACTAGAATCAATCTTCCTCAATCTTGACTGATACGGCAGGAGGCAAAGTTAACTCTTTGCCCTGTATCGGTGAGAAATAATCATAACGTTATAAAGTTGCTAAACAAAATTCCAGTTCTTCAGGCTTTTCTTGTGTGAGTAAATTGATGGGCCATCTCACAGAACCAGCCCCCAAAACATGGTGTTTTCAGTGTTGTAGCTATGTTGGTCCCAGGATTTGAGAGACACAAGTTGGGTGAAGTAATCTCTTTTATTGGAGAAGAGGAGCTCAGTGTAGCTCGAAAGCGTGTCTCTTTCACCAACAGCAGTTGGTCCAATATAAGATATTACCTCACTCACCTTGTCTGTTTAACAGCATTTTAAGGATAGATATGTGTGTCATCTTTTGATGTTATTTCCATTACATTAGGTCTCTTCTTTTTCTCTATTTCTGGTGCCATTCTCTGGTGAGATTAATTTGTATTAAAGTAGAGAGCTAATTACACAAAACAAGCTGATGTAGCTGGGATACTGCCTGAGCATAATTAAATATAAAAAACATGGTGTTAATACAACTGTGGTGCTAATTAAATAAAAATGGTGGTAAGTGTCTGAGGCAGTGCAAATATAAGAAGTAAAACTGATAAAATGCTCCATTAAAAAATTCTCATAGATATTACAATTGACTAGTCACTGAGCTGCATTAGCAATAATTGTATGTGAACTGCTACACAGGGCCCAAATGAAGTCAATGGGGCTTTTGCCATTGATTTTCATGGGAGCTGGATCCAGACCTTAATGTTCCAGAAGCTGCTGAGAGGAAAGCCCTATATTCACTTGTATTTGTGACTGGATTTAAGTGTAGCATCCTGCCACCAAATCAGGAATGGACAGTAATGACAAATGGACACAGAGGATAAACCCCTCAACAAAGATTGTAGCCCTTTCCTGGACAGGGCTTACCTCTTTATTTTGCACTTTGCCAACATTTGTGTATCTTGCCATGCCACAAGAACCTCATTGAATTGAATTGTAACCTTGGTAGTAATCAACCTTCTTAAATCAACATAGACCAAAACTTTGTCTTAATGCAAAATTCCCCTCAATAGAAAATATAATACCTTCTTTTAAAGCCTGATTAGCTGAGCCCAAGTATGCATGTGTGTGTCAAGTAACAGTGAGAGAAACAGAGCCACACAGGAAAGTTACACGATAGCGAACCCACAGCTCTGTGGGAGCCTAATGTACTAATGCACAATATTTTAGGCAGTTCTGTTGTCATATATATCAACACGAGTCTATCCCAAAACTAGGTTGTGATTTGGCCAAAGGTTGGAGGCCTCATGCCCCCATTATTCCTATCTGTGAATGTGCTCCTTCCTAGCAGAGCATAAAGACCCTGAATTAGCGTCCAAACTCACTTCCTTCCAGGGGTTTGGCTTTATTAGTGTTAGTTTTGTGAAAGGCAACATAAACCTCGTCTTTAGCTTCCTCCCTGAGCTTGGCTGTCCCTTGTACTGTCCTACAGAACATCTTCTGATCTTGTTCCCACTTTTTCTAAAGAGCTTCTCCCACCTCCTTTCTTTCCTGGGTGAAATTAATGAGCTGCACCTGCCACAGTGAGTCAACAGAACTTCAGTAGCTTTATACAGTGTTCTAACAGAAGTAGCTTGCCATCCTGTTACATTATCTTACAGTTGCGTTGTACAATCTAAGTCCCATCAAGCTGTTCCTTCTGCTCTAGTGGTGGACCCTCAGTGTCTGCAGAATTGAAATAGTTATTTAAAAAATAAAAGTTTCTGGCTTGTATGGTAATGAAGAAAACCTTTCAACTGGGAAGCAATGCAATATTATCTCCCTGAGTCAATAGCCTGAAACAATAGCAATAGGGCTTAGCTCACAGCCATTTTTACCCTGTCAGAGGATCATGTTCTAACACAGTAGTCCACCCGGATGTGTTTCAAAATGGGTTAGTCTTATCTGTGGGGGCTGGATCAAACTATGTTCAAACCACATGACTAAGGCTGTGAGTAATTGGGACCCAATCTGCACAAAATGGAAGTTTTGCATTTGACTTCAGTGGGAGCAAGATCAGAGTCTTAGGGTATGTCTACACTACGGAATAAGGTCGAATTTATAGAAGTCGTTTTTTTAGAAATCGGTTTTATACATTCGAGTGTGTGTGTCCCCACAGAAAATGCTCTAAGTGCATTAAGTGCACTAACTGGGCGGAGTGCTTCCACAGTACTGAGGCTAGAGTCGACTTCCGGAGCATTGCACTGTGGATAGCTATCCCACAGTTCCCGCAGTCTCCGCTGCCCATTGGAATTCTGGGTTGAGATCCCAATGCCTGATGGGGCTAAAACATTGTCGCGGGTAGTTCTGGGTACATATCGTCAGGCCCCCTTCCCTCCCTCCCTCCGTGAAAGCAAGGGCAGACAATCGTTTCGCGCCTTTTTTCCTGAGTTACCTGTGCAGACGCCATACCACGGCAAGCATGGAGCCCGCTCAGGTAACCATCACCCTATGTCTCCTGGGTGCTGGCAGACGCGGTACGGCATTGCTACACAGTAGCAGCAACCCCTTGCCTTCTGGCAGCAGAAGGTACAATACAACTGGTAGCCGTCATCGTCATGTCCGAGGTGCTCCTGGCCACGTTGGCTGGGAGTGCCTGGGCAGACATGGGCGCAGGGACTAAATTTGGAGTGACTTGACCAGGTCATTCTCTTTAGTCCTGCAGTCAGTCCTATTGAACCGTCTTATGGTGAGCAGGCAGGCGATACGGATTGCTAGCAGTCGTACTGTACCATCTTCTGCCGGGCAGGCAAGAGATGAGGATGGCTAGCAGTCGTAACTGTACCATCTTCTGCCGAGCAGCCATGAGATGTGGATGGCATGCAGTCCTTCTGCACCGTCTGCTGCCAGCCAAAGATGTAAAAGATAGATGGAGTGGATCAAAACAAGAAATAGACCAGATTTGTTTTGTATTCATTTGCTTCTCCCCCTCCCCCGTCTAGGGGACTCATTCCTCTAGGTCACACTGCAGTCACTCACAGAGAAGGTGCAGCGAGGTAAATCTATCCATGTATCAATCAGAGACCAGGCTAACCTCCTTGTTCCAATAAGAACAATAACTTAGGTGCACCATTTCTTATTGGAACCCTCCGTGAAGTTCTGCCTGAAATACTCCTTGATGTAAAGACACCCCCTTTGTTGATTTTAGCTCCCTGAAGCCAACCCTGTAAGCCATGTCCTCAGTCGCCCCTCCCTGCGTCAGAGCAACGGCAAACAATCGTGCATCTGAGAGTGCTGTCCAGAGCAGTCACAATGGAGCACTCTGATGGGGCTAAAACATTGTCGCGGGTGGTTCTGGGTACATATCGTCAGGCCCCCGTTCCCTCCCTCCCTCCGTAAAAGCAAGGGCAGACAATCGTTTCGCGCCTTTTTTCCTGAGTTACCTGTGCAGACGCCATACCACGGCAAGCATGGAGCCCGCTCAGGTAACCGTCACCCTATGTCTCCTGGGTGCTGGCAGATGCGGTACGGCATTGCTACACAGTAGCAGCAACCCATTGCCTTCTGGCAGCAGACGGTGCAGTACGACTGGTAGCCGTCCTCATCGTGTCCGAGGTGCTTCTGGCCACGTTGGCTGGGAGCGTCTGGGCAGACATGGGCGCAGGTACTAAATTTGGAGTGACTTGACCAGGCATTCCCTTTGGTCCTGCAGTCAGTCCTATTGAACCGTCTTATGGTGAGCAGGCAGGCGATACGGATTGCTAGCAGTCGTACTGTACCATCTTCTGCCGGGCAGGGAAGAGATGAGGATGGCTAGCAGTCGTACTGTACCATCTTCTGCCGAGCAGCCATGAGATGTGGATGGCATGCAGTCCTTCTGCACCGTCTGCTGCCAGCCAAAGATGTAAAAGATAGATGGAGTGGATCAAAACAAGAAATAGACCAGATTTGTTTTGTACTCATTTGCCTCCTCCCCCGTCTAGGGGACTCATTCCTCTAGGTCACACTGCAGTCACTCACAGAGAAGGTGCAGCAAGGTAAATCTAGCCATGTATCAATCAGAGGCCAGGCTAACCTCCTTGTTCCAATAAGAACAATAACTTAGGTGCACCATTTCTTATTGGAACCCTCTGTGAAGTCCTGCCTGAAATACTCCTTGATGTAAAGACACCCCCTTTGTTGATTTTAGCTCCCTGAAGCCAACCCTGTAAGCCGTGTCGTCAGTCGCCCCTCCCTCCATCAGAGCAACGGCAGACAATCATTCCGCGCCTTTTTTCTGTGCGGACGCCATACCAAGGCAAGCATGGAGGCCGCTCAGCTCACTTTGGCAATTAGGAGCACATTAAACACCACACGCAGTATATGCAGCACCAGAACCTGGCAAAGCGATACCGGGCGAGGAGGCGACGTCAGCGCGGTCACGTGAGTGATCAGGACATGGACACAGATTTCTCTGAAAGCATGGGCCCTGCCAATGCATGCATCATGGTGCTAATGGGGCAGGTTCATGCTGTGGAATGCCGATTCTGGGCTCGGGAAACAAGCACAGACTGGTGGGACCGCATAGTGTTGCAGGTGTGGGACGATTCCCAGTGGCTGCGAAACTTTCGCATGCGTAAGGGCACTTTCATGGAACTTTGTGACTTCCTTTCCCCTGCCCTGAGGCGCATGAATACTAAGATGAGAGCAGCCCTCACAGTTGAGAAGCGAGTGGCGATAGCCCTGTGGAAGCTTGCAACGCCAGACAGCTACCGGTCGGTTGGGAATCAATTTGGAGGGGGCAAATCTACTGTTGGGGCTGCTGTGATACAAGTAGCCCACGCAATCAAAGATCTGCTGATATCAAGGGTAGTGACCCTGGGAAATGTGCAGGTCATAGTGGATGGCTTTGCTGCAATGGGATTCCCTAACTGTGGTGGGGCCATAGACGGAACCCATATCCCTATTTTGGCACCAGAGCACCGGGCCGGCGAGTACATAAACCGCAAGGGGTACTTTTCAATAGTGCTGCAAGCTCTGGGGGATCACAAGGGACGTTTCACCAACATTAACGTGGGATGGCCGGGAAAGGTACATGACGCTCGCATCTTCAGGAACTCTGGTCTGTTTCAAAAGCTGCAGGAAGGGACTTTATTCCCAGACCAGAAAATAACTTTTGGGGACGTTGAAATGCGTATATGTATCCTTGGGGACCCAGCCTACCCCTTAATGCCTTGGCTCATGAAGCCGTACACAGGCAGCCTGGACAGTAGTCAGGAGCTGTTCAACTACAGGCTGAGCAAGTGCAGAATGGTGGTAGAATGTGCATTTGAACGTTTAAAGGCGCGCTGGCGCAGTTTACTGACTCGCTTAGACCTCAGCGAAACCAATATTCCCACTGTTATTACTGCTTGCTGTGTGCTCCACAATATCTGTGAGAGTAAGGGGGAGACGTATATGACGGGGTGGAAGGTTGAGGCAAATCGCCTGGCTGCTGGTTACGCGCAGCCAGACACCAGGGCAGTTAGAAGAGCACAGGAGAGCGCGGTACGCATCAAAGAAGCTTTGAAAACCAGTTTCATGACTGGCCAGGCTACGGTGTGAAAGTTCTGTTTGTTTCTCCTTGATGAAACCCCCCGCCCCTTGGTTCACTCTACTTCCCTGTAAGCTAACCACCCTCCCCTCCTCCCTTCAGTCACCGCTTGCAGAGACAATAAAGTCATTGTTGCTTCACATTCATGCATTCTTTATTCATTCATCACACAAATAGGGGGATGACTACCAAGGTAGCCAAGGAGGGGTGGTGGAGGAGGGAAGGAAAATGCCACACAGCACTTTAAAAGTTTACAACTTTAAAATTTATTGAATGACAGCCTTCTTTTTTTTGGGCAATCCTCTGTGGTGGAGTGGCTGGTTGGTCGGAGGCCCCCCCACCGCGTTCCTGGGTGTCTGGGTGTGGAGGCTATGGAACTTGAGGAGGAGGGCGGTTGGTTACACAGGGGCTGTAGTGGCAGTCTGTGCTCCAGCTGCCTTTGCTGCAGCTCAACCATACACTGGAGCATACTGGTTTGGTCCTGCAGCAGCCTCAGCATTGAATCCTGCCTCCTCTCATCACACTGCCACCACATTTGAGCTTCAGCCCTGTCTTCAGCCCGCCACCTCTCCTCCCAGTCATTTTGTGCTTTCCTGCACTCTGACATTATTTGCCTCCACGCATTCGTCTGTGCTCTGTCAGTGTGGGAGGACAGCATGAGCTCGGAGAACATTTCATCACGAGTGTGTTTTTTTTTCTTTCTAATCTTCACTAGCCTCTGGGAAGGAGAAGATCCTGTGATCATTGAAACACATGCAGCTGGTGGAGAAAAAAAAAGGGACAGCGGTATTTAAAAAGACACATTATATAAAACAGTGGCTACACTCTTTCAGGGTAAACCTTGCTGTTAACATTACATACATAGCACATGTGCTTTCGTTACAAGGTCGCATTTTGCCTCCCCCCACCGCGTGGCTACCCCCTCAACCTTCCCCGCTCCCTGTGGCTAACAGTGGGGAACATTTCTGTTTAGACACAGGCAAACAGCCCAGCAGGAATGGGCTCCTCTGAGTGTCCCCTGAAGAAAAGCACTCTATTTCAACCAGGTGACCATGAATTATATCTCACTCTCCTGAGGATAACACAGAGAGATAAAGAACGGATGTTGTTTGAACGCCAGCAAACATACACTGCAATGCTTTGTTCTACAATGATTCCCAAGTACATGTTACTGGCCTGGAGTGGTAAAGTGTCCTACCATGAAGGACGCAATAAGGCTGCCCTCCCCAGAAACCTTTTGCAAAGGCTTTGGGAGTACATCCAGGAGAACCGCGAATGCCAGGGCAAAGTAATCCTTTCACATGCTTGCTTTTAAACCATGTATAGTATTTTAAAAGGTACACTCACCAGAGGTCCCTTCTCCACCTGGCGGGTCCAGGAGGCAGCCTTGGGTGGGTTCGGGGGGTACTGGCTCCAGGTCCAGGGTGAGAAACAGTTCCTGGCTGTCGGGAAAACCGGTTTCTCCGCTTGCTTGCTGTGAGCTATCTACAACCTCCTCCTCATCATCATCTTCTTCATCCCCAAAACCTGCTTCCATATTGCCTCCATCTCCATTGAAGGAGTCAAACAACATGGCTGGGGTAGTGGTGGCTGAACCCCCTAAAATGGCATGCAGCTCATCATAGAAGCGGCATGTTTGGGGCTCTGACCCGGAGCGGCCGTTCGCCTCTCTGGTTTTCTGGTAGGCTTGCCTCAGCTCCTTCAGTTTCACGCAGCACTGCTTCGGGTCCCTGTTATGGCCTCTGTCCTTCATGCCCTGGGAGATTTTGACAAAGGTTTTGGCATTTCAAAAACTGGAACGGAGTTCTGATAGCACGGATTCCTCTCCCCAAACAGCGATCAGATCCCGTACCTCCCGTTTGGTCCATGCTGGAGCTCTTTTGCGATTCTGGGACTCCATCATGGTCACCTCTGCTGATGAGCTCTGCATGGTCACCTGCAGCTTGCCACGCTGGCCAAACAGGAAATTAGATTCAAAAGTTCACGGTTCTTTTCCTGTCTACCTGGCCAGTGCATCTGAGTTGAGAGTGCTGTCCAGAGCGGTCACAATGGAGCACTCTGGGATAGCTCCCGGAGGCCAATACCGTCGAATTGTGTCCACAGTACCCCAAATTCGAGCCAGCAAGGCCGATTTAAGCGCTAATCCACTTGTCGGGGTGGAGTAAGGAAATCGATTTTAAGAGCCCTTTAAGTCGAAATAAAGGGCTTCACCATGTGGACGGGTGCAGGTTTACATCGATTTAACACTGCTAAATTCGACCTAAAGTCCTAGTGTAGACCAGGGCTTAATGCCGTCTTGAAGAATTTTCAGGTGTGACAACTTACTCATATAGGAAGGTGTTCTTTGAGGATGGCGATGCCCCTATCCCCTCTCCTTGCTGCTGGAACTCTTATGCCAGAGTTGAGATGGTAAATATTACAAATCCTACTCCAAATGTGGGTTTTGAATTCTCAGATCACTAGTCTGACAGAATGTGCATCTGTCAGCAAAATATTCTTATTTTTTCTTTCCAGGTGTAGAATAAAACTTATTTGTTGCTCTAACACATTACTGACCACAATGAATAGGTGAGTGCACATATTTCAGTCCCTATTTTTACTCTTTGCTTTGTACACCCTGGCAAACAACAATCTGCTGGGGGTTCAAAAAGGGCCCCTAAGTTCTATTTTTTTCCTTACTTGTCCAGTCAAGTAACTGTGGTCTGTTTAAAAACAAATTGACTAGTGATGTAATTGTCATGTTCAATGTAATAGTTCTTATTGTTTCACTATCTAATCTAGCTATGTATATACTTACAGGGACTATTCCTGACCCTGTTTCTGTTATGTAGGTGAATGCTGTTGGGACATGTACGTAGGTCATTAATTATAAATGTATTCTATGCTGTTTTTGGCTTCAGAATATGAAGACTGAGGTTGGGATACAAATTCCAGTTATGTTTCAGCCTGATGCTTTTGTATGTCTTCCTGTCACCATTAATCTGAGCTCATCTTCCTTCCTGTCTTCATCAGTGTGATTCTTCCTTAGTCTCTGCAATCTTCACATAATAGCCAGAACTGTTCTCTACAGTCTTTCTGATGGCAAACCTATAGGCCTACTAATGGTGCCTAACCAAAAGAAACATTAATGTTAAAGGCATGTGAGGGAACACCTCAGGTGGGACTATGGGGCTGACCTCTCCTAGTTTACCTCGCAGTAAAAAAGTAGTGCCTTCTCTTTACTGTTTTTACCTCAGGACAGCACATCTGTGTTAGTTATCCCAAGGCAAAAACCACACCTTTTTAGTAGCGAGGATGAGGTGTGTTTGTGTGTCAGTGGCTGTTGTCAACTTTGTGCCGTGGATAGACATTCTCTAAAAGTGGCTTTGGGGGTTGTAACTCTAGTGTGGTGGCATATTCAGAATGTATATCCAGGCTCAAGTCTCTTGTACATTTCCACATGTACGCATACCTATTACTCAGACAAACATAGCCCTCAAATATCCCTGTGCAGCTGATGTGACTTGTCCAGTTCACAAATCCACATTATACCATCTCCCAAACATCACTACCTAGAACTGCCAGCAAACCAACTCTACATGTATGTGATGCATGATAGGGCTAAGATTCGTTACTGAACATGTCGGAGTCTATTCTAGGATACTTAGGTATCCTTTGATTTCCTAGTTTTCCCTCTATAAGGTATTCTGATGTGCAAATTGATGTTGAGATTGCTAATAGTAAGGATCACAAGAAGAAGCAATCGATTATTGAGAAGTTTTGGGTTCTTGATGTGATTTCTGGGCTAAGTGGAGAATCCGAGCTTATAGAGCCTGGGAAGGTGAGCCACATTCTTGCTTGGCATGCTGCACTGCAGTGTCACAAGAAGATTGATTCCATTGTGGGAGAGGTGAAATTATGGATCTGAAGGACCAGGACATGATTGAGCCTGTGTTGACAGGGAAAATGGAACAAGAGGAGAGAGATCCAAGAAGAACACGTTGGGTTTTTATAACTTTGTAATATTTCCTTGGAAAATAACTAAAAGGATATTTTCTAGGCCTAATTGGCATGATGCATGTCATGGACAATTTAACTATTGTAGATTCTCTGCTGACATGTGAAACCTCATGTGCAGTGAGAAGAATGATGTCAACTTTCTTCTGATCTTTGAATGCTCTTTGTGAGACAATGGAACAATATGGGCATAAGTGGAGGTTATATATACAGTAGAACTTTGATTCACATTAATGGGTGGAGGCTCATTGTAATTTACTTAATCTGTGAGTTAGTGCGCAAACAATAAAAAAGGATAAGGTATCACTAACTGGACTCTGTTCCTTTATTTTGATAAGAAGAGAAAACTAAGTTAGAGTTCTGACTGATAATACTGAAGTAGTAAATGTTGTGTGGTAGATCTTGTAAGAATAATGAAGGTTTAGCTACATTGGAGGGACATGGCAACAGCACTGCTGCTGTTAAATCTTGGAGAGGTGGAGAAAAATGGGCAGCTTGGTGCAGGTTATAAAGCAATAAAGCAAAAGTTAGGCTAATCAATTCTACAGTATTATTGTTTGTGAGACGGAGGGCCTGATTCTGCTAGCTGAGCTCTACGAGAGTAGCAGATACTGAGTACCTCTCAGGATCAGGCCCATTCTTATTAGCTAAATAAAATTAATATATGGCTTATATATATATCACGGAGGATATAATCCTACCATCCTTTTTACTATCTATAGATTTACTTGCTGAAGTAAACTTGTAGGTGCAACTGTCGGGCTACAGATTCTTCCATAAATCCTAGGGGTGATGTGGCATTTGAGGATTAGCATGTTGATTTCTGATGGTCTCTGGTGGATGGCACTCCAAAAACTAGAAGTGGCTTGCTTTGATCAAAACGTGATGCATCTTGTTTTTCCTTCGCAAGAGAAAACCAGCCTCACAGCTTAGAACCTCTCTTGTAGGAGAGGCAAAGCATTGGCTAGGGATAGAGAATGAAGCCTGTCTCACCTTGGGCTTTATTCAAAACCCATTGAAGTAAATGAAGGAATGCCCACTGACCTCAATGGGTGTGGGATTGGACCCCTCTAGGATATGTCTACGCAGCCCACGGCAGCAAGCATCCCAGCCCGGATCAGCAGATGTGGGATAGTGGGGCTTGCGCCAGCATGCTAACAATAGGGGTGTAGACAGTGCTCTGAGGTTGTGCCTCCAGCTGCCAGCTCGGGCTCTGAAGCCCACCCACTCCCATACGCTTCAGAGCCTGAGCTCCAGCTTGAGCTGCAATTCAAAGCACTGTCTACACACCTATTTCTAGAAGCACTGGCTTGAGCCCCTCGGGCGAGAGTCTGTCAGCCTGGTCCGGTGGGCTCGCTGCTCTAGGCTGTGCTGTGTAGGCTGTGTGGAAGTGCTCTCGCCATGTCAGTGTTGAGGAAAACTTGCAGCGTTGCTGCTTTGCTCTGGGTCTAAATAGACGACGTTGCTGTCAAAAGCCGTTAGTCTAGTATTTTTTTTACTCTGTAATTTTCTGAATAGCCAGATAAACCAAATGACATCCCATCTCTGGCTATTCAGCAGATGTTACAGAGTTGTTCTCCCCCCCCATTTTTAAGGATTATTTTACTGAGATTGCTCAATGACAAGTGCCAGACTGACAGCCCAGGAGATTAGATGCAGAAGAGCGGCACAAGCTTCCCCATTAACATGCCTCAGCCTTGATCTGGATAGACCACCTAGGTTAGCAAAAGGATTCTTGAATCTCCTTGCCTATTTCATCCTTAGCCTGTCTGTCAAGATGACCAACAAGGTTGCCAATGGGGTTTTAGTTATGTGGACAATTGTTAACAAGGAACTGGACTGAGATAATTAACTCCTGGCCATTAAACAGCTACCATGTGGTAATAACATATGGGAACTATGGCATGGGCCAGATTCAGGCTAATGACTTAGAGGCAAAAGGCTTGATAAACCATTTCCTGCCTCCCCTCCCCCCCGGGGGGCTATCCAGCTTGTTACTTGGCTTCCTAAATATTGCAGTACTGAAAATACACATCTGTATGAAATAGCCTCAGGTTGCAGCAATATGGTTTTGACAGAACGTATATTATATTTCCCTTATTGTTACCCTTATCTTTGTGTGGGCTGGTGTGTGTGTTTGGAGGGTGAGGCCAGTTGTGGCAGCCTCAAGGAGTGTTTCATATCAATAGTTGTATGATGTAACGGTCAGTCTTCAGTGTGGGAACACTCTTGTTTCCAGTTGTTGCGTTGTTGCAAATGACTAGTGATATGATCCTGTTGGTCTCTGGGATGGGCAATTAAAAAACAACCACACTGTGCCAGACTGACAGCCTGCCACACTGAAATCTGCTATTTATGCCTGTGGGTACTGCACAGACAAACTTCCCATACTGCCCTGATAATGTGCCTCAGCCTTGACTTGACAGCCATATGTCTAGAGCTGAGAAGTAACTCCATTCCCCTTTCAGTCCTTGGCCTCTCTGTTAAGATTGCCAGCAAGGGTAGTAATGGAGATGGGATTGTTTTGGCAATGTGGGCTTGCTCCTTAGATCTGAGCTGAGCCCACCTAATAAAATAATCCTGAATGTGGTATGAACCATCAGGCCCAAAAAGTGCCTGGTCCTGCTGGGTGCTAAACTTCAAGTCCTAGGGAGTTTGCTTAGAATGGAAGTGACTCGTCATTCTTTGGATCACAAACTGCACAGGATTGGGCCCTAAGCTTGGCTCTTTACTGTCCCAAGTCTTTTTATTTTCTGTTTACAAAGCATGCACCAGTTAGCACAAAAACTACTTGAATTAAATGGTGGTTCATTAGAGAGAAACTTTCACACAGTACAATCAATAACACAGTAAACACTCTATATGGCTGTAGGAGAAACAGAAACTCCAAACAAGAAGGAAGACCTAGATCCCTGGCGATCGTCAAGCGGCTCACTGTGGAGTAGAGCATATGCAAAGGAGGCCTTTGCACTCCCCCGATTTTGGGTTGGCTGGTGTCTAGACCAGTGCCATGGCATAACTTGGAGCAACCTGCTATGCTACCCTGCTTGCCAGTGGCCCCATGGGCCAACAGAGCTGTCTGGAATCAGTGAGGTATGGGAAAGCCCTGGCCATGCCCCGACAACCTTTCATCCTGGCTGTGCATCCACACCAGCAGCAAGGAGGAGGGTAGTGTGGGAGCCAGTGACCTGTCTCTTGGCTCCTCCTCCACTTGGGTGAATCCCCCATGGCCAGCAGGGACAGCATGATCACGGCCCCAGTCTGTAAAAAGGGCAGCATTCTCTGCAACCATCTCACTGAGGGACAGTGGGACCATACCCCTGCCTTTTCCCTTTCCTGTTGCACTCCAGACCTACTACTAGGGAGCAGTCCCTTGCTTAGGAGAGCAAAAAACCCGCACTTGTCCCTCTGCCCTGCATGGGGGCAATGGAGGCTTTGGAGTTGCCTTGTGAATTCTGCAAAGGCCAGGCTCAGTGTTTATAATTTAGAGTTAGTTATTGTGACTATGATCGGCTGTCATAAAACCAGGGGAACCAGTTCTGTCCTGATGTATATTGGCCAGGGTGTAAGTCAGGGCAGAGTTCTGCCCACTCTTCTAAGCCACAATAAAATCTTCAGATGTAAATCTGCACAACCTTTCTGACGGCTAACTTCTGTTGGTTACAATATTCTCCATCCTTCCTCCCTCCATGGACTGTAAAGTGATCCAAGCCAGCTGTTGATCTGTAGGTCGCATGGTGCAATTTTGTAAGGATTTACCCTGCGCCCTTAAACCCTTTGCTCTTGAGCAGGTCACAGAGAGAAAATCCTACCACATGTTGAGCAGTGACAGTGACATCCTCTGGTGTGGATTCCGAGAGTGCAGTTTGCACGCTGCTGAATCCCACAGATGCAATTTAACCAGAGTTAATGAATTCTGCTCTGATAAATTAGTGAAGTTTGTATCTTACCTCTGTTCCGTCCCTTCAAGGCACTGGAGCTCAGCACACAGCCAGATGACGCTGGCAGTTACATAAGGTTCTATGGAAGGTTCTAATCGGTAATGTCAGCATGGTTTTCTTGGGCTGCTGCCAGTGAATCAGCACAGTGCACATCATTCAGTAGCCTGAAAGAATTCAGCACCAAGCAGCATCCTGCCCTGGAATTCAGATTCATAGCGCAGCATGAGCCCTACATCAGATTCAGCTGTATTCTCCAGAACCACCAACCGGTATTGTCTGCATTAAAGACTCCTCCTGTGTGCTATATTTAGGAGGTATGTAAATGTAAAATAGCAAGGAGCCATTTCTGTCTTCTGGCCAAAAAGCATGTAGCATTGGCTTTGTCCGTGCACAAATATCAGAGAGAGCTCAGAATCTGTAATGTTTTATTCTGTTGAACCATGGCAAGGATGGGAGCCATATGCTCCATCTGCATGTGGGCTCACGTGTTAGAACACATTAGTCCAAGGGCAGGCAATATGCTTCGGGTTGGTTGGCCGGAAGGTGGGCCATCCATGAAAAATACTTTATCTGATGTCATTAAGTCCATTTATTTTTTAAAAAATCGTTGCAATAAACTAGCCTGTCTGTCCAAATCCCCCTTTGATGTATACGCTCTTTTTGCTGCTTCCAAACCACATGTGAGCAGATTTTGAACATCACACCTTGAGCACATGCAAAAGAAAAAAGTTTGGCTTGCAAGAGCAGCCTTATACAGAGTTGCTCCATTCCTGCTTTGTTTCTCCTTGTGCTTATTGCAATTCCTCTGTTGTTTGCCATTCACGCGGAGTGACAGACAGAATTAATTGCAACAGCTTCTGTTACAGCAGAGCGAGCAGAGTTTTTCATTTCAGCTCAGATTTTGCTGTGTTCCAGGAGATAAAGGAACAGAGCCCTGCTTGATGATGATACTGAGGTTTTGGAAATTGGAGTCCCTGCTTACAAGGAAGGTGAGAGGTGGTGATTCGAGGGAGGGTCCTTTATGGCCGTAAGGAAAACACTGTTGTCTAATAACTAGAATAGGGGTCTGAACTGGGAGACTTGGCTTTATTCTGTGATATTTATACTGTGCTCATCCCCATGATATCCGGTCAGCACACTGACTGTGCCACAGACTCACTGTGTGACCTTGGACAAGCCATTCAACCTTCTGCATCCCAGCTTCCACATCTATGCTTGGACATCCACTGAAAGGCACCATGTCCTTTAAAAGGCAACAGATCCAGCTCTAAGGCAGATATTACAGTGTACAATCCTAGGCACCAATCCTGCAAGGTACTCCATGCAAGCAGATCCCCGCACCTGTGCAAAGTTCCATTAAAGTCAGTGAGATTCTGTACTAGCTTCTGGGTCCTCCAGCACAGGACTCCTAGCAGGACTGTGGCCCTAATTAGTGAACTTACTATGTGAAAATATTAGCACAGAAAACCACCACCGCTCCAGTACCTGGTCCTGGGACTGACACTGCTGCAGAGAAGAAACCTAAAACATGTGCTTGTCCCATAGCATTCCCCCAGGACAATAAAGAGAATCCCCAGTGTGGGATACCTTTCTGTCCTATGTCATGGCAGACAATCCCTGTGTATTCCTAATCATGCAAATCACTCTCTGGTGCTGACTCCATCCTGTCTCATAAACATATTGGGACTTGTGTACATAGGCACTTGTGCACACATATGAAAGAAGAATTTTTATGCATTGACTCGTCTGAGAGTTATATATTGAGTTCAGTAGAGGAAAATTCGAGGAAATAATATATCATGCTTTATGCTTCATTGCACGGAGATCCCCATCCCTACAACCCACACATTTGCTAGACAGGTCACTGAGAGGAGAGAGCAGCTGTGGTGAATTAATTAGCAACTTTCGGGGTATCAGCAGACTCCAGAGTAGATTGTCCAGGTAAAACCTTTGTGTATGCAGCACGCAGCTCTGTGTGCAGCAGCAGATTCACATGTCTATGATGTAGCCGTAGTGGTGCCTAGAATGGACTTCCATCTTGAATGCTCCCTTGCAAGTCGTCTTCTCTCAGCACAAGTCCACATGGGAGGATTTAGGCTTCTTAAATCCCTCAACGTTGCATCTTCCATCCTTTTTTGTAGTCGGCCTCGTGCTTTTACTTCCTTCAACCCCAGCTCTATAAACCTTCTGTAAAAGCGCATATCCTTCTGCCCATTGGACATGACCCCACCATTGAAGTCATTTTGTTCTCAATTTGTGCAAGACCGCAACTTGTTGGGATCATCTAAGTATCACCTTGTTTGTGAAAAAATCAAATCAATGTATGGTGTAAGAATGCACCATAACTTTTGACACTGAAAACTATTTAGTTTCCTCTCCTCCGCTGTCCTTAATGGCCATGTTTCTGTTCCATATAACAGAGTTGTCAGCCCTACTGTGTTGAACGCTTTTATCTTAGTTGTCACAGATATCCTCTGAAGATACTGAAATGCCATAGACGTAAAATTAATCCCAGGTGTGACTTCTTTGGTAATAGAACCTCCTGCTGATAACCCTACCTAGATAGATAAAACCATTCATCCATTCAATATCATTGCCATTTACATGCAGTATCAGCAGTCGTTTATTTCTGTTTTATAGGAGGCATGCATAACTTTGATTTTGTTACCGTTGATCTTAAGTTGCATAGATTCTGCAGTGTTTTACAGCTCTCCCAGAATTAGCTGTAGTTGGTGAGTAGTCTCTCTTAGTAAGACAGTAGCATCCAGATTCTCAAGATCCTCTAAAAATGAGGCATAAAAGGCATCTCTTTCAGCATTGGGTCTTTCATCATGTGGAGCATATGCACTAATAACTATCACATGTCCTACCTGCAAATTGAAAATGGCAGCTATCAGGCATGGCGAATAAACCCAGTCAGTTGTGCAGAATCTCGGGGCAAACCAGAGCAACACCAGTGTTCCCATTAGATGTATCACAGACATGCAACAGTAAAAGATCTGACCACTATGAATCAGAATCTTGGTGTTCAAATTCCACCATGTCTCCTGTGTGCTGCATATGTCAACATTCCGGCTTTCCAATTCTTTAACCAGCAGAGTCGTTTTTTCCAACAGCTTTTAATGACCGAGCATTCCATGATCTCACCCTCAGAGACTAACATCAGTACAGAAGTGGACATGCTGTCCTTGTATCAAGCGATTTGCCCTATCTCTGGTTTGTGAAAGAACCATTATCATGCAGTCAGACTCCTCGGAATGTAGTAGAAGATTTAGATGAATCTTGGTTCCATTGTGAGTAGCAGATGAAACTGCCAAATCAGATGAAATTGCAGAAAATGTTATAGCCTTTTCTTCTGTCTGTCAAAGTTAGTGATGTTTTACAGGGATGACTTGCCAGGCTATCACCCAACCCTCCCACTTTATCTGAGCTTCGGACTGGGAACAGGAAGCCAGTGGTTTATGTGCCTAAGGACTGTAGTGTCATATTTTGTAAATGAGAGGGAGTGATTTATGTGCACATTTAGACTTGGTTATGCCACATGAGTTTTCAAAAAAAATCCCTTTTTTTTATGCTGAGATTGTGCAAGCATGATATGGCGGGGTCAGTTGTACCAAGAAGTTAATGCATCAGTTAACAGGAGATTAGAGGAGAGAGGACTTTTGAGGGTTCAAATTCTTTTCAGGGCACAAGAGAAATGAATGTCTCACTCTGCTGCAAGGTGAATGCCTGTCAACCTCACAGAATCAACACCCAAGTTGACAATCGTCTGTGCTCATGTGAGGTTCAGGACTGGAATAGGTGGGGAAAATGTACACAATGCCGCTTTATTGATATTAATCCTGTCTTATTGTAGTCCTAAAAATAAAATCATACTAGAAAAGGAAAATAAACCTTTTATTACAGTCCTTTGGAATAAATACTTCAGAGTCGTAATGGGGGCAGTGAAAAGGGGGTGGGGGTGGAAGTTGAGATAAACTAGAAGGATTATACACCAAGAGAAAATTAATTAAAAAGGCCCCATTTTGAGTCATCCTTGATAAGACAGATCTGCACTATATTTATATTCACCCTTAGCCACCTAAAGCCTGAGTCACATAACTTTTCTGGGCAGTGAATTCAATTGTAGTCCCTAGGCAGGCTGCAGAGTTGCAGACACTGTTCCAGTCTATATCCCCAGTATGGGAGGGTTTTGAGCCAGGGGATCATCATAATCACAGATGGAGCTGCTTTTCTTTCGGGTCCCACCACAGTAGGCCCCACAATACCAGCCTACTGGGGCCTACCATGGAGCCCCCTCCCCCTCTCCAGTGTGCAGGAGTTGCAGATGACTCCTACCATGGCCACTCCAGCCATGTCCTCTGTGATGCTTCTTGGGGCACCCACGGTTGGGAGTCACCCTGTTTCCACCTGCCTCCAGCTTGAGGGAGTCTTGCCTGTGCCAGCTGTGTGTTAGCTCTTTAGCACAACCAGCCTGCCAGCCACTCAAGCACTCCCCGCCTCTGGGCTAGGCCAGCTCTGCTTGCTGACAACAGATGCAGCCTCTGAGTCCCTCCATAGCATCCCCTTGTGGTATCCAGCCCCTGATCACTGGCTACTCGCAGCAATCCCACAGCCTCTGTTCCCAAAGGAGCTGGGAACCCCAGTTTACCAGTTTTACCTCAGACCCCTGCTACACACACAGCACCAGGGGTGTGTGCAAGGGGGGCAAGCAGGGACACCCCCCCCAATAATCAGTGAGGATGCAGTAGTCCCCCAGTTCTGGGGCTGCAGTGGGGAGAAAGCCGCAGCCCCAGAGTCTGGGGAGTCCTCTCTTCCAGGGGGCCAGGGTGCAGTGAGCTCCTTCAGGGGCTGGGGGCGGGGAGGGGAAAGAGCTGTGCTCCCCTCAAAAGGGGTCAAATTTAAATTCCTGTGCATGCCCCTGCAGAGCACTGTTTCTTTAAGAAACAATAGAATTCCAAACAGAAACAGGTGGGAGAGTGGTGGACACAAATGGTTGCATATAAAACAATGTGAACTAGAGCCTACGCTTTATTGATAGCTACCTTTACTATCTAATAAAGTAGATTCTCAGCCCAAAGTTCAGTCTTTGCGGCACTTGCGGAGGAGCCAGGACCAAGTCTCTCCTGAAACACCTCGTTCTGCTCCTCGTTAAGGTGCCTCTTCAGTGAATGGCCACAGAGTGTCTTTCTCCACCCTCTGATATACTGAATCAGTCTTTGTTCACAGATGGGGCGATCCCCTTGCTGTCCTGTTGTTCCTTTTCACTTCCAAGTGGTTTCAATGTTTATAGTTTATTTTTGATGGTTTTCTATTGACCTTTCTGTGCAGTTGCAACAGGGGACAACTGAGCAATACATTACATGATCAGCTAGCTGGGAGGGTGTGACAATGCTCTTCCCCTCCCCCTCCCAGCCCCGCTTGAATGGGCCATCACTGAGGTATTCGCTGGTGGCTCATTTTCACTTCAAACCCACAAGAGCATAATTTTCAGTATAGAAACGGCATTTCTTAAATATTACCTGTACACACATCTCACATGGATTATGAGTATGGATAAGTTACAAGCTTTCAGTAGAGACCTCATATGCTACCCTTTATGGATAAATACCATGAAAGCAGTTTACTAGGTGTAGTGAGTTTGTCAGGTCCGAGACAGGATTTGCTTGTAATGAACAGGGAACGCTTTGCCAGTTGGTACTAATGGTCTGCGTCACAGCCTCATGGGGAAGGAATGGGAGGGGTAAAGTATCACTTCCCACTGAGTAAGTTCATATTTCTTTGGGCTTTTTGCTCAGTGCTCAGTTGGTGTGGGGCATGATCAGTGAGCACTACCACTGACTGGGTCACCTGAAGTCATATTTTCAGCATTGACTTAGGTCCCCACTAGCTTTAAGTGGGATTTAGGGTAGGTCTGCACTGCAGTTAGACACCTATGGCTGGCCCATGCCAGCTGACTTGGGCTTGCAGGGCTGTTTCATTGCTGTGTAGACTTCCAGGCTTGGGCTGCAGCCTGAGCTCTGGGACCTCCCACCTTGCAGGGTTCTAGAGCTCGGGCTCCAACCTGTGGCCTGAGACAGCTGGCATAGGCCATCCATGGGTTTTTAATTGCAGTGCAGACATTACCCTTAGGCGTCTAAGCCACTTTTGTACTGCAAGGAACTGAGAAGTGCTTAACCCTCTTCAGGAAGTAGATTTGAGGATTGCTTTTCATAAATTAATAGTTTTAATAGTTTTAATTATTTGTTAATAAAACACAATTAACACTGACAAAAATTCTTTTGGTCTGAAGCTTTTTTAAAATCATTAACTTGTTAATGATTTTTTTCAGAGATGAAGCTAAACATGGAAATGATTCAGATTGCTAGTGTCTGGTGTAACAATCCAGTGTGCAGACCTCTGCATCAAATGCTGAAGCACCAGCTATTTTCATACAAATAATATATGAAATTAACCCAAACATCCCCCACATGCATTAATGTTGCCTGTGAAGGAGGAATACTAAGATATGCTTCCAGTTAATTATCCTGCGTATCATAGAATCATAGGACTGGAAGGGACCTCATCTAGTCCAGTCCCCTGCACTCATGGCAGATCTAAGTATTATCTAGATCATCCCTGACAGGTGTTTGTCTAACCTGCTCTTAAAAATCTCCAATGATGGAGATTCCACAACCTCCATAGGCAATTTATTCCAGTGCTTAACTACCCTGACAATTAGGAAGTTTTTCCTAATGTTCAACCTAAACCTCCCTTGCTGCAATTTAAGCCCATTGCTTCTTGTCCTATCCTCAAAGGTTAGGAAGAACAATTTTTCTCCCTCCTCCTTGTAACAACCTTCTATGTACTTTAAAACTGTTATCATGTCCCCTGTCAGTCTTCTCTTTTCCAGACTAAACAAACCCAATTTTTTCAATCTTCTCTCATAGGTCATGTTTTCTAGACCTTTAATCATTTTTGTTGCTCTTCTCTGGACTTTCTCCAATTTGTCCACATTTTTGCTGAAATGTGGCACCCAGAACTGGACACAATACTCCAGCTGAGGCCTAATCAACGCGGAGTAGAGCGGAAGAATGACTTCTCGTATCTTGCTTACAATACTTCTGCTAATACATCCCAGAATGATGTTCACTTTTTTTGCAACAGCGTTACACTGTTGACTCTCATTTAGTTAATGGTCCACTATGATCCCCAGATCCCTTTCTGCAGTACTCCTTCCTAGACAGTCATTTCCCATTTTGTACTGTGAAACTGATTGTTCCTTCCTAAGTGGAGTACTTTGCATTTGTCCTTATTGAATTTCATCCTATTTACTTTAGACCATTGCTCTAGTTTGTCCAGATCATTTTGAATTTTAATCCTATCCTCCAAAGCACTTGCAACCCCTCCCAGCTGGGTATCGTCCGCAAACTTTATAAGTGTATTCTCTATGCCATTATCTAAATCATTGATGAAGATATTGAACAGAACTGGACCCAGAACTGATCCCTGCCGGACCCCACTCATTATGCCCTTAGCTTCATATGATATTTGATTTTATATGGTCAGTACAGAACTTTACTCTCACCAAGAAGTTATTCTAAAGCCATTCAAAGAAGTGTCTAACATTCTCCTGTGGGCATGTCAGTCAGCATGTAGGCTTGGATTTTCAGAGGAGCCTGAATTTCAGTGGTAGTTGGATACCTAACTCCCTTAAGCTCTTGTTGACATTTCTGAGTCATAACTTATAAAGGGCTGCCATAAAAATAATGTGGGAAGAGATCAGAGAATCTTACATACGCTCTTTAGTTTCTTTTGAGACACAGTTATTTCCCTGGTCTGCTCTGCTCCTTATTCAAGGATTGTAAATTCACACTCTATCCCTAAAATTGGCTGGCATTCATTAGATACTGAACATATTTGGCTGCACACACATTATCTTAAAGTCAATTATGGTTCTCCTATACTATTGCAAATTTGCAGTCGTTCTTGGACTGATATTGACATTCTAAGTCTTTGCTCCAAATTAATCTAGGTACACACTCTAAGTTAAACAACATAGCCATGGTTATGATTTAAGAAAAATGATTACTCACAGGAATGACACATTTGTTACCAATTCAACAGTCTATTAGAGCCAGATTCTGTAACTCTCACTCACATGAGTAATTTTTACTTATGTGAATAGACCCACTGACTCTCATATATTCACATTGGTACAAGTTCAAAGCTGTATTTAAGCACATGAGTAATTGTAAGCATGTACGTAAGCCCAGTGATGAGCTGACAAAATCTTAACAACTGGTCCCCTATAAAAAGTTTTGATTTAAGGGATGTGCCCCAGTATGTATTTTTTGTACCAACAGGGTTACCATGCGTCCTTATTTTCCCAGGAGGAATTTTTAAAATTTAAAAAAATTTAAAAATTTCTCCCGGACGGTGATTTAAGAACCAAAATCCTGATCTGTCCGGGAAAACACGGATTTATGTTAACCCTGCCTAAAGTTCTTTTTTAAAAAGATGGGCCTGAACTAGAAATGAGCTCCGTTTCACATGTGTGGGTCCCTGCCACTCCCTGGGGGTGTGCTAGGGTGACCAGATGTTCCGATTTTATAGGGACAGTCCTGATTTTGGGATCTTTTTTTTATATAGGCTCCTATTACCCCCACCCCCTGTCCTGATTTTTCACACTTGCTGTCTGGTCACCCTAGGTTGTGCACATGTGTGGGTCCCAGCTGCTCCATGCCCCCCTCATTGAAGCAGGTGTGCAGGGTTACTGCCCTGGGAACTGCAGGGCACCAGTGGACCTGGGGCCAGCTGCAGACAGGGGCGTGGGACAAGGCTAGCTGGAGGCAGGGGGTGCAGGGCTGGCTGCAGGCAGGGGGTGCGGGGGTGGCTGGAGATGGGGGCTGGCTGAGGGCAGGGCAGGGGGTGCGGGGGTGGCTGGAGGCAGGGGCTGGCTGCAGGCACGGGGTGCGGGGGTGGCTGGAGATGGGGGCTGGCTGAGGGCAGGGCAGGGGGTGCGGGGGTGGCTGGAGGCAGGGGGTGGGTACTCACGGGGAGAGCAGCAGGACGCAGCCCAGGCCCAGCAGAGCAGCCGGGGACCCACCAGGCAGCATCGGGAGCCCCAGGGCCAGGGGAGCAGCAGTAGCAACAGGGCTTGTGCCCAGGGCCAGGCGGCAGCCCCCATGGCTCCCGCAGTGCAGTGCCCCCGGTGGCCAGAGGAGGAATTACATCCCTTCCCAGCCAGAGCCCATCAAAGCCTCAGCGCCCCCTGCAGGGAAGCGGATTAACAACTGGTTCTAAAACTGCTTCAAAATTTAACAACCGGTTCGCGTGAACTGGTGCGAACCGGCTCCAGCTCACCACTGCTTAAGCCTCACTGCAGTCAACAGCACTTAAGTGCTGTCCTGAACAGGGATGCTCTCCTTAATCAGGGCCACAGGATGAAATGTGTCCCTGCGTAGAAGGCCTGTTCACCACTTATGCCTTCAAAATAAAGCTTGAGTGAGATTTAAGTGGTACACAAACCTTCTAAAGCCCCCATGCACCAGGGTGAATGTCACTTATTAATTTCTTCACCTTTACTCACCCAAGGATCAGGTTCTAATTGAGGACTGAGGTCTTGTCTACACTTGAAAGTTAATTTGAATTAAGGTAGGGTGTGAATTTATTAAGGTAGGGTGTGTGTCCGTCTATACATGGAGTTGTTCAGGAATAGCTGTTCCTGGCTCACTCCATGTGTAGACAAGCCCTAGTAAAAAATTAGTCTAAAGTATATCCCCAATAAAATAATTCAAAATAATCATTTTGGTTTATGAAAGTATTTAGTGAAAAACCACAAGTGCTGTATTACCAGGACCACATCCAGTAACTATGGAATTTGCAATTAATGACTTGCAGAAGCAACACTTTTTATTACAAGTAATATAAAAGGGTCCTGTGTGTCTTATTTGGTGTGAGTTGTTATTTACAAATTCTCTATTACGGGTACAAGTCACTCTATTGGAATGAGGCGGCATCCTGTCAATTCTCATTAAAAGGATGACTAGGCATAGGCCCAAATTCTGACTGACCATGGGGATGGGCAGATGCCACAAAGCCTGCGGGGGAGCATGGGGCAGGAATTCTCTCCCTCATTTCTGGCTCGTCTAACATCTTTGCAAAGGCACTCCATAAGGCCTCTAACCAGAGAAGGACATGCTGAGTGTGGGCACGAGGACCTCACATTTGTATATTTACAGCCCCTAACTGTGCACTTCAGGGCATGGAACTCATACGGCTAGCACAAATAATTCATGCATGGATGCCGTGCATGAGGCTGCACAGAATTCTAGCATATAGCGAAACTGCCTTTCCAGCATTAAAGTCTCCTCAGATTATGGCCAGATGGCACAGTACCCACATTTTGCCCATAGAATTTAAGCTAATACCAGAAACTTTAGCAACTATCTCACGTGGAAAAAATCAAAACAAACATACAAACAAGTCCTCTGATCTGGAAATTAGGAACGTTATCTTAAGTTTAAATAGAGCTTAGTAAGAGATCTAAAGATGGTAGTCTGTATAGAATATGCCATGTTCAGTTAGTTGGCACAGCAGCTCATTCCATCAAGTCTTGCATTTGCTTCAGGAAGCTGAGCATGCTGTTATTTTCAATAGCTTTATATCCACATTGGAATGGGGACAGAAAAACCACCCATTAAGGAGCAAAATCAGAATCTCTGCAAATGCTAAGCATTAGGAAGCATGCTTAAATCCCAAAGCAGACAGGAAGGAGGCCTTTATTACAACACTTATTCCTCTTGAACAGCAGAAAAAGAAAGGGTTAACTCTTAAAAAACATTTTTATCTAGGCTTTCCCATGACATCACTCCTCCCAGTTCCTATAGTCCTTTGAAGAACAGCTTTACTAATGACAGGTTTCAGAGTAGCAGCCGTGTTAGTCTGTATCCTCAAAAAGAAAAGAAGTATTTGTGGCACCTTAGAGACTAACGTATTTATTTGAGCATAAGCTTTCCTGAGCTACAGCTCACTTCGTCGGATGCGTGCAGTGGAAAATACAGTGGGGAGATTTACACAGAGAATATGAAACAGTGGGTGTTACCATACACACTGTAATGAGAGTCATCAGGTAAGGTGAGCTATTACCAGCAGGAGAGAAAAAAAACCTTTTGTAGTGATAATCAAGGTGGACCATTTCGAGCAGTTGACAAGAACGTCTGAGGAACAGTACGGGGGGCGGGGGTGGGAGGGGAATAGTTTTAATGTGTGTCATGACACATCCACTCCCAGTCTTTATTCAAGCCTAAGTTAATGGTGTCCAGTTGGCAAATTAATTCCAATTCAACAGTCTCTCATTGGAGTCTGTTTTTGAAGTTTTTTTGTTGAAAAATTGCCACTTTTGGGTCTGTAATTGAGTGACCAAAAAAATTGAAGTGTTCTCCAACTGGTTTTTGAATGTTATAATTCTTGACGTCTGATTTGTGTCCATTTATTCTTTTACGTAGGGACGGTCCAGTTTGGCCAATGTACATGGCAGAGGGGCATTGCTGACACATGATGGTATATATCACTTTGGTAGATGTGCAGGTGAACGAGCCTCTGATAGTGTGGCTGATGTGATTAGGCCCTATGATGGTGTCACCTGAATAGATATGTGGACACAGTTGGCAATGGGCTTTGTTGCAAGGATAGGTTCCTGGCTTAGTGTGTGGTTGCTGGTGAGTATTTGCTTCAGGTTGGAGGGCTGTCTGTAAGCAAGGACTGGCCTGTCTCCCAAGATCTGTGAGAGTGATGGGTCATCCTTCAGGATAGGTTGTAGATCCTTGATGATGTGTTGGAGAGGTTTTAGTTGGGGGCTGAAGGTGATGGCTAGCGGCATTCTGTTATTTTCTTTGTTGGGCCTGTCCTGTAGTAGGTAACTTTTGGGTATTCTTCTGGCTCTGTCAGTTTATTTCTTCAGTTCAGCAGGTGGGTATTGTAGTTGTAAGAATGCTTGATAGAGATCTTGTAGGTGTTTGTCTCTGTCTGAAGGGTTGGAGAAAATGCGGTTGTATCATAGAGCTTGCCTGTAGACAATGGATTGTGTGGTGTGCTCTGGATGAAAGCTGGAGGCATGTAGGTAAGAACTCTCCTCATGTCTATAACATAATCCTGAATTTTCCTTTGAGCCTTCTAGGAAAAAATCACAATTTCCTCTGTGTTGAGCTTCACATTAGATGTGAAATCTGAAATTTTATACATAGGACGTTGTAAGGGAGACCAAAAGATTTTAGCTTCTTGCAAATCCCTAGGCTTTATTTGTAGGAGAGCATTTTAATTTTTACCAGCACAGAAGAGCTATATAATAATGTACATACAGTATGTAATATATTTATATATGTAGGTATACTGTATGTATTGCTCAAGCCAAATACACCGAGATAGCATACACCTTGTGTTCACGTAACTCAAAGCAGCCGGGGAATATTACATAATTCATGGTCTATTGAAGTCAGTAGCAAAACTCCCATTGATGTGGTATCAGTAGTACTTTAAAATGATAAATTGTTCAAGAAATATTGCTGCTACGTACTTCCCCTAAAACCTGTGTGTACGTGTGTGTATGAGAGAGAGAGAGAGAGAGAGAGCACATTCCTAGCTAAAGCACTAGATCTTTCGAGCATCGACTGTGTCCTACTCTATGTTCTGCAAAGCCCAGTGCACATTTTACGATGCTGTGTAAATATTAAGGTATAAAACATTATTTGTACATAGCATCTTTATTGACACAGTATCACAAAGTGCTCCACGCATCTATGAATAAGGGCCTGATCGTGCAAACACTTACTAGCAGGTGTAGTGTTTCTATTAGGGCCCGAAGAGCTAGATTGTCACAGCTCTCACTCAGCCATGCAGGGATGTAAGGGGGAGTAATGCCCCACTTATTTCCCTGCTAAGGCAACTAAAAGCTGCTCAGATTGCAGCTGCATCTGTGTCAAGAAGAGCAGGGGCTGTTCCCTTGGTACTCCTGCTGCTAAACCAGTGGGCCTGGGAGAGAAGGGAAGGAGGAGTGTCAACTCCACTCCCCCGTCTCATTCGCCAGGCCCAGAGTAAGTTTCTGTGTCTACACTACAAGCACTACAGCGTGTAGACACATGTTACAGCAATGGAAGGGCTCAGTCCTGTGTTATAGTAAATCCATCCCCTCGAAAGGAGATAACTAGGTCAGTGGAAGAATTCTTCCATCGCCCTAGTGACAACGGGGGTTAGGCTGACCTAACTGTGTTACACAGGGCACAACATTTTGTACAGCCCTGAGTGATGTAGCTGGGTGGATCTAATTTGTAGGTGTAGGCCAGGCCCAGTGGTGTGCTGGAGCCGGTTCGCTGGAACTGGTTGTTAAATTTAGAAGCCCTTTTAGGTTGTCCCGCGAGGGCTTCTAAATTTAACAACTGGCCAAAAGTGGTGCCTTAGGCGCCGACTCCGTGGGTGCTCCGGGGCTGAAGCACCCACTGGGAAAATTTGGTGGGTGCAGAGCACCCACCGGCAGCTCCCCACCCGGCCCCAGCTCACCTCCGCTCTGCCACCTCCCCTGAACACGCCACCCCACTCTACTTCTCCGCCCCCATCCCAGGTTTCCCGCGAGTCAGCAGTTCGAGTGGGAAGCCTGGGAGGGCTGAGAAGCAAGCGGCGGCTTCACGCTCAGGCCCGGGGAGGTGGAGGGGAGCTGGGGCGGGGGGGAGGGGGCCTGACAAGAGCCGCCCATGCCGCAGCAGGTAACTCGGGGGGCGCGCAGGGGAGCTGCTCCCTGCCCCAGCTCACCTCCGCTTCCCTGGGCCTGAGCGCGAAGCCGCTGCCTGCTTCTCAGCCCTCCCCAGCTTCCCGCATGAACAGCTGATTCGCAGGAAACCTGGGGGGGGGGGCGGAGAAGCAGAGCGGGGCGGCGCGTTCAGGGGAGGAGGTGGAGCAGAGGTGAGCTGGGGCCAGGTGCGGGGTGGAGAGCTGCCGGTGGGTGCTCTGCACCCACCAAATTTTCCCCGTGGGTGCTCCAGTGCCTAAGGTGCCACTTTTGATGTGATCGGTGGGAGGAGCAGCCGCTCCCCCTGTTCCCCCCCAGCTACGCTATCCTGCCTCTAGGAGCCAGAGGGACCTGCCGGATGCTTCCTGGGTGCCGTCCCAGGTAAGCAACGCCGGGACTCCCCACCTCGCCCCCTGGCAGGTCCCTCTGGCTCTTAGGGGTGAGGCGCGGTGGGCACCCACTACGGTGGCCCACGAGACCCTCCTGCTCAGTTCCGGGGGCAGTCAGGGGACAGGGGAGGGGGTGGATGGGGCAGGGGTCCCGGGGGGGCATCAAGGAACACGGGGGGTTGGATGGGGCAGGAGTCCCGGGGGGCGGGGGCGGGCCATGACCCCCTCATGGGGTGAGGAGGGAACCGGTTGTTAAGACTTTGGCAGCTCATCACTGGCCAGGCCTCCATGTCTCTAGAAGGGTATGGTATGCAGCTGGGTGGAGTGATTCCCAGTGTGGGTAGGCAGACTCATGTTAGCTCAGCTTCAGCTAGCACACTAAAACTAGTGGTGTGGATGTTGCTGTATAGGCAGCAGCTCAAGCTAGCCACCTGAATCCAAGGCTGCCTGACCTGCTGGGTCCAAGCTGATGCTGCCCATGCAGCAAGGTCCAAACTGCTGTTTCTAGAGCACTAGCTTGAACTCAGCTAGCACAAGGCTGTCTACCTGTGCTGGGAACCATACCTCCCAGCTGCAGTGCTGACATACTGGAAACTTCCTTCCTATTCCCCACAGTGCAAGTGGGGAGCAGGGAGAGGAACTATGAGTTGCAGCCGGCTCTCTGGTCTGCTACACACTGCTGCTTCCTCATAGCAAGAGGTGCACGTTAGCTACACAGCTCACTCTTTTCAATCCACTAGTCCAGGAGTCTCCAAACTTTATGAGACGAGGGCCATATTAGATTTTTGAAGGGGCTTTGCGGGCCGAAGCGACTGTGAAAAAATTAAATATATGCAAAATAGTTAAAAAAAGAAATATTATTTTAGGATTAGTGAGAAGTATGGTACTGATGTTTTTCTGACAAAATTGCATTTAGCTGGGGTTCAAAGTTAGTGTTCCCTATCATCAAAATTGATTGTACGTGTTCATCAGACAAGGTCGATCTGCAGTTGGATTTCACATTTTGTCATCGAAAATGTTTTTTCACACACATAAGTAGTGCCAAACACAGACATGAATCCACGGACAAAGTTTTTTACATGAGCATATTGATCACTTGGCAGGCATTTATAGAACTCTACCAGATTTCCTTCCTTATATTTGTCCTTGCAGGAATGCAGTGACGTCATGAAGTTCTGCCGCCACTCTGGGGTTTCTGCTGCTGGCCCCTTGCTGGCCGGGGTCCCACCGTTGGCCCCACCCAGCGCCCGCTGCCGGCCTGGGTGAAGGAACCCAGGCTGGCAGTGGGCTGAGACCCCGGCTGGCAGGAGCCAGCAGCGGGAATCCTGGAGCAGCGGAGGGCTGAGCTGCCCAATGCAATGTTGGTTCGGGGGCCAGACAAATCGAAGCCGCGAGCTGTAGTTTGGAGATCCTTGCACTAGTCCACTGAGATGTCCCATATGCCTAAACTCTAAGCTGAAATTAGTAGCAATAAGGGTGCTGAATAAATGTCACTGGAAGTCTATCGGACTTGCACTCCCACCTGTTTGTCCTAGTGGGTTATCTGTTTCCAGGGACAAGGTTTTGCACATTAGATAGGTTTCAGCTTAACTCTCCATCAAAAAACAAAGAAAGTGAATACAACTTGCTGCGGTCCCCCATTTCATGGCCTGTTGATAACTTTACTTTCCGCCTCTACATCAGATTCATTAAAAAAAAAAAGCCTTTGTCAGCTTCGATTGGACTATTCACTATCTTACTAACAAATTACAGTGAAAACATCAGCTTCCTGTCCTTTCATTTAAGCCCATTGATCTTTTTTTCTAGTAAACAGAGCAGTTGCAGCTTTTGTTTGACTTGTGCTCCCATTTGTGTGGAGCATTTAAAGGATGAAAAGTGCTGCTCTGATCATTCAGCAGAAATAAAGCCAGGACAATGACTGCGGGACAATGAGTGGTAAAATGTGTGGCGACTCGGCTGGTCATGGTGGTTCAGAGGGATGCACTTCTGCTGCTGCTGAGACCCTGCAATAAATACTGCAGCATGTGGTGAATGAAACAGAAAAGGTTCTGGGGAATGTAGCACGTGGAAGAAACATGATGAAACCTAATGGCAGTCATCATTCACCCTGCTAGCTAAACCAGGGCAGAGCAACGTGGGAGGGATGATGGGGAGAGAATACAGAGCTGTAGGGTAGGGAAATGGGAGTGATGCAGAAAATGTGCTTCTTAAAGTGAATCCACAGTCTTTAAAAATAAAAAGGGAGACACAGCGGGAGCTGTCTGGATTAGAGAGGGAGGGTAACAGTGGCCAGAGCCCCTGAACTTCCCCCATCCACTGGCAGAAACTGAGAATCTTCCATCCCCACCCAGATGTGGCTGAGATCCCTTCCCTCTATTAGAGCTGAGATACACAAAAATGCTGGAACTAACAATAACAATACCACACCTCACCTTGCTTCCTGTTCCCCCCTTAATGCCATCCCAAGTTTGTCTTTGTCTATTTAGACAGGTTTCAGAGTAACAGCCGTGTTAGTCTGTATTAGTTTCCACGGTATACATCTGATGAAGTGAGCTGTAGCTCACGAAAGCTCATGCTCAAATAAATTGGTTAGTCTCTAAGGTGCCACAAGTACTCCTTTTCTATTTAGACAGTAAGCTCTTCAGAGCTTGTCTTCATTTCTGTTTGTGTGAGACCTGGTAAAATGGGGCCTGAATTCTGACTGAGACCTTTGGATGCTACCACTGTGTAAGTAATTAATAATAATACAGACTCCATGTCAGTAAAAAGAAAAGGAGTACTTGTGGCACCTTAAAGACTAACCAATTTATCTGAGCATAAGCTTTCGTGAGCTCCTTTTCTTTTTGTGAATACAGACTAACACGGCTGTTACTCTGAGATCCATGTCAGTAGGGTCTCAGTCCTGCCAAGTGCTGAGCACCCTCATCTCCCATTGGAATGGATGCACACAGCAACTCCTGAGAAGCAATATTGCCTGTATAAACCCCACGTTTACAAATATGTACAATGAACTGAAAACGCTTGCTAGTCAATTCCTCCTTTACTTACCGGAATCCAGAGTTCTGTGACTTCCCTGACACGATCGAGAGCATCAATGACACTGGGATTAAGGTATTTCTTTCTGTTGTCCTGGACACCGGTGATATCAACATAGCTACTGTTGTTCAGGTCTTGCCAGGTGTCAGGCTCTACAGTACAGCCAGCACTGGAGGGTTGGAAGTGAAGATCCTACATCCAGGTTTTGTTTGTTTGTTTGTTTGTTTTTACTGCAAACACACAACTATGTAAACTATTTGTGGCAGAGGCAATGTCTTAGCAGGCACTTGTACAGTGCCTAGCACAATGGAGCCCTGATTCTGATTGAGGCCCCTGGAGGCTATCATACAGCGTAGGAAAGGAAGGATGGTACTGTGGTTAAAATATAACCTGAGATGGTAGGAGATCTGGGTTCTGTTTCCAGCTCTACCCCTGACCACCTGTGGGTAAATCATTGTAATTTTGTGTGCCTCAGCCCCACCCCACCCCTCCATTTATAAAATGGGGATAATAATGGTGCTCTAGCTCGCTGATGTGTTGTGAGGTTTACATTTGTTCAATGTTTGTAAGATGCTTTGAAAATATAAAGCTAGCGCCTGGTATTTGGCTGAAATTCACAGAGCTCAGGGGTGTGTGTATAAGTAAAAAGGTGGCATAAAATCCAGTCCTAGTGCTACTCTGTGTAGGTCAAGCTCTTTGAACTGTATTAAGTTAGTGCAGCCTCAAGACTGCTCTAACTTATCTGAGGCTGGAATAACCCTACAGGGCTGAAAGTGCAGAGGAGGACTGATGCAGCACAAGGGCCTCTTTGCTACCTCCCCTTTATTGCTGTTCCAGTCATGACCCTTTCTTGTCCTGTGCTAACAATGGTGGAATGGGAGACAGTGGTGGAAGAGTCCCTAAGCTAGCTCTGTATTTGACACTGGGCTGGAGCTGTTATTTTTAAAAGCCAGTCCTGTTGCTGAGAAAACAAAACAAGAGAAACACACAAGAAGGGAAAGAAAGGGAACAGCCTGGCTAGAAAATGCAGCTTCTATTTCTGATGGTGACTCTCACTTGCAGCCTCACTGCTGGAAAAACACAGGCGTGCTACTTGGTCTTATTAGCTACTCCAAGACCTCGTAAACTCAGATGAGCATTGCGCTATATAGGACATTGCTTTTAGTTGGCTCTCTGGTCAGAGGCTTACAGCAATGTTGCAAAGTATAGTCTTGTCTGGCTATGCCACTCTTTTTAGACAGGTGAAAAAAGAGAGCGGGATAGGAGAGAAAAGAAAAGGACACAGGGAGGTGTGCATGTGACAAAGTCTCACATCCCAGCTGGGATTTGGGATTCACCCAGAGCCAGCAGAGAGGGCAATGTCATCTGAGTCTCTCTCTCTCTCTCTTGCTGGCTTGGTCAGGACATCTCTCAGGATCACAACATAAGGCCCAACAATGTTATAGTCTAGTCTAGGAGACAGTGGAGGTGATAGTCATGATAGTGAAACTTATTCCTTCCCCCTTTTTTAACCCAAAATTGTCCCCCTTTTGCTTCATCTCTATTAATTTCCCACTAAAATGTCTCTTCTTTTTAAGAACACCAAAAAGGGGTCACAGGTGGAATATCCCACCCCCTCATTATTTTGTCCACCAGTTAGGTCTAATTTCCAACACCAGTTTTGGTTCATTGATTTCCAGTCCCTGCCTTCCCTTGTTCACCAGGCAAGATAGTCTTTGAATTATGTCAATAGGCCTTTTTGGTTGCCTTTCTAACTTCCTTTTGCACCTTGTCCCATCAACACTTATTGTTAGAGGTTATTGTGACACTCACTCACTTTTCAAAGGTGAGCTCACAGGTTAAATTTGTAGGCCAATTATCACAACACTACTTGTGTTTAAAATTACACCCTAGGTTAACTGTTTGCCGGAGTGGGGCCTTAATTAGCGTAATCCTACCTGAGAGAGGATGTTACTCTATAAAAACCCTATCCTCCATTTTGACTCTCATCCCTCCAAGTAAGTGTAGTTTCTGACAGAGAAACAGAAAATTCAGTCCTTCTATTCCTTCAGTTAAGGTATGAAACTCTATAATGCACATCTGTGAGACCCCTTCAGTTTACCAGAAAATCTAGGGAAGCCTAAACTTGACATTCCTAAGGTAAAAATTGAGTAGAACCTTATTTTTTTCCTTTGAAAAACATCTTTTGGACCTAATGTATATATAACAAAAAGGGCACCAACTCAATCATTTAAAAATGCTTTGGTGATCGCCTTCAGTGTAAGGAAATGTTGCCTTTTGTATTTTCCCTAGAATTCAACAGGCTTCTTAAATAAAAAAGAAATAATTTATCGGGATTTTGACAAACACTTTGAGTGAAATCCTGACCCCCTTGAAATCAATAGCAGTTTTGTAATTGACTTCAGTGAGGCAACGATACTGCTTCTTATTATTATTTGTATTGTTGCAAGATTTAGGAATCCTTTGTCATGGACCCGGACCAGAAAGATAGCCCTAACTCTAACAGAGCTTACAATTTTATCCACTCTCACAAGCAGTTTCTTGGTTACATGCTTACTCTTAAAGGCAAACTGTGAAAAGCGTTTTGTCGGCTAAGACCTGAGTTTGTTTTGTTATTTGTTCTACAAAACCAGATGATAATAGCCATACTCCTGTGTTGTGGAGCTGGATTGCTGGATCAGGGTCACTGTCGGCACAAGTAGCTTCTAAACTGATCTCTGTAGAACTAAAGCCCAGACTGTCAAAGGTAGTTAGGTGCCTAACTTCTATTAATTTCAGTGGGAGTAAGGTGCCAACATTCTCTTTGATGGGTTGGGTCTAAACATCTATGGCTTCCTGGGAGGTAATGAGATCAGGCAAAACCCAATGAAACAAAGGGATCAGTCCCAGTGATATTAACCAGGCTGGGTGAAAAGTGCCTATATTTTTTTCCACAGCAATACAAGGAAAAATGAAAACCAGAATTTGTCTTCATGAAATGGAAGTTTTTGTGTCAAAACACAGGAGATTTAAAAATGTTATATGGTGTAATGCAAAAAATGGACTTTGCTGAAATGAAATTTCAAATAGGGTTTAATATGTTCAAATGGAAATTGAATAACTTTTGATTCAGCCAAATTTGTAAAAATATGGAGTGAAATAAAAACTTCAACCTTTCCAGTTTTTATAATATTTTGCACAGCTCTTTTACTTACTAACCCCCACCCAACACCACTCTTTGGTAAGACTACAGAGAAACAAAGTTATGATTATGGATAATGTGCAGTTGCACATGTTAGTTTGTGACTGAGATGTCTAAAGTAAGGGTTGTGTTTGGGGTTTATTTGTTTTAAATATCACCCCGCACTAGAAAAAGTTTTTAAAACCAAAGTAAACCTTTTGAGCCTGGTAGATACCATGTTTAACTTTAAAGTTAAAGGTGCATAATATTTACATAATATGGATATAATATAGCATCCATATAATATGAATAATATGTATATATAGCATTTTCATCTAGAAGAACAAGACCCCAAGATACTTTATAGAATTTGTGTGTATCTGTTGAGATCATCCATCACTGAAATAGAGCGCCATTTGGGGTGGAATATTGCTTGTTTTTACCACGTTTCTGCAGACATTTTTGCTGTTGTCCATAATGCTGCACAACTGAATGTCCAATCCTGCAAAAATTTAAATACATGCTTAACTTTACTAAGTTGAGTAGTCCCACTGATTTCGGTGTAAATAAGTTAAACCCTGGCAGAACTGGGATCTCAGGGGGGAAGTAAGGCCAGGTCTGTACTAGAAACTTTTGCTGGTATAGTAGTAATGATTAGGGAGGTGATTTTTTTTTTAACAATGTTTCTATACCAGCAAAAGCCCTCGTGTAGTTGCAGTTATACCTGCATAAAAGTCTTTTCACAGTATAGCTTATTTTGCTTGCCAATCCAGTATAAATAATACTGGCAAAAGAGTGTTAGGGGGTTTGCTGGTACAGCTATACTGGCAAACCTTTTGTAACGTAGAAAAGGCATAAAGAATAGTGGTAATAATAAATTGCTGATCAAAACAGATCTTTTCATGTCTGCAAGCATCTTTCTCCTTTCTGAAGAGCTTGTTTTGTTGACAAAACAGAACAACATTTCTAAACATACATTACTTTGAAATTATTTCTTCGGTAGCTGACAAGAAAGTCTTGTGCTGAGAGGCAGAGTAGACGTTAACAATTGGACCAAACAGTATCACTTAATTGTCACGTGTTCACTTTTTCTCTCTCAGCAGGAAGCTCTTCCATTGCTCTGCTAATAACATAATATCCCTGCTGTGCTTAATGATTAATAATATATTCATAAGTATCTATAAGTATCCTTGTGAGTATAAGTGTATTTGCTTTTGCATACTGACTGAGGTGTGGAATTTTGTAGAAGAATATCCCTCTTTTATTTACTTCCTCACTCCCTACTTTACATCTCTGCAGTAGGATGTAGCAGGTGCTTTATAGTGTACAGAATCACTATACAACACAGCTGGAAAGAAAGGAACGTAGAATAATGTATTCAGTTGAAATGGCAGGGGGAATTTAGGTGGCAGAACGCAATTACCCAAATTGGAATTTGGCCATGGTAACAGAGTAACACCCGTGCTCTTTTTGAGAATGCTGTGGGATATTTTAAGACCACAAGTAGCCAGAACCTCAGCTTTGCCCCTTATCTGAAGGTTGACACCTCCCTACAGCACAAAAGCATGTCCCTGGAACTGTTTATAAACTGTGAAGTGGCCTTTGCCAGGCAATCATTAGGAACAGAAAAAAAGAAAGAAAAAGTTGGTTTCTGTGTCATTGCCTGGTATTCCCTATGCATTCTGCTCCAAACACTCACTTGGCAGATATGGGTTTGGCCTGGAATGCTGCCAGATGTGCTGGCTTCCTTTTTCATTGTGGGCGGTAGGGGAAGAATTGTGCGACTGAAAGCGCGAGGCTCTCCAGCCCTTCCCTTAAACAGGTTGGCAAGCTTTCGTTTAGACTTCAAATCCCTCCAGCAAAGCACACTGTTCTCCTTCTTTGCCCCCCTCTTCCCATCATTCTGCCCAGAAAGGGACGTCCCCCTCTCCCATGGTGCCTAGTAGTGTTTACAGATTCCTGGCCAGCTCCCTGAAGTCCCACGTGGCGGCACTTTGTGTTTGTTTTGACTGTTCAGGACAGATCCCCGCACTTTACAATAGTACCACGTTCCACCTTCCCATTCAGCCCATTCACACGCAAGCCAGAGTTCCTTTTTCTTTCATTCTTTCCCTCTCTTTTTATTTTATTTTATTTTTTGTCTTGTGTGTGAACAAAAATTGGCACTCTTTGCCGGGCGCTCATTAAAACATGCCTGTTGCTGTCATTCAAAGGCTGGCATTAGAATCAGGGAAGGAGTTTTATTTTTGCCAGCATTGGGGGGGGGGGCAGTGGGGGGAGAAAGATGATGACAGGTGGTCTAACTCCAACCCTGATTTTTCCTCTTCAAAGGCAGCCTCTTTTCTAGACTTTCATATTCTCCCACAGAGTTTGGGGAGATTAGCACAAATTGTGGCCTAATGATGCAATAATGCCTTTTACGTTGCTTTTCCCCTCTTGGGCAGCTTGTGCTGTAGCCCTTAGGTATGCTCCAGGCTAAAGCATTGTCAGGTGGAACAGTGGGTTGGGGGTGATGATGGGGGAGGAGAACCACATCCTACCCTTTATTGCATTCCTGCCTGTCATGCCAACCCACACAGAGTTCTCTTGCAAGCAATTTAAGCGCATGTGTGTCTGGACTGTATATTCTTTATGCCTCTGTCTTTTAAAAATAGTCCACTTTAAGAACAAAAAGGGGTGGTTGCTGCTAGCACATATCCCAAGTACCTCACTGACTGAGAGGCCCATCCAAGGTGCCCTTTGTTTTATGTTGCTGTGAATCTTCAAGAGGATATTTATAAGAGCCAGCCATTGTGCACATGCCGGAAAGATGATGTTTTTAGTAAGGCTGACTTCTTCAGAAAGAGGGACTGTAGCTTTTTGGGGATCCCCTGTCGTCATAACTCCTGCACAAGTTAAAGGGGCTTAAGAAGACTGTGTACACCAGAGTTTCTCAAATGGGGTTATGACCCAAAAGGGAGTCACAAGACTATTGTGTGTGTGTGGTGGTGGTGGTGGTGGTGGGGTTGCAAGAGCGGTGGCTGCTGGCTGGGCAAAAGTAAGCAGCAGCGCAAAAGTAAGAGTGGCATGGTATGGGGGGGGGGGTCTTCACTTTTTGTGGGAGGGGGATCATCAGAGCCTGAAATATTTTCAAAGGGGGTCCCAGCAAAAAAAGTTTGAGAACACTTGGAATACACATTTGTAACAGCAAAAGGCATCCAGAGATTCACTGGTATTGAGGGTTGAGAGTCATCTACTTCCACAGGAGGCAAACACTGTCCCCAAAGGAAGGCTGTGAAAAATACCACAAGGGGACCTTTGTAGAATTTCTTAGAAGTAACTTACATGTGGGACAATAGGGGTCTTTATCTTAAATCATTAAGAGAAAATTGAAAAATTCTACTCTGTTATACTGGAGTGTTACTTTGGGTTTCAAATGATGCAGCTGAGTGGAATTTGGCCAAATATATGAATCCTTACATATATACAAATAAATACAAATAAACTGAAAGGCTTTTATTTACCTGCCACAAACTCAGATGTGGTTTATGTTAGAAAATTTGTACTAGTGTACATAGGAATTGCCTTACTAGGTCGGATCCAACATCCGTCTAATCTGTTATCCTGAGAATCTGGCAGTGGCTGGTACCAGTGGCCAGTGTAACTAAAATAAGTAAAAATGGATGTAGTTACACTGGTGCCAAACTCCTTAGGTCCTTGCATGCATCTAACTGCATTAAGCTAAATTTCGTCAAGCCTGCTTTAAGTGTGTCTATATTAGAAAGAAAAGGAGGACTTGTGGCACCTTAGAGACTAACCAATTTATTTGAGCATAAGCTTTCGTGAGCTACAGCTCATTTCATCGGAGCTTATGCTCAAATAAATAGGTTAGTCTCTAAGGTGCCACAAGTCCTCCTTTTCTGTTTGCGCATACAGACTATCATGGCTGCTACTCTGAAACCTGTCTATATTAGAAGTTTACAGCAGTATCACTACATTGATTTTGAATCCATTTAGTAACACAGGTGCAAGTTTTCCATTATAGATAAGGCCTCCATTCAGAGTTCCATGTTTCTTGTGAAAGAGCTGGTGAATGAAGCAGGTCAAAAAGTGTTATTTGAAACTCTTTTCAATAAAAAAAGCTTTTCTCAAAAATGAAAACAAAATAAACCGTGGAAAATATTTGGTTTTGATATCCAAGTTCTTTTTTCACCTTTCTCTGCCCATTTTCCTAATTTTCCCCTTTTTTATTTTTTTGTTATAAGAGCCAGCCATTGTGCACATGCCGGAAAAATGATGTTTTCAGTAAGGCTGACTGCTTCAGAAAGAGGGACTGTAGCTTTTTGGGGATCCCCTGTCGTCATAACTCCTGCACAAGTTAAAGGGGCTTAAGAAGACTGTGTATACCAGAGTTCTGAAAAAGGGGGAGGGGAAGGAAAAGAGAAGGTGAAAAAACCCTTAAAAACTGAAAATATTTGGGTGTTAGATCAAAATTTGGAAAATTTCAAAATTAATGAAAAATTTTGAAAAAACAAAATTTGTTCATAATGCTTTTTGTTCAACCTATCTTCTGTGTTTTGCCCAGCTCTGTTGAGGAGATCACACAATCTGTGGCTTCATTTACACTGACAGTTTTAGGAAAATCGCCTGCTACGGCTATGGTACGAGTGCAGAACTAGACAACACGGTGGTAAAAATACCACTAGTTGGTCTACATTAATGTTTGTGGTGGAAGGGCAATAGTGGCAATTTCTTTCAAATTGTTTGTGGAGAGAAGCCCTGAAAGTAGAGCAGGGAGCTATGTTCCTCACAGCACTTAAGAGTTTGTGATGGGATTTGACTCTTGCTGGAGAGAGGCAGAAACCTGAACTCAGGTCACTTGGACAATAAGCTTTTAGAATACATAAAATATAAATGTGCTTTGGCAGTGGTTAGTAGTTAGGACCTTGGACAGGTTTGTTTCTTGTATTTCTTTATTTAAAATTTGGTTTACCTTTTAACCAGTCTGCCAGCACTTAGGTCGGTGGAAGGAAGTGAAGACGCTGTATAGATAAGGCCATGATTAAATTTAGCAGCAGCGAGCCGTCAGAATGCGAGGCTGCACGGATGCAGTGACACAGTCAAAGCCAGCTGTAGCAGTGAAAGTCTCACGGGGTTAACCACAAAGTCGGCCTGCAGCTGCTGCAGCTCAATACCCAGCATTCACATACACAGCTCCACCAAACTGCCTCGTGACATTTTTGATTCATGGCAGGGACAGAGTAGCATTGTTGGGGGGAAAAATAACTGTTTTATAAAATGTTCTACAGACTTCCAGCCCTTTAAGTCTTTCTCCCCGACACCACCCTGTTGTTTGGAAAATCTCTTCTCTCTTTGCTTTTCCGCTTGATCCTTTCTGAATGTGAGGTGAAGAGCTCAGTGAGTGGGCTAGCAACGGGCCAAATTCTGCTTTCAGTTACAGCAGTGAGAATCTGGAGGAGTCCAGCGTGTGTGGATAAGAAGCATGATGATATCATGAAGGGAGCAGTGCCTCCCTTTCAATATGGCAAGATAGGAAGAGAAATCTCCTTCACTGATTTCTTCTTCCTGCCCCTGTCTGTCTGATCCAGTGCTGCCATCAGACAATCAGCTTGATTACCTCACTCACAGCCGTGCAGCAGGCTTTGGGGGTGGGGAGCAGAGAGGCACTGCCAGTTTACTCTTTTCAGCAACCAGATAAAAAGCCTCTTTGTTTTTCAGATTTATGTAAAAGTTTTAAATTGTTTGTAGCTGAGTGCCCTCGGTAACCCCATACTGTGCCAAGAGTTAGAACTCCAGGGCCAGAAACCTAACAGTTTTAAAAGACAATGTGACAGTATGAAAGGGGCCTTTTCCATTCTCCTCCTACTTAAGGAAGTACTGTAGAAGGGCCTCAATGCATTTCCACAGCTTTAATGCCTCATTTGCTTTAAGCATATACAGGATTTGCAGTTTTTGAAAACAAATTAAATTAACGCCGTTTCCTTTTTTGTGCAATTTTTTTTAAAGCAGTCATTCACCCTGAATCCATTTATAACAGATGCTCAGATTGAGACAGATTGGAAACATGTCTCAGTGAAAGGGACAGTAAAGTAAAATGCTGGTGCCAGATTAATTCCTGGTGTAACTTAACTGAAGTCAAGAGAATATACGCCAGGAATGCATTTGTCCCTTTTATGTTTGAGCATTCAGAACTGCAGGAGGAAAAATTGCCGGATGTGTTGCAAAATATTATAAGAGCTTAATGTCCTGGTCTCTCCCCAAAGCTTTCTGTGAACGCAGAGAGAGACTGGAATCGCCACGCTCACTGGGTCCGAACAAACCAAGCTCTGGGTAAGTTTGGTTTCAGATCCTGAAGTGGACAGTGAATCCAAAAACTCCCTTTGGGAAAGTTTGGATCTGACTTCTGCAGCTCGAGCTCATGTTTATATGAAGTACTTCCAGGAAGTGTCTGTCCCTTTTTATTGCATTACTGCACTATAGTACTCATTGTTATAATCATTGGCCTGGGAACAGGATGAATGTTAAATGAATCCTAAGTGTGACCTCGGGGACAAAGACAGCCTGCAGGCTCCTAAAATGTAGCTTATAGCCTGCATGCTTTCTCCCAGTGACTTCAGGGTGAGGATAAAGCTGATCAGCTCTATGGTTGTTATTGCTGGTCACTTGATCAACAAGGTATTACCATTCCTTAAGGAAGATGCCAGTACAAACAGGACTGGAAAAACCAGACACTTAATTTTCCACAGGTGAAGGCCTAGGACTACACTAATACTTACTTCAGTATAACTTATGTCGCTCAGGGGTGGGAATAAGCCACCCCCCTGAGTAATGTCAGTTACACTGACCTAAGCGCTGGTGTGGACAGTGCTATGTTGGTGGGAGAGCTTCTCCTGCTGACATAGCTACTGCCTCTTGTGGAGGTGGTTTTATTATCCTGATGGGAGAGCTCTCTCCTGTCAGCACAAAGCATCTTCTCCAGACGCACTACAGCATGCAGCGCTTCTAGTGTAGACTAGCCCTAAGTCTTCCCCGGACACCCCTTTAAGGAAATATGCAGTTGGAGACACTAGCTTTCAGAGCATTGGCCGTGGACCAGCGGCAATTTGCCAACCAAATGAGGATGCAGCTAGCCCGTCCTTCTCTGTGCATTCCCAGGAGTGCTATCCTTGGAGTGCAGGTTTCTACAGGTCAGATGAACCTAGGCACATATTCAGAGCAATAGGGCCCTCCAAACAGCAGGGCCCGTGGGTGGTGGGTAAACCACAGGCTCAGAGAGGCTAGTCCGTGGCCTGGCCCACCCCTTCCACCTGAGGCCCCTCCCCTCCCACTCTCTTCCCCCGCCAAAGCCCAGCCCAGTCCGCCCCACCACCTCCTGCCACCAGCCCAGGGCCACCTGAGTGCCTCCAGTCCCAGAGCACCAGGCAACGCAGCCCCGGCGCTGGGCAGCCACACACCACCCCAAGTGCCAGCCGCCCTAGCCCCAGGAGACTCCCTGGAAGAGGAGCAGCCTGCCTGGGCTGGGGCCAAGGGGGACAGGCAAGAAGGAGGGGGCCTGAGGGTGGAGCATGGGTGGGGCCACACAGGGCTGTTTGGGAAGCCACAGCCTTCCCCAGCCTATTATACCCACACTCCATGTTACGCCCCGCATATACATGAAGACCTTGGATTTAAACAGATTAGTGTGTTCTCTTTAATGTTGGTTGGACATGTGCTATGTTGGCCATCAGCTGATGTAACTTGAATATCAAGAAACTTGCATTTTTTTTATTTCTTTTTTTTTTAGGGGTGGGGCAAATGTTAGTAGATCACATTGCTTAGGAACCGGATTTTTAAAGGGGTCTCAATCTGCCCTGCAGTTTTGTGGGCATAATGAACTGTGCGTGCAGTTTGCCTGTGTAGTGGGCCGCTACCTGATTTGTGGGCGCTGTCAGGTAAACAAACATCTGCAGGCCATATTTACACCCTCTGCTTTTTTGCAGGCCCCAAATAGGATGCTGGGTTAAAGAAAAATCAGGCCTTTAAAGTCTAGACTGGCATTAAATCCAGATTTCACTAAATCTGAGACTGATGCACCATGACTTATTCTGTAGTATCTTCTGTTTTCATGGTGAAAAATTGTGCTATGTCAAGGGGTTTTTTGGTTTATTTTCTATCATTTGCATTTGTATATTTTCTTCTGTGTTTCTGAATGTGCTTAGCCTGTTCATATGAACATAAAATCTTTATAGTAGCTTTGCAAGATCATAATCTGCCCCTATCAAAGGCCAGAATTATTCCCCGTTGTTTGCAAAGGAATTATTTAACAAGTAATCCTTGTAACTGTCAACATTACACAGGAGATGACATAACACTTGGGGAAAATAAGGACTAAGCCAATATTCCCACACCAGCTTCAAAGCTAAATATGCTTTCACATACAGATGCTTCTTATTTCTCATCTGTGGCTTCTGTCCCCCTAAATGGAGTTGACACAAGACATACCAGTTGTTCTCCTCCTCCTGATCATTTTGATTGGAATATTAATACAGTGCACCCTGCTTAAAAGGCTCTCTGTTATAAAGTTGCACGTGGATACAAAGTACAGTGACTGCATAGCAGTCATGTCCCTGGAATTTGATTACAGAAGTAAAGCAAAAACATTGAGTTGAACACCCCTAATCTTTGGAGAAGAGGTGTTGGTTCACAGATGGTAACTCTCTGTATAAGAATTTGAATCCCATTTTGGATCTGAATATGCCTGAACTTCGGAAGCATTTGAAATCTGGATCCAAATTTTGTGCTTCTGGTTTGTCCCATTATAAAGTAAACTTCCTGTTAAATAAGCATGCGTAGAATTAGTCTGTTTTACAGGGAAAGAATCTAAGGCCTTGTCTACACTGGCAAGTTTCTGTGCAGTAAAGCAGCTTTTTGCGGTGTAACTCCTCCAGGGACTACACACTACACTACTGCGCACTACACACTTAGTGCGCAGAAACTGCGCGGTTGCAACGCTGTAAAAAAACCACCCCGACGAGAGACAGCTTTCTTTGTCGGGGCTACCGTGCCGCGGTGCCAGTGTAGCCACCCTGGTCGATTACAGCGCTGCGATTGGCCTTCGGGAGGTGTCCCACAATGCCTGTTCTCGCCTCTCTGGTCATCGGTTAGAACTCTACTGCCCTGCCCTCAGGTGACCAGCCGTCATCCTCACCCCATCCATTCCTGGGGAATTTTGAAAGTCCCCTTCCTTTTTGCTCAGTGATGCGTGCAGTGGTCTCAGTACATCTTTCCAGGTGGCCAGGCCTGCTCCACGCACCAGGCGATCCCCCGCTTGGAGCAATGCTGCACTGCTGGACCTCATCGGTATTTGGGGAGAGGAGGCTGTCCAGTCCCAGCTGCGCTCCAGCCTCAGGAATTATGATACCTATGGACAGATTTCACGATGCATGACACAAAGGGGCCATGACCGGGACACAGTACAGTGCAGGGTCAGAGTGAAGGAGCTGCGGAACGCCTACCACAAGGCGCGGGAGGCAAACTGCCACTCCAGGGCTGTGCCCATGAGCTGCCAGTTCTAGAAAGAGCTGGATGCGATGCTTGGTGGTGACCCCACCTCCACTGCGAAGGCCCCTGTGGATACTTCGTTGGCTCACGTGCCAATCGAGAGTGGACCAAGCCAGGAGGAGGAAATCTTGGATGAGGATGAAGATGTGGAGGGGGACCCAGAGGCAGAGGACAACTCAGAGGTCAGAGATGCATGCAGCCAGAAGCTGTTCTCTACCCTGGAGGAGGCTAGCCAGTCACAGCTGTCGGAGCTTGGTGAAGCACAAACAGGAGAGGAGGCCCCTGGTAAGTGGCTTTGATTTTGGGAATCACTGCAGCGAGTTGTTGGGGGCAGGAGGGCTGCAGAAAGCAGGCTTGTGTCTGTATGATGCGTGTACCACCAAGTGCTCAGTCTGAGCGGCGGAACAGGCTGTTGATTGACTCCCTCACTTCATGGGATGTGCCTTAGAGATCTCCAGGAAACTCTCATGGAGATACTGGGCAATCCGCTGCCACAGGTTCTGTGGCAGAGCTGCTTTGTTCCTTGCCCCATTAATGGTAACTTTCCTGTGCCACTCTGCCGCCACTGGGGTTGGATGGGGACCATTGCTACACACAGGGGAGCAACATAATGGCCAGGGAGGGAGCTGCAGTCTCGGAGAAGACCCTCCCTTGATTCCCTGCTCACCCTCCGCAGCGAGATATCTTCCATAATGAACACAGCCTGTGAAAAATGTGGGGACAGGAATGATTATCAGGCCCCCCCTACAGTGGGTGGCTCTCCCCAAGAGCCATGTGCCCAGTATACAGTAGGGTCTGGGAACACTGATTTACACTGCCCCTGAGGCTACTCACCATTTTGGGGGTCTTGAGGTTCATGTGTGCTTGCCTAGGGTCAGCCAGTTAGTGACAGGTGTGTGAATACTGCCTGTGTTTTTGCAGCTCTCATTCTCATGTCCTTGCACCACAGGGCTGGGGCGAGCTCATCTCACAGGCCCATGAATGTGGCTTTCCTCATCCAAAAGTTCTGCAGCCACTGCTCGTCATCCCAAACGTGCATGATGATGTGATCCCACCACTCAGTGCTTGTTAACGGAGCCCAAAAGCAGCGTTCCACAGTGGTCACCACCTCCGTGATTGTCACAAGCATTCTCGTGTCGTAGCTACTATGCGTTGCGAGATCAATATTGCACTCCTCTTGCCTTTGTAGTTTAAGGAGTAACTCCACTGCCACTTGTGATGTGTTAGAGAGAGCACCATACTGGTCAACAGTGCGGGATCCATTCCTGCAGACCAAAGAGGCAGAGCGCGCAGTCCACAAGCTGTTGAAAGATGGTGCCAAATGGGGACGGAAGCACAGGGATTGCTGGGATGCAAAGCAATGCATCATGGGGCGTTGGGACAGGACCCAGGATACCCTGCGACCCCCTCCACCTTCCCACAAGTCTTAGCGGCAGAAGAAGAAGAGATGCTTTGTGGAATAGCTGCCCAGAGTGCACACTCTGAATACCACTGCAAGTGCCGCAAGTGTGAACACGCTATTGCACAGGCAGCTGACAGTGTGAACACACAACAGCGGTTTCCTTTCAGTGCTCTCTAAGTGGCACTGTAACTGCTGGTGCTGTAACTTTGCCAGTGTAAACATACCCTAAATCTTGGAAGCTGAACACATGGGAAATATTTCACTCTAGAGTAGAGACCAGTAGTGTTTCTAAAGATCGATCTTATCAAATCTCCAAGTGCTGACCCTCCCCTCCCCCCATGTTGCAAGCAAACAAATAATTTTGCAAACAATCCCTCAGAGGCCAAAGAATACTTTTCAGTTTGTTATGATCTCCACAGAGCCCTTCTGCCCAACTGCACTGTGCTCACATCCACTCCAAATGAACTCCATACCCCCATGAAACTTTACTAAACTTCTGTGGTGTGAATTCAAAACATTTGAAAGCCAAACCACTAAAGGTTCATTCCTCTATTAACAACATGAGTCTCCTTGTAACATCAAAAGTCCTTGGCTTCCCGCACAAACCTTGGGGAGGGAGAGAGTGCAGGCCAGTGAGCAAGTGAATATGCTGAACTAAGGTACTTACTGCTGCTTAACCTTTGGGATCTCTGTATCCTCAGAATTTGTTTAACAGGCAGGAAATTGCAGGATCTAAGCCCTGGTCTACACTAGGACTTTAGGTCGAATTTAGCAGCGTTAAATCGATGTAAACCTGCACCCGTCCACACGATGAAGCCCTTTATTTTGACATAAAGGGCTCTTAAAATCGATTTCCTTACTCCACCCCGACAAGTGGATTAGCGCTTAAATCGGCCTTGCCGGCTCGAATTTGGGGTACTATGGACACAATTCGACAGTATTGGCCTACGGGAGCTACCCCAGAGTGCTCCATTGTGACCGCTCTGGACAGCGCTCTCAACTCAGATGCACTGGCCAGGTAGACAGGAAAAGAACTGCGAACTTTTGAATCTCATTTCCTGTTTGGCTAGCGTGGCAAGCTGCAGGTGACCATGCAGAGCTCATCAGCAGAGGTGACCATGATGGAGTCCCAGAATCGCAAAAGAGCTCCAGCATGGACTGAACGGGAGGTACGGGATCTGATCACTGTATGGGGAGAGGAATCCGTGCTATCAGAACTCTGTTCCAGTTTTCGAAATGCCAAAACCTTTGTCAAATCTCCCAGGGCATGAAGGACAGAGGCCATAACAGGGATCCGAAGCAGTGCCACGTGAAACTTAAGGAGCTGAGGCAAGCCTACCAGAAAACCAGAGGGGTGAATGGCCGCTCCGGGTCAGAGCCCCAAACATGCCGCTTCTATGATGAGCTGCATGCCATTTTACGGGGTTCAGCCACCACTACCCCAGCCATGTTGTTTGACTCCTTCAATGGAGATGGAGGCAATACGGAAGCAGGTTTTGGGGACGAAGAAGATGACAATGATGATGAGGTTGTAGATCGCTCACAGCAAGCAAGCGGAGAAACCGGTTTTCCCGACAGCCAGGAACTGTTTCTCACCCTGGACCTGGAGCCAGTATCCCCCGAACCCACCCAAGGCTGCCTTCTGGACCCGGCAGGCGGAGAAGGGACCTCCGGTGAGTGTACCTTTTAAAATACTATACATGGTTTAAAAGCAAGCATATGAAAGGATTAATTTGCCCTGGCATTCGCGGTTCTCCTGGATGTACTCCCAAAGCCTTTGCAAAAGGTTTCTGGGGAGGGCAGCCTTATTGCGTCCTCCATGGTAGGACACTTTACCACTCCAGGCCAGTAACACGTACTCGGGAATCATTGTAGAACAAAGCATTGCAGTGTATGTTTGCTGGCGTTCAAACAACATCTGTTCTTTATCTCTCTGTGTTATCCTCAGGAGAGTAAGATATAATTCATGGTCTCCTGGTTGAAATAGGGTGCTTTTCTTCAGGGGACATTCAGAGGAGCCCGTTCCTGCTGAGCTGTTTGCCTGCGGCTGAACAGAAATGTTCCCCGCTGTTAGCCACGGCGAGGGGGGAAGGTTGAGGGGGTAGCCATGTGGTGGGGGGAGGCAAAAAGCGACCTTGTAACGAAAGCACATGTGCTATGTATGTAATGTTAACGGCAAGGTTTACCCTGAAAGACTGTAGCCACTGTTTTATAAAATGTGTCTTTTTAAATACCGCTGTCCCTTTTTTTTTCTCCACCAGCTGCATGTGTTTCAATGATCACAGGATCTTCTCCTTCCCAGATGCTAGTGAAGATTAGAAAGAAAAAAAAACGCACTCGTGATGAAATGTTCTCTGAGCTCATGCTGTCCTCCCACACTGACAGAGCACAGACGAATGCGTGGAGGCAAATAATGTCAGAGTGCAGGAAAGCACAAAATGACCAGGAGGAGAGGTGGCGGGCTGAAGAGAGTTAGTGACGGGCTGAAGAGAGGGCTGAAGCTCAAATGTGGCGGCAGCGTGATGAGAGGAGGCAGGATTCAATGCTGAGGCTGCTGGAGGATCAAACCAGTATGCTCCAGTGTATGGTTGAGCTGCAGCAAAGGCAGCTGGAGCACAGACTGCCACTACAGCCCCTGTGTAACCAACCGCCCTCCTCCCCAAGTTCCATAGCCTCCACACCCAGACGCCCAAGAACGCGGTGGGGGGGCCACCGGCCAACCAGCCATTCCACCACAGAGGATGCCCAAAAAACAGAAGGCTGGCATTCAATAAATTTTAAAGTTGTAAACTTTTAAAGTGCTGTGTGGCATTTTCCTTCCCTCCTTTCCACCACCCCTCCTGGGCTACCTTGGTAGTCATCCCCCTATTTGTGTGATGAATGAATAAAGAATGCATGAACGTGATGCAACAATGACTTTATTGCCTCTGCAAGCAATGATTAAAGGGAGGAGGGAAGGGTTGTTAGCTTGCAGGGAAGTAGAGTGAACCAAGGGGCAGAGGGTTTCATCAAGGAGAAACAAACAGAACTTTCACACCGTAGCCTGGCCAGTCATGAAACTGGTTTTCAAAGCTTCTCTGATGCGTACCGCGCCCTCCTGTGCTCTTCTAACCGCCCTGGTGTCTGGCTCTGCGTAACCAGCAGCCAGGCGATTTGCCTCAACCTCCCACCCCGTCATAAACGTCTCCCCCTTACTCTCACAGATATTGTGGAGCACACAGCAAGCAGTAATAGCAGTGGGAATATTGGTTTCGCGAAGCTCTAACCGAGTCAGTAAACTGCGCCAGCACGCCTTTAAACATCCAAATGCACATTCTACCACCATTCTGCACTTGCTCAGCCTGTAGTTGAACAGCTCCTGACTACTGTCCAGGCTGCCTGTGTACGGCTTCATGAGCCATGGCATTAAGGGGTAGGCTGGGTCCCCAAAGATAACTATAGGCATTTCAACATCCCCAACGGTTATTTTCTGGTCTGGGAACAAAGTCCCTTCCTGCAGCTTTTGAAACAGACCACAGTTCCTGAAGATGTGAGCGTCATGTACCTTTCCCGGCCATCCCATGTTGGATGTCTGGTGATCCACCAGAGCTTGCAGCACTATTGAAAAGTACCCCTTGCGGTTTATGTACTCGCTGGCTTGGTGCTCCGGTGCCAAGATAGGGATATGGGTTCCGTCTATGGCCCCACCACATTTAGGGAATCCTATTGCAGCAAAGCCATCCACTATGACCTGCACATTTCCCAGGGTCACTATCCTTGATATCAGCAGATCTTTGATTGCGTGGGCTACTTGCATCACAGCAGCCCCCACAGTAGATTTGCCCTCTCCAAATTGATTCCCAACTGACCAGTAGCTGTCTGGCGTTGCAAGCTTCCACAGGGCTATCGCCACTCGCTTCTCAACTGTGAGGGCTGCTCTCATCTCGGTATTCATGCGCCTCAGGGCGGAGGAAAGCAAGTCACAAAGTTCCATGAAAGTGCACTTACGCATGCGAAAGTTTCGCAGCCACTGGGAATCATCCCAGACCTGCAACACTATGCGGTCCCACCAGTCTGTGCTTGTTTCCCAAGCCCAGAATCAGCGTTCCACAGCATGAACCTGCCCCATTAGCACCATGATGCATGCGTTGGCAGGGCCCATGCTTTCAGAGAAATCTGTGTCCATGTCCTGATCACTCACGTGACCGCGCTGACGTCGCCTCCTCGCCCGGTATCGCTCTGCCAGGTTCTGGTGCTGCAAATACTGCTGGATAATGCGTGTGGTGTTCAATGTGCTCCTAATTGCCAAAGTGAGCTGAGCAGCCTCCATGCTTGCCTTGGTATGGCGTCCGCACAGAAAAAAGGCGCGGAACGATTATCTGCCATTGTTCTGACGGAGGGAGGGGCGACTGAGGACATGGCTTACAGGGTTGGCTTCAGGGAGCTAAAATCAACAAAGGGGGTGGCTTTACATCAAGGAGTATTTCAGGCAGGACTTCACGGAGGGTTCCAATAAGAAATGGTGCATCTAACTAATTGTTCTTATTGGAACAAGGAGGTTAGCCTGGCCTGATTGATACATGGCTAGATTTACCTCGCTGCACCTTCTCTGTGAGTGACTGCAGTGTGACCTAGAGGAATGAGTCCCCTAGACCGGGGGGGGGGCGGGGGGCGGAAGCAAATGAGTACAAAACAAATCTGGTCTATTTCTTGTTTTGATCCACTCCATCTATCTTTTATATCTTTGGCTGGCAGCAGACGGTGCAGAAGGACTGCATGCCATCCACATCTCATGGCTGCCCAGCAGAAGATAATGCAATAGGACTGCTAGCAATCTGTATCGCCTGCCTGCTCACCATAAGACGGTTCAATAAGACTGACTGCAGGACTAAAGAGAATGACCTGGTCAAGTCACTCCAAATTTAGTCCCTGCGCCCATGTCTACCCAGGCGCTCCTGGCGGACATGATGATGACGGCTACCAGTCATATTGTATCGTCTGCTGCCAGAAGGCAATGGGTTGCTGCTACTGTGTAGCAATGCAGTACCGCGTCTGCCAGCACCCGGGAGACATAGGGTGACGGTTACCTGAGCGGGCTCCATGCTTGTCGTGATATGGCGTCTGCACAGGTAACTCAGGAAAAAAGGCGCGAAACGATTGTCTGCCCTTGCTTTCACGGAGGGAGGGAGGGAACGGGGGCCTGACGATATGTACCCAGAACCACCCGCGACTATGTTTTAGCCCCATCAGGCATTGGGATCTCAACCCAGAATTCCAATGGGCAGCGGAGACTGCGGGAACTGTGGGATAGCTACCCACAGTGCAACACTCCGGAAGTCGACTCTAGCCTCGGTACTGTGGAAGCACTCCGCCCAGTTAGTGCACTTAATGCACTTAGAGCATTTTCTGTGGGGACACACACACTCGAATGTATAAAACCGATTTCTAAAAAAACGACTTCTATAAATTCGACCTTATTCCGTAATGTAGACATACCCTAAGGCATACAGTCCTACATTGATCTCTTCCCTAAAATGACTGTGAAGGGTTTTAAATCACAGTCTTCAAAAAATGGTATAAAAGAGACTCAAGACCTCCTCACACCTTATTGACCATGGAAGCTATTTATAATGCTCAGGTCAGACAGTTGGTGCAGGAATCTGCATTAACCATAATAAGGAGCCACAGAAGCCTAGTGAGGGGCTGTTGATATAATGCAGATATTTCCAACTCCTGGTAACCATTTACAACTCCATTATAAAGGCACCTAAAGTTATGTACTGTAACACAGGCTGTCAATATGCGCACAGTGTCTACTACAATGGGGCCTTGCTCAGCACTATAATTGTAAAAATAACAAACAAACAAAGAAAAAATCATCAAGATTTTGATCAAATATGGATCCTTGGAATTCTCCATTTGGGTGTGTGTCTTACAAAGCAACTTAATAGCACTTCTGCCACATGCTCACTCTCCAGGTGTACAGGTGTCTTGTGACAAAATGATTGCCTTGTTTCTAGGCATTCATTTAAAACTGGATAAATGACCAGTGTTTAGCCTTTAGGTGTTTTTGTATTTGATATCAGGTTTCATGCATGTTAAAGGGCTATTTTAGAAATCTGGCAGGAAACCTGCAAATGCCACTGTCTCCTATTATTGGTTTATTATTATTATTATTTATTATTTTTTTATTTAACTGAGAGTGGCTTTTCTCTTCAAGAAAATGAGGGAGTGTCAGTAATGGCTTGGTTTGAGCCAGACACAGCAAAAGCAGGCTTTATGCCAGCTGCTTTCACATACCTGAGCTTAATTCTGAGCCACAATAACCCACGCTTATTCCAATTCTGTGCCTCTGTTTAGCTGATATTGTGATGCTAATTGTGTGATGTGGACAGATGCCCACCAGGGACTAGGATTAACCCATCAAAATCACTTTCATCAGTAACCTAAATAGGATTTGACCCTAAGTTTTCAGAGTTGAAATACAATTGCATTAACTCTGTAAGCTCTTTGGAAAAGGCACAGTCTTCCTATGTGTTTATACAGTCCATAAGCACCTAAGAATGGCTGTGCTGGGTCAGACCAAAGGTCCATCTAGCCCAGTATCCTGTCTTTTGACAGTGGCCAATGCCAGGTGTCCCCAAGGGATGAATAGAACAGATGATTATCAAGAGATCCATCCCCTGTCGCCAATTCCCAGCTTCTGGTAAATGGAGGCTAGGGACACCATCCCTGCCTATAATAGCCCTTATGGACCTATCCTCCATGAATTTATCTAGTTCCTTTTTGAACCTTGTTATAGTTTTGGCCTTCATAACATCCTCTGGCAAAGAGTTCCACAGGTTGATTGTGTGTTGTGTGAAGAAATACTTCCTTTTGTTTGTTTTAAATCTGCTGCCTATTAATTTCATTTGGTGACCTCTAGTTCTCGTGTTATGAGAAGGAGTAAATAACACTTCCTTGTTTACTTTCTCCACACCAGTCATGATTTTATAGACCTCTACTATATCCCCCCTTAGTGGTCACTTTTCCAAGCTGGGGGAGGGGGGAAAAAGCCAAACATTTTTGCAGCATTACCACAATGCCCACAATGTAAATGTGCTAACTGCTCCCTCAAGTTTCCTTTCTGTTTCCATTATAGGTTCTCACAATATTATGTCTAGAAATCCATGCAACATATCACACAGGGATTCCAAGGGTCTTAGCAGGTCTCTCATTCTATACCGTTACTGAGTCCTCAACAACTGTTGCCTCGAAAAACGATATCCTTCTTATCTATTTGCTAATTCCTACCACATATCACAAGGCTTTCTGTAAATTCCTATCAGCCTTGACAAAGTTATCTTGTAGACTTATGTAGTGATTTTGATGGCTGCAGAGAGCTGTTTGTCTTCTAAACTAAATTAATAATGCTGCAATGGCACCCACTTTAGCACCAAACTTCTAAAACTCTTTCAATATACTAATCAGCATGTCAGTGGAATATTTTTTCTGGATAAAGACAAGCCTGGTGAAATGGATTAGACATTCACATGGCATTGCATAATTCAGAGAGCAGGCATGGTGCATATGATTTGCATTAATAGCCTGCATAGCAGCAGCCTCTTACAGGTCTCTTGTATGTGGAAGTTTCCAGACTGTCAATCTATTACAATAATTTCCTTTTCCATATTTATTCCATCACTAGCATTGACAGTTACCATTAAATGACATTAATACAATACTGTACAATACCATCTTGCATTTTTCCAGTGCTCTTCATACAGGGTGCTTAATCTATATGGAGCTAAGAGACTTCATTAAAAGGGAAAAAGGTGTCTTCACTCCTACACCGAGTGTTGTGGCTCAGATCTTTGGAGGGGGAAGGAAGCACATTTTGTCTAACAAGCCTCCTGGACTGCCTCTGGAGAGAGATGTCCAACTGGCCTGTCTGAAAGAAAGTATAATGTGGTAAAAGTAAGGGGTCAGGTTTGTTAGGCACTTCTATTAACTGCACTCTGCTCAGACAGCATCTCTTCATGCTTCTGAAAACTGCTAGCTGAAAGGGCATGTTCAGCAATTTGAAACAGGCATTAGCACGTTCATGATTACAAAAACATTACATCATTCTGTTGGCCTGGACATTCCTATTGTAGTTTAGGACAAATTTTTCCAAATTGGGTGTCTAAATTTAGGCTCCCAGTTGCATGTTTAGTCATTTTAATATAGACAATAACTAACTTGACCTCAATATCTATCTTTACAGGTGGGTGGTTATGACATGGAGCATGAGATGGTTGCTGTGAGATGGGAGTGGGAGGGGCAAAGATGATACCAGCCCTTAAGAATCTAAAATTATACAATATAATTATAAAGGAAAGCTTCAGTAACTTGGGTTTTAGTCCCATTGGAAAAGGAGATTTACACCTGACCTAACAGGTAGGTTATTGGTGAAAATAATGAAAGACTTATACAGTTGATGAAAATGTAGCTTTTGTTCTGAATAATATGTTCAGAAACTATTAGCTATCATCTTAAAATCAGGAAGTTAGCAGCAAATGGGGGGCCTCAGGCAGTCATACAAAATAAAACTGGGGTGTGAATATGGCCCAATTGAAAAGCGACTCGAAATTCACAAGGAAGTTTGAAGAATTTTGCCCACTGTTTATGAGGCAAACAATTTACTTTTATGAGGCATGTGACATCTCAGGAACAAACAGTGGGACACTAGAGTTTTTGAGAGCTTACCTAGGTTGTCCTGTTCCTTTTTTCATGCGTTGCGCCATACAGAGTCAACAACATGTTTGGCTGTTGGTCTGGCTTTTAGAATTTCTCTCAGCTTCCTCACAGGGGGTGTAAAAATGTCTAATAAGCTGAAAATGGCCAAAAGGGAAAACAGACTAATTCTCATCTTGTTGCAAGGTGCTGCAGTCGAATCTGAACAAGGGTCTTTGCCTCTCCTACCAAACCTTTCAGCTGTTAAGCGAGGCATTGAAAACCCCTATCCTTTAAAAGACTCAACAGTAGCTTATCAGAAGCAGACACTAGTCAAAAACCCTCTGCCAAAAGTAGGTTTCAAGGACCCCACAATGGTGCTCTACCCTGGGAACATGATTTTTCCTCCCTCTCTCCAGACTTACTGGTGGTATTGAAAACTTTGCCTGTTGTCTTAGGTAAATAAGATTTTCAATAAACTAACCCCCCACTATAGTGCCTAGCACAATGCGGTCCTGGTCCACGACTGGTGTTCCTAGATATTATGACATACAGATAATACCTTCCATTATACAGATATTATTGTCTATATTAAGTATAGGGAAGTACAGGGAATACTAACCATGTTTTTCTATCTTAACTAAATCTGGCAAGTTTTTCAGTTCAAAAGCCTTTGCGGCAGCAGAACGCTGCTCCACACTCTGCTTCTGCTCAAGGATAGGAAGGCAACCTGCAGTGAAAGGAGAGGCTTCATTGTTAGCCTCTTTGCCTCACTAGTCCAGGCCATGAAATCCTATCTGAATAGGATGCAAGATCTCATTTTGCTTTGAGGAGATAAATAAAGGGGTGAAAACCATTAAAATGAGCTGTCCGAAAGATTAGAATGTGTATCACCTGAGCACGTGCTGCTCTGTGGTACAACCTCACCTGGAACACTGCATAGAGTTCTGCTCACTAAGTATAGATGGGCTTTCACTTACTGGTGCTCTGTGTTTGAAACCCCTCCCCTCACCCCCGCCCCCTCATTGCTCAATGCGGTAGCAGAATTTTTGAGCAATAGAGCAGGTTGCCTTATGATTCCTTTTATCCTCCCAGCTTTCCTTGCTGCTCACTATGAAGAGAAATATTTACAAGCTCAAGTTTATACTTAGGGACTGATCTTGTTCTTCTGAGAAATACCATTTGCAGGCTTTAAAAAAAATTGGTTTGTTCTGCAGATCCCATGGAGTTTGCCATAACTTTGCACCCATGCTTTCCTGTGTTCTGCTTGAGAGCACTGTAACAATACAGCAACAAGTGCCTTACATATTCTTAAAAAGAAAAGGAGTACTTGTGGCACCTTAGAGACTAACAAATTTTACAAGTACTCCTTTTCTTTTTGCGGATACAGACTAACACGGCTGCTATTCTGAAACCTGTCATTATGTATTCTTACTGTTCTAGGGATTATTTCTGCCACTTTCCAATTCTGAGGTGCTTTTTCCTGCCTCTCTAGTCTGTTGAAATGACATGACGAGATTCCTTCACCACCTCATCATTAAACACTTCATCAGCAATTCTGCACAGGCCCAAGGGCTTTCCCGGTCCTCTTCTGCCATTGCTGACTTTTCTGGTGCTTGCTGCTTCTTCATCTCTCTCTCTGAGTCAGACACTTCTCCTCTCCCTCTTCTTTGATATGTGTCAAGGACTGAGCAGCATCAGTTGCCACTCTGTCCCTGTTCAAGACCTTCCTAAAGTTACTGCTGCCAAATATGCTGGATGTCTTCTTTCTCACAGTGCTCCAGTCTCATCCTTGTCATTCATGGGCAACAGTTCAATGATCTTTCCCCTTCTCGGTCCCCTGAGCTCATTTAAAATCCAAACAGTTTCTGGCTGTCAGCTCTCTTATTTGGGACTTCTTCACTGTTTACTCAGCTTCTCTCCTCAAAATCTTCTATGTCACTTCTCATCTTTGGAGTTGTGTTCGTTTCCGTGAGCCTTTTTTTTTTTTCTTCTTTTTTTTTTTGCATCTCACTTTTTCTGTTCTCATCCAGTTTCTAGTCTCCAGTTTGCTGGTCTCCACTGAGGGGAAGGGTTCCCAATTTATAGTACCATAACTGTGTTATCTTATGTTTGTTCATGTTTTAAGTGATTAAGCCTTTCTCAGGGCTGGTATGGCCTTGATCTTTGGTATTGGACCTCAAGCCATAACTCCAAGTTCTCGTTCATTGCTATATGATCCATCTATTGATGCTATGCACTAGATTTTCATTGTTTTGCGCTATTGTATGAATGTGAGTTTTGATCACAAATGTAAATAAGTTTGGTTTTAGCAGAAATGGTCTGAAATCTGGATTTGAATTTCCCCTAAATTCAGGTTGTTTGCATCAAGGTTTCAGAGTTCCCCTTTACAGACACAGGGGCTAGCCACAAATGTTGGATTCAGATGCGGACTTTTACGTAGTTCTTAGTGATGATCACAAAATGAGTTTTAGTTCAGAACAAGCTATTCTTTAATCTAGACCAAAATTTTTAACTGGGGTGCTATTTAATTAATATTAGCCATCTAAATAAAAGCGGCTTGATTTTCAGAGGTTCCAAGTGACTTGGGCTGTGATTTGGGCACTTTTCATTGAAACTTATGAGTGTTCTTTACAACTAGTTCATGGGAACTTGGAGTATTTTGCCAGCCATGTAATAATGTACCTTTTAAAATATAGGATGCATATATCCAAACTTTAACTAGGGGGAGCTTTGTTTTACACATGGAACAAATAGAGATTGCCGAATCAACAAACTGGGGACAACAAATGCTTAAGTGAATTTTGATATTTGCATCAGAAATGCATGTGCACTTGTCTTAGGGACAAGAATAGAATAGAATATACAAGGAGACTATGACCAGTTACAACTAGATGACAAAGTTCAAGTGCAGAATGTTCACCTTTAATTCAGAGTAAAAAGTTTTGAAAAGATCTTAATCAAATAACAATCTACATGAGTTGAAAGAGGATGAATTCTTGTGTCCTGTGAATTATTCACTCAGTTTTAATAATAATGTAATTGTTGTAATGCCTTTTGTCCCAAAGTACTTTATAAACTCTATACACACAAATCTCTGCATCCCTTACTGATTTGGAATTTGGTGTGTGAGTTTAATGGAATATGCCATCACTACCAACGATTTCATATCAGACGTACCAGGAGCTAAGTACCCTCCTTGCAGATGTGGATCCTAAGAGAAGAAGCAGAATACCGTATCCAGTTGAAACTATGGTGGGAATTTAAATATCAACAAGTACTCAGGGACACATGAACAGATGATGAAAATTACCAGTTGTACCTGCAGGAGGAATTTAGATCAGAAAAATGTACTTGACTTTGTTGCAGGATGGTCAAGATACCAAGATTAACATCTGTATCAAATCACCATTACCTCCTCTGTATTATGATGTATTTCCCTTCGGCTGGGGTCCTCTCACCTAAATACTGATTAAATCTGGGAGGCAGTGTACCTAGTGGTTAGAGCACTGGACTGGACCTTGGGAGACCTAGGTTCTATTCTCAGCTTGGCTGTTGAGTGAACTTGGGCAAATCACATTGCCGCTCTGTGCCTCAGTTTCTCCAGCTGTAAAGTGGAGCTAGTGATACTGACCATTTTTACAGCACTACATAAGAGCTATATATGATCATTAATCTGCTTTTGCTAAGCTTGTCAGATCTGATGAGATCACAGCCTGAGAGGATAGGCGCGGGTTGTATTTATTCACAGAAGAGGTGTAAAAATAAAAAAAAAAATGCAGTTAACTACAGTGTAACTTCTGGAAAACAGAATGTATTTAAAGATGTTTAAATTACATTGCAGGAAGTGTTCTGTGTAAAGTTGTGTAGGTTGATAACAAGGGACATGATGTTTGGAGTGGTTGGGTGAGTACTTTCACTTCCTCTCAGTGAAATCATGTAGTGAGATATACAGGAGGGTCTGGCAATTTGTTAATGACTTAAGTTCTGTTCCCATCTGTGTGAGCAGTGGAACAACATGTAGTATTTGTGCATGATTAATGAGAAGTTGTCATTTAAAATGAAGTCAGTACAGTTCTTTGTAAATCTGTGTCAGTGTACTTTAAACTCACAGCCCACCCACTGCTGAATATTAGTAGAATTGCTCCTCAGATTAAGTCTATTTATTTATTTTGCCATTTTATTCATTTTAATGCCCATTTTATAAGATGGAGTGCGAGAATTCACATTACACATTAATATTTCTGTTAGTTTCTTGCTCATGGCTCTTCAAAAGGTCATGGCCACATGAAGCTATTTCAGACAGGTCAAACCACAGCCATTAGTCACAGAGCATTATTCACCCAAATGTGTATCTCTCTCTCTTTCTCTCCCTCCCCAGTCTCCATCTTTGTACTTCAGGAAACTATCTGTGACTGGAAAGCAGTAGCCAAAGGAAACATTTTTCTGGTTGTTTAGTCTTCCATTGAAATGAGCTGGCATTTTAAATAACTCCATCCTAAATTTCCATGGGGTCTAGTGTATTGGCATAGTATCTGAGATGGACTGACCTAGCCTCCCTCGTGGTAGTTATTCAGCAGAACACAATGCAGGAAAAGACTCGGTAGTCTTGTCTATTTGTCTCTGTCTTTTTTTTTTTTTTTCCTCTCATGTCTGGGGGTTGTGCTGCTCTTCTAGTCCCTAATAAGAGATCTTCCCAATACTTTTCCCACTTCAGCCAGCTGTAATTTTTCCTGTTACGTGTTGCTAGTTTAATTGAAAGCCAAAATGTTTTTAGTGTCAGTTATTTGGCTCTTTCTCAAAAAAATATTTTAATAGCAAGTTTTCTCAAGTGAAAAACTGTTTTGTGTAAATGTGTAAAATATAAATCCAGGATTCATTCCAGCATGGGAATGTAGTCATTTTTTAATGTGAAAAATATGCTTTTGCTAGTGGAAAATGGAAGTGGCAAATGTTGTTGTTAAATGGTTACACTGAGGTAGCTCCTAGAGGCCTGCCCTCAACCGGTGTCTGACCCATTATGTGTGGCATTGTACAAATGTATACTGCATAACAATCCCTGTCCCAAAGAGTTTATAATTCAAATAAAGCATACCAAGTGGATGAGCTCAACAAGGAGGCAGGGGTGAAAGAATACTTTTAATGTTTTAGAACACTAGTTGTGAACAATTCATCGCCAATTAGTAGTATAGTTATCACTTGCTAGGCTAACTGGCAAGAGCTTGTCTACAGGGGGAGAGAGTAGCAGCCGTGTTAGTCTGTATTCACAAAAAGAAAAGGAGTACTTGTGGCACCTTAGAGACTAACAAATTTATTTGAGCATAAGCTTTCCTGAGCTACAGCATCCGATAAAGTGAGCTGTAGCTCACGAAAGTTGATGCTCAAATAAATTTGTTAGTCTCTAAGGTGCCACAAGTACTCCTTTTCTTTCTACAGGGGGAGTTATTCTGGAATAGTCATTACTGATTAACTGCCAGAGTGCCAAATTCTGAATTAGCTTAATCCACTTCAAAAGCCTTACAATAATTTGGGGTTTGTCTACATGTGAAAATTAATCCAGAATAAGGTAGTGTGTGAATTTAAAGCAGAGTAACTCCATGTATGGATACTCTTATTCTGGAAGAGGAGTCTCTTATTCTGAATTATCTTAATTCAGTTCCAAAATCAAGAATAAGAGTCCTGTTGTACAGCCAGTGACTGATTAGCCACTGGGCAAATGGGGGCCCGGAAAATTGGGGGGCCCCCAGAAAAATGGGTGCCCCCGCACTCTGACCCGCTCTGCCCACCTGGCACTTCTGCTGGGGAGCGGGATCAGGTCACAGGGGCTTGCCCCTTGCCCCACTCTGCCCAGTGCTCCTGCTGGGGAGCAGGGGGAAGCTCCCATGCCTCTATCCCATTTCTCTGGCAGGGGCACCAGGGAAAGCAGGGGGGAGCGGGAGAGGTTTCCCCCACTTGCTCTGGCTCAGGGCCCCACAAAACCCTAATCTGCCTCTGTGTAGAGCCGAGCCCAGGGTGGAGAATGATGTACCTGAACTACACTTCAACGAGGCATCATGCTGTTTTCAGTGCAAAAGCGTAGAATTGCATTCCTTGCCCACCCCTCTTCCTCAGTCACTTTCCCCAGTGTGCTAGCTAAATTGTAGAGACCGGCCTGAGCCACCAGCTTTCCTAAGGTTAGGGATGTCTCGATTTCAGATTTTAGTTCAGGCTAATCTCTATTGAATTCCAGGTTGGGAAACTAATTTTGTTCTGCCTCCCTTTAAAAATAAAGCAAAATAGTCTCCTGTAGTTCTCATTGAATTTGATAGTCTTCATTTCCTATCCGGAAAAGTTGTGTAGTGTTGTACACTCTTTGTTAAAGACTGCTGCCTTCCACCTCAGAGGGGCTGCATTTCAGTGATAAAATGATCCATGCATATTTAGCCCTGATCCTGCTATCAGATCTTTATGGGTGACTGTTCTGCTCATGTGGCGCCTCATCAAATACAGTTGCAGGATTGGGGCCACTGTCAGTAACCAGTTCATCGTTTGACCACTTTGGGGTCTAATAAGGTGTAGTAATGTTTCTTCACCGAAACTGATGAACTGGAGGAATTTCACTTGCAGTGTGTGCAAACCAAGGTTAAGTGTAACCAAGTTAATCACACATTGTTCGCGCCCTAGCCAGGCAGCTCTCTTCTTAAGGGAAAGGAAATGGAAAATTTTCCCCCTTGCAATAATATAGGCCAAAAAACACTTGTTGGAAGAGTGCATTCCTTACCCCAACTACCTCCACTGTGGCAGAACAATTCAAGAGCTCTTTTGTCCCAGCTGGAAAATAGGGTAACTCACTAGCAGGACCTCACGGAAAACTAGATGCTGCATCTGAGCGGAGCTTTCCCTGGACAAATAAATTATAGTACTACTACTAAAAAAAAAGTGTGGGTGTTTTAAACAGGCTTTTCTGACTGTAAGAGCGCAAGAGACAGTGTTATGAAATCCAGGTGCTCTTCTGTGCCCAAGAAATATGCTGCTCTCTGTGAACTTTATTTTTCCTTCTCACTTGACTGAACTCCAGCTTTCACCCACTGCTCTCCTTTTTCATGCTTCAGGTTAAGTGTTGACTGAGCTCTCAGCAGTAGGCCTCCCTTTCCTCAGACGAAAGGACAAATCAGAAGGTACCTATTACATGTCTGGGAGGAAAGAAACAAAGGCCCATGACGCTGATACCACTCCACTCACTTGGGTTTTAATGGCGGGTTTACTTTCCTCATGAAAGCAGAATGAAAAGGAAAACCAAAACGGAAACGACTGGGGTGTGAGCGGTGGTGGCGATGGGGAAACGACAGCTGTTGTATTCATGGTTAATCAGGTGTGTCTGTCTTTGTGTAGCATCTGTCTGCTGCTGTCATGGTGCCACATGTGAAAAGGGGTGGGATGGGAAGAGGCATTTGTGTTCAAAGCCCTCAGTGCTGACCTCTGTCTCTGTCTCCTCAGGATAGGAGAGCTTGTCTATTTAACTTGCCCCATTATAGGAAATCGTAATTATACTCTATTAGCCCACCCTAACCATCTTTAGCTGACACTGTTCATCTTGCCATAAATCTGACCACATAATGCCTATTTCTTTTTTGTTTCTAAAATGCCACTTTATTTTTTCATTGGGTTTTTGCCTGAGTAAAGACAGATTAAAAACAAATTAAGGACCTCAGGACATGGTTTACAAACTTTAAAGAATGCAATTTCACCCTTAAAGTCACTTTAGCTTATTGAGGTTACCCCCAAAGAGGATCAATGGGACCCCATAGGTGAGTGTACCTAACATTTTTTGACCACTTATTTTGAGAGTTCCCCCATCCTCTTGTTCACGTTAACCCTTTTTCAAATCCCCCAGGGAAAAGTCCTGTTGACCTAGTACAGTAATAACAATGGCTTATGAATAGAAAACGCTCTCTTCTTTTTCACTGTCCTTTGTAATAAATCTGTATGGTACATGTGTGCTGCATTTGAGCAGGTCAGGAGTTCATTTGCAGTAAGACCACGTGTCTTTGAAAACATGGGTCTCCTTGGAGGATAGGAAATTTGCCTCCGTCTTTGGGGGAATTTTGCCTCCTGGTGTGGAATGTCTCTGAGGTGGCATCATCTCATTTTTTAGTCAAAGGGGGTAGGGGGAGCTTTGTCCTTGTTGCTGTTCCCTCCCCTGCCATTCTACACTGCCATTTAATATATATGCAGGTTCAAGGATGACCTTGACACTCTGCTGGCTTGGTGGGGAAACAGATGTGTTGGCAGAATGATGCACTTGGCTCAGGAGAAAGGAGAGGTTCTGCCTGCACTGTTTTTGGAGCACTTCCTTACTTGCTAGTCCCCTACATGACATTAATGGCTGCCTAGGCATATGGGCAAAGGCAGGAGAATACAACTGTGGCAGTATGTGTATGTCTGTAAGGAATTGGATTAAAAGAGGAGGGTGAGATTGGAGAAAAGGCACTTGAAAGTGAATGCTCAAGGCCTTGTGAATAAAAGGGAAACATTTTTATTAAAAAATGAAAATCCATTTTCATCTTGGTCCATATGTGCATTTTTTGTATTGTCTCTAAAAATATTAAAGCACTTATCCAATAAAAAAATCACCAAAGGAGATAAAAACAGTTTACCCAAAAAAGAGAGACATAAGTCACATGACTATATAATGTGCAAACCTATTACATTTCATTCAGCAAAGTCTGAGAAAACAACTGGTAGGAAAATCATACATATATGAAAGAGGAAGAGAAGGGAGACACACGTGCTAAATTAACTGACTGCCTTCTCTCTGAAGTGTTAACTTGATCCAGTTGCTGCTGAGTGACTCCTTCAAATTAATAATCTCAAGATTTGCCGTTTCTGTAAATTTGCATTAGGGCCAAGGTGGTTTGGTGTCCAAATTTTTGTTTTCCGAAGTGGTTAGGAGATTAACAACTCTAGCTACAGCCAGGCCTAGTGTAGCCAGGTTCTATGTACACTTTTGATACATAGCTCTGCCAAAGCACTTGAGTCCTGATTTGCGACATCTCATGCTATTCTAGTTCAGGGCCTCCTCTGGGGAGTAGGTCCCAAGTGTGTCAAATTGTAGAGGACTGATTTTGTGATTGGAACCAAAGTTAATTGTCATAAGGAGCATGCCAAACTCCTTACATTCGGGTATCCAGCAGATACGAACATAAGTCATAAAAGGTGAAGAGTCAGTGTATCAATCCTCCACCTAGGCCTCTTCAGCCTTCATGACTTGTTTATAAGTGGCTGGTACTCACAGAAAATAGTTGTCCTTTACCTGTGGATATTATCCATAAAACAGTCATACATGTAACAAGGAGCTCCCTTGTGATGCTGTTCTCAGAAGGTAATGTAGTATAGTAATAATCACTTCTGAGTAGTTATTAGTTAATTATTTGAGAATTTCTGCAGCTTATGAGTAAAGTTAGCACTTTGCTCGGGTGACATCCTTGACAATTTGATCAGGTGGTATTTCAGGGACTGTGAATGGCACATCAGCCAGACAGGACTTTCATTCTCTTGGCACAGTATTTCAGTGTCACTTCCAGAAATAGCACTTTTTTGATAGGGCATCCTGGACAAATAGGTAAATAAATAAATGACTGTCTGGGTACATCAGTGGAAATGTTTGGATTGTTTGTGAGAAAAACACACTGCTCTCTCCGCTTCCAGTTTTATACAGATTTATACAACTGGGGCTTCAGAATGAGACAATATGTTGCGAAATCAAAATATTAGGATTAATAAAACCATTATGCTGGTTTTGATAAGGGCACTTTGTCTTTTCAACTTTAATGTGTCTGCCTCGTGATAGAAGGTCCTCCCCCTTTTCTCTCTCTCTCTCTCTCTCTGGCTGTAGTTAGTGTCCTTATGTATTGCATGTATGTGACTAAAGACAAGCAGCCTCTAACAGATATTTGGTAGAACCCTATTTCAGAGTCTTTATGTGGACAGTTTTAAACTTATGCTGTCTGTTAATAGGCAGCTATCTAGTTAAAGTAACAAATGTTTTACATTTTCATCACCCCTCTAATCCTAAAGTACTGTCCTGAATATTCTCTATAGTTTGTAATCACTTCACTCAACAATGAAATGCAGCTTCCTTTGTGGTAGAATACAGTAGCTGCTTAATACAGCAAGCTGCTAGTGCACAATGACATTACATTACAGATTGAGAGGAAATGAAGAATATCTAGTCCACTGAATCTGCAAGGGGGTGTAGGTGGGAAAAATATATGTACTCTAGTATGAAATATAACAGCTACCTAGAGGAAAGAGTGTGTCTCGCTGACAGGATGCTGAGGGGGAGGGCCTGAGGAGGCAAGGACCTGTTGACCATATAGGATGCATTCTTTATAAGTGTAAGGTAGTTTTCTGCAGTATTATTTCAAATTGCACCTACCTAGCTCACCTTTGGCACATTTTCCCACTAGATGTGAGATGCAGTCCATTTATTTTGTTTTAATCCAATTTTCTCACTCTATTCTTAACAAATTCTGATTTTAAGGAGACTGTTGGGTCTTAAATTGTTTTGAGGCAAGATCCTTAAAGGGAGGACCTCTTGTGAATGGGAACCTGGGTGGAAATGGAACATACCCTGGCATAGGCGCTGACTCTGTGGATGCTCCAGGGCTCAAGCACCCACAGGAAAAAAATAGTGCAGCAGTGGCTGGCGGGAGGTGCTGCGGGAGGGCAGAGAGCAGTGAGTGGACCAGAAGCCTCAGGGGAGGGGGCGGAGCAGGGCAGGAAGGGGTAGAGGGAGGGCGGGGTCTCAGGACATGGGGTGGAGGGGGGGTTGGAAGAGGTGGAGTGAGGGCGGGGCCTCAGGAGAGGTGGTGGCGGGGGGTTGGAAGAGGCGGTGTGAGGGCGGGGCCTCAGGAGAGGGGGTGGCGGGGGGTTGGAAGAGGTGGAGTGAGGGCGGGGCCTCAGGAGAGGGGGTGGCGGGGGGTTGGAAGAGGCGGTGTGAGGGCGGGGCCTCAGGAGAGGGGGTGGCGGGGGGTTGGAAGAAGCGGTGTGAGGGCGGGGTCTCAGGAGAAGCGGCGGAGTGGGGTGGGGCCTCAGGTGGAGCGGAGCTGGTGCACCCACTGGGAAAAATAAAAGTCAGTGCCCGTGTACCCTGCAACGCTTGGTTGAAGTAGTTGCCAGTGAGGTGCAACCTAGGTGCTGAATGTTGGCAGTAGGAGCACAAATGGAAAGCCATTTGACCAGGAGCTATGGCAGAAATATGGTACTGGATGTGACCGTCACAACCACAGGTTTTAATATCTGCTTTCTTGGAATGTCCATAGTGAGGGCGGCGTGGTAGTTAGTGTGCTTCTGCGTCATGTGTGCATGTATGGGGCTAGGCCACTTTGCACAGCAGGGTTCAGATTCTGGGTTTGGGGCAAGGGGCATCACATTTGGAATTCTCTTGCTGGCATGAGGCGGAGCAGCAGATTTGACAGCATGGGAGGATTAGTTAAAAACAAGAAAGAGCCAATCTAAAGAGATTCTTTCTGCACCTGGAATCATGCCATAGTCATTTAATACTGGAGAATCTGCCCTCTGGCCATGGAGAGAATTTTTTAGGTCTCTTGATCATAATAGCTGTTCTGGGAACAGTTAATGGCTATTAAATTATAAGTTTTATTTCCTTTTTATAAGAATGTCATTGGTTTAAAAAAAAAAAGGTTGTGAGCTGTGTGCCCTTTATTTGCTACTCCCCAAGAGGAAGACAGACATGAAGGAGGAAAATTTGGCGATAGTCAACTGCTGATAGAGTGAATTGCTTTTAGCAACATGGAAGAAATGTGTGAGTAGATTATGAGGTATTGTAAAATTATCCTTTTTGCCCCTGTGGGTCTCTTCAGGAATCAAACTCCAGGTAAAATCCTGCTTTGCATTCCAGGAACTGCTGATTTACTTTAAGTTTATTCTCTCCCCCTCTTTCCTGGTCCCCATAATAGCTCTTCCTCCTAGCCAGTCAGACGAATGTATTAACCTCCTCTAGGACTGTGTTGACCCTAGATGTTTTTTGGAAATCTTTCGCCATTGCAGCTTCACTGGGGGTGGGCAGACCACTGTAGACTGGCTGGTCACCCATGTTTTTTACACTGGTGTCTAGATCCGCTCTGATGCTTAAAATACTGGTGTTTGCTCCATGTCTATGCTAGGGATTCCTCCTACGGCTAATGGAGCTACACTGCTGGTAGTATAAGGGTGAGGGATTTCCCAAAGGAGTCAGTTGTATCTCTACTCAGAAGGGTTTTCTATAGCAGAGTTTTTGATAGGAGGGAATGGCTAACCTCTCTTGAAAAAAAAAAGAACCTTTTGTCTGTTTGATGTGTGTATCTCATGACTTATAAAATACATATCGCAGTAGAATCTCAATGCTTAGCTGCCAGATTTTAAAACATATATTATTGAATCTACTCATGTTGATGAAAACTACTACCTCTGTGGTCAGAAATGCTGGAAGCCATGTTGTCAGAAAAATGAAAATAAATTCAGATATTTATTAAATTCAGATAATGCAAAGGGTCTCTACTCAAATCCATCTTCCACTTTGTTTTGCTGGCTGGGATTAGAATCAGAAATACAAAATTCCAGGAGGGAAGCTGCTTTCACATTACTTCTTGCCAAACTGGAACTAGAAACCTTGGAGGTTTCATGAGAAAGGGCTTTCTCCTAAGAGTTCCATCCAGTTGTCAAACCAGTGTGGTTTTCTCAGTCTGAATTGCTTGGACAAGCATCTCATCTTTCTAATGCTTAACTGACCCCCAAATATGAACCTGTTGAAGGTGGTCCCTCACTTTTCCTCTGTGATCTTTACCTTTGTGCTCTATTTTATGCATGCCTTCCCAAGGCTGGATACTGAGCCTATCAACTCTGCTGTGTATCTTGGACTCAGTTCTACTCCCAACAGAGGCAATTGCAAAACGCCCTTCGACCTCAGTGGAAGCAAGACTGGATCCTTCCTCTCTATGGACTCAGCTGACAATTTATTTCAGGGCTGCTCCCAGGCTTGGGTTACTGCCTCAAACTTCTGTATGCTGATGCCACATCACATCACCATGGTGTGTAGCTGTGCTGCACTTGCCTTCCATGGGCTCATGATGCGGATTTTTCAGTTAATATGAAAATGGCACTTCTCTTACTTCTGGCTAGACTGATGCAAATCCTAGGCTGGAATTCCTTCTCCCACTGCCTCATCAGATGGTTGAATCAGGTCAATGTGCCTGTTTGTAGGAACAGGTAAAAAGAGCAGGTGAAAAGCAAGAACAAAGTACAACCCTCTGTCCCTCTGTGTCAGACTTGGTGATTGTTGAGTTTTCTCATATGAACTGTTTGGTTCTGAGAATACGTTGTTTGCCTGTTTCTTCTGAGTATTTATTTCTTTTCACAGGTGCTGATGTACTCTTGTTCTGTTCCTCCTCATCTTTCAGACTTCAGTAGGTCTATGAAGTCTGGGCTCAGCCAGGAAAACAAACAGTGTGTTGCTTAGTGGAAAATGTAAGTGGTACTATAGTGTTTCTGGATGTATCAAACATTCTTACACCTGCCGCATTCCACTATGCTGGCACATGAATGCACAAATGCAGTGTTTGGGTTCTGAGCAGGCAGGGTGCTCTGCTTTAGGAACAGCTTAATGCATGTGTAAAATGAATGCTACTGAAACTTACTCAGAACACAGGTTTCAGAGTAGCAGCCGTGTTAGTCTGGATTCGCAAAAAGAAAAGGCATACTTGTGGCACCTTAGAGCTCATGAAAGCTTATGCTCAGATAAATTTGTTAGTCTCTAAGGTGCCACAAGTACTCCTGTTCTTTTTACTCAGAACAGTCTCTGTCAGGCTCTGACCCTTACATACAATAAATGTCAATGCAGCCACTGCATGCAAAGCTCTGAAAGATTTATCCTTAGTGTTGAATTATAAATTCCTGTAAACCCAGTCTCTATACATTTCTGCCAGTCTCCTTCCATTCCTGTGTACCTAATGCAGGGTGAATACAATATTTTCTTTTGCCAGGACATTTGTAATGCCATCGACTATTAAAACGAAGAACTTCCCTGGAGGGCTCAGTAGAACTACTGCCTCAGAGGTGGTAATTGCTTTAAACTGCTATGTCCTTGTGAATAGCACTCAAGCTATGGCATTTCCTGCAAGCTAATGTCACATTCCCTGTTGACCTGCATGGTTTGCTCAAGAGATTTCTTCATTTGCAGTGGTTGTATCTTATTCTACTGCTGGTTTGTTGACTGTTGGTATCACTCAGACAGAAATATCAGTAGGGTCAGGAGAGATGGCTAATCAAGAAAGCTTACCCCTATTTACTACTTGTGGTTAGTGAGTCTTTAGGAGAAAAGTTTGAGTGGTAGCCGTGTTAATCTGTATCAGCAAAAACAACAAGGAGTCCTTGTGGCACAAATAAATTTGTTAGTCTCTAAGGTGCCACAAGGACTCAGGAGAAAAGGCATTTATATAGGTGGAGTGATTCAGAACAAAAATATAAATCCCATCAGCAAGGTCTTTATTTTAAAACACACAAATAAAATAGTTTACAACATGAAATCAAAATAAATTATGTAAGGAAAAACAGGGAATATGCCTCCAACTTGGGGTTCAGCTGAGCCCTATAACTGAGTATGGATCCTCCCCTCTCCAAAAGCATCTTCCTCCATCTCTTCTAAGTAGACACAGTAATGGCCCATCTATTGATCACCTGAGCAATGGGGAGAGGGAAGCTGAGCTATAGTTAATCCTTTGTTCATCAGAGACCAGGCAACTCCCCGTGCCCTGTCAGTTATCTCTGCTTGCTTTTTTCATTTCCCAAAATAGAACCCTGGTTGATCAGACAATTCTTATTCAACAAAGTACTACTTAACATGCTTATTAGCTTGAAGCACGTGCTTAAGTTCCATTAAAGTCATTGGGATTTAAGCATGTGCTTATAGTTAACTACATGCTTAAGAACTGTGCTGAATATAGATATGGACTTAAACACCTGCTTAACTGGGGGCATAGTTCAGAAATTGAAGGGAATAAAGATTGAAATTCTTTATTTTTCCCTTCCAGATTTCATGAATATATATTATACGTATGCAAAACTGTTGGTGGTAAACAATTGAATTATAATTTTTATTTTTTTATTTTAAAGACATTTTAATGTTTCTCTACTTATCGTCTTTGGTGGTAATTAAAATAGTTAAATCGGAAGTGTTCTGTATAAAGCAGCTTCATCAGAGCTTCCTCATTCATTACAGTGGTCACGACTAGCTCTGTGTCAATAAGATGAGAAGGCAATTTGTGACTTATCCACCCCATGTCAGCTTGTCCTCAAAAAGAGTCATGAGATGTAAACGGCAAAGATGGTGACTGCGTGCAGCTGGAGCCCCAACACAGCCCATTTGATGTGAGCTATGTGTTGGATATTCAGCAGGAAAAGGTCAGAGAGATGAGGCCTCTTGCAGAGCAATTGACAAAACAGTGCACTTCTGATCGCAGCAGCCAACTCTGAGATAAAACTAAAGTGATAAAATCTCAATCTCATCCCAGTCAGCTGCATTGATCACTGAGAGTCACTTTTTGTCAGTTTCACCATGCCTTCTGCTTGTGTTTCTCTCTCCTTTTCTCTAAATTATAATGAGACCGAGGAAGGAACCCCTCTACGTAAAAACATATATAACATAATATAAATTAAGTTCAGCTCATTTAGTATCAGAGCCATGTGATATCAGCTTGTTTTAGTGCACATGAGTTTTAGCTGACACTATTGACTGGTTTGATTTGCGGACTTTAGATTCCTCAAGGTTGCTGCAAATTCTGGTTTATCTTGACTCCACTGAGGCAGTGGTTAAAGTGGATCAGATTAGAAAGGGGAACCACTAGCCAGCTTTGGTGCTTGCATACGGAATCAGTTATAGAAACACTGCTACTTGCATTAAAGTAGGGCTCTGGATGGGCTGCACTATTCATAGTGGAAGTACATAATAATTACTCTGGTTTCCAAGATAACTGGTGTAACCAGATATGAGCATCTTTGCTGGAGCTGTGTGTGGATACAAGTAATTACCTTGATTTTTATAGTGTACAGATCTTGTTCAGCCTCCATTCTATCTGCAAGGATTCTTCCGGTTTAAATCAATACTTCAAGTCCATTTTCCTTCCTCTTGGGATTTTAGCTGGCAATCTACTTCATAAAAAGAGCCGAATGGTAATATCACGCGTTGCATGGTTAAAGGCTGGGCGATATTGGTAGCAAAACCCAAAAGAAAAGGGAAATACCTTTCTTCTTCTTTCTGTTTCAGACTGTTTCTCTTTCAGGATTGCAGTACCCCATGTTTTAATGCACACCAGAGTCCTGTTCCGTAAGGGCTAGAGATGTTGCAGAAAAGGCACCACTTTCTTGAAATGACAGCAATTCTATACACAATAAAAAAGGAAAGCAAATAAATGGGCACAGTGTGGGAAGTTTTTATAGAACTGCACAGGCCGCTAGCCCTGTTAGCTATGGCTGTAGTTGTCTGGCTAAAACCCTGCATCTCTTTGTAAATTGACCCATTTCAGTGATTGATCATAGAAACATTTGGAAAAGTATAATAAAAAAAAAAAAAGATAATCTCAGACCAAAATAACAGGTAATATGGAAAACACCCCCACGAAAGAAAAGGTCTAACCCCAAACCCTGACTGACAAGAATCAAAAAAAAAAAAAGCCAAACTTTTTTTATTCTAAAAAGACTATATAGAATTGCCAAAGGGTGCTGTTTAAATCCAGGAGTAGAGCTCACCAGAACAACAAAATACCTGCCCTCTCAAACGAGAGCCCAGAACATAACTGGTTACTGGGGAGAAAAAAATGAATAAATAGGGTTGGGGGCACAGGTCATAGGATTAGAACAAAGATCCAAAGGGAACACCAAGTAGAGAATCCCAGGCAGTGCTCACTGCTCTGAAAAGGAGTCCAGGGTATCAGTGGATGCCACGCAGAAGAACTCTGCCTGGATGCATGCATGGACAAAGGTGACCAGAAAAAGGTCCCTGCGCCAGCCTGTCCAACTTCCTTCTCCTGGGCTTATGGATTGTCAGCCTTGGAGATTGAAGCTCCTCTATTTACAGAACACACAGACCCTGATTATAGTAGAGGGGGTAGCAGCACCATACAAGGCTGAGACTGGTTTGCTGTTGAATAACTCATTTTCTTTATAGAAGTGTAGAAAATCTACACCACCAGGTAGTCAGCTGGTGCTCAGCATCTCTGAAAATCAGACCCACTGGCCCAGAGTTTTCAAAAACGGCCTCTGTTGTCTTAACTTTTGGGTGACCAATCAGAGACTTATTGTCCCACTGAAAGTTTTGGCCTTAACTTCTCTGTGCCTCAGTATTACCATTCACAAAATGGCTTGATAAAATGTTCTACAGTACTGCCAAACTCAAGCTTTTACAAACCATGAATCAGGCCCTCCAGAAATCATGGATTGACTTAAAAATCCCGAGACTTAAAAAAATTATAAATGTTTGGTCATATTTGCCTTCTATTTAGAACCTTTATGGATCACATTTTCCAGTTTCTCACTCCTCCATGAGGATAAGAAACTTGTGTTTGGGGTAATTTTTTAAATGAAAGCTGAAATTATTGTAATTTGACTCCGGAAATTAGGACTTTAAGAAAAACAGCAAATATCATGAGTCTCATGATAAAATTGCAGGAGTTGGCAACACTGCTTTTACTCTCCTTTGTTGGAGAGTAGGAGGAAACAGTAGAGAGAGTTGATATTGAAGGAAGTGCCTAAATAATATCCTTAACTCTTTGTTTCCTAAGCTTTAAGGGTGTTCATCCAAGGGTAATAAATCCTAGCAACCTTAACTTACAGGAAACAAAGGTTCTTTTGGCTCTGCATTGTACTTGTATGAAGAGGACAGGCAGTATTTGAGGCACAGGCCCATTTGAAGCAGAATATTAAGTATAAGCCCTTTGAAATGTTCCTTAGTGATCAGGGCCGGATTTATACCTTACTCACCCCTAGGCATAGCATCTTCAGTGCCCCACCCCAGCCCCGCCTACAGCTGACCTTTGTGTTGCGCACAGTTTTAGAGTGGTAAGGCGCCCCTAGAACATTAGTGCCCCTAGGCATGTGCCTACTGTGCCTAACTGGAAATCTGGCCTTGTTAGTGATAACCTACCATGTCTCCAGTGGCTCCACTTCACTCACCACTTAGTCGAGCACTTTCAAACCCATCTTTAGTAGCAAAGATGCCAGCAGGCCTCAAGAGGAGATATCTTGGAGATATCTACCAACCCTTCAAAGCCTTTCGGACTTGAAGGAGGGAGTTGCATTCTCAATTAACTATAGCAGGCACACTTAAAAGGTTAGTTCAACTATAGAGCTATTACTGTAGCTAATGGAATCCCCCATTTTAAGGTTAGGAATATCTCTGAAAGCTTTATTGTCTCTAAAACCTGTCTTTTGCCACCTGAGACAAGGAGATTGTATGGTATATGAGACGTCTGCTTCAAAAAACCTGCGATATGGAATGCTTTTGCCCCCCCATCTTCTCTTTTAGGGAAATAAATAATTGCATTCACTCAAGGGGCCAAATTCTTTTCTTTTCCTCCAGTGCAACCACAGAGCAACTGAAAGGAGAATTTGTCCCAGGAGAAATAACCCCTCTGCTTTGCCCTTCTCAAACCCAAAGTCTGCCTTTGTGCTCTAGCTTTCTGATTCAAAAAGGCATTTTTTCATTTCCAGCTCTGGCTGTGTGAAGGGTCAGTGCGCTAATAGGATACTGCATTGGGAGAGGACAAGGCTTTGGAGGGCTCTTTAGAGATTTGATTGACCGTGTGAAGGAGATCAGCCACAACCAAAAAGGAGGGAGACATTGGAAATGAGGGATTCTTTAAATCCTCCCACCCCATTGCTCCTAAACCCACATCTGCCAGTTGTTGATAAACCTGGTCATTGCCTATGTAGATCCTAACAAAACTGGATTTTAAAAAACAAGATCTATTTTTGTTTAGCCTCCCCTTGTTTTGTGTTGTTGAGTCAGGGTGTTTCCTGAGCATAACTTTATTGTAGGAGATGCTGGTAAATATATGCTTTATGCTTTGTTAATGAGGTACCAGAAAACAAGCTAGCATTTTGAATGAAGTTATGATAATGCGTCTTAGAATGCAAGTGGTTGATATGAGTTATAAGGAAAGACTATGGAATTTAACCCTACTGTGGGGTGTATTTAGAAAGGCTGGACAACTCCCTAAATTTACAGGATTTTGAAAACTGCTTCTTCCACGTGGTGCCTAATCACAGGGGACATTGTACACCAACTTCAGAGGCCCTTTGATACTTGGGAATTGGGAAAATCTGACCACCAGTGCTAGGGTGAATGACATCAATGCTGTGGGAAACTAGAAGAGCTATTTTGGCTCTGGCGTTGTAGCTCTATGTATGGCTGAAAGCTGTGAGACACTGGAGCCTCGATCCAAACAAACTTGCACATCTGTAAAATATATCAGTGATAGTTACATGACTTCAAGCAGGAAAGAACAAGTTCAGAAGTACATGGGCCATTATTTTTTTCCTCCAGCAAGTCTGATGTTGCCTGTGATTGCTTAATACCACACTCCTGTGTAGGGGGAAGGGGCTTGGTCAAATCAGTTTCTTGTGTGAATTATTTTATTTTGTTTTTTTTTAAATGTGAAGTGCTGTTCATTGGGAAATATCTTATTGGAGTTGTACATGCAGAAGACACAGTGATCAGCAGCCAAATGATAATGCTCAAAGAGATATCTTTTAAATGCTTTTAAAACTTGCATTTTATTTTAAAATATAGGTGCAAACGTAGGATCTGTAAATAGTCTGTAATAATAATACTGTTACGGTGGGGACTGGGTGAAATCTCCTTGAAGCTGGGGTGTAACCGCCGCTCTTCATTCAGGATAAATTGTAAAAAGCAATTAAGCTTCTTTATGGAATGAGATAGCTGAAACAATGGAAGTCACCACCCCAAACACAGGCCGCATGAAACACTGGTCAGGAATCCAAGATATGCTGGCAGAAGGATTTCACTGTGGGGTGTGTAAAAACACTGGAGGTGCTGCTCTGAGAGAGCAAGTGTGAGATTTTGGGTAGAGTGCTGACTGAAAGAGGTTTGGAACAGAGAGGAAAGATACTGTCTTCTGCTGTTTGATTTCTACTGTGTTTAGGGACGCAGGACTTTATGTACAATATTCGTAAATAAACAGGATTGCATCAAACAAATACCCAACTCCATCAATTTGTCCTCCAAACAGAAACAACCTGCTTAGACCCCAAACATTGGCTAACTGCTTGGGTCAAAAAGGGGTCACAGTTCCGTAGAAAGCAGTGGGACTGGTGGGCTCAGGGCAGAGTGAAGAAGAGGGTGAATTCTAAGAGAATTTTTGGAGATTACATAGACTCCTGCCTGCCAATATGTCTCCTCCCTTCCCCCCACCCTCCAAAAAAGTTTAGTATTGGAGATTGACAGCTGGCCCAAGTGAAGTCCTGCTGGATATTTGTTATTGTTGGGGAAATTTCCTTATGAATCATCGGTGCATTTTAATTAAAATAGAGTGTCATGATATATATCCAAAGCTAGTTTTGGAAGAGAGCATATCTATATAGGAACAAACTGGACTGGGGATTGAGAGCATTGCTTTGAACATGGACACATTATTCTTTGGAGTCTTTGTACAGTCCTAATCACTCCCTACTGAAATATTGCATACCTGCCACAACTAGATTGAAGCCCATTGTAAGCAGCTTGACTGGCAGTGCTTACAAATTCTGCTAGTGAGGCTGGCCACCAATAGAGGTTATAAAGTCAGTCAGATTTTGGAAATCTTTATAAAGGCCACTGTCTTTCTGATGGACCTTTCAGATGTTTCCTATTTATTTAGGTCAATAAATGTGTTGCCTTAACAAAGTGTAGCCACTTCATGTTTAATGTATATCCTTAAAGGGGCTTCCATTGTACCTTATTATGATTGCTGAAATATTTTGATAGAAAGCAAGGAGGAGATGCAAATAGTAAGAAGGGGGAATCTGTGTTACATGGTTTGCTGGCTCAAGTCTCTGAGATAATTGGTGTGATTGTTTCCTATGACAGGGCCATTTTTTACTAGGAAAACTGATCTTATCTTTCCAGTGTTTTCCCCTGTCTGACAGGTACAGTCCATTGGTTATAAAACATGCACAGCATCTGCTGACAAACTGAAAAGCTGTTTTGATGACCCGTTGTGCAAAGAAAAATGAGAACTCTCTGCATGGCCCTGTAAAGCGTGTCTGCAGAGAAACAACATAAAAGAGGCTGGAATAATCAGTTCCATGCAAGTTTGTGCTATATAACAAGGAACTGGTTGAATGCTAGTGCACTTCAGTTCACGTTTTCATGGGCACAGGAAGCAATAAACGCTTGGTAGGGCTAGCATGTTAAGGAGTAGTATAACCTTTGTCCGTGCATACGAGCCTATGAGAAATAAGAAGATAAGAGAATGTGCTAAACCAATATGTTCTTTTGCTTATGTATGGTTTCTATACTTTGGTGTTGCCACAGGGTAATGCTGGCAGTCAATCATAGTAGTTTATATAAATAAGATGAGTGCTATTTGATTGCTTGAATGAAAACATTTTTGCTCTTTTTTAGCAGCGACAAAAAAACCCCCTAAAAACAAAAACCTGAGGGACTGAGCAGATTTTACTTGATTTTTCTGGGCAGTTGGTGTGAAATATTGGCAGTAAAGAGCAAATTCAGAGAAATATACAATACTGCAGCCTTTTCTTATTATTAATACTCGGTAGGCAGCCTGCATTGTATAGCATTTTGTAGATGGATTTGGAAGTGTGTGTGTACACACAACATCTCTATAAATTCTAAAATTCTGGTTCCAGTTTTACAAGAAAGCAAACTTCTCCTCCTATATCTCTTTTGTTGTTTGTATCCATTCTAGAGTCGATTTTAGCTTATTTTCTCCTTCCCTAGTAGTTATGTCCTATCTGCGGGGGATTTGTCCCTCCATGTCCTTGCCTTTGGTTGCCACCTTTTCAGTTTTAACAATTTTTGTAATCACTTTATATCTCTCAATAGATTGTCCAGGGATAAATATGATTTACTCACCTTCAGACTGAGAGAATAAAATTTCCAAAATCAGGGAGAGTAGGTATTGCAAAAAATCAAATAGCAGTAACCATGTTTTATGTTGAAGGGGAGTTTTTTTTAAAAAACCCTAGGTTCAGAGTTTAATTACAGAGATGAGATTGATAGCTCACTTCTACAAAAAGGTGAGGGAATGTCAGTCCCATGTGGGATGGGGAGGAATTCTATGAAGTGGAATGGCTGGTCAGAATAAGCGATGGTGGAGAGGTATATTGCAGGAGCAGTTCTGTTTCCTAAATACCATTCCTTTTTCATTTTAATATCTAGCCCTCTTCTTCCAGTGCCTTACACCATCACCTTTGATTTTAGATAATTAATAGTATATAAAACTGATATCTGTAGAGCACATTTTATCCAAAAATTCCAAAGTGCATGTCAGATTTTCCAAAAAGGAGTTTTTTCCTTTATCACTGAAATGCAGCCAGCTCTTGGGTAGGGGATCAGAGCCTTTAGTCAATGCATAACACTCATAATGAAGAACACTGTTTTGAAATATAACTGAAGGGGGAATTTAGGTCAGCGGAACGTAATTACCTGAGTAGGAACTGGGCCAAGCAAATGCTGGGACTGGCACCTGTATTCTCCTACAAAAAGAAAAGGAGTACTTGTGGCACCTTAGAGACTAACCAATTTATTTGAGCATAAGCTTTCGTGAACTACAGCTCACTTCATCGGATGCAACCAATGAAGTGAGCTGTAGCTCACGAAAGCTTATGCTCAAATAAATTGGTTAGTCTCTAAGGTGCCACAAGTACTCCTTTTCTTTTTGCGAATACAGGCTAACACGGCTGCTACTCTGAAACCTCTCCTACAAAAAGTATCTTGGCATCTTATATATGAAATGGTCAAGACCACACTTCTACAGCTTATCTGAAAGACAGAAGTGCAGTATTCCCTAGCACCATGCTGGGCCACTGGTTCAATATTGACTAAGGTCTAGTCTACACTGCAATGATAAAACAAAACCCTGCGGGAGCAAGTCTCAGAGCCCTGGTCTACAGACGCAGGCTCATGCTATGAGGCTAAAAACAGCAGTGTAGAGGCTCCTGCTTGGACTGGAGCTTGAGCTCTGAGACTCCTCCCCGTTCCCCCCTGGGTTTCAGAGCCTGGGGTACAGCCAAAGCAGGAACATCTACACTGCTATTGTTGGCGCTGTAGAGTGAGCCTGAGTCTGTAGATCCGGGCCCCTGAGAATCACTGCCATGGTTTGGTTCTTTTTGTAGTGTAGACATATGACCAGCCATGCGTCCTTCAGCATGGAGGGGCCTGATTATGTGGGAGATCCAACAAGATCACTGCTTGACACTTTTGGGTAAGAGGACTCTATTCTTTTGGTGTCAGGAGAGTCCCTGAAGAATAAATTCTTCTGATCCACCTTGCAGGACCAGCGCAGACTGCTTGTGAAGCTTCCCAGCCAAGAACTCTGTGCACCCTCCATTTCTACAGGTGTGGAAATGCTGTGCAGATGAGGTACAGGGAGTGGTGGCTAACCCTGCTCAGAGCTGGGCCAAATGCACAATGTTTAAAATGTTGGTAGCCACCTTTTGTCCTGTCTACACGAGCTCTAGCGCATTACAGGTGGAGGATATTTCTTAGGAAAAAAGCCTAACATGCGTATGTTTCCTTCATTTTGTACAGCTACTTTGACTTTTCTACAGTGCCTCTCATCTGAGAACCGAAAAGCCTGAGAAATTTGGACTCGCACCTTCTGTTTTGAGGTAGGGAAGTGTTATACAGGTGGAGAAACTGGACAGGTTGGTTAAGGGATGTATCTGAGATCAAGTGGAGTCAGTTCCAGACCTCAGAGTATGTCGAAACTCCACTAGGAACTTCAGTGTTGCAACTGATTTTGTGTGGAAGGTGTTAAGATTCGACAGTGGTAAAACCCTGAGAAGAGATCCTGAAATGGAATTCTGACTCCAAATTCCCCTGCTCTAACTCTTAGTACCTACTTTATCTGAGAAGTGATGATGATTCATTTCCCCTCTAAATATACTCCCCCACAATGAAGTTTGTCCTAATAAGCATTATTCTTTGGAGTAGAAGTATTATTAGTGAAGCTAACCACAGTATGGAGTAGTTCACAAATATCTGTGCTCCGAGAGCTGACACCTCCCTTCAGATTTGCTGTCCACTGTCAGTACGAAGCAGCAGATGCTTTTAACTATTGCACAGTTTTTGGTATTACCACAATTAGGTGTGGGGAGTTAAAGCTCAGTGCTCTCAACTAGAGAGGCAAAGAGACCAAAACTCCCACTAATTTCAATGAGAGATGAGGACTCTGCACTTCATAGGATTGAGCCTTTACTATATTAAAAGTCAATAACTCTTTTTTTAACTCTATATACCAATATAATTATAATGTCTGATATAGATAATTGTAGCGGGGTGGTCACCCACTCCTGCCCTGAATGGCTTAAAACAGCCCTGGGAGAGGGCTGGGGCAGGGGAAAAGCTGGGCTGATTGGGAGGCATGCCCCAAACAGACCCAGCTGGCCCTATAAAAGCCAGTGAGGCCAGGAACAGGGGGACTCTCTCTCTCGCCTGTTGAGAGGGAGGGACCTGGCTGCTGGGAGCATACCGAGGTACCTGAGGTGGAGCAGGGCTGGGGGAAGGCCAGAGGAGCTGGGGAGCTCCGGCCTGGAAACCCCTCAGGCTGCAGGTCTAGTGGAAGGCCAAATAGGTACTGGGATTGCAGGGGGCAGCCCAAGGGGTAGGCAGAGGCAGCAGGTCCAAACCCCCCTTGCCTATGATGAGTGGCGCTTACACTGCAGTCGGCCCCAGGGAAGGGGGGCTAGGACTGGCAGTGGCCATAGACTGAGGCGAGGTGGGGGTAGAGCGGTTGGGGGTTCCCTGGGGAGGGGAGACCAGATCTGTGTGGAGTACGGCAGGTGGCAGCACCCTGGCGTGAACGGGGTACACCAGGGTCCAGGAGGGACCCAGGAGCCCAGCAGCAAGCGGGACACTGGCCTGCAGAGGGCACTCCGGAGGCTGGAATGCTAGTTCCCTGGATGACCAACAGGAGGCGCCACAGGGGTGAGTCCCACACCGCTACAATAATGTAGGACACAGCACTAGTTTGGGTGAGATGGAGGTAAATTTAAATGCATAATGGACATCTTTGAAAATGGAAGAGATGGAGAGTGCTAGTTATTGCTAAACTTGAGTTTAAAAAATACAGCTCTGTCTGTGTTTTTAATAACTTTGACAGATCAAGGAGCGTGTTGTGTGTGTGTGTGTGTGTGTGTGCGTGGGGGGGGAATAATTGCCCTTAACTAGCACCTGTTTGTAATGCAGTAAGAATGTATAGCTTTTGATGCGTTACTCCTAGCTTATCAAATGGCTGGATATTGCTGCTCAACCTATGTAATGCCTCATTTACTAGCATTTGATTATGAAGTCAGTAGTTAAAAAAACGGATGGTGAAGATTAGGTTCACAGTTAAGAGAGTATGTTTATCAAGAGGGTTAGATGTAAATACTGTATATGAATAGCTTTCAATATAATCATTTGAACAGGTTCTTTTGGCTACCACTGAGATGAATTGCTTTCTATTGCATTTTTGCTTTACTCATGTGTGTTCATGTACCTCCGATAAAAACAATACAATGTTAATAACATCTACTTTTCTATAAGGCATGTTATGGCTAGTTGTGTCATGTTATCAGTAATGCTGTGCAATTTAATTTGAGACTTTAAAAAAAAAAGTATTTAGAGTCTTAGAGAAACTGGTAGTCCAGTCCATGGTGTCTTGTGGGGTTATGCGTCTGCCCCATCAATTTGTCAAATGCAAATATATTTTCTTTTTTCATTTAGATCTATTTCTCTCTGACAGTTAACACACAAACTCTGAAAGATTTTGTTGCTGGGCACTGAACCCTTTCATCAAACAGTATAGATGCCTAGACAGAGAAGATTTCAAAGAACAAATGCTTGCGTTTGGGAATTTGGATGAATCTCAAGCTTGTGGTTCTGCAACAAGGGCATAGGAATAGCCAACCCAGAAAAGGTCAGTGGGCCAGCTTGTCTGTTGTCCTCTCTGAGCACATCAGTAGAAAGTGTAAAACTCCACAATTAGGTATGGATGAATGGTTTAAATAAACCAAGAACTGACCTGGCCCTTCACTCCAAACTCAGATTGAATCAGACATTTTTGAGGTTTGAAGAACTTTGGCTAACTTTTCAAAAATTAGTTTTTATTTGCCTGTATAGTACTTTGTTCCAGTCAGGGGCAAGACACAGAAGCTGTGGTTGTGGAAGTTGAGGCTTATGCAGAGCTCTTTGGTATGAAAATTTCATGAGATTAACTTTCTCACAAGATTTCTAGTATTTTTTGAGCCAATTCAGAAATCCCTTAGCTGACCTTCGTCACAGTGTTTTGTCAACTGTGGTACTAGTATTAATAAATAATAGTTTGAAAACAGGTGTGAGAATACTGCATGAGAGGCTGCATAAGGTACTTTGAGCCTGGTCAGATGCCTGATCTCATGAGATTTCTAGCCCAATTTCCAGACCAAAGAGCCAGACTAACAAGATTAGAAACACTTAATGCAACTGTAGTTGCCTCTTGAATGCCATTTTGCTTTCATTTGAGAACAGTGTTCTCCTTTTGTCTGGACTAGCATTAGGCAGGAATTGGGTACTATAGAAAGGATATTTCGTGACTCTGCAGCGGATTGCATCATTCTGTTGGATACTTCTACAATGAGCTGTGATTGGGGGTGGGGAAGGGTGAAGGGGCTCTTGAACACTGACATCCTCTGCATGGATTGATACAAAGCTACATACTTCATCCTCATTCAGAAACAGGTACTGGGTACCCTATTGACTTTCAAGCTCAATATTCCCCCTCCCCACAGAAACTTCTATTATAAGAAAGGTGCCATGTCCTCCGCTGCACATAGGACTTAAATTATGCAGCAGGGACACCATGTTAGTGTGGCAGACAGTCAGGATTTTTGTGGCTGTGCCTCTTCATTGCCTCTCTCCCATTCAGTCCAGTCAGTACTGTATTCCTGGAGCAATTTATTTTGTTGTTCCAGGATCTGCCATATTTTGCTGGGTGAACTCGTGCAAGTCACTTACTTGACTGCTCTGTGCCTTGGTTTCCCCGTCTGTAAAACAGGGACCTTTGTAAAGGGTTTTGAAACATAGGCTTGAAAAGTGCTGTGTAAGAGCTCAGTATTATCACTATTACATGTGGCCCCAAAATTACAATTTTCATTGTGCTACAGATTTCTGAATTTAAAACAAGCAACTGCACTTTAACCACTGTCAGTAGAAAACTAGAGGTTTTGGCAGATGGACAAGGTGCTATGGAAGCTTTTGGCACCCAGGAAGGGGTGGGGAAGGTGCTTTTACTATTGTCATGTCTGAGGCTCTAGAAGATAATGGAGAGAGGAGGATGCCTTTCTTCTTTCCTTTGTCTTTGGGGCAGGTAACTTTACATTTCCAGCAAAACAAAGGGTGCCACGCCATAACAACAACACATTTCCCTACTGCATCTGTTCCAGGAACTGCTACTACATCTAGCAGTGACAAATAGGCACATTATCTTGACGTTTCTGTTGAAGTAGTGAGTGAAATATTGAATGACTTCAAAAGTCTCATCACGCCCCATTAGGATGAAGTGGGAGTTCACAATAGTTGAAGCTATGGCTATAGGCTGTCTGCAGACTCTAGCAGATGTCTCTGCCTCAGTTTGCACTAAATTCACATTTTAAAGGTTTCCTTTGAAACCATAAGAGCAGGAAACTTAACTTGGTTTAATAAAAGCTGAGACTGAGGAGCACAAGTATGCTGCAGTTTGAAAATTAATACGGCTTGGTAACTGCTTTATGCACAGGGGCCCTGATTTATACATAGTTCATTGTTGTAGATGTTATTTTGTCTTATAGCAGTTTCTAGTGGCCCCAACCAAAATCAGGGCCCCACTGTGCTAGGCATATCCTCAGCATATGAAACAGTATCTTCCCCCAAAAGCTTACTATCTAAACACACAAAACAGAGAGAAGGTAGGATGGGAAACAGAGGCAGAGAGGTGAAGTGACTTGCCCAAGGTGACCCAACAGGCCAAGAATAAAAATCGGGTCTCCTAACTCCCAGTCTGCTGGACCATGCTGCCCTCTCATCTACATGAACATTTTAAAACTCATGGTTATGTCCATTAAAAGTGTGGTCCTTTCCAGTTTCAGGTATGACAATCACTCTGACTAGAGTAACTGGAGTCTGCCATTATGCGGGAGGCTCATCTTATAACGCTGAGGAGAGTGTCAAAGCCACCTAAGAGTGGAGCTGTATGAAATGCTAGCTTTCTATTTAGCTTGCAGGAGAAATCAATTCTAATGAAAACTCATCAACATTGCACAAGTCAGGCCTCTCTGCACTCCTGTTTTTAAAAAACAAAACAAAAAACACCAAACAAACAAAACCACATCAGGAAACCAGGAGGCTTTGAGGAAATACAATAAAGATCAAAAAGACTCCTGTCCTACCTTGCATGGCTGGAGGCTCTTTAGTGCATTAGTGGGTTGTGAATTAAACAATTGTTTCAAGTTATTATGTGGTACACAATAACTCCATCCTGCACAGGCTATTGACTGGAAAGATGCTGCTGCCAGTGAGGCACACCAAATCTCTAGGTGCAGTCAGATCCAAGCTCTCCTTTCCCACCAGATTTTTTAGTTGATAGCACTCATTTCTGAGGGCTGTGAGATCAAATCTCAGCTGGTGGTGACACTGCAGATGCTTCACAGTGGGAGATGCAATCCTTTGACTAAAATGCTAAACCAAGCTCCCTTGAGGCTACATCTTCACTGTAACAAATTTGCTAGTCTCTAAAGTGCCACAAGTACTCCTTTTCTTTTTGTAACAAAGGTGTGTTTTTACACTGAGATGGCTAATTCAAGAACTTTCTCAGTTTAAAATCTTTGTGGGGACAAGGCACTGGTAGTTTTTTAACTTGATGTAACTAGTCAACCCCACTGAGATTTTACAAGGAGACCTCATCTACACTTAAAATGTAGGTTGACATAGCTATTGCACTTAGGGCCATGAAAAATCCATACCCCTCAGCGCTGTAGCTATGTTGATCTAACCCACAGTGTAGACACAGCTACATCTATGGAAGAATGCTTCTGTTAACCTAGCTACCATTGCTCAGGGAGATGGTGGTCCTACAGCAGTGGGGGAAAAAAAAAACCCTTCCATTGCTGTAGGCTGTGTCTACCTTACAGGTTTATTCTTTCATAGCCAGGGCATCATTATCATAGTGTAGCCATGGCCTGAAGGAGAGATCTCAAGTTAGTTATCTCAGTGTAAAAACACACTTTTTTTTTGCATTGAAGACACAGCCTGTCTCCTAATGGTGCCCACAGGTATGCTAAAGATCTAATGGCACTCTTCAAAACAAAGAGACAGGGAATAACGCTAGTGCCCTGTCCAACAATCCCCTCAATAAAACTGTTTCTAGATGTGCAAGATTGTCTGTGTGCTGTTGCTGAGTGCATTATAACTGCAGTATGCTAACTTATCATTCTGTAAAGTGCTGTGCAATACCAGGATTAGGAAAGGCACTATGTAAAACCAAACTCCAATTTATTCAAGTGGCTGTTTGATCAGATACATGATCTGCAGGCCTGTGGCTCTATGGCTATGAATGCCCATTGTACTCATTTGCATATGCCAGAAATTACAAGTGCCCTTTCAGGGATTTTTCATGCCATCTTTTCCTCTCCCTTTATCCTTTTATTGTGTGTTGAAATTTCAAACAGGTCATGTTCCAAACCCTTGGCTTTATCAAATATACACCCGCTAATTCTTAGTGAATCCCAATAGTAATGTAATTATTTTGAAAGTAGCCCAGCCATTGATCATTGCATAATACGAGAAAGAAAGCAAATGAAAGACACATTAGAAGAAGGTTTGGGGGAGGAGGGAAGAGGGTCCCAGAGAAATGAGAGCCTCAAAAGAAGGAAGTTAGGTACAGCTTGAAGGACTTCATCCTGACTAATTTGGGAAGGTAACAAAGGGATGGCATCAACATGAGGAGAACAGGGAAGAATAATAGTAAGAACAGAGAGGACTGAGGATGAATAAAAGAATCATATAATGGACAAATGTCTAACTCTTTATGGAGCAAGAATATTTTAGTGTCCTCTCTATTCCTCCCTTCCTGGTCCTAAGAAAATGTCTTACTCCTAAGGAGAGCAAAAGGGTTGGCAAGTTTAACAATGCCCTCAAGGGTGATGAAATGTTGGTGTTTGACAGGACAAACATTTGGCCATCCAGTTCTCTGGTTTTGCTTTAACTGAGTTGCTCTTTTAGTGTCATCTCAAGTCTAGTGATCCACATACAGAACAAGATGAAATGACCATAAATGTAATTGCCTGGAGTGCACAGAAAAGAAAAAGTTTTCAGAGTAGCAGCCGTATTAATCTGTATTTGCAAAAAGAAAAGGAGTACTAGTGGCACCTTAGAGACTAACAAATTTATTTGAGCATAAGCTTTCGTGAGCTACAGCCCACTTCATCGGATGCATTCAGTGGAAAATACAGTGGGGAGATTTATATACGTCGAGAACGTGAAACTGTTTCATGTTCTCGACGTATATAAATCTCCCCACTGTATTTTCCACTGAATGCATCCGATGAAGTGGGCTGTAGCTCACGAAAGCTTATGCTCAAATAAATTTGTTAGTCTCTGAGGTGCACAAGTACTCCTTTTCTTTTTGAGAAAAGAAAAAGGATTCCTCAATGGGACTTTCATCCCAGAAACATAAATACTGCATCTAATCTTCAGTTGCTTATTCTGTAGGTTCTATTTAAGATGATGGTGAAGGTTTTTTGGAGTTTGTTACTGTTAATATCTGTGTGTAAGAGATGAAGCATCCTGCCACTACAGGGAGCTGTAAAGCAATGATGGTAGTATAGTGGGTTTAAGACACACACTGTCTCCCTCTCTCTCTCTCTCACGCACAGCTGAGGCATTGAGATCCAGAAGTAATGAAACAGAGAGGATACTGTATTCTGTCAGTCTTAGTTTTCTATATAGCACAGGGGTGGGCAATCTTTTTGGCCTGAGGGCCACATTGGGGTTGCAAAACTATATGGAGGGCCGGGTAGGGAAGCCAGTGCCTCCCCAAACAGCCCGGCCCCCACCCCTTATCTGCCCCCTCCTACTTCCCACCCCCTGACTGCCCCCCTCAGAACTCCCGACCCATCCAACTCCCCCCCGCTCCTTGTCCTCTGACTGCCCCCTCCCAGGACTCCCACCCCTAACCGCCCCACCGGGACCCCACCCCCCTGCTCCCTGTCTCCTGACTGCCCCGACTGCCATCAGCCTCCCCACCCCCTGAAAGGCCCCCTGGGACTCCCACGCCTATCCAACCCCCCCCGTTCCCCGTTTCCTGACTGCCCCCGCAGAACCTCCACCCCATCCAACCGCCCCCTGTCCCCTGATTGCCCTGCCCCCTATCCACACTCCTGCTCCCAACAGGCCCCCTGGGACTTCCATGCCTATCCAGCCGCCCCCCTGCCCTGTTTCCCGATTGCGCCCCCCCCCCCGAACCTGCACCCCATCCAACTGCCCCCTCTTCCTGTTCCCTAACTGTCCTCCCGGAACCTCCTGCTCCCCGTCCCTTATCATGCTGGAGCCAGCCACGCTGTCCAGCAGGAGTGGCGGGCCAGAGCGCTGGCGGTGCAGCACACTGAGGCTGTGGGGGAGAGGGAACAGCGGGGGAGGGGCTGGAGGCTAGCCTCCCCGGCCAGGAGCTCAGGGGCCAGGCAGGACGGTCCCGCGGGCCATAGTTTGCCCACCTCTGATATAGCACCTATTACTCTTCAATAATGTCATGTTATTTGTAAGGCTTTCCCCGCTTACTAAACTATATAACAGGGGTGGCCAAACTTACAGGCCCTCTGAGCCACATACGACAATCTTCACAAGTTTGAGAGCCAGGGCACACCTGCTGGGGCTTGGTGCTTTAGCCCCACTCCTGCAGAAACCCTGATTCCCGGCAGGTGCACCCGGCAGGGCTGAAGCCCTGAGACCCGCCCTGCCCCCGCTGGACAGAAGCCCATACCTCACCACTCCAGTGCAAGGCAGATGTCCTGAGCTCGCCTGCCAAGTCTGGTAGGCAAAGAATGCAGGGGATGTGGGGGGCTTGTGTGCTGCACTTTAATGGTAAGAGCCTCATGTGGCTCGCATGCCACAGTTTGGCCCTGCTATATAGGGCACTTCTGTGATTCCTGCCATCACAGTATCTGAATGTCTCACAATCCATAGTGTATTTATCCTCACAATACCCTGTGAGGTAGGGAAGTACTATTATCCTCATTTTGCAGGTGGGAAACCAAGGCATAGATGGACTAAATGACTTGCCCAAGGTCACACAGGAAAGCGATGGTAGAGCAGGGAAGTTCCCAAGTCCTAGGCTAGTGTCCTAACCACTGGACCATCCTTCCTCTCTGTGTCAGTGTGGATGTTTTAATATTTTGAGGAGAAAAAAGTCTATAATGAATGTACAAAGCAACTGATACATTTTGATTAAATTCTGATGCAGTCAAGAGCCACTGAAGATATGATGAGCCAGATCCCCAGTTAGCGTAAATCAGCATCCCTCCATTCAAATCAATGGATCAGCTGAGTGTCTGCCTGTATATGTAATAAAAGTCCATTACTACTTTCTCAATAGTTATACACTGAGATTATTTTGTCTTGGTGCTCATAACTGACCTATGTGTACCTTGTTAATTTCAAAGACATTCTGTGTAACAGTGCTTAAATATAAATGTTTTAAAGATTGTGGATTACCTTGTTAAGCAAGTCAGGCTTGTAAGTAATGTGGAGCTGATCCTTTGTGATGCTTACATGACCCAGAAACAAAGCAGCAGGCAGGAGATTACTACACTAAGTGAACAGTGTTTTGATATTTTCCTATAATAAAACCTATGAAGTTAACCTTTGAAGTAGAGTTAATTTATTTTCAGAATTGCAATGTTTTTTGTACGTATGCGTTTTAACCTATTTTTCCACTTCCCTTCTCTTGTCATCAGACAGTTTTTAGGCCAGGAGGACAGTAATGAGTAGAGAAATGAGCATTAGACGGTAAAGAGCCCTTGTGGAAAAGTCCTAGAAAATGACGGAAAATGATAGTCTTTTTTTAGAATTTTTAAAAGTCCAGGTCCTCTAGTTTTGTAGTTGCAGGGTCACAGTAAGGAAATGTTAAATAAATATAAAATATGCAGATTTGTTTATAATTTGGATGGATTTAATGCACAGAACCAGGAAGCTAATGTGTTGTTCAGTCTATCACTAGAGCTTTAATGATACTTACACTTCATCACTCACGGTGCTTGTCTTGATTTAACTGAACTTGGGTCCAAATAAAATTTTTGGCTCCCAGCACCTTCAGACTTTGAGGGCCTTTGAAATCTCAAACTGACCAGAATCAAAATTTGGCAATTGACCGATTTTTTTTTTTTTTTTTTGCAATGGACCAAACCATAACCCTGGATCTGCAAAACACCTTTGTGTTTTCAAAAATCATATCTAAATGTTGTGTCTTGTTTTCATCTCTACATTTAACAGGTTTATGACTTGGTTATGTACACATACTACAGGGATGAATTATCACAGAAGGGGAAATCTTAGAGTTGACAGTACAGTAGTTTCTCCTTACAAAGTTAATTTATACCATATATTCAATTAAACTAGTCACTGTATTTGAATTGACCTGAAATTCGGTGAATAGTTAGAGGCCAGTGTCCCTGTCTACATCGGTACATGTATAGGAATGCATACATTGCAGCTACGGGAGATGAATAGGGGGCCAGTGCTCTCTTGTATGTTAATTCACCATTAATTGTTCTAGCAATAACTTTACTGATTCATGAGTTCCATAAATTCGTTAGCCCTGCTGTTAATGAAGAGCCTAATGCAGTACATATACAATAGATCATTCCTTTATCTTTTAATGGTATCTGATACAGAAAACTTGACCATACTGAACTAAATTGGTAATGATGATTTGCACCATGACACGAACTAACTATGATTAAAAGTTCATGAATGAATATCTGTTATGTATGTACAGTATTATCACAGAGACCAAGTTAACAGTCTGTTGGCCATTCTGCAGACACTCAGAGCCAGATTTTTAAATGAAAGCGAGTAATCTTTGCGTTCCACAGTAGTGTAAAATGTCCTTTTAAAAATCTGTTTTGATTTTATTTGATCATTCCAGCCCCTAATCTTTTAAACTAAACAACTTCCTAGTAAAATGTGCAGTAAGCTTTTGGTTTAGTGTTGTACCCATTAAAAAGTCAGTATTACCAGCAAATGGCAGACACTGCTGTCTGGGAGCCAGGCCCACCAATGGGAGGCGGGGAGGCAAAGGGGGCAATTGCCCAGGGGCCTGGGCGATTTAAAAGGGCTCGGGGGGCTCTGGCCACTGCTGCTGCCATGGTAGCAATGGCCGGGAGCCCCGGGCCCTTTTAAATCGCCCGGGTGGGCTGCACGGCTCCTAGGCACATGTGGGGTGGTAGTGGCGGAGGCGAAGACAGCTGGGTGGGCATGTGGAAGGCCTGGGTGTCATAGGCGCCGAGTTTCTAATTGGCCAGGGGATGTCCCTCCCCCACCCCACACCCGGCTCTGCCCAGGCTCCACCCCCATGTCACCCTTTCCCCCAAGGCCCCACCCGTCCCTGCTTCTTCCCACCTCACCCCTTCCTGCTGGGATGCCAGTTATTTTCATAGATTTTTAAGGCCAGAAGGGATCATTATATCATCCAGTCTCATCTTCTCTATAACACAGGCTATAGAATTTTACCCAGTTATCCCAGTGCAATAAGTTAAGCTTACGATAGCAGACAGCTACAGTAGTTCAGATAACCTTGTATGATAACTCTTGATAAATTATTTTTTCAGTTGTGACCACTGTGCTTATCCAGCACAGTTAAGTAGTAAAGCAAACTCAAAGTGGGGAAAGAAGAAAATTCTCCCTGGAAGCTTTATTTTTTTCATAAACTTCTTACAAATATAAAGAACAAATGGCTTAGTTCAACATATTGAAGGCCTATTCGAAGTCACATTGATCAACATGAGGAAGCAAGAATGGAAGGAAAATTGCAAAGAAAAACATTAAAGTTTCAGTTTGGTCTAAGACTGTTTGCTATTTAGGGAGTAAAATAAAAAGTAGTAAAATTTTTGAAAACCAGTGTGTCATAGTACAGTGCAGGTTAAGTCAATTATTAATGCAAAGTAAAGGTTGAGAATTAGTGTTCTTTACAAAAGATCATTACATTACAGTTGTGAATTTCAATACTAAAGTCAGGTAAGTCTCAGTTACGTTTTGAGCACAATGCTCCTCCATGCTGTTCCTGCCCCCTTGTCTGCCAACTGTCTGCGTATGGGCCAGAGACCCTTCATATTGCAACATTTAATTCTTCTCCAGTTCTTCATCCAAGACTACTGTCCACCACTTTAGCACAGGTTGGAGATATCCATACTCTGAAATGGGTCCAGAAAAACTCAGACCCACCCTTCACTTACAGACTGGAGGTCACCACTGTTATGCTGATGTGGGCAAGAGAAGATCCCACCCCATAACAACTGCTGCCCATTCTTCTAATATAGCCAGGAATTATATCCTATCTAATACATCACAATGTGTTTACCAACTAGTATGTGGCAATACTCACAATCATGTGATCATGTAATGAAAGACCTTATTGTAATAATATTGACACAAGGCTGTAGCTGTCCAACACTGGGGAGACTGGAGGAGAGGCACTCCCTAACTATGAATAGCCTACATATTTTCCTTTCTAGTGTATGAGTGAACTGAAATGTCAACAAATGATGACTGTCATTCAAAACAAGAGGATTTCAGGTTTTTATTGCCAGCCCAGTTTACATGTTAAAAAAAATATTAAGAGCAGTAGTTAATTACCCACTCCACCGTTAGTAACTCCAAAGTGCTGAAATGCACAGGAAAAATTAATTTCCATCTCAGATAGCCATTCACACACAGCCCAAGGTCAGACACTAAGCTGTTTGTTCAAAAGACCCCATAATAAATGTGGAAAGTTTACTTTTGCTTGTAAGGCATCTAGTATTGAGAACACTAAACATGTGACACCTACCATCACTGGTTCACTGAACTCACTGGTAGTATGGGAAAACAGCCTCAGTGATATGAAAACCTCTCAGATGTTTTGGGGAAGCTCCAAAAGGTGTGTCCTCCAAACTTTCTGAAGTCTTCTCTCATGTTTCCATTCCCTTCCCCTCACACCTAACTTCTGTTCATCCAAAATACATACTCAAAAGTCATCCTCTTTGTCCAGACTTCTGATCATGTCTGTTCTTTCTTTCATCCTTCTTGCCATCTGCATCAAATTTAAGTTCCTTGTCCTCACCTTCAAAACCCTGCAAAATTAAGCTCTAAATTTGCATCTTTCCTCTCCCTTCATCCTATTCACTCCACCAAGCTTCATGACTAGCTGTTTCCTTCCTGTCATCTTCCTACGCTCCTCAGTGCCTTTCCCCCTGCAGCATTCCCATGCCTGGAACCCTTTTTCCTGACCCACTGCATCACACCTTCATCCTCTTTCACAAGTCCTGCCTTGAAACACACTTCTTCAGTGCGGGCTATAAATCATCTTCTTCCCCTCCAGTGAAGTAGTATGGTGTCTAGGTGTGTTTGGGACTTGGTTGAGGGCTAGCTGGCTGTAATTCAATCCAGACAAGATGGAGATTATGCTAGTGGAAGCAGTTGGAAATATTGGAGGAATTCATATTGGCACAACTAACTGGACGCGCATCACCACTGTTTGTAACACAAATGCAAGAAGCCTGGGAAACAAGCAGGGAGAACTGGAAGTCCTGGCACAGTCAAGGAATTACGATGTGATTGGAATAACAGAGACTTGATGGGATAACTCACATGACTGGAATACTGTCATGGATGGATAAACTGTTCAGGAAGGACAGGCAGGGCAGAAAAGGAGGGGGAGTTGCAATGTATGTAAGAGCAGTATGACTGCTCTGAGCACCGGTACAGAACTGCAGAAAAACCTGAGTGTCTGGATTAAGTTTAGAAGTGTGAGCAACGAGGGTGATGTCATGGTGGGAATCTGCTATAGACCACTAGACCAAGGTGATGAGGTGGACGAGGCTTTCTTCAGGCAACTAACAGAAGTTACTAGATTACAGGCCCTGGTTCTCATGGGGGACTTCAATCACCCCGGTATCTGCTGGGAGAGCAATACAGCGGTGCACAGACAATCCAGGAAGTTTTTGGAAAGTGTAGGGGACAATTTCCTGGTGCAAGTGCTGGAGGAACCAGATAGGGACACAGCTCTTCTCGACCTGTTGCTCACAAACAGGGAAGTATTAGCAGGGGAAGCAAAAGTGGATGGGAACCTGGGAGGCAGTGACCATCAGATGGTCAAGTTCAGGATCCTGACACAAAGGAGAAAGGAGAGCAGCAGAATATGGACCCTGGACTTCAGAAAAGCAGATTTTGACTCCCTCAGGGAACTGATGGGCAGGATCCCCTGGGAGAATAACATGAGGGAGAAAGGATTCCAGGAGAGCTGGCTGTATTTTAAAGAATCCTTATTGAGGTTACAGGAACAAACCATCCCAATGTGTAGAAAAAATAGTAAATATGGCAGGCGACCAGCTTGGCTTAACAGTGAAATCCTTGCTGATCTTAAACACAAAAAAGCAGCTTACAAGAAGTGGAAGATTGGACAAATGACCAGGGAGGAGTATAAACATATTGCTAGGCATGTAGGAGTGAAATCAGAAAGGCCAAATCACACCTGGAGTTTCAGCTAGCAGGGGACGTTAAGAGTAACAAGAAGAGTTTCTACAGGTATGTTAGCAACAAGAAGGTGGTCAGGGAAAGTGTGGCCTCTTACTGAATGTGGGAGGCAACCTAGTGACAGAGGATGTGGAAAAAGCTAATGTACTCAATGCTTTCTTTGCCTCTGTCTTCACGACAAGGTCAGATTCCAGACTACTGCACTGGGCAGCACAGTAAGGGGAGGAGGTGACCAGCGCTCTGTGGAGAAAGAAGTGGTTCAGGACTGTTTAGAAAAGCTGGATGAGCACAAGACCCTGGGGCCGGATGCACTGCATCAGAGGGTGCTAAAGGAGTTGGTGGATGTGATTGCAGAGCCATTGGCCATTATCTTTGAAAACTCATGGTGATCGGGGGAGGTCCCAAATGATTGGAAAAAGGCTAATGTAGTGCCCATCTTTAAAAAAGGGAAGGAGGAGGATCCTGGGAACTACAGGCCAGTCAGCCTCACCTCAGTCCCTGGAAAAATCATGGAGCAGGTCCTCAAGGAATCAATTTGGAAGCACTTAGAGGAGAGGAAAGTGATCAGGAACAGTCAGCATGGATTCACCAAGGGCAAGTCATGCATGACTAACCTAATTGCCTTCTATGACGAGATAACTGGCTCTGTAGATGAGGGGAAAGAAGTGGATGTGTTTTTCCTTGACTTTAGCAAAGCTTTTGATACGATCTTTAACTTGCTGGCAACAATACTGTGGGAGAAGTATGGGCTGGATGAATGGACTATAAAGTGGATAGAAAGCTGGCTAGATCACCGGGCTCAATGTGTAGTGATCAATGGCTCCATATCTAGTTGGCAGCCGGTATCAAGCACAGTGCCCCAAGGGTCAGTCCTGGGGCCGGTTTTGTTCAATATCTTTAATAATCTGGAGGATGGTGTGGATTGCACCCTCAGCAAGTTTGCAGATGACGCTAAACTGGGAGGAGTGGTAGATACACTGGAGGGTAGGGATAGGATACAGAGGGACCTAGACAAATTAGAAGGTTGGGCCAAAAGAAATCTGAGTTTCAACAAGGACAAGTGCAGAGTCCTGCACTTAGGAAGGAAGAATCCCATGCACTGCTACAGACTGGGGACCGAGTGGCTAGGCAGCAGTTCTGCAGAAAAGGACCTAGGAGTTATGGTGGACGAGAAGCTGGATATGAATCAATAGTGTGCTCTTGTTGCCAAGAAGGCTAACGGCATTTGGGGCTGTATAAGTAGGAGCATTGCCAGCAGATCGAGGGATGTGATCATTCCCCTGTATTTGGCATTGGTGAGGCCTCATCTGGAGTACTGTGTCCAGTTTTGGGCCCCACACTACAAGAAGGATGTGGAAAAATTGGAAAGAGTCCAGCGGAGGGCAACAAAAATGATTAGGGGGCTGGAGCACTTGACTTATGAGGAGATGCTGAGAGAACTGGGATTATTTAGTCTGCAGAAGAGAAGAATGAAGGGGAATTTGATAGCTGCTTTCAACTACCTGAAAGCAGGTTCCAAAGAGGGTGGATCTAGACTGTTCTCAGTGGTACCAGATGACAGAACGAGGAGTAATGGTCTCAAGTGGCAGTGGGGAAGGTCTAGGTTGGATATTAGGAAAATCTTTTTCACAAGGAGGGTTGTGAAGCGCTGGAATGGGTTACCTAGGGAGGTGGTGGAATCTCCTTCCTTAATGGTTTTTAAGGCCCAGCTTGACAAAGCCCTGGCTGGGATGCTTTAGTTGGGGATTGGTCCTGCTTTGAGCAGGGGGGTGGACTAGATGACCTCCTGAGGTCCCTTACACCCCTGAGAGTCTATGATTCTAACACAGGTGGACCGTTTCCATGTGGTGGTAGGCCCTGAGCTGTTCCAGTGTACTCAGATAGTGACTACGGCCCCCAGCATTTTTTTAACCTCTCTGTATCGGATGAGAGGAAAGTTATGTTTTTCTCTTCAGTATAGATCTTGCTGCAATTATCCATGCCTTTGTCACCCTGAGATTACATTACCATGATACGCTCTACGTGGGGCTGTACTTTGAGACCATTCAGAAACTGAAGCCAGTGTAGAACACAGTAACCAACCTTTTAGTAGAGTTTCATGCTGGGAGCATGTTACATTAACGTACCAAGATCTGCACTAGCTGTCTGTAAACTTCTGGAGGGTAATCAGGGTGGTGTTGGTGTTAACCTGTAAAGCTGTAAATGATTTGGGACCTGGCTCCTTGGGTCAGGAGAGAAGGCACAGTGCTTTTGTTAGCTGTACAAGCATCCAGCTGGGAATGAATCTGCTTAGGCTTCTGGAAATGTCTAGTTCCCAGTGAGCATGCTCAGAGGCTTGACACAGACATTAACATAGTCACTTCCATATTTACATTTCATCTTCTCATTAGTAGTCACTCCCCATGCTGGTAATGACACACTTCCTTACACCTACCTTTGCTGATGTTTGAGGTTCTTTGATTTGTCGATCTCTGTTGTGAGCCAAGGGATGAAGTTTAGCTTACCCTCTAATGGCCAGCAATAAATAGGCCTCTGGATTTCAAGGGTGCCCCAGTGTGATAGATATGCCCAGTAGAAACTTTAAAAACTGCTGAATGTGTGACAACCAGATATGAACATAATTAGTGGGATTAGAAAACAGAGTTAGGCTGACGTACTTTTTGAATTTTTCTGGTTCTGGTTTGGGGAAAATGCTGAAAATTTTTGAGTTTCCAACTTAACTGAACTAATTCACACTTTGTCCTTTCTTGCTGTATCAGAAATAGCAACATAAGACCTTTTCAACATTTACTTGCTATATTTGTCTGTGGTATTTTTCATTGTTAGATGTAATAATGTTTGTTTCTCTTTTTTATGTCCTTTTGTCAAGCTGATTTAAGAAGATACAAAAGCAGCAACCCTTTCATGAAAACAGGGCTTCATTGGAAACTAGCTGACATCAACTAAATTGAGTTTCATCTTGTTTAAAAATGTTGATAAATTGATCTGCTTAGCACATTGCTCTGCTCATGTATGCTCTGTACTTTGCACTGTGGAGCTGCTTTTTTTTTTTTTTATGGATGCAAAACCATCTTGAGCAAATCTAGGGGAAGTGGTTTCTCATTCAAGCCTCTTTTATTGAACAGATCTCGTGCAAATGATTTGTTTAAAACATTGCTATCTAGTAGCTTTGACAGGACTTTGCTGCTGCATGTATGTGAACTTTGAACCTAAAATTTTCTTTCCAGGTACTATAAATGTAAGGCTTGATTTACATTTGTTTTTCTTGCAAATTAGGAAGTGCTTAAAACATAGGCAGCTCTCCATCCAGCTACCACAGACTCTATGTAAAGGCAATGTGGAAAAAGCCACAAGGAGCAAAGAACCAGTAGAGAGAGAGAGAAGGGTTTGGAAGTTTAACAGACCTCTTTACAGCCAACAGACTAAGACTGTTGTTCCACGCTGTATCTTATTCAAATATTTAAGACAACAGTTTATGCCCATTTAATGTCTGGTTTCTCCCTTAAATATCTATATTAGGTAGATAATTTTAAGCTTCCCTCTGCCAATTACTCTTTGGGCCTTGCCAAGTCATGTTCTTGACCTTGGGCAGTTTTAGTAACCAATCATAGGGTTTTGAAAGGAGCTATAATTTGTGTGGTTTTGATAAATGCCTGTGACATCCAAAAGGCATTGAAAACAGTCCAGTCAGGATGTCCTGTTAGGGCCATTGAGGTAGTTCTGCTCCTCTATTGGCCAATAGAAACAAGAGGGCAAACTGAAGAGCCCCAACAGCCAATGAATCTATTTGTTCTCTACACTCTGTTGTAGCCAATTAGTTTCTTTGTTGGCCAGAGCTTCCAGTCAGTGCTCGCTCTTTTGTGGATATATTTTCAGCTGTGCTTGGCCTGTTAAATGCAAGTACATTGGGTAGGACTACTATAAATAGAGTTTGTGTGTGTGTGTGTGTGTTTCTGTGGAGCATGAGTAGGATCTGAAAAATAGAGGCTTAAAACAGAATTGCCATCCCAGCTGCCTTTTCTGTAAGCAGAGACCTTACACTAGAGGGTTTCCGTTTGTGGATCCAATAGGCCACAACTTAAATGTAACTTAACAGGCTAGAACCAAAAGGCAATGAGGTACTGGTAATATTTGACAGGGAGTTGAGGGGAAGCAACAGTAGCTGCTGGTACCGTCTCTGGCCTCCCCTACTTCCAGTGCTGCAGTCAAACTTGCCAAGGCCAAGCAGGATCACCTAGTGTCACATCCTGATGGGCCTACCATAATCTGTTTCTTTCTCTCTTTGCCTCCCTCCCTTTTTTAGGGTTTTCTCCTGCTATTGCTCAGTGTCATGTCAGATCATCTTCTGCATATAGTCAACAATAGCGAAGTTCCTTAGTGGACTTCATGGAGTCTCTACTCTTGAGACCTTATGTTTAGGTCTGAATAGGTCACAACCTTCAAACACTGTTCCAAGAGGTTGGTTGCTTTGATTTATTAAACTCTTGTTGGCACAGAACAGGAATACTATAAATGACAGAGAAGGTGTATTGATGTCTTGTCTGCAGGAAAGGGCATCTTCCCCCTGTCAGTAGGTTGGGACACCAGGCCCACTCCACCTCACTTAATGATTTAACAGCCCCCGGCCCAGTGGGAAGCTAATCTCACCCCTGCTGCTACAACACACCCCCTGAAGTTGTAGTCTTATGAAGCACAGAATAGCAACTGAATAAGAGCAAACATTTGTGTTCAGGTTCATACCCTGGAAAAGTGACTTGCACCATTGCTCTTAAAAGTGCAAACTCCCCACAGACAGACTAGTATGCATCTGTGAAATACACAGTGCAATTTGGAACTCTATAACAAAATAAACCAGATATTATTTTATTTGTCCTACAATAGCACCTAGAGGTCCCAAAAGAGATTGGGGCGAGGTGGTGTAGAAACACATAGCTTCTGTCTTGAAGACCTTATAGTCTCAACAGACAAGACAGATGAAGCATGGGAAAAAGTGTTGTTATCCCCATTTGACAGGTGGGGAATTGAGGCACAGAGACCCTAAATGGTTTGCTCAAGATAACACAGGAAGTTGGTGACAGCTAGGCATTGAATCCAAGTCTCCTAAATCCCAGGCTGGCATCAGAACTTCAAGATCATCCTATCTTTCAACCCTGCAGAATGAAGTCCTCTGTTTATCCAGTTCCTTTTATATCATATCCGTGAACTGGAAGAGAAATGGGGCTTGGGTAGTGGTAATCTGCTGTTGGATAGGACAGGGCGAAAAGATTGTCACTTCAGAACTGAAGTTCATGTAGGCGTATAAGTAACAGTCAGTCACTTTAATTAAACACAGTCAGTTAGGTTAAGCACCTGTCTTGGTGCTGTTTGTCTGAAGGTCAAATTCTAAAAGGCAGCAGTGGGAGAAAAAAGTTGCCAGACAAATGTGTGGAAAAAAGTTTCTCTCTCTCCCGCCCCCCACTTTGATCAAAGTGAATACTGACCAAATTATCAGGCTTAGAACTACCAATTTTTCAGATGTAGTTAACTGAAACAAAGGCAAGTTATATCTGCTTTGTATACCTTCTTCCTACTAACCTTGTATATTTCAGTATTGTTTTATTTCTGTGTTCTATTAGTTACTTTAATCTTCCAGTTGTATATCTGGTTTATATCTGTTTTATTCAGTTAACATGTTCCCACTAAACTGGTGAACATGATCAAGATCTTAGATTTACCAACTGGACCTTTTCTTTTATAAATTAGTAAGTTTTAGTGATATTTTTACCCTCTCAAACGCTCTCAGTTCCTGTAGCAAAAAATGAATTTTATAATAGGGAAATGAAAGCGACAGTGTGTGAGTCTCAATCTAGAAGGACCCACAAGACAATAAACCTGCTAAGTTCCAGAGTGATAGTGTTATGATGTTCCACCTGTTTCTTTAATTACTAGAATTTGCTAAACCCTATCAGCTGCCTCTGAAGCTCTGAGAGAACAGGAAGTGCTGATCTGGTCGGAATTATGCTTCTTTTCAGACTTGTGCCAGGGTTGTGTAGAGAATCACATTTCCCCTTAGCATTGTTCATCCACAGATATGTAGGTCAGTTGTGTTCCAGACTTGCCTTGAAGACCAGAAGTAACCTGCGTAGGGTCTTTTTAATCTACAAAACCCTTTCACATTTCTCCCTTTCATTGCTTTACGAACAGAGTTCAATGAGTTTTTAGTGACATTTTCACTTCTTGGCATGTAATAATGTTACAGATCTTGTACATAGTGTATTTTATTATATAGGGATTAATTTATTTACTTTCTTACATGTATGCTGCTATTCAGCACCAGTTAAAGTGGCAGTTATTTTATTGCTCATTCAAAAAAAATTGTAGGATAAATCTTGCAAAACAATAATTCTCCTGAGAGACTGGCCATATCTGATCCAAAACAGGCAGCTTTGAGCTTTCTGTTTTGGAGAAGTAAAAGTATTCTAGAACTGGGTTCAGAAGTGAACCTCTGAGCCACCAGAAAAGTTGAAGGGGTTTGGATTCAAGATTCCCATTTTGGTCCAACTTCAATCTAATATACAGGATGTGCAATAAGGTGAATTACTCTTGCTATGGGATCTTAATTTTGCATTTCCAGACTGTTTGCAGTCATATTTACAACCTTGATGTTACATTAGTGTAGCTTTTGGCATTCAATTCATACTTCCATCATCACAAACAATTGCTACACAGAGAAAACCAATTGTGCTCTCTCTCTTTTTTCTTTCCTCCCCCCTCCGCCCCCTTTAATAATCTGTCTTGGGACCACTGCTTCTTCGATAACCTCTTCACTTTTGAACTGCTCTCATTTTCTCTTATTTTTGGCAACTGTCATGCTGACTCTTCTCTTGTTTGCCGGCTTACTCCTCTCAGTTTCGCAGGACAAGCTGAAAATAAAACTTAACAACTACTGTTGTTCTTTTGAGATTAGTAGGATGGGATCTTCTTCTCTTGAGAACTAGATCAAAAGAAAGGGAAGGAGAGAGAAGACCAGAACATTCAGACAGTGACAAAGTTGAGAAAAATGATTCCCAGCATGTCATACATTGGTTTGAGGCTTTTTTGTTTAATTGGCTGCTAGGCAGGATTTCACTAAAATGTTAGTGCCACCACAATGTGAGAAGCTTAATTCTGTTTTTAAGCCATTTAGCAAGCGTAGTCAGCTCCTGAATATTCCTATTTATATCAGAATTTCCTCAGGCTACTAGCCATAAATGAGCCACTAGTTTTATTGTACTTTTTTTTTTTTTTTTGGCTGACCTATCTGTCCCCATGGTCCCAGTAACCCCTTCCATATAAACTGTATTTCACTGCTGTGGACACCTGTTAGCCAGGGCACAGCTGAGCTGGCTCCTAATACTCCCAAATCTCTGATAATACCGCAGTTAAATCTCTCTTCTAACTTTTTTTAAAGCCGTGGTTGGACTTTGCTCCCATTTACCAGCCTGAAGCAAAGGCTTCTGCTCAGTAGTAATGTGAGAAACCTTTGCTCCAAGGGAGTTTGTTGATTTTGAGGGCTGGCCTCTGTGATTTTTGTGGAGCCCTATTCCAAGTAACCGGTGCAGGTCTGTATCCAGTAACCCTGCCCACCAGTGACTGCATTCCTCTCTCCTCCTTTGCATACCCATGAGGAAAGATGGCCCAGTGGCTAGGGCTCCAACCTGCTATTAGTCAGGAAATGCAGGTTCAATTTTTAGCTCTGCCATGGACTTCCCGTGTGACTGTGTACGAATCACTTAACTCTCTCTCCGTCTCAGTTCCCATCTGAAAATGGGGATAGCAATGCTAACCCGGGTGTTGTGGGGAGAAATCCATTAAAGATTGTGTTGTGCTCAGATACTATTGTAATGGGGGCCATACAAGTACCTAAGACGGATGTGTGATTTTTTTCACCTATTTGTGCAGTGGTACCCTGACGCTGCTCCTCACTGCCATGGCCAGTATCGGGGTATGGATGTGAAGTGCATCTTACCACCTGGAGAGAAATGCAGCTATGTGAGTCAGTCTCCCCATTGACACCAGAGCCAGACAGGACTGAGGGTGAGCAACTAGCGGTCACCGGGAGAGTAGCTGGGTGAAGTCAGTTCACGACTCAGGCAGTCATAGGCGCCAGCTTTCTCCAGGCCCAGAGGATGCTCAACCCCCCACTCTGCCCCAAGGCCCACCTCCACCCCACCCTTCTCCCAAGTCCTCACCCCCGCCCCACCTCTTCCCATCCAGTTACACCCCACCCCCAAGTGCACCACATCCTCACTACTCCCCCTTCCTCCCAGAGCCTCCTTCATGCTGCAAAACAGCTGATCACAGTGGGTAGTAGGTGGAGGGGAGGAGCTGACTGCCGGTGGATGCTAAGCACCAGCTAATTTTCCATGCGTCCTCCAGCCCTGGAGCAACCATGGAGTTGGTGCCTATGCAGGCAGTACAGTCTTCTTGCTAATGGCCCAATGAGTATTGAAGTTGTATCCACAGTGGAACAGTCTTTGGGTGAGAGAAAGAGAATGGGAATAACTGCAGCCCACTGGTTAGGCTCCAGTCTGGGAGACCCAGACTCCAGTCCCTCTGCTGCAATGACTCTTTATTTATCCAGCATCAACAGCAGAGAGTGAGGGAGCCCCACATTAGAATATCCCACAGCTCAGTGGTGAAAGCACTTGCTTGAGAGGTGGGCGATCCTTGTGTAAATCCTCTCTCCCCCTCAGGAAGAGGGGGGAATGGAACCCTAGTCTCCCATATCCCAGGCGAGTGCTCTAACCGCTGGGCTAAAAGTTATACCACTGCCATGTCCTCTGGCTGGATTTGAAAGGGGTCCAATCTGCTCTGGGTACTCAGAGGCCTCCCATGAGATCGGGCACCCCATGTGAGTTATGCAGCAGAATGCCTATCTTCTCCTGGTTCACCAGGACTGAGGCAGGAGATGGCTGTCCAGACACTCAGAGGAAGGCAGCAATGCGCATGCTCTGAGGCAGAAACATAGGCACCTAGGGAACTTTTAGCCTGAAAACTTAAGCGCTGAGCGAATTTAGGGTCCTACTGGGTTTGGCATGAGTTTTGTAGATTGTGTGGAGCCAAAACTGGGATTTATTTAGTAGTTATGCACCTACATGACTTGCTTATTAGGAGCTAATAGCCTGACTGTTGGTTTTAAATCAAACCTGGGTTTCAGAGGAGGCAGGCAATCAAAAATATTTATAGGTTATAATCTTGTTTGATAGGCCCATGCAGCGCCCGTTTGCTTTAATTAGCTGTAATGTGGGAGTTAAGCTCTAGCAATTAGGGTAGAAACAGTCAAAAAACTTCGACTTCTTACCCAAAAAATGCTGGTGGTTTAAAAAAAAGTCCTATTTTTGGAAGAAAACTTTGCTCCTGTGTTGAAATCTCATCCTCTAAGTTCCAGCCAGTTTGGGATTTTTCTCCTTAAATTAGGATTTAGAGTAAAACCCTGGAAGAAATAGGGTGCTGACTTCACCTACTGCGGTGTGAATGGTGCCCCTCAATTATATTACAGCACTTGTAAACTTTAGGAAAGGGACCAACTGTGATCATAAATATCTTTCCTTGGCATATAACACTGAATATGGCTCTGTTCACATGAGCCACCCTCCACATGATCCTCCGGTTGCTCACAATGCTAAGCATTTATAAGCCAGTTGGCTTTATGTTAATGAATTCCCTAGCCATTCACAAAGAGCAACAATCACCTCAATTAAAGTGCAGACTCTGGAAAGCATGAGCATTTATTGAAAGCGACATCTACATATGAAACTTTAACATGTTAACAATAGGACATAAGAGCAACTCTTTCAATGGTAATAGTTATCTGTTTTAGGTTGGGCATGGGGGAATTGTTTGCTTTGGGATTTATTTATGACTAGTGCTAATTTCTAGTGTTTTACTTCCTCCTCCCCTAATGTTAATTCAGTGTCCCACACCAGCTGGGTCACATAACATGCTTTACACAAGCATGTAAGAGGTTAAAGCTTAGGAGAAACCTTGCTGCCTTGGGTACAACTCAGGGAGGAGCTGAGGTTGTTGTGAATGGTCATACGAACCATAGGATCAGAAGGGATCACAAGAGTCACTACTCTAACCCCCTGCCAAGATGGAGGATTTGTTGTATCTAAACCATCCATCCATCCAAACCAACCCACCATCAAGTTTGCAAGTGGTGTAATATAACTGAGTGGCACCATTCACACTGCAGTAGATAAAGTTATGATCATCATCAGAGCTGTACCTCTCCATTGGAGGGAAGAATCTGGCCTAATGCAATCTTTGTGCGTGCCCCGGTTATCTCTCACTTTGCTTACTATATCTTATGAAGAGGTCCTTATTAACCTTTCTATAGGATTTTAAAACCAGACTATGACATTTATTAGCAGGGATGTAATTCTCTATTTTAAATTATTTATTTAAATATTGCCTGGAAAGAGTCTTATTCTTTAACTCTATAAGCTTTTAAAGCAATTTCCTTAGGAACTTTTTGGTTTAATTCTTATTAAATTCTATTAGGAATCTATTTCCCATTAAAGGTAACCTTTTTGTCTCTGAGCGCCTGGCCTCTTACCTCTCCAGCATGTCCAAAGTGGTGCTGATGGTCATCCTCCTGACACTCTGCTCTGACATGGACTCTCCCCTGTCCTGCTTTGAGTACTGTCTGACATTAACTACATGAAATTCATGATCCCTGTCCTACCCTGCAAGTCCTACAGTTTTCCCCCCACCTACAGCTCAGATCTCATTTCCTTCCATCCCCCTGCCTTTTGTCCTTCCACCTTGTGGCAGGGCATGGGTATAAACCCCTTGGATGCCCTGCTGAAGGGGTGGCTCCTCCCCTGCTTCCTGGCAGAGCAGCTTCGGTGCAGGGGCCCAGACACTCAGCAAGGAGCTCAGCTGCAGACCCTAACAAGGGCAGGCTCAGGTGGATCAGCTGAGCCAAGTGGAGCCAGCTGGGCTGGTGCCTGGGAGGAGATACAAGCCCAGGGAAAGACTCAGTGAGGAGGCTAGTGAGGGGAGAAGACAAGGGGATTGTAGTTCTGTCTCTACCGACTGCAGGAAGCCTTAGGGGCCAGAAGACCCAGAGAAGGGTCAGGGTGGGGGAATTGGGGCTGCACTAAGCACTGTAAATAAAAATATATGGGTGAAACAACTGAAAGAGGCGTTGGGATCCCTTCTTTGACCAGCCTAAGCACAAGAGCGCAGGGAACCTGTGTGGACCCTGTGACGCACCTTAAGGTACTTTTTCTCACTGTGCTCCTGTGCCTCCTAGGCCGTCCATCTTCACCTGCCAAGCATCCTCTTTCCTCCTTGAAACCTCTCCTTAAAGCCCACTTCTTCAAGCAATCCTGTCTGTCTTCATCTTCCCCCTCCTGAACTGTTGCCTATGTCTTATCTTGTGTGTTCTGTCTTACTTCCACTGTAGGCTTGCCAGGACAATGAACATTTTTCAATATGTGTAAACCTTCAGGATGAAATCCTGCCACTGACTTAAGTGAGGGATAAGGTTTCATCCCTAGTATTATAGAAGTGATTATTGGTAGTAATATACTTGATCATGTGCAGATTTGAGGTCAGGGTGGCTCAGTGATTTAAGGTATATGTGTTGGGTGCGGGGGAATTAGCTTGTGTTGAATGATTGGATTAAGGGATGGGTGAAAAAATGTTCTTCTGCAATTTGAAATGGCCCTTAATCTTGTGCCCTTCCTTTAGGGGAGAAAAGGAGGCCTTTTAGAAAACACACTGTGGTTACACCATGATCATTTTAAGTCATTGGACTTGCCCTGGTGTAACTGGGAGGAGAATTTGGCCCTGATTGTCTCATTCTTCTCTCATGGCCACATACACAGTAGAAGTAGTCTTATGAAGTATAACTAAATATTTGTAAAATTCATATACGGTGTTAAATTGGTCAGTGACAGAGGTAGGACAAGAAATCCAACCTTCCAGCCTTCGGTCCTCCAGATAATCCCTATCATCTACCTCCTTTCTTCTCCTGGTTGAAATTTCATTTGCATTTTAGGTTTGTGTAACTGCTGAAATTTCTTGAGTTTTTCAAACTCAAATAATTAAACTTCATAAAAAAATCTGTGATAAATATTTTGCACCACTCTTAAAACAGCCCAGCATTAATTTAAAATCCTGGAATAACGAACGAATAGAAAGTCAGTATTTGTCTTAATGCTGGTGAAGTTCACTTATCTCTCTTACACACAACCCACCCATGTTAAAAGAACATTATTAAGCTTCAGTGCTCAAACGTTAGCAAATGCCAGAATTAAGGTTCTGTTTAACCTTAATTCAGCCCCTTGTGCATATGTGTTGACACTGTCTCTTATTTCCTGATCACATACTATTTTCCCCCACAGGAGTCCTGCTTCTATCAGTGCATGCAGCTGCACTTAATGAGCAGCTATTCAAGGTTTTGTTTTCTCCTCATTGTTCACTGTGTGTCCCCTGGCCTTATTTACTACACACTGATCAAATCCTGCTCTGAAGACAGAATTATTAATTTCCTAATGGGACTTTCTAGGATATGCATCACTACAGTATCTGAGAGCATCATGAACATTAATGAATGTATTTCCCCAACACTCCTGTGAGAGAAGGGGGCTTTATTATCCCTGTTTTATAGTTGGGTAACCGAGGCAAAGGCACACTAAGGAAAGAAGTGTACACTAATTTTGGGTACCCAGTTTGAGACAACTAGGACCTGACTTTTCAGAATACTTAGCCTTCTATAGTATTTTATATTGGATACATTCATGGAGGAGAGGTCTATCAATGGCTATTAGCCAAGATGGTCAGTGACACAACCCCATGCTCGGTGTGTCCCTAAGCCTCTGACTGCCAGAAGCTGGGAGCGGACAACAGGGCATGGATTTCTCGATAATTGCCTCATTCTGTTAATTCCCTCTAAAGCAGGTGGCATTGGCCACTGTTGGGATATGGGGCTAGATGGACCATTGGTCTGATCCTGTGTGGCTGTTTATATGTTCAAAGCACTGCTCCTAATGACTTCAGTTGCAGTTGAGCCTGCTCAGCACTTTTTCCATCAGACTTCCAGGGTAAGAAGTTGGATACCCAGAAAATTAGGAACACAATCAGTGACCACCTGTGAAAAGTTTGGTTAAGTGACTTGCCCAGCATTACATAGGAACTCACTGGCAGAGGCAGGGATAGAATCCAATTCCCCAGGGCAGCATTCATAAGACCCACCTTTCTCTTTCTGCCTGATTCATTACACACCTTTCAGCTTCTGCAACAAATGAAGTGGACATCCTACAGGCAACAGCCTCCTTTGCCGTGCAGCCCTGATTCGCCCTCAAGGCAGGTCCATTCTGTGCACTGAATAAGGTAGATGTCCCATGGAAAAAATGTGATCATGTAACTAAAGATTCTCATAATGCAGTCTGTAGTCCACATTATGCAGTCCTATCCAATCTCTCTCTCCTCCCACGCTGATGCAGTCTCCACTGACCCCGCTCACATTTCCTGTCCTCACTGGCTCCCAGTTCTAGTCTCTCTCTCTCTCTCTCTCTCTCTCCCTCCCCCTCCCCAAGCTCGTCATCCAATCCCAGTGTCCATCCCCTCTACCTGATTCCTTGTTCCAGTCTCTTTGCACACACAGTCCCAGTTCTCCCATACCAGACCCTTGTCAGAGGAGTCTCCCCTTGCCCCACCTCCTTCCCCAAGCCCCCTTGGCTCCCAGTATCCCTGTTACCCCAAGTCCCAGTTTCTTTCTCTCCCATCCCCACTGCCAGCCTCCAGTTCCGATCTTCCTCCTCATCCTCTTCAGTCTGCCTCTTGGCTAGGTGCCGACTTTGTGGGTGCTCCAGCACTGGAGCACCCACGGGGAGAAATTGGTAGGTGCTCTACCCACTGGCAGCTCCCCAACCTGCCCCCCCACCCCAGCTCACCTCTGCCTCCTCCTCTGAGCGTGCCACCGCGTCCTGCTTCTCCCCACTCCCTCCCAGCGCTTGTGCCACAAAACAGCTGTTCCGCCAGTAAGCACTGGGAGGGAGCGGGGAGGAGGAGGAGGAGTGCGGCGCGCTGGGTGAAGAGGCAGGGCCAGGGCGTGGATTTGGAGAGGGGCCTAATAGGGGTAAGGAGAGGTGGAGTTGGGGCGGGACGGGGGCATGAGCACCCATCGATGCCTGTGGGCTCTTGTCCCCTCTGCATTTGAATCAGGAGTCTTATCCTCTGTCCTGCTTGGGCCCAGCTGGATGTCATTGAGAGTACAGGAGAGACTGGCTCCCTGCTCTCTGTTCTGGTACAGCCAGAGTGGCCAGGAATTGGAATTGCAGGGAAATTTTTTCTCAGCCCCAGGCTGGACCATGCTCAATGCAAACTGACTCTTCAGAAGGAATATAAGCTGTGAAGCTCTAGCAAGTATCTACTGAGCACGTGCAATTGGTGATTTTTCAAAGGCTTATAACTAGGTCAAATATGGGTGGATTTTCACAGGAGCAAAAGGCACAAAGGCCACCCTCTTGCCAAATTACAAAACCCACCTCCAAAGCACAGGGGCACGTGGGAGCTTCTTGAAGAAAAGGGTGCCAGAACTTAATGTGGGCAAAACAATGTGTTTTCCCCTAACCTCCTTTTCTGAAATAACTGAACCATTTTGGCTGAGATTTTCCAGATATAAAAATTGTATTAAAGCTAATGTTAAAATTATATAATACACAGGTTGAGAAGTGTCTGTACATCTGGGTATAGTGCTTAGATTATCCACAAATACAAAGTTTGTTTTTAAAGTCATAAGATACATATTGTTCATAATCAGCAGTAACCCAAATTTAGGTGAGTAAATTTAAGATTACAGTTTAGATATTAGTATCCAAGTATTCGGATATATCACTCATGAAAAGTTATGCAGAGAATTGGTTGTGGAAAGCAAAACGTATCAATGAGTGAAAATTGTCCCTCAGTAATTGAGAATTTAGGGTAGGTTGTCCATTTAGAAAATACAATCCATGAGGAAAGTATTTCAGTTACTTTCCCCACTGCGCTTCTCATCAGCACTCCAGCTCATCCCTCCTGGTATTGCCGATGTCCAGTGATGTGTGTTATTTAGTTGTCCTTGACCTTCTGATGGCATCTGACACCAGGAGTTGCCACGTCAGCTGACACGCAGCATGGTAATGATTCAGTGAATCAGAATGATTCAAGTTTTGCAAAGTAATAAGCAACTGAAAACAGGAGGTGTCAGGCTATCTTAAAAACAGGTTGTGCTACCAGCCCTGTTTAAAGTATTTTTTTTGTATTTGACCCTATATTAACATGGCTATTTACAGCTTTCTAATCTAAGTCATTTACAATAAAGCCAAGGTTCACTGTTTTGAAATAGCTTTATTAGTCACACTACCATAATAAAATTTGCTGTGAGACTATTGTTGCTGGTTCAGGTAAAGCTAGAGTCTGACATGTCATAAAGATAATATACACATTCAGATTCATGAAAAGCTGTGCAAAGATGCTTGCACTGAATGTCTGGCATAAAATACTCTGTGCCAAATTTTCAAACAGCATCAAGGATGCAGCAACAAAATTTGCATGTCTGAGACATGATTAGTGCATGTTAGGTACTTGTACCTGTGAGCACCTACTGATGTGGGGAGATGCCCATTTTTATTGAAATTTGTATTTTGAGAATAGATGTGGCAATATTCTTGCATGTATTTCATGGGTATAATGTAGACATCTATATTTGAAAATGTAGCTCTCAGTTATACTTTCTTAGCTTACTAGGTCCTTTGGTTTTTTAATATTTTTTTTTTAAATTTTTTTGTGTGGCTCTGTACCATTTTTACATGCTGCCTCCTGTGTTAGGAAAACCTGCACACCTTTGACATGTCAATCTCCTTGTTCAAATCGGTTTTCAAAATTTCTATTAATCCTTGTTATGCTGATTTTATTATTCTTATTGCCTCTCTCTCTCTTTCTCTCCCCCAAGTCTGAATTGCTTCTATGCATGGGCGGCGGGTGAGCCCCTACTTTGGGGAGGCTAGCCCGCCAGCCCCACCCCTTCTGCCTGAGGCCTGGCCCCCGCATACCGGAGCCCCAACCCCCCCGCATAACAGGAGGAGCCCTGAGGGGCCCCCCTGCGACCAGAGGCGCCCCGGCTCTCCCACTGCAGCTACCCGGGGCCAGCCCCAGCCCTGGGCCAAGCGCCACGCCAGGCTGCTCCTGCCGTGAGAGGCCGGGCTGCTCTCCCCCACGCCACCTGAGTGCTGGGCTGGGCCAAGCCGCTCCCCTCCTCCCTCCGCCCAAGCGCCAGGCCGAGCCGGTAGCCCCCCCGCTTGATCAAGCCAACAGCCCCAGTGCCCGGCCGAGCCACCTCACTCCCCGCCAGACCCCACCGCTTGCTCACAGCTTCCCTCCTCGCTCCCCTGCCTCCGAGGAGAAGTGACACGGCGAGCAGTGGGGAGGTGGAGTACAGGTAGGCAGGTGATGGCAGCAGCAGACGGTGGGTGGGGTCCTCAGGGAAGGGGCGCTGCCACCGGGGGCCAGGTGTCCGTTAGGGGCGGCTTAGCCTTCTCTGGCCTATTATACCCGCTGCCCATGCTTCTAGTTTTAAGGAATGTCTGTGCTGCAGTACAAGGTGTGATTGCAGCTCAGGTAGATGTACTTTTGTGTTCGCCTTACCCATGCGAGCATAGCTAAAAATAGCCGTATGGATGTGGCGGCACAGGCTTCAGCATGGGCTGTACCAGTCCCCCAGGGTACCTATTCATGCTGCTGCAGCTAATGCTGCCACATCTACCGGCTATTGTTAATAACAGCAGTGTGGAAACGCCTCCGCAAGTTGCAGCCAGACTTGGAGCGCGCTCAGGACGCGAGTGCAAGTATAAATAAGAGTGTAGCTGGGGTAGAGGCAGGAAAGGCACAGCTTAGCTGTGCAGAGTACCTCCCCACCGGTTTCTGGCAGGTTTGTACTCAGCACTGCTTAGCTGGGCTACACTGCTGTTTATAGTATGTGTGTGCATGCAGGGGATCGCACCTCTAACTCATAGTGTAGAGAGAGCCTTAGACTGCAAAGGTTTTTTTGAGGCAGATAAATTTATTGTATAATAACCTATTTGATACAGGACAGACAGCAGGTTTCATCCCAAGAGCTCAAAGCACTTCAGGTGAGTAACAATCAATATCTCTGTTTTACAGATGGGGAAGTTACAGTGCAGAAATTAAGTGATTTGCCCAGAGTCATTCAGTGAATCAGTGGCAGAGCCAGGAGTAGAAACCCAGGTCTTTTGACTCCCAGCCAAGTAACCTGGCCACTACACCATGCAGAATCAGTACAATTTTTATTTCTCCCCCACCATAGAAACATACGACTGAAAGGGACCTCAAGTGCTCATCTAGTCCAGTCTCCTGCACTCATGGCAGGACTAAGTATTATCGAGATTAGTGCATCTCCACCTTTCCAGATGACTGTACCCTGTTCAGAAGTCTGATTTATCTTGCGTACCCCCAAGTTTCATCTCACTTAGAAACTACTTGCTTACAAAATCAGACAAAAATACAAGTGTCACAGTACACTATTGCTGAAAAATTGCTGACTTTCTCATTTTTACCATATTATAAAATAAATCAATTGGAATATAAATTGTGCTTCCATTTCAGTGTATAGTATATGGAGCAGTATAAATAAATCATTGTCTCTATGAAATTTTAGTTTGTACTGACCTGTCTAGTGCTTTTTGTGTAGCCTGTTTTAAAACTAGGCAAATATCTGGATGAATTGATAGACCCCGTGGAAGACTTCTGTGGACCCAGAAGTACATATCTCTGGTTGAGAACCCCTGATCTAGACCATCCCTGACAGGTGTTTGTCTAACCTACTCTTAAAAATCTCTAATGGAGATTCCACAACCTCCCTGGGGAATTTATTCCAGTGCTTAACAACCCTGACAGTTGGGAAGTTTTTCCTAATGTCCAACCTAAATCTCCCTTGCTGCAATTTAAGCCCATTGCTATTTGTCCTGTCCTCAAAGGTTAAGGAGAACAATTTTCTCCTTCCTCCTTGTAACAACCTTTCATGTACTTGAAAACTGAGTCCCCTCTCAGTGTTCTCTTCTCCAGACTAAACGAACCGAATTTTTTCAATCGTCCCTCATAGGTCATGTTATTTAGACCTTTAGTCACTTTTGTTGCTCTTCTCTGGACTTTCTCAGATTTGTCCACCTCTTTCCTGAAATGTGGCACCCAAAACTGGACACAGTACTCCAGTTGAGGCCTAATCAGCACAGAGTCGAGCAGAAGAATGACTTCTCGTGTCTTGCTTACAACACTTCTGCTAATACATCCCAGAATTATGTTTGCTTTTTTTTTTTTTTTGCAACAGTGTTACACTTACTCATATTTAGCTTGTGCTCCACTATGACCCCCAGATCCCTTTCCACAGTACTCCTTCCTACGCAGTCATTTCCCATTTTGTATGTGTGCAACTGATTGTTCCTTCCTAAATGGAGTACTTTGCATTTGTCCTTATTGAATTTCATCCTATTAATTTCATACCATTTCTCCAGTTTGTCCAAATCATTTTGAATTATAATCCTAACCTCCAAATCACTTGCAACCCCTCCCAGCTTGGTGTCGTCCACAAACTCTCTATGTCATTATCTAAATCATTGTCAAGGTTCCTTCCCCACTCTGAACTCTAGGGTACAGATGTGGGGACCTGCATGAAAGACCCCCTAAGCTTACTCTTACCAGCTTAGGTTAAAAACTTCCCCAAGGTACAAACTTTGCCTTGTCCTTGAACAGTATGCTGCCACCACCAAGCGTTTTAAACAAACAAGGAAAGAGCCCACTTGGAGACGTCTTCCCCCAAAATATCCCCCCCCCCAAGCCCTACAACCCCTTTCCTGGGGAAGGCTTGATGATAATCCTCACCAATTGGTACAGGTGAACACAGACCCAAACCCTTGGATCTTAAGAATAATGAAAAATCAATCAGGTTCTTAAAAGAAGAATTTTAATTAAAGAAAAGGTAAAAGAATCACCTCTGTAAAATCAGGATGGTAAATACCTTACAGGGTAATCAGATTCAAAACATAGAGAATCCCACTAGGCAAAACCTTAAGTTACAAAAAGACACAAAAGCAGGAATATACATTCCCTCCAGCACAGCGAATTTTACAATCCATTAAACAAAGAAAACCTAATGCATTTTCTAGCTAGGTTACTTATTAACTTTACAAGAGTTATAAGGCTTACGTTCCTGATCTGTTCCCAGCAAAAGCATCACACAGACGGCCAGAACCCTTTGTTCCCCCTCCCTCCTCCCCGCCCTCCAGATTTGAAAGTATCTTGTCCCCTCATTGGTCATTTTGGGTCAGGTGCAAGCAAGGTTACCTTAGCTTCTTAACCCTTTCCAGGTGAAAGGATTTTGCCTCTGGCCAGGAGGGATTTTATAGTACTGTATACAGAAAGGTGGTTACCCTTCCCTTTATATTTATGACAAAGATATTGAACAGAACTGGACCCAGAACTGATCCCTGTGGGACCCCACTCATTATGCCCTTCCAGCATGGCTGTGAACCACTGATAACTACTCTCTGGGAATGGTTTTCCAACCAGTTATGCACCCACCTTATAGTAGCTCCATCTAGGTTGCATTTCCCTAGTTTGGTTAGGAGAAGGTCATGCAAGATAGCATCAAAAGCTTTACTAAAGTCAAGATATACCATGTCTACCACTTCCCTCCTATTCAGAAGGCTTGTTACCGTCAAAGAAAGCTATCCGGTTGGTTTTTACATGATTTGTTCTTGACAAATCCATGCTGACTGTTACTTATCACTTTATTATCTTCTAGATGTTTGCAAATTGATTGCCTAATTTTTTGCTCCATTATCTTTCCGGGTACAGAAGTTAAACTATCTGGTCTGTAATTACCTGGGTTGTCCTTATTTCCCTTTTTATAGATTGGCACTATATTTGCCCTTTTCCAGTCTTCTGGAATCTCTCCGATCTACCATGACTTTTCAAAGATCATCACTAATGTCTCAGTGATCTCCTCAGTCAGATCCTTGAGTATTCTAGGATGCATTTAATCAGGCACTGGTGACTTGAAGACATCTAACTTGTCTAAGTAATTTTTAACTTGTTCTATTCCTGTTTTAGCCTCTGATCCTCCCTCATTTTCACTGGCATTCACTATATGTTAGATGACCAATAACCACCAACCTTCTTGGTGAAAACCGAAACAGAGAAGTCATTCAGCACCTCTGCCGTTTCCACATTTTCTGTTATTGTTTCCCCCCTCATTGAGTAACAGGCCTACACTGTGAAATTACAAAGGATGAATATAAACAAATAACACAGGTATTGTAGGGATAAAATTAGAAAGGCCAAGGCACAAAACGAAATCAAACTAGCTAGACACATAAAGGGTAACAAGAAAAGATTCTACAAATATATTAGAAGCAAGAGGAAGACCAAGGACAGGGATTTGAAACTTCTGGATTTGAAGTTTTGGCTCGTTCACCTGCACATCCACCAATGTGATATATGCCATCATGTGCCAGCAATGCTCCTCTGCCATATACATTGGTCAAACTGGACAGTCTCTACGTAAAAGAATAAATGGACACAAATCAGATGTCAAGAATTATAACATTCATAAACCAGTCAGAGAACACTTCACTCTCTCTGGTCACGCGATTACAGACATGAAAGTTGCGATATTACAACAAAAAAACTTCAAATCCAGACTCCAGCGAGAGACTGCTGAATTGGAATTCATTTGCAAATTGGATACAATTAACTTAGGCTTGAATAGAGACTGGGAGTGGCTAAGTCATTATGCAAGGTAACCTATTTCCCCTTGTTTTTTCCTAACCCGCCCCCCCCCCCCCAGACGTTCTTGTTAAACCCTGGATTTGTCCTGGAAATGGCCCACCTTGATTATCATACACATTGTAATGAGAGTGATCACTTTAGATAAGCTATTACCAGCAGGAGAGTGGGGTGGGGGGAGGTATTTTTTCATGCTTTGTGTGTATAAAAAGATCTTCTACACTTTCCACAGTATGCATCCGATGAAGTGAGCTGTAGCTCACGAAAGCTTATGCTCAAATAAATTGGTTAGTCTCTAAGGTGCCACAAGTACTCCTTTTCTTTTTTCAAGTACATAAAATGTATGTATTTTTAGCCTTTTTATAGCTTTTTCCTCTTACCTTCCAGAGTCAATTGATTTTCAGACCCTTATCTCACACAAGGAGATGAAATGTTTCCTCTTGCCACTTGATCTAAACACTTACCGTCGTTCCGTTCCAGTGGATGTGTCTATATCACAACAGCTGGCACTCATTGGCATCCTTGGATCTCAGCAGATCATCCAAGGATTGAAAGGGCCAAGGTGCCTGACCATTCTTTCATCCTTGGTAGTGGTCTCTCCAAGACAGGATTGAGACATCTTGGTGGGGCAGAATAGGGAAGCTTGTACTGCTGTTAGCTACCCATGCAGCATCTGCTCTGCGGATAGAAAACATCAGACTCCAGACAGCTTCTCATGAAGTATCTGGAACCCAACACACACAAGAAAAAGGAAAACTGCCCTGCAAGTGCACTGTCCTTGCTACTACTTACTCTACAGCTAATTTGAATGCAAGAATTTAATTGGTGACTGCACGGATGGTGAGTTATTTGGCCCAAATGCCACACCTGTCCAACAGCCTTGGCTTTCAGGTACTTATAGAACATAACACGGACGAAGCTAGTGAGAGGTTGTAGAGAAATTAAACAGGGTTCTGTGGAAATTGCTATTAATTCTATGGAACAGGGAATAAGATAATTTCTTGTATAATTTTTAAAGCACCCAGCAGAATTTAATAGAGAATAAAGTTCTATTGCAAAGATCAAATTCTCTATAGGTTGTTTTTAAATTTCTATAGTGTAGTAGTCATTCTCCATTAAATTCTCTGTAGGACTTTTTCATTGGGGTAGTAGCAGAAAAACAAATTACTGAAGGGTGTAATATATATTGGGGGCCCCCTTTACTTTGATTTACACTGCAAAAATCTCCAGATTCCTGGGGCAAGTGGCTGCAATCCTATTGACTTCAGGAGCAGCTGTACCTGCTTACCATAGGCCTTGAACTAGGTACACATGGAATGCCAAATTGGTGGGAGTACCCTCATTTTGCACACTCATGGAATGCCAAAAGGGGTGGTGGTGTTCTCACTGTTTTGCCACCGACACTCAAATTGTAACTAGTTTATACCTGTCATGTAACATTCCTTGTCATTTACATCACTGCTGAAGCTGGCCCATCATATCCATCGCACCAAATTGGGGCTGCCTGATTTGGAGAAGGACCTTGAACCTGGGTCTCCCACATCCTAGACCAGGGGTGGCCAACCTGTGGCTCCGAAACCACATGCAGCTCTTCAGAAGTTAATATGTGGCTCCTTGTATAGATACCAACTCCGGGGCTGGAGCTACAGGTGCCAACTTTCCAATGTGCCGGGGGGGGCTCACTGCTCAACCCCTGGCTCTGCAACAGGCCCTGCCCCCACACCACCCGCCCCTTCCCCTGAGCCTGCCATGCTCTCGCTCCTCCCCCGTTCCTTTCAGAGCCTCCTGCACACCAGGAAACAGCTGATCGGGAGATGCAAGGAGGGAGGGGGAAGCGCTGATCCGCAGAGCTGCCGGTGGGTGGGAGGCGCTGGGAGCTGGGGGTGGGGGGAGCTGAGAGGGAGCTGCTGATGTATTACTGTGGCTCTTTGGCAATGTACATTGGTAAATTCTGGCTCCTGCTCAGGCTGGCTACCCCATCTTAGACAATCTTTAACCACTGTGCTGTAGTCAGAAAGAGTCTCTCTCTCTCTCTCTTTCTCTCTCTCTCAAAAACTGTCAGTAGGTCTCATTCTTGTTTCACACCTGAACGAAAACAAATTGCAAAACCTCAATGTTTTACGAAGCAGAATTGTTTTTTTCTGGCCAGCCCAACAAAGGAGCATGGTTCGTGGCAGTGCCTGGGGAATAGGCAGAAATGTCCTGGCCTGTAGAGTGTAAATTAGGAATATATATGTATGTTCTCGTGGATTTTCCTTGAGAAGAAGTCAGTGGCAGGAATATGGGAAGATGGTCAAATAAAATTCCTGAGAACAATCCACTGAGAGGAGGGTTTTTTGTTGTTGCTTCTAATTGTGGTGACAAGCAAACACATTCCTCTTTAATTTCCATTGGCAGGGTCTTCAGTGCTGTGTTGGTGCCAGCAAGTGTGCTGTATCTGGTGTCTCCCCCCGCCCTCCTGCCCGCCCTGTTGGTTTTACAGCTATTGCCTCAGCAAATGTCTGTTCTACAGGAAATATATCAGTGCCCCCCTTCCCCCCTTGTTGTCTTTCTCTTCAAAACTCTGCTCTATCTCTTTTACCCAGCTGTGGCCTTGCCAGAATATCTTCCACCTGACAAAGGCAGATACCTTTGACAGCTAGGCCTGTCTGTAAAGTTGAAACATATGCTTGGTTCAGATACCGATGAACTTTAAATTTACCTCAATTCATTAGTGATTTTAAAACCACTGCTAACACAAGACAAACTGTAAAATAATTGGAAGTAAATGTTCAAGGGAAAAGATGGGAAGCAGGAAGGAAGAGGAAAGCTACTTCCATCGGGAGACTAAGCTAGGCTTTCATCTTCAGGATGGTCTGTTATTGAACCCTGACAGGAAAGGTCATGAATTTTAAAATGTCTCACAGCAGATCGTTCTAATCATAAAACTAACACTATCTACAGTGCATGTCTGATCATGTGAGACTCAAAACTGACTGAAGAGGGAGACTGACTTTTTTAAGAGAATGAGGGTTCCTTCCCAGTGCTTTGAATAGGGGAGAAAAGTGTGGAATAAGCAAAACCTCCCCATGTCTGTCGTCATTAAGAATAAAGTAATCAGGTGTTCTGATCATGAACAAACTGTTTTGGGCAGGGCCCAACTAATACTCCTTGTAGACGTTACTAGATAGTATCCAAGTAGCAGCCGTGTTAGTCTGTATCCGCAAAAAGAAAAGGAGTACTTGTGGCACCTTAGAGACTAACAAATTTATTTGAGCGTAAGCTTTCGTGAGCAACAGCTCACTTCATCGGATGCATGCAGTGGAAAATACAGTGCGGAGATTTATATACACAGAGAACATGAAACAATGGGTGTTACCATACACACTATAACAAGAGTGATCAGGTAAGGTGAGCTATTACCAGCAGGAGAACGGGGGGAGGGAGGGTTATTTGAGTGACCAGAGAGATTGAAGTGTTCTCCGACTGGTTTTGGAATGTTATAATTCTTGACGTCTGATTTGTGTCCATTTATTCTTTTACGTAGAGACTGTCCAGTTTGGCCAGTGTACATGGCAGAGGGGCATTGCTGGCACATATCACATTGGTAGGTGTGCAGGTGAACGAGCCTCCGATAGTGTGGCTGATGTGATTAGGCCCTATAGGCCACACTATCAGAGGCTCGTTCACCTACACAGACTTGTCACCTACACAGACTTGTCAACTGCTGGAAATGGCCCACCTTGATTATCCCTTCAAAAGGTCGTCCCCCCCGCCCCCCCCCCCCCCGCTCTCCTGCTGGTAATAGCTCACCTTACCTGATCACTCTCGTTACAGTGTGTATGGTAACACCCATTGTTTCATGTTCTCTGTGTATATAAATCTCCCCACTGTATTTTCCACTGCATGCATCCGATGAAGTGAGCTGTAGCTCAGGAAAGCTTATGCTCAAATTTGTTCGTCTCTAAGGTGCCACAAGTACTCCTTTTCTTTTTACTAGATAGTATGTTTCCCTCTTCAGAGTCATGAGGTTTTGCTGTGTTCTTACACATTGTTTAGGAAGTGTAACATTTTACAGCTTTACCCTGAGGTTTTGTTTTTAATTTAATTTTTTTTTTACCGTAACAGATTGACTGACTGAATTTGAGTCAGGGAGTGAAGAGGGTCACCCTTTAATTATGGCAATCCCCTGAAAAATGTGTTTGTCCATGATTCATGCAGGCTGTTTGGATTTAAGTGGTGTTAGTGTTTTGCCAACATCTTCACAATGCTTTTGAGATGGGGTGATCAGTGGCGTTGGAACATTTTTAATAGTGGGGGTGCTGACAGCCAGCTCCCTTATCCTATCCAACCCCCTCCAGCCCCCCCTGAGAGCTGAGGCCAGGACTCTGGGTGCGTGGGGCCAGCAGCCAGGACCCGGGGGTGCTGCAGCACCCCCCACACCACTAGTTCCCATGCCTGATGGTGGTGGTTATATAAGTCTTAATTTCATTTTAATTGACACTGCTGGCTGCTCAGAGTTGTGTAGGACTTGGAAAAATCCTTAATTCTCCCTCTGTGGCTGCATCTACCCTGTGTGTGTTCAGATACCTCTTCACTATTGATCTAGCCCTGATACAGCTCCACTTTTGCTACCAATTGTGGAAGCACTTGGCGCACTGGCATTATTACCTCTGTTGTCTACACATGCTCAGAGCATATGAGCAAGAATGACAGACTTTCAGCTTACCTGTGTTACCTCATTTAAACACAGTTTTAAACCCAGGTCCTTGTGGTGCTTAACCAGGACTAGCGGGCATGATGGTAAACATGACTTGTCCTTCTCTACCCTGACCACAAATTCATGGTCACCATCACAGGAGAAGAAGGATGGCTTTCTGCTAAAGGCACTGGACAGGACTCGAGATTTGGGTTCAGGTCTTGGGTCTGCTTTCTGTGTGACCTTTATCAATTCTTTTAATCTCTGTGCTTCAGTTCCCGCTGTGTAAAACAGGAATAATAATACTCAAGATCTAACTAAGTGATCATAATGGTCCCTTAAAAACTATGAACCATGGCAGCTAGCTCGATTGTTAAAAACTGCATTTAGACATAATAAAATTTCCCGATATAGACAAGCTCTCTGAGCAAAAGCAATCTTGAACACCTTTGGATGTTCCCATCCTACAGTGGTATGAATTCCAACTCAGATATTTTGGTATTTTGCACTACATTTTCCAGATATTTCTGGTGTGTATGATATGGGGTAAAATTTTCAAAAGCGCCTATGTGATTAGGCTGCTTAAATTTCTAAGTAACTTTTGAAAATAGGACCTGTAGGCACTTTTGAAAAATTTGTCCAGGATCTGTTTATTTTCCTTGGCTGCACTGTAATCCCCTTCATAGTGGTGCTGACTCTTTTTTTCACAAAGTCAGAGATGATATTCAAACTGTTACCCACCCTGAACCTCGTTGGGATCATTCCATGTACTTATTTTTCATGTTCATCCACCAGGGATATGTCTTCACTGCAGAGTTAATCCAAGCTGTTGCTTTGGTATTGTCTCTAACCCCTTCCGGTCTATACACAAAAATCCTTTCACCTGAGTTGAGTGGTGCTTGAAATCTGAGCTTGTTGGTTTGGCTGAGGGTATGGCTAAGCCTGGGTGTTACTTTCACTCAGGCTGGTAACCCATTCACTTTGCAGTTGAGGACACAGGCTTTAGTGACACTTGAATGCTGATTGTCCTCCACTGTCTTCCCACAATTCCCCCATGTGCCCAGAAGTACAGACAAGTTCTCCCACAATTCACTGGGAAAGAATCATAAAACTTGCTGCAGCACAAAGAACCCTAGGAGTTGCCCTAGTGACATATATGGATGAGTCCAGCACCACAGAAGACCTAGTAAATATGGGTAGGGCTTTGCAGTGTGACTGCTCACATCTGGGCTAGGCTAACCCTGGGTGTGGATCACCTGAGTTAACTCTGCAGCAAAGACATATCCCATTATCATTCCTGTGGAAAATTGCTGGGAATTTCAAGGAATTCCAGCTCTGAAGAGTCTGCCTCAGACTTAATCGTGGTCTGCTGCACCTGTTCTCACAGTTTCACATTTGAACTGTGATTTGCTAGCTGTTGTACCTTTTTGGTAGTATCTTGTGAAATACATGGGTGTCACAAGGCATTTCTTTGCACCTCTCCCCTCCCCTTGCACTCACTTAGTGCTGGTGGGAGCTGTGTGCAAAGTTCTTTGAACAAGGACATCAAAGACCAATTGCAGATCTTAGTTTGAAAAAGGAGGCTCAGAGCCAAAGATGGACTTAAACTGATAAATTGACTTGAACCCGATCTGGGATGCTAGTCCCTTCAGAACAAAGCTGAATTTCACATTTGGGGGTGACATTTACCTTCTCTGAAAACCTGGAACCAAGTGACTTTCCAACAAAAGGGCCTCTTCCAATGTGTAAGAAGTAGCTTGCTTGCTTACAAGACAATACACTGTTGTATAGCATATTGCATATAGATTAAGTCTCAAATCTTTTGGGATCCAATGTAAATTATGCCACTACAGAGATTAAGAAAATATACAGTAACAGAGAAAGAGCGCAATGAAGAGGCATAATAGGTAAAATGGAAGAAATGTTTTCAGATCAGCCTGAAAACAGGATGAAGAGGAGTTAAGGTATAAATACAGGAAGGCTGTCTAAAATGATAGGAGATGCAATGGAGAAAATTCTTCACCAGCAATGGAAAGATTTTGTACGGGGACAGTGGTGGAAATGCAGAGGGGATCAGGAAGAGATGAGGCCTAGGAGTGAATCCATGGAGCGTTCCTTTTTAAAAGGAGGTTGCATGTGTCAGTTTTGGACTAAATCCTGGAATGGAGAGCTAGCAGGGTTGTTGATGTGATCATGACGTTGAGAGGGTATTTGAGGCCAAGAGGATGGACAACGATGTGACATTCATGGTGTCAAAAGGCATACGCTGTTGAATTATCACTGTATCATGGCAAAAATGGTAGTATAGGTTGCAGATAGGGATAAAGGGCCAGATCCTCAGCTGGTGTAAATTGATTGCCAAGGTGCCAAAAAAGGAGGATGGAAGGGAAAACAGAGGGCCAAGACCTGTACCTTGTTAGACACCACAGATGGGTCTTGGGACAAAGGTGAAGCCAGTGATAGACAGAGAGAAAGTGAGTGGTTTGGTAGGAAGGAACAGTGATGGGTGCATAGTTACGGAAGTGGGTTGCCAGCAGAGGTGAAAGCAAGGCGGTACGGGCTGGTGCGGCGTACCAGTAAAAAGCGGCCGCCTGAAAGGGCCCATACCACTGACTTTAAAGCGCTGCTCCTTTTGTGGCCCCGCCCCCTGGTCAGCGGCCCTGCCGGGTCCCTACTGGCAAGGCCACAGCAGCGCTTTAAGGTTGCTGCTCCTTTTGTGCAGCCCCCGCCCCATCAGCCCTACGATTGGGGGGGGCGCAAAAGGGTCAATGACATTAAAGCGCTGCCGCAGCAGTGCTTTAACGTCCTTATCCCTTTTGCCCCCCCAGCCGCTGACCGGGGGGGGCAAAAGGAGCAGCTACCCTGGGGCCAGCAATTTTAAAGGCCTGGGGCTCCGGCTGAGCCCCCCGTCCTTTAAATTGCCACTGGAGCCCCAGGCGGCGCGGACAGGCTGGCTGGGGGATACTGACCCCCAGCCCTGCCCCTTCTGCCCGAGGCTCCGCCCCTTCCCCGAGGAGGGCAAAGCTGCCGCCTGTACCAGTAAGAGACACATTTTACTTTTACCCTTGGTTCCAGTCAAAGAGCTGAGCCTCAGCATGTAATGCTGGCCTCTCAGCCTCTTTAACTAGATACTTAACATTTATAAGAATCATGTTAAATTAATTAAAGTGGATGCTAGCTTCCTCATCCTCATCCCCTAAATGTAGTGTTGGGTGTACCTGAGAAGGTCTGGAGGTTCAGTGAAGTTAGAATAGGCACCCTAACATGCAGAGATTACTCCCATTTTTGTTTGTCTGGTTTGTGTCTGTTTGCTAGAAGTCTTGCCAGATGAGGATTTGCTCAGGCAAGGTATAGTACACCTTCATTTGGATCAGGCTGGAAATACCTGTATCAGGGTATATCTAAAACCCTATTTGCAGTAGTTTAGCCTTTTCTGTCCTAGCTGAAAGTAGGAAGTGCAGAGCTACATAGAAATAAAAGCAAAAGAAAATGTTTCATCAAAGTTCATACTTAGCTGCAAATTCAAGTTGTGGGATAAAGGTAAGGGTGGTTCTTATTCTAGCCTAATTTATTTTAACCCAGATGGCTGCTTCATATTGTAATTGTAAGTGTTTTTATCCCTCATATTGGGATATTATCTAATGGATCAAATAACTGGCCTATCTAGAAGGAGACCCCCCAAATGCAAGACAAAAGTTATAGGGCTCAATACAGAGATAACTAGGGGAAATGTAATGGCCTGTGATATAAAAGGTCAGACTAGATGATCTAATGGTCCTTTCTGCCCTTACACTCTATAAATCGAATCTGTTACCATGCTTCTGGCAGTGGTCAACACTACATACCAGATGCTTAAAAAAAAAAAGTATCCCCTACCCTTGCTCATAATCTACCTAATCACTTGCATAGGCCTCTGCATGGAGAAATTCCTTCCTGAGCGTTGTGTGAATTGATTTTATGCTGTAAAGGCTTTATTACCTTTATCATTTTCTGAGCTTGCCTAGCTACAATGTCATTAACGGCCATAAAATAACCCAGTCCCTTATTTTGATCATTGTTGCTTGTTTGTATTTCAGTAGCACTTAGGGGTCCAACAGAGATTGGGACCCAAAGGTGGTAGGGACTGTACATGCGTATTCTAAGAGGCAGTGTCTGCCTCAAAGAGCTTAAAAGAGATAAGACAGACAAAGGAATATTATCCCCATTTTAAAGGTGAGAAAGTGAGACACAGAGATTAAGTGATTTGCGCAAGGTCGCACAGGCAGTATATGCAGAATCAGAAATTCAGCCCAGATCTCCAGAGTCCATATCCAGTGCTTATACCACAATACCTCTTCCAGTCCCACAATAGAATTTAACATGCAACCTACATCTTTGGCTGCATCGCCATAACCTCCCTGAAAGGCCATGTGATCAGTTTCATCATGCTCAGTCTGGGGTTTCTCCCTGTACTGGTTATTGTTTCCTGATGTAAAGCATACATGACTGTTGCATGTGTTCCATCGCTCATCTCCTCCCAGGAGACCAGAAACAATGAATCCACAACTTGAGCACTCTTTACTGGCCTTGATGGGGGGGAAGGGGTGGGTTAAGAGGGGACCTTAGTGGAGATTGTTGATCTTGAGCTCAGGTTGTCACTTAGCCATGTGCAGCATTACCACCGCAGGGGGGTGGCTGCTTCATTGCATATTTCCAGCAACTGAATTATGTCCTATGGTTTCATTGTATCACAGTATTTGCCTTTACTTTACATTAAATTGGAATGTTCAGTGTCTCTAACAACCTGCCACTTCTGCGAACGAGAATTCCACTGCAGCGATTTGATGGCCCTCAGCAGGACGAGCATTTTCTAATTTAATAAATCAATAAATTTGTGCAGTGGAAGAGTTGCATATTTTTTTCTTCAGGTGAGGGGTTAAGTAGCTGTTAAAAACTGTTCTTGGAAAAGAAACATAAGGGAATCCCTTCAAACCTGGGCTCTTTGGTAACAAAGTGCAGCTATAGGGAATTTTAAGCACATACAGTACACATAATATAACTTTTCCAGTCAAATCATTTATCTCTCAGATAAGCCATTTATTCTTTTCTGTGGGTAAGGCTGCTTTGATTACGTAATGACAGCTGTGCGAATATATGGACTGTGGCAATGGGCTGTCAGCCACTTCATTGTCAATTTCTCTTTGTTCTCAGAGAAAGGAAAGGCACAATGGAGAGGGTTTCATCCACATGTTAGACATATGAGGGACAAAAGGGTGATGGGAACTGACTGAATGACATGATCCAAGTCACCCCAGAAAGCACTATATTTTAGCTTTACTTAACAAATGTTTGGTGGTCCGTGGTTGCTCCATTCATAATTAGTTAATAATAATAGTAGTTAAATTACAGTAGAGACTCATCACCTTGATCAATGAATGACAGAACGAGGACCAAAAGATCTTTTTCACCTAGAAATCTGGCAGTTTTACTGGAGCATTAATCCTTTCCATGTTGGCACTTTTCCACACTGCCAGTCAAATGAATGCTTAGAGTTTAGTGTTTCCAAACTTTTCCTTGGATGCTTCTCTCTGAAAAATGAAGTAAGTTAACTGGGGCAGGTGAGACCAGAAATATCTACATTTAATTTTCAGTGTTCCTACTCTTACTGTAATACCTACAGATGACTGCTTAGAAAAGCTGTAAGAAAACCAGAATTTTTGATGTGCTGGCAGTTCCATAAATTAAAAATTATTTTGCTTTGAACCAGAACCATTTTTTTTTGACAAATTCAAATGTTGAAAAAAATAGTCCTATTTTGACATTTTTGCAATGAAAACTTGCTCTTTTTCAAAATTGCTTTTTGTTTTGAACTTTATAATAAAAATGTAAATAAAATAAAGGACAAAATCAAAGTGAAACATTTTGAAATGAGATTGATGCATTTTGATTGACCTGATCCAAAGTAATTATCAGATTTTGGTTCACAGAAATATTCAAGATTTAGATGTTTATTTATTTTTGGTCCTGATTTGAGTAAGAAAATTTTTCTCAGTCTCCGAGGACAGCAAAACTTGTAACTTGTAGCTACTATGTAATCGTGTGTTTTCTTATCACTGGCAAATAAGTTGTCTCTGAATACATACCAACTGTTGAATAAGAAGGTGATATATTTATGTAGTTACTTTTTAGTGCCATCTCACTGTATTGCCAGTTAGAGGACAAGTTTGTTTATCTGTGGGCATGCTTTTTAATGTTTTGAGACCCACTGAATTTGGTTCGCAACATTTCAGTGACCCAAAGCAAGAAGATTCAGTTCACCAGAGTTCATGGCTCCCAAGTTCCACCTGAAATTTTAAGTTTATGTAAACACAGTGTCTGCTTTAGTGATGTTGAGAATCAGAAACAGAAGGTGCCCCTGACATAGTGTGAGGGAACTTGTACAGCAGCTATCCAGAGTATGTCTAGAAATAAGGGAGAGCTATCAGTCCTTCTGTTTTTGAAGCCAGCCATTTACCCACAAATGTAAATAGCAAGTAAACCAAAAGCTAAGAAGATCTTTCTAATATTTCAGTATTAAATATAATGATGTTGACATATTTACAGTTTCTTTCATGCTCAACAGTTTGTTTTGGGGCTATTGATTCCTGGCTGATTCTCAGATTCCCTGCAATCCCAAGCCCTTACTAGCTGCCAAAAATAATGAACTGTTAGAATGAATGTCACAAAGTTCCCACCATACACCTAGTTCTCATATCATTTTATGGATTGCCCATATGAGGCAACCTGAGGGACACCTAAGGTAAAATCACCGTACTATGATCTACCTGTTTTGCCTTGGAATGAGGCAATGTTTTTATTATTCTCTGAAGTCTCTGTTTCAAACATTTTCTTCTCTATCCATCTTCAGCTCTGTCTGTAATGGAGTAGTTCTCTCTTTGGCAATGTGTCTCTGAGAGAGACCACCCTTCAATATGATGCTGAAAAAGAATATGCTATAATTATATACACTATTTACAAGGCCAAAAAGCATACAGTGAAGGCAACATGAAATAAAAATGTACTGTAAAGAAACTGTATTAATACAGGTATTTCCTTGTCACTGAAATGCATTAGTTCTAAGATATATCTGACCTCACTTACACCATTGTAAAACCCTTGTAACTCCAGTAGCATTACTTCTGATTTACATTGGTGTGAGATCAAATACCATCCCATTATTCAAACTAGTCATAGGTGAGCTCATTTTGCCTCACTTGAAACCCACTTAAACATTGTGGGTTTAAAAGCCTGACTTAAAAACTTAAATATTATTGGGTTTGGATTCTACTTTGGAGAGGATTTAAAGAAAAGGAGCAGAGATTGAGAGGGTAGGAAATAAAATCCACTTAAAATAGCATTAGTCTGTAAATATATTTGATATATGGGCCTGATTCTGTCATCCTTATTCAAGTACATTCTTAAGTACTTTCAAGACCAGGTTCCATATCTAGGAGCTAGTATTGCTCAGCTCTAATCATAATAAAAATAATACTGGCTAATACTGAAAAGCCTTTGAGCTGATAAAGGAATGGCTAACTATCTGTGAATAACCTACATTCCCCAGTCTAGTAAATTTTGCTTCTACTTTGGGATCTTATAATTCCATTTCCAATCACAAGGTGAACCAGGTTGGAAAACCAAGGATAGATTTAGGACATTATAGATTTTTTCCACATTGGTTGATTAGCTTCAGACATTTTATTTGATTAATGTCTAAAAGCTCTAATTAGCAGTGGCTAATCTTCCCCACAGATGTTTGGTATTGATTTTGCCTCCAGTAAGCTAATCTAATTGCCCTCCTTATCAGAGGTTGGGTGGGTATTGAAATAACCAACTTGTTCATGCACCCATGGTTACCATCAAAATACCGGTGGGTAACAAGATAATGCTGTCTGTTAGGTACCTGAAAAAACTAAAACGGGGCATGGAGTTGAGTAAATAGAGAAATTACCACCAAAACTGACCAGGTGGAGAATTGGGGTAAATCCTATTGCACCAGAATTGCTTGCCCTCTTAAGGAAAGAGAATGTCCCCCTCTGTTGCAAAGAAGAGGACAGGAGATTAAAATAGGAGAGACGTGAGAAGAAAAACATATTTCTTAACGGAGTAGCTGGGGAGGAAGTTAGAGGACAAGGAGAATGTAGTCAGCAGCTATTCATGTACGAAAACATCCTTCTTAGTGAACTGTGTCTGCCTCCCATGGTGGTGCAATGCCACCCCTAGAAAGTGGTGTGAACACTATCAATAATAAGACATCTGTCACCACTTCCTTTAATAAAACCTTGTTTTCAAAGGCTTTGAAATTGGCTATAAAAATTTGTGGTAGGTTGAAACTTAGCCATAAAAAATAAAACAAGCTGACAAACAAAAAACCTACCTCCCCTTAAAGCAAGATATTTTCTTAAATAAAATTTGAAGTCCCCTGATTTTTGAGTAAAACACACATAAAGACATCAGAAATGAGCAATTCAAGATGATTTATTTTGCCTTCCACTAAATAAGAAATGCTTTAGTTTTTAAAGCCACACTTTGGAAGTGATTAGTCCAACAACGTGGACGTTTGCTGTTTTGCAAAAAAGAATGTCAATGACTAAGTTATAGTGTTTGTGTTTTCATTGACAATTTCATAAGGCATTTTAGTTCCCGGTTTTATTAAAGATCAACAGAATTGTTGACACTGCAAGTTAGTGTCTCATGTAAGCAGTAGATGTGAGGGTGTCAAATACAAATGATAAGGGAAGACCACAGAAAGGATGCAGTATGCATGGTTTGCAGTAAGTGTACTTACTGCTCTAAAAGTTATATCAATGTTTAACTCTTAATTAGCTCCACCCATTTTTCTCCAAATACTTCAGTTAATTTGTTACAGGCCATGAGTCATTCAATTTCTCTTAATTCTCTTATTCTTCTCCACCACATTTCTGTAGAGGGTGTTTATTTTAGCAACCTTGTAGCCTGATCCTGTAAACTTGTACTTACATAACTAGTTCTAATGACTACTCAAATGAGTAGGAGGATGTGGGATCCTTTTGCTTTTTCCTTTTTCTTTGAAAACATAGAGAAATAATTGAACATACAGAAATTGAGCAATTTGTGGCTTGATTCTGTGGATTCTCAGCCTGCCCCCGAAATGTCTCCAGGAACTGTTGCCACCATTAAGTATAGCACATACCGCAAATGCTTTTACTCTTGTTATCACCACAACAGCTCCTCTATGCCTTGTATCAGTTTGCTCAGTGGAGGAGAAAGAATGAGGCTTGCCACTGACACTATGGACAATATTCAGTAGTATGATTGTTTTTCTCAGGTTGACAGCTAACACTGAGCCATGGTGTTTTTCAGGCATATATGTGAACTCCATCAGCTATGTCCTGGACCCCGAAAATATTCACTGCTCCGGGGATTCACTTAAATAGTCAGGTTAATTTGAGCATACACATACAGTAATTTGAAAAACTGGCACTTGCTTTCTATTGGTTTTCCTTTGATGGGCAATCTGCCAGCTAATGTGTGCCTATAGGGGTGTACTAATTTATTTGTAGTAGCAACCATTATGTGCTAGATACTTTCTTGACATTAAAGAAAGGACAGTCCTTGCCTCGAGGAGCTATCTATGGGCAGCCCCACAAATAGAAGTTAAGGGAAGAGGAATGACAGATATATATTACACAAATCAACTAGATTGACTGTAGGCAGCAGGACAGAAGTGGGCCATTAAGAGAGACTTAAATGTGGACAGGGTAGGGGACCTCTGGAGGAGCTCAGGGAGGTTGTACCATAAGTTCTGGGCCATGCAGGAGGAGGCATGGAAGCGCATTTGCAAGAAGCTGTCAAATGGGTGTCAAGGACAGCAACGCTGGTGGGGCGATGAGGATAGGAGAACATGACACTTGACAAGGGAGGATGAGTAGGAGGGGCAGAGTTATAATGAGCTTTGAAGATGATGGCAGTGGTGGGGACAGTGATACAGAATGGAGGAAGTGAAGAAAAAGAGGAAGGAAAGATCAGGTCTTTCCTTTTGGCCTTCAGTTTAAGCTGGAGACAAGACATCCAAGAGGGGACATCAGAATGAGGGGCTGGGCTGAGAATGAGGGGCTGGGTGGAAGGAGACAGGTCAATGGTGAACAGCTGGATATGTAAGTCAATAGCATACACATGCTACCTGAATCTGTGTGAGCAGGTGAGATTGCCCAGAAACAGAGCGTAAAATGAAAGGAGCAAAAGCCCTGGACAGAGCCATGGGGGAACCTCCCACAAACAGTGAGAGAAGCAGGCCCTTTTACAGTGGAGCACTTAAACACGCCTGCGGTACCACTTAGAAAGAGAGGGATGGTTCTACTGGCATCTCCTGTTTGGAGGTTTGGGAAGGTCTCTGATTGGTAAAATCTTTCAAAAGGTGGTGATGTGGTGTGTGTGTGGGGGGGTGGAATATTAAGAGCCGCACAGGGTTTATCATGTTTGATGTTAAGCCAGGAAACCTTCCATGGAACCCAGAGCAGTGAATATGGTCAGTCGTCTCTATGGCAATTCCTCCCACCTTCCCTTCCCCACCACTGTTTTCATCATGTTTGACATTTTGGGGGCTACTTTGTTCCAGCCTAGTGGCCTTGGGCAGGGAGCTGAGGAGATAAGGGATTTTGCTTGGATTTGAAAAACCGTGCACAAGTCAAAAAATGTGAAAATCATGGAACGGATGCATTGGTGGTGGCAGCCGTGTTAGAGTTTGAGGTGCCACTTGCTGTGAATGCACCGGGGGAAAAGGAAATACATACGGTATAAAACTCCTTTGGCCACACAGGGTCCCTGGAGATAGGCAGGCAGCCGATAGACACACCGAGTGAATAGCAACCTGTTCTCGATGCACATATGTCATTATTCAGCTTTTAAACAAACTTGCTTCATGGCACTGTGTTGAAAGAGCCACTGCTGGGGCGAGGGGGGAGAGAGACCGGGGACTAGGGAAGAGAATTGGGCCAGAGGAAGCAGAGACAGAGGCATGCACAGGGTGCAGAGAGAACCAGTTCCAGAAAAGGCAGCAGTGGGCTGGAGGAGGCAAAGAAAGATGTGGCTTGAGGGCCTTGAGAGTGAGAACCTGAGAAGGGCAGCTGGTGGGAGCCAGGACCATGTGAATAAGAAGTAAGAGCCATATGAGGCAAATATGCAATAACAATGCAGAGGAAATGGAATTTATTTGCATTAGGTGTGGGTGGCCATATTCCCTATGCTCTTGTCTTCCCTTGGATCTGGCAGTTAAGAGTGGTGAGGCAACCCCAACCAGTGAAGGTAAATTCAGCATCCTGGGTATTGTTATGACCTATTGTGAACTTTCATTTCCTGCCTTACTTTGGCTCGAGTGGGATGGGAGCAGGTGGAAGCGGGATTTTCCTATGAAGGCTGTTTGCCATACAATAATACCACAGTCAATAAAAAGGGTGTGTGGGAGGAGGAGAAATCTTGAAAAGAAGTCTCTTAATTATTTCACGTGCCCCCCCACCCCCCCAAGCTAATCAATGTTTTACTGAGAACCACATTGTTTCCTTGTGTGGTCTGATAGGGCTTTTGTTTACTCTACACCAGACAGGCTAGGTAGAGAGTAAGTTGAGCGGTGTAGTCAGTTTTGAGTTACACAAGAAATACATCCCAGACTGCCTCAGATATTTGTAAATTTTCATGCATGTCGTTCTTAGACCGAAAGCTCTTCAGGACAGGAACTGGGTCAATCTCTGTGTTTGTACAACAGAACTCCTGACTCCGAGCAGGGGCTCTGGGTGCTTCCATGATATAAAGAAATAATAATAGTTCTCAAGAGAGAGGCACTTGGAGCCTGACGCTGAGCACCTGCAACTCCCACAGTATTACTATTGATAATTATTTGTACTGCTGCAGGACCCTACATAGCCAGCTTCAGCATTTCTGGCCAGCCTTTAAATGAATTTTTACAATACCCTTACCTCTTCCTGTCCCTGCCCTGCCTCTTCCCTGCCCTGTTCCGCTCGCTCCCCCAAGTGTGTTGTGCTCTCACTCCTCTCCCCTCCCCTCTGTTCCCCTCCATGAAACATCTGATCCATGGTAGGCGCTGAGAGGGAGGAGGAGGCGCTGATTGGCAGTGTCCGCCAGCAGGCAGGAGATGCTGGTAGTGGGGAGTATCTGGTAAGGGGGGGGTCCTCCTTGCCCCTCCCCCCACCTGCCTATGCTTGCCTCCCCGTTTGCCTGCTCACCCTACTCGCCCACCTGCCTCACCTCCTTGTCCGCAGGGCCCCCCAAAGCGCAGGGCTGGGGGAAGGTCGCCCCGATTCACCATACCTAAGGGATGGCTCTGGATAGGCCATTAGAGTTAATGGAAAGACATTGAGACAACTGGGGATTTCACCACTTGGAATATCTACCGTGACTGAAGGAAAAACTATAACAAAACTTTTCCCTCTGAAAATGGAAGAGGTTTGAAGTGAAGAAACTGAGGAAAAGCCTCTAAGTGGGAAGCTGTCTGTGAAATGCTGGGCCCCTCCTATAGCTAGGGAGCATGCTGGGAAACTGTGCAAAGGCAAGAGGTAACTTGTATTAGGAAGGGATTTTTATCTAATACAGACACGTACAGCCCAAGGTTCTATTTATTTATTGACTCTATAACTTGTATGTGTTTACACAACAGAGAGATGTTTGGGGTAAAAATCAACAAAAGGTTTATTTAATAGAAAAAACACAGATTCAAAAATGAAACCATAAGGGGAAGCAAACTGTGGAGTGTGTGTGCTAAAGTGAACTGATAACTTGGGTACTGGTTTCCCACTTCTGGGGGTGACAAACAAGAGTGGGAACAGTCCAAATATCTGGCAATTAAGAACTTGGGGAGGAAGGATTTGGCGAGACCCAGGCCTGGAAGGGCTGTTAGTGTCACCCTGCAAGGAATAACTAGGTTGGTGAGAGCCATGTTGAGACCTTATTCTTGTGGGCTGGCTACTGGTGTCGGGAGTCTGGACCACAGCTGCATGGCATGCCAAAGTTTTACAAGGCGGGCAATGACCTGTCTGGGTGATCCCCAAAATGTCACACCTTCTTCCATTACATCCCCTACGTGCAGAACATCCTTCCTGAAGTGACCTGTGAACGCGCTACCCCCTTCCACATTCAGATTTTTCCTAAAGGCTCACTTCAGCTGGAATTCTTCTAGGAAACTGGCTGATTATAGCTAGATTGTGGAACTTGAAGCTCTTCTATATAACTATCCCACCCTGCACCAAAAAAAAAAAAATCATTTAGTTGTTATATTGGTGTGGACTATTGTCACCTAACCATAAATTGAACCATTTTAATAGACCAGTAAAGTTATAAAGCATCACATCCCCTCTAGTGTGGACACAATTAGATCAGTATAAAGGTGCCTTATATCGGTACAGGTACAGAAGGGGAATAATCTATACTGATAGGAAATTGCTTTATATTGGTATGATTGTGGCCACGCTACTGGTGTAGCTGTTGGTACCAATTCACACCTAACTGAAATGGTTATTGCAGCATAAAAGCCATGTGTAGAGCAGGTCTCAGATCTTTGGACCAGGGAGCTGCATTCTTTTGTGTTTGGAAAGTGCCTTACATGTTGTAGGAACTACCAGACCTGAATAACAACAACAGGTCATTCCAGGAGACTTTTGCAACAGATATGGCAATTTCCTGCAATATCCTGGACAAACCTTACTGAATTAAGTTTAAGTATCTTAGTAGTTCATTGTTTTAAAAATATTTGTGCAAATATTTATGTATTCTTATGGGATTGTATGTGATGTCTCTAGGAAGGAGACATGACTAATTTAAAGCCTGGGAAATGTTGTGAGCTTCAAAGGACTATCTGAAACAATGTGCCAGACAAGAATGAGCTATTAAAGTTAAGTGGGGTTCCCAGGAAATCCTTAGAGGGAGGTGTATGCAAATATACCCCCTCCGCTTGTGCATGATCTCAGCCTTTGGAAACTTTGCCCTAGGGAGAGATGACCATTCTCTGATGATCACCTGATACACGAGATTAAGATCAGAGGCCCAAACTGTATAAACAAATGACTCCGATTCATGGAGGGTGCTTGTTCAGGGCCAAGACAGTTATGAATTTGTAACCATAAAAAAAAAAAGAAAGAAAAACGAAAACACCCTTGCTAGGGTTTGAAGGACTGACTCCTACCAGAGGAATTGTTGGAGTTGAGGTAACCTTATTCGCATGTGTGTAGGTTCCTCTGTTGTTTTAATTTGTTTTCTCTGTCATGCTTTCACTGTAAGCATAAATATGATAGCTTAGGAAAGCTGCGTGGTACCTTTATAACAGTGAACAATTACGCTGTCCGTAGCCTCTGAGGAGAAAACAAGACCTGCTTAGGCAGTCAGACTTGCTGGGGAATTCGCAGTGCAGGCAGGGAACTGTGCAGCCTGGAAATATCGATCAAGAGGGAGTGAGATGCACATCTCCACCCCAGAGAAGTGACAGCTGGGGAAGCCAGAAGCCTAAGAATGGGCGCCCTTGCTGGACCATTGAGGGGGAATACAGGTGCAGTTGCCATGAACTGTGATGACTGCTTCCTCATCTAGTGCAGACGTGGCTTCCTGATCTTGGCCACAAAGCGAGCCAAAGGCACAAACCTTCTGAGAAAGGTACAAAAGAAAAAACAAAACCCTGCCCGGAGAAGGCTTTGGTGTATCATCCCTACTTCCATCTCCTGTTTCTTCAGACATTCATTCATTTGTTCCTGTAAAAGACACAGAAGAGGGGAAAAAACACATGAACTATTACTGTGAAAATGGATGTATTAAACTCCTCAATCCAAAGGAACATATGGCAAAAGGGGACAAAATGGGTCCCCTTCCAAAAGGCCAGCATTTGACTATACCTCAGAAGGAAATAGCATGCCAGCTGCTGCTATCACATTGTAGGGAAGACCATTGTACAACAAGATGATGGGGGGAAAAGATTAATGGAGCGCCCCTTAAAAAAATGGAATTGCCTATAGGAGAGAAAAATGGCCACATCTTTTGCCAGACTGAAAAGAAAGTAGCTGCTATTATTGCTATGTGGGAGGACCGAATTCTTGTTTTTTGCTTGATTCCATAGACCCGAGGCAGGAAGGGCTGAGTTCAGTGTAGTTGAGAGTATCATCTTGTCCCACTTTTATGCAAGGAGCAGCCTTGTACACTACTTTGTATTTTCATTGAGACTTTCATTCCAAGGATCTCAAAGTACTTCACAAACATTATTAAACACTTGTGACACCCATATAAGGTCAGCAATCTTGTTATCTCAGTTTCACAGATAGGGTACATGAATTGCCCAAGGTAAAGCAGATCTTTAAACAGACCCAGAAGTCCTAGCTCTCGGTCCTGTGTTTCAGACTCTAGACAACATTCACTCCTTTGATGGTCAGGCTTCCTGCTGTACAACGTCTTAGAGAGAGAGCAAGAGAGAGAGAGTGCCTGAAGTAAAACGTCTAATGTGGGAGGGAAGAAGGGAAGTTTTGTGGTTTCAAAAAGGGCTCAGTGAATTACTTTTCCCTGCAGGAATAAAGTTATGTTATGGTGTTATTGTAGCAAGACATTCACTTGGCAGTAAACAGTCCCTTGAAGCTGAATTTGGCAAAGTCTCAGCTTGGGAAGTAATAATTTTTTTCAGAGAATCGGGAAAAAAAATCCATTGGATTCTTTTAAAATGACACAGCATCAGTGTTAATTTTACAAGTGTGTAAGATGGAAGGGAGAGAAGAACCACAGAATACAGAGGAAAGTGAATTTTAATGGTTTAAAATTCTTTTTTCACATTTAGCTTAAAAATTGCTTTCTGCTGAAATTGTCCAGGTTTTAATTTAGAGGTGCTTGAGGGGTGGCAGTATGTTATTTCAGATAAACCCTCGTATTTTGACTACATAACTATCTTCCGCTGTTTGGGTGACCACTAAACCTGGTCTAAATATCAATAAGAGTTTTTTAGACATTTTGAATATGGTTTCTTTCTGTTGGTTTTTGAAATGGACCAATTTTTCATTTTTCCAAATTATCTGCAGAATCTTTTAAAATAGACTTTCCCTTGAAAATCCAAATTTTTCAAAATGAACTTTTTCAATTATGAAATTGAAAATGTTTGTAAACCAGTTCTAAATTTTGAAAATCCCAACATGTGACTAAGATAAGCAATCACAGTTGATAATGAAACCCTGTGAAAAGTGATCACCATTACAGAAAAAAAGCCCAATAAAACTTGCCATAGAAAATTCTTGAAAAATGGAAAATCTTGGGAAAAATCCAAGTTTTTGCAAGAATTTCCAATTACAAAATTTGGCAGGTTTTTTGTTTTTTTTATATGAGAAATAATTTCAGCTATCACTAGTTAACATCCACGTATGTAACTTTTTGATTTAAAATAAAACTGTAGCATCTAAATTCTATTTTGGTCTTTCTCTCCCTTTTTCACTCAAGGCTACGAAGGGTAGAGAAACCTGTTGGTTTAAAAATCTTCACCAAGATATCTAGGAGTGCATGTTGTGATAATTGGACCTACAAATTTACCCTAATTTTAAATTCAATTGTTTAAAAAAAAATTTGAAAGTTCATAAGATGTAACAATAACCCATAATAACAAAGGTTGATGGAAAGTGGGTCAAGTTGCTTTCAATAATGAATGTTATGTACAGATGCAAGAAAACCAGAGAGACTAAATTAGTCCAAACAAAAGAAGGCCACATTGATATGATTCAAGGACTATGTGGAAATCATGCTCGGTGAAAACAAGACGTGGAACTAGGAATTAATTAACCAAAATTGGTTTGTTGGAAACTAGGCCTAATTGGCGGACAAAATAATGAGGAGATGGGCTATTCCACTCATCACTCCAGTTTTGGGGGAGAAAAAAACAGATGGAGGCTATTGGAGCAAGATTCACTATCATGGCTGCCATCCCCCACCACGGGCACTGACTTTCCAGTGTGCCGGGGGGTGCTCGACCTCTGGCTCTGCCCCAGGCCCTGCCCCCACTCCACCCCTTCCTCCAAAGCCCCTCCCGACTCTGTCTCTTCCCGCCCCTGCTCCACCCTGCCCCACCTCTTCCTGCCCCATTTCGCCCCCTCCCCACAGTGCGCCACGCTCTCGCTCCTCCCCTCCCTCCCAAAGCCTCCTGCACGCTGTGAAAGAGCTAATTACGGCAGGTGGGAGGTGCAGGGCCGGGGGCGCTGATCAGTGCGGCCTGCCTGCGAGTGGCAAACGCTGCAGGGCAGGGAGGGAGCTGGTGGGTGCTCAGCACCCACCATTTTTTCCCCCGTGGGTTTTCCAGCCCTGGAGAAACCATGGAGTTGGCCCTATGACCCCCACCATGTCTTGGGACCCCCAGACCTTCATCATCAGTGGAGTAGTGGAGCCAGCTGAACTAACTTCCTTTCTTTTCTCCGAAAGGATTGTTATTACCATCTTTAATACTGTCTTAGAGATTGTCAAACAAAGGGATTTTTCCTTCTAAAACTCTTTCCAGCTACAGGGAAAGGGAACAAGAAATGTTGTTAAAATTAAAGCCTTACTTTATACTTTACATTTTAAATGTTTCAAGTGTGTTTCCTTCATTTCTGTGTCTATAATAAAAGGTTAAAAGGATTTTTACTGGTGTGTTTGCCATGGTAAGAAGCAGGCTGAGGTCTCTGTATATCAAACCCTGAACCTTGTTTAACTCTGTTCAGGGTTGGACAGTGACTGGCTTATGTTAACGTCATTAGCCCATTTATTCCATCTACATTAATACAAAGGCGATACAGGTAAGATGGAGCATGCTGAGTTTTGGATGAAATTAATTAGCCTCCACAAGCTTCATATGTCTCTGCGGTTCTGCTTAAAAAACAAATGAACCAGAGTCAGTCAGAGCTCATGGAGAATTTCAGGAAGTTCCTTAGCATCTGGGATTAACTCAGGTATGGTGTTTTATTTATTTATTTATTGGGAGGCTAACAATTTGATACTTTTAGATTTTGTAATTTGAATGTCTAGCTTAAACATTTCACAAACAAAATAGAAATACTTATTAAATCTTACCTCAGGTGCATGCCGTTGTTGTTCTGACAACCCTGACAAGATGATGACAAGAATCCTGCCAACTCATAGTCCAGCAATATATTCCCTGCCAACATCACTACTATGCTTGCTGTTATATTCAAAGAAGATAGTACGTGCTTTTCTCTGAACTGAGTTTCATCTACAGAAGTTATCCAGAAGGTATGTCTTTATTGGAATTGATACAGCTAGGTGAGGTTTTGCCCCACAGATTAAACTGAATACTTATCCAAATCAGAAACTGCCAACATTTTTTGCTCAAATTTGTGAACTGATCTTCAGCTCAGCTCAATTTTTAACCCATTATGTGAATTTAGTGCTTTTGAGTGTTCTGGAAATAAACCATCAAACACTAAGGATCCTGAGATTGAAAATCTGGATATTTCACCTGCACACAGCATATTTTCAAGAAGCATTTAATGTGCTTGGATTTTTGTCACTTGGGACATGTTGCATAAGGTTGAGCAGTCAAGGTAACCCCATGGGACAGGTTCCTACAGAGTCATTACAGTGTCTTTGGTCTGTGAACTAGGGGGAAGGATTTATATAATAGACTAATGGCTTCAAAGGAGCCAGTACAGCCTTCTGGGTGGAAATATCCACTTTTTATCCCTTAAAATGCCATCTAATTTCCAGGTGGATCTCACATGTAGACACTGGGAGTGCCGGGGGAGAGAGGGACACCAGATGTTCGTCACTGGGGTTGGGTGCAGTCAGTATACCACAGTGTGCTGTGCGGGGAGGGGTACCAATCAAGAGGGGTCGGCGGTGTTTGGGAGGAAGGCTGTATTGCAGTTTGGGTGTGTGAGTGGGCGTCAACAGGAGAATATCAGGAGAGAAACTGGATCATAAGGTGCTTGATGTGGCATTTTCAGCAGCAAGAAGGTTCAGGACTTGGCACTTGTTCTGATCGGGACAGAAGATTTGGCAGTGAGGTGGGAGAGGTTTGAGGGGTTGGAATCAGGGAGGAGTCAGAGGATGTTAAGGGGAAGGAGTTTGTGGATTCATTAGCAGGGATAAAAGGAGATCAGGAAAGGTCAGGTAGTTGTCAGAGGTTGCCAGACGGTTGGGTTCAGATCAGGTTGTTGTGAAGGGGTCAACGTATAGATGAGTGTATGGTTCTTCTCTTCAGGTGCTCAGAGCACTTTATATCTCTGTTCCAAAAGGAGAGGTTAATATGATAGCTGGGGATGGTTCTGTAGGGTTCAATTAAGGCATAACTAAGCATTTATTGTACTTGAGTCTAAATCCCTGCCCAAGATCCTGGAAGGATTTGCAAAGGGGCCAGTTTGGTTTCTTGTGTTTTATAGCTGTGCTCTCACTTTTTTCCATAGCTAAATGTTTAAAAACTTTTTAAACTGGCACCGAGGTTTTAACAGAGGAGACTGCATGACCCAGGGCGTCAATAACAGGAAGTGAAGCCTTTCTCTAAGATGCCAGTTTAAATCCAGCCCAGGACAGGCAGTTCTTCTCAGTGTGAATTTTGCCCGAATGAGGATGGCCGGATTTGTCCCATTGTTTAATTAGTGAGTTTAATTACGGTGAAGGGTTCTGGGCTGACACCTTGGTGACTGAAGTCCTCTATTGCTCTGTGTGGTGGCTGCAGCATTGGTAGTCTCAGAACAAAAGTACCCTACAGTGTGCCACGACAGGGCCTCAATCTTTCCATGGAAGCACCATCTCTATGCATGAGTAGACAGTTCATTTTTTATGCCCACTCAGTCCTCTGCCTGGCTGCCCCTCTGGGAAGACTCTCAGCAAACACAGAGTACCAACTGTGGTAGCCTGCTTTGTGATGTGGACCCCAACAGGAAACGTAATGAGATCACTGCACTCACTTCACAAAAGTCACTGAACGGGCATCCGATAGTAACAACTTCCTGTGAAAAGAATGAGGAGTACTTGTGGCATGTTAGTCTCTAAGGTGCCACAAGTGCTCCTCGTTCTTTTTGCTGATACAGACTAACATGGCTACCACTCTGAAACTTCCAGTTACTACCTATTTGAGCAAACTCATTTAAACCCCTCGCCCATCCCCAAGTTCCATCATCCAGCTACCAGTCTGTAAGTAATAACTGGAATTTATCATCTGAGGGCTATTTGGTGGCCTATATGAAATGGTAGATTCAGGACCACATGTAGTAGACATACATAGGTGTAATATGGCAAGATGACTTCAGACTGACCAGGGTTGCCAGTCCACCACCCTTACGAGCACTAAATTCACTTTAAAATAGTTAGGCTTGAGGACAAATAAAACAAAGAAGCTGGGAAATTCAAACAAACTCTTGTTGTTGCCCCTCCTTTTCTTTCCACAAGTCATGAGTTAAGAATAGAGAGAGTCAATTTTACAATGTGGTTCTACTCTGAAAAGAGCACTTATCTTATTAACATGCTGTGGAGTAACATCTCATTAAGAATCGCCTGGCAATTATGGAAGCGAAAACCTTTTATCTTCAATCCACAGGTGTCGGGTGCAGCTGCTGCGTAACCACCCACCAAAGGATTTATCAAGTCAGCTGGAGGTAACGCCCTCTCTGTCTCTGGCAGGTAGCTGATCCTGCACAGTACATCAGTTCAGTTCTGGGAGTGGGACTGTGCTGGTTTTGTGATGTAAATCACTGGACGCTGAACTGGAAGCACATTGCACTTTGGACCTTTGGGGTAAGATAGCAGATTTAAATCTTAATCCCAAGGGGAAAAGTTAAAGTCTTTATCTACTAAGCCACCCAGCTAGTTATTCCTAGTTTGACTGCGCAGCCAGTTATAGACAGAGGCTTGCTGTTTCTGTTCCGAACACAAATAGGTGGTAGAAATACCAATAATTGTATCGGGTGCTTTACCTTATCATAGTAGACAGGGTGTTTTACTTTTGATGCAAAAACATGCTGCGGGCATGATCTCTTCAGCATGACAGATTGTATTTGGTTTTGTCTTATTTTTCATTTGAGTCCATTCAGTTGTAGCACAATAAAGGCAATGCAATTTTTACCATGATAGGCTCAGGCTGCTGGCAGTATAATAAATTACAGCCAGTAGTGTTTGTTACTGCACAGTACTGTGCTTATATTGACCAATCAAGTATCAATACACACAGAGTGAATGGAATATTTCATTACTTTCCCACAAGAGGAGGAGTGGGAAAGTAATGAATTACTTGCCCATAGGAGATCAGTACCCAACAACTTTGCTCTATTTGCATCTTTTAGATAACATATGACAAATCATTTTGAAAGTATAGGAACCTGGGGGTGTTTAGACTTCCATGATCTTCAGAGATTCGAGGTTCTGTGATGCAACCTGAACAATTTCCTTGATCTCTTTACTCCTCTAGTCAATCATTTACTGGGGCAACCTTTTTACAAAGTCCTACTGTAATGTGTTCATCACAAAATGCTGTGCTTCTGCAATGGCTTTCAGACGTGTGTGTTCTGTACACAATGATGAACTATTGCACATGATTATTTATTAATAACTGCTCCTTTCCCTCAGTAGAACCTAAAGCCTCTACAAAGGACTCAGCATGATTATTCCCATTTTACAGGTGGAAAAAATAGGATTAGTTATTGTGGTAGAACTGGGGGTCCCCATTGCGCTAGGCACAAAGAAAAAGGAAGCCCCTGCCCCAGATTGCCTACAAAACTAATAGACTAGATAGGAAAAGCAGTGGAAGAGGAATGAAGTGCTCTCCCTATTTTACAGATGGGGGGGACCCAGCCATAGCGTGATTATATGACTTGTCCAAGGCCACAGAGGAAGTCTGTGGCAGGGTCAGGAGTTGAACTCTTTGAACTCAGTCTGGTGCCTTACCCCCATGCCACCCTTCATTTTACACAGAATTTGATGGCCTAGGTCTGATGTGACTACCGCACAGGGAAGAAGATGACTAATTTACACATGGCTATGCCACTTGTAGATTATTTCTTCATTGGTGAAGGCAAACGTGATGGTGGGTTTAAGTCACAGATAAATTTGTGCTTTGGCTTCTGCTTTCTTTAGGTTGTAAGAGACACCTCACTAAGTGATTATACAGTGTTATTGCTGGCTTTTGCACTCCCTATGTTTGACTGTTACTGGGGAGTATATGGTTTCACTATGAGGGGAAAATGTAATAAGCTACACTGACACCAAATAAGCTTTTTCTTACATGCAGTGATCAGGGCTGAGGGTTATCTCCCTATCAGTCATGCTATGCTGCTTCCTTCTCTCTTTAATCTACTGTTCCTCAGACTATAAGTAGCAAGCACTGCTTAAGAGAATATTATATCTCCAAATTCAACCCCATTAGTCAGGGCAACCGAACACCCTCCTGGTATGATTTCCAGCACCAAACTGCACACACTGAATCAGAAGCAACCAAGCATTTTTTTGGTGTGGATGACTCCAAATTAAAGTGGAGCATGGGTTGTCATTAAGATGCCATGTAGACGTCTCTTTGGGTTTTACAGAACTTGGGTGCAATCTTGACTATGTCCTAGGGCAGTAGCAGTCAAGTATTGTCTTTGGATAAATAGTTCCTGAGCTATATTATTCAAAAACTTCTGATTCTACACCACAATCTCAGAAAGTACTAGTCTACGAGGCTAGTTACTGAATGTGATTGCTATTATCATCTTGGCAATACCCCCTTGTGATCTTGATATTCTTCTATTAGACTTTGAGGACATTTCTTCCCCCCACACACACTTAGTTCTTTCCTCCCTTAATCCCCCACTTAAGCTGAATGCTTCTAGCCAAATGTGGTCTTTAGACAAAGAGGACTTGGGCTCTAGAGGGGACTTCCTCCATCTTAACCCTAGCAGGAACTGCCTTTAGAAGGGCAGGCCAGGGTGCAGGGCCTTTATGAGGAGCAGTGTCAGTTGAAGAAAAGTGCTATGCTGTTCCCCCCTAGCAGTGCACTCTTCTGTCCATCTCTTGCAATGCACTTTGTGTCTAATTTGTACTGTCTGCCTGTTTAGACTGTAAGATCTTCACAACACGGTTAGTATCTGTCTTTCTATTTTGTCGTGCTCAATAGCATACTGTGTAATTTAACATATAATGCTGGCACTTAGTGCTATTGAACTGCCAGCTCCCCCCAGCTATATAGGATGTCACTAATGATGTACAGAACATGATGCAACATACAATTGACCATTGCATGTAGGCAATGATGCACATCTACGTTTTGAAGACAGAGAAGAAGGATGGCCCAGTGGTTAGAGTGCTAGCTTGGGACTTTTAAGAGACAAGTTCCATTCCTTGCTCTACCAGACTTGCTATATGACCCTGGGCAAGTCACTTTGTCTCTCCATATCTCAGTTTCCCACCTGAAAATGGGGATAATGGCACTTCTCTATCTCACTACCGTTGCTGAGGTACACTAAAGGTTGCAAGGTGCTCAGATACTACAGTAATGGGGCTGTATAAATACCCAATATAGATGATCAGCTAACCAAGTATTAACTATAAAGAGTTTTCAAGGAAACCCCCCAAAGTACATAGATGCATGGAGATACTGGTGTGAATATCAGGATGTAATTAAACATGCTATGCCATTTAAAAATATTACTTAATTTTAGGTGATTTCATTACCTGTAAGTAGTGAAGAGACATGACTGAGTTTTGCAGGACTTCCCAAATAAGTGTTGGCTCCTATCTGTCAAACAGGGTGGTCTTTTGGATCTATGTCTCATCACTTTTGCACTAGAAGTGGTTCCAAAAGGGGATGTGTTTGCCCAAAAGCATGTGTAGTCAGCAGAACACTATTAAGTAGTGTTTATACCAACAGAAATAGGTAGAGATTATGGAAGACAAACTTTGAATGTAAACTAATAACTGAACTCTTCTTACCTGAGCTGTGGAATAACTTTCTCTCTTTAGCATCCACAGATGTATAGTCTCTCAGGAGTCATCTGGCTGCATGTGATTTTATACATCTGTCAGCTTCATCAAGTATCCTAATGCAAAATCCAGCACTCAGCGACATTATGTGGCTTTATGATGCTCCCTGGGAGACTTCAGATCCATAAACGAGTGAATGGATTACAATGAGATATAAATACATGTAACCCTTCTGCCCGTCAGAGTTGGCAGCAACAAGGGCCGGGTTCAATATCTAGGGGATCCATTCCAATAACACAATGCAAACCGGCTCGAGCCCCCACCCAGTGACCTGGGACAAATATATACCACCCCCGCTGGGCGCCTCCAAGAGGCAATACTTCCCCCTCGCAAGCACATAGTCTGAGTGTAGCAAAAGCCTTTTAATAACAGAGAGAAACAATGTGGCATTATGTTGGGGAAACACCACCAACAGGATTCATAACACAACCCATGAGCAAAAAAAAAACCCACCCCAGGCAAATTGGGGCATGCCCTTTTCCCTTTGGTTCTTGAGTCCAGCAACCCCAAATCACCCAAAGTCCCAAAAGTCCAATGCCCCAAAAGTCAGGGCAGCCCCAGAGTTCGAAAGTTTATCTGCGGAGCTTTACCTCCCAACCTGGGTGGAAATGGGACGGGGGAAGGAGGCACCTTACATGATCTGAAGCTGACCGCCCCATAGCTCCATAGCGGCGCTCCGCTCCGCTCCGCCAGCCGCCCCACGAACTCCTTCGCTCAGCTCCACGGCCCACAAGCAGCTCCTGCCATCCACACGCTGCTCCGCGTTGAACTGCTTCACCAGCCGTCCCGCAAACTGCTCCACAATATATCTTCAGGCTCCCCCACTACTTAACACAACACTCAGTGATTTCAGCTCTTAGGTGAATTCAGCTTGTAGTAGGGGAGCCCCAGTGCTGGTGCACTATCAGCCCAAAGTGAGCTCAGCAGCCTATAACTAGACTTCTAATGAAATCAAAATTAGCTCTGATGTTCCACAGTGGAGAGAGGAGGAAGTGCAATTAGCATGTAAGGCCCTCACCAAGGGGCCCATGCCACCAAGTATTAATACTTGTCCCCAGCCTCTTTCTATTCACACAGTTTTGGAACCCATGACCCTTGCCTAGCGAGTGCTACTTAGTTGATGGTGAATCCCTCCATCATAACAAAAGGCCACGTACAGTTCCAAGCACAGTTCCCATAATCAGGGTAATAACAATTTATTCTTCCTGCCCCAATAACAGAGATGCTGGGGATCCCACAGCAGCCAAACTGACCATTTGAGCAGCTATGGTCTCATTCTAGGCTTGGTGGGTGTGCCTATGCAAATGAGATCGGCCCCTGAAGTTCTTTTCCACAACTTGCCACACCTCACCACCAGATGTCAGGGTGGAGCTCATCCTGACACTGCTTACATACAGTATTTTCATGGATGACCTAGAATCCAGCTCTATTATTATTCTTGTTATGTAAAGAGAAACTGGTACCCATTTTTCTCTACCCAGAACTCTGAACCTTTTGCATCAGATGATTCTTTTCTTTTGAAATTTCAGTCTTGTAGATTCCTGTTTTCTACTTTATTAATACATTTTGAATCTTATTTTAGGTGATTTTGTGAATATTAATATGATGTTTTGAGATCACTCCGACCAGTAAGGAGTTCTGTTACCACCACCCCAGCATCCTTGGGTACCTTAATGCTATGTCACAGCTCTGACACCAGTAGCCAGTCTAAATGTCTCATTCTGGCTACAACCAGCCTCCTGCTCCTTGCAGGGTGATACCAACAGCCCTTCCCTGACACTCTCCCACTGACATAGCGACCACCGTGTGTTGGGGGTGGTTTAATTATGTCAACGGGAGAACTCTCTCTCATCCGCATAAAGCAGCTACACGAGCGATCTTACAGTGGTTCAGCTGCACTGGTACAGCTGTGCTGCTGTAAGCTCACTAGTGTAGACATGGCCTCAGTTAATCAGGGTAGGGAGAATTCCCTCCTTTCCTAGTTTTCTAAGGCTAGGGTTTTCTTTTCAGTTTCAAGTTTTCAGCGTTTTCCCATTAACTTTAATGGTCTATCGTTGTGTCATGGCTGGACCATGGATGAGCACTTGAAATTGATTTTCTGTAAACAGCTAGCTTGGGATGTCCCCCCTCCCTGCCTGATTGCTTTACCACACTTGTGAGTTTGATGCTGTAGTTCCACCGCAGGTACAATTACAATTTTCTACACATGTGTACGTGCATAACCATCACCTGTATATGTATCTCCTAGTGACCATCAAGTTCAGAACTTTACAAGCTTTCATAAGAGACCTTACTTGACATATTAATACACAATAACATTGCATGCAACCAGTTGATTCAATTGTTATTCTTTGGAGTTCAGACCTGTTTCTTAAGTGTGACTCTACAAATCTACTCCCAGAGCCAGATCCACACACCCCACTATGTACTTTTGAAAGGCTAGGATCTGGCCTAAACTCTGCTGTGCTTATAGCACAGAATTCAACTGAAATTCTCAGCTTGTGCACTTTTATCTCCCTTCTTCCCAAAGACAGCATCTGACCCTAAATCTGTGCTCCGCTCCCCCCTCACACTCTGGTGTGACATGACACCCACCCTCCATGGCCCTCTTCTCTCAGCTCAGAGCAGGATGCCAGTGGCTTTGTTATCTTTGCTTGTTTCCATTTGGGGCCCTGAAATAGGGATGTTTAAAGTTAATAGTAATAAGGCATGTATGATTCTGTCAGGTGCTGTCCCCAAACTCTATCACAGAAGCATTTTGAGAAAAGTGTTTTGGTGCTGGGTTTGATGTATGAACAGGGCTTAAAAATAACCCAGCACTTGAAGGGAGTGGTGCTGGATGGACCAGTGAAACTCTAAAATACCAAGTGCATGTCCCTAAAAGAAGCTAGAAAACTTGAAATGGTCCTTACTAAATGTATGAGGAGAAGGATGGAAGGTGGTGTATCTACCTTGAGCAGTGTAGCTTTAATGTGTGGTTATATCAGCCCAAATGCTCACAGGATATGGATGTTCGCTATCTGTCCTTTCAAACCCATGCTGGATCTCCCTCACTTGTTCTGCTTCATTCCAGAATCTACTGCTGTGAACAAGCTGCACCAACCACACCAATCAAATTTGCAGAAACGTTCAGGAGTAAACTCCTGCGTCTCTTCCCTCTCCTCTCTCCCTCACAGTGTAAGCTGTGGTTTTTATAAAATTTTAAACAATTCGCTTTTCAGATATTGTGTGAGGCACCAGCAGCAGAATGTACACAAGACAACTGTTCCCCCATATACACCTTATAATCTGCTGACCCAGTTTGTCTTGATACTCCCCTGGTCTCTGTTTTTTCACACACAAGAGCAAATGGGTACTTTCAGTCTGACTGACTTGTTTTACACTGAGAGACACGAAACAGGATAAAAGCCAGCAAAATCTCCATGACAGGGCAGTGTCTGTCTCCTCTTCATCTGAAAAAAATGGTGGCTAGTCTCTGCAAGACCTAAAATTTAGAGAAGAGGCACAGTACAGAGCAACAGTCATACAGCAACACAGCTGCGTGCACCATGGTCTCCTTTTCTCACACTGCCCATAACATCTTCTCTGCTGCTGTGTATCATGCAACCTCACTCTCCTTCAAATACCTCCTCCAAATTCATTTCTTTTCACTAGGTTATCATTACTGATCTCCAGTCCTGCAAGTTAATGGCAGTTACCACCTCAAATTGCCATTATCAATGACAAAGTGTGAAAAATAACAAGATCTATAAACCATGTACACAAAACCAAATGCATCTGGGGCTTTATCTGTCAGGGCTGGAATGCAGGGTACTGGGCCTGGTGGTTAGCATGGCGCGGGCTGGGTCCCCGTTCCAGCTGGGATTCAGAACCAGAAGCTCAGGAGCTAAGAGTCAGATACCAGGAAACTGGTTGAGTCAGGAAACCCGAAATTTTGGGATCAGGAAACAAAAGCAGGTAGCGCTGGGTGAATAGCTCAAACCAGGGTAGAGTCCAGTTGTACAAACAACTTCATGTTCCTCCTTCTGGCTTAAGCGGGGGGAGGTAGCTGATCAGTAGCTCTGGTGTTCCACCAAGTGGGGCCCATGCCTGGAACCTCCTATCTGAGCTGAGCTTCAAGGAGTCTACACTAAGCCATTGGGTGTATTGTTGGAATATGATGACCCCTAAGGATCTGGGTTCAAAACCCACAGGTCATGACACTATCCTGCTTCCATTGAAGTGAACGACAAAGCTCTTGTTGACTTCAGTGGCAACAGGATCAAGCCTTTAAAGATTAATTCACAATCTCTTACTGTTGTTGCCCTTATCTCTCTCTCTTGTTTGTTCCTTCATGTTGTGTTACATCTAACTGAGGCCATGTTTAGACTGAAAAAATAGACTGTGTCATAAAATAAGTTAACTAACATGTGTTTAAGGCCAGATATACACTAGAAACTTTTGCTGGCATAGAATAATTGTGGTTGGTGTGGCATTTTTGACATTTTTATGCCGGCAAAAGCCATAGCGTAGATGCATAGAAGTGATGTTGCTAGTTCAGCTCAGGGAACCAGTATAAAAGTTATGCTGGCAAAAGCAGTTCTTTGCCAATAGCATTTATTACTGTAGCACTATGAACTGTGTCTATAGTCAGACCGTTTGTCGGTCTAGCTATAGTGGCATAACTATACCAGCAAACTGTTCATAGTATATACCTGGGCCTAACAGACACATTTTAAATCTGACTTTGTTTCTAGTCTAGACAGGGCAAATCATATTTAAAACCCTGGTATATGGTGTTGGGCCAGCCTAGGTCCCCTTCTGTTTTCCTGGTTTAGATGTAGACCTTAGCTTGTACGCTTCTTAGGACAAAGACTTGTCTCTGTACCTGTAAAATGCCATGCATACCTATCAGGCTGTAAAAATAACAACTAGATTACTACGGGGATGCATAACTCAGTAATCCAAGATGCACAGGTTTGTAGACTTATAAGAAAAGGTTTCCTAGACCCCTGCTCCACCTACATCCACTTACATAAAGTAGCAGTAGAATTGCACATGGTGTTTGTGAACATACACACGCTGCAATCTTCCTACTGCGGGAGCAAAAGCAAAACAGGGTACAAACTGATTTAAACCTCTCCCTTTGCTGCTCACTGCCACCTGTGCTGAAATGAAGACAACAAACTCTTGGAAGCTGCCCTGTGTGTTTCAGTTTTCAATTGAAACTTTTTAGCAAAGCTGAAAGAGAAGAAAACAAAACCACACTTCTCTGTGCTTCCAGTGAAAAGAAACGACAGCCATTAGATTCACTTCATTTGCCTCACCTGACCTGAAATGAACTCCCTCCCTCAGGCCTGTAAGAAAATTCAATTAAAAGGTCCATCTGTGAGGCAACAGCTGAAGGGGAATTACTGTGGGGAGGTCCACATTTTCATAAAAAAAGGGCCCTCTTCCCCCTGCTCCCTTCTATATCCCTGATTAGGCCTTTTCCTTACCTCTAAATCATAAGTGTCCCCAATTAATCAAACCTGATCAAGTAGCTTTTATGTGCTCCATTCAAATGTAGAAACACTATAGATTTGGTACATCCCTTAAACATCACGGGGGGTGGGGGGTAGGGAAAAAGAAACAGGTTTGGAATCAGAGCAGCCTAGCCCAATTAAACCAGCTGATGCAATGGGATTAATGGCTGCTAATATGCAAAGGGCTCTTCTGGTAGCAAAAATAATCACCATAAGGCAACAACAGTGTGTAGGGGCTTAAAAAAAGAGAGAGAATGGTAACAGGGACAATAGCTAGTAGCTGTAACTGTGCTGTTGTGAAAGCCTTCCTGATGCACATGCTAAAAGCCATGTTGTGCTTTTATGATCTATTAGCTTATAGAGCTGCCGAGAGTCATGTATCTAGTTGGTGTATGGTATTTAAAGCAGTACTGACATTAAAAGTATGCTAGAGAGCCTGCATGGAAATTGGGCAGCACATGTGAATCTTGGAGTCCTTGCTAAGTGCTGATGCCTAGCAGGCAAGTATGAGTGCATTTTTTGATTGCACAGGCTTATATTTATCTAAAGCTGGGTTCTCCATGACCTCACATCATCTCTAGTCTCCTGTACTTTTGCCAAGTGAATGTAAAATGCCACCAGATCAGAATGGCAGCGTTCTGTGGCCATTTCAGACATGGGTAAATGACTAAATGTAGGGCAAGGCAGAAGAGAAACAGGACCCAGTGGTTTTTTTCCCCTCCGTGTTGGCTTTTTTGGGTGCATTATGTTGATCTGCATAACAAATATATGGCTTTTCTTAATGCACGGGAACTCATGCTTTTTATTTTTCACTAGCTGAACTTAGTTACAACTGTGAATGCCCATGCTTCCTGTGCACTTGCTGTATTGATGTTTGTACAGTGAAATCAATCATTTAAAATAGCCAGCTTCCAGTCCTTACCTCCCTGGTCTGATGTGAGTTGCACTGAATTATAAGAGAATATATTCAAACAACACTTTTCACTTCTTTCATCTAAGAATCTCTAAGCATATTACAAACAATTCATTAAAATAATCAGATTGCCCTTGTAAGGTATTTATATATTATTTACTTATAAATAGAGACGGGCTACAATGAAAATACCGAATTTGAATATCTACGAAAATTGGTGGTTGTTTGAAATCTGAACACAGATCGGGTTCAGACTTTCATAGAAGTACCCTAGTCCTATAATGAGCTGAATCAAACGCCCAGATCCAGCCTCCTAACACTTTGGTATGTTTGAAATCCTAGATACAAACAATGAAGCTTAATCTCTTCCCTATTTATAAATATCTGTTTTATAGATGAATAAACCAAGGCATGGAAAGGTTGAGTAAGTGGCCAAAGTTTCACAGAAGACCAATGACAGAGCCCAAATAGGACCCAATCCCCAGCTCTAAGGCCTGGTCTACACTACGAGTTTGTCGGATTTAGCAGCATTAAATCAAATTAACCCTGCACCTGTCCACACAACAAAACCATTTTTTTTGACATAAAGGGCTCTTAAAACCGATTTCTGTACTCCTCCCCAACGAGGGAATTAGCGCTGAAATCGACATCGCCATTTCGAATTAGGGTTAGTGTGGATGCAATTTGAAGGTATTGGCCTCCGGGAGCTATCCCACCGTGCACCATTGTGACTGCTCTGGACAGCACTCTGAACTCGGATCACTGGCCAGGTGTACAGGAAAAGCCCTGGGAACTTTTGAATCTCATTTCCTGTTTGGCCAGGCGAGCTCATCAGCACAGGTGACCATGCAGTCCCAGAGTTGAAAAAGAGCTCCAGCTGGAATGGGAGGTACTGGATCTGATCACTGTATGGGGAGAGGAATCCATGCTATCAGAACTACGTTCCAAAAGACAAAATGCCAAAACATTTCAAAAAATCTCCGAGGCCATGAGGGACAGAGGCTACATCAGGGATGCAACACAGTGTCGCATGAAAGTTAAGGAGCTCAGAGAAGAGTACCAGAAAACCAAAGAATCAAACAGACGCTCTGGGACAGAGCCCCAGACATGCCCCTTCTACGCTGAGCTGCATGCAATTCCGCCACCACTACCCCACCCCTGTCCCTGGACTCCGATGATGGGGTACTCTCCACCATGCCTGAGGATTTTGTGGACGGGGAAGATGAGGAAGAGGAGGAGGATGAGCTTGAGGAGAGCACACAGCACACTGTTCTCCCTGACAGCCAGTATCTTTTTATCACCCTGACTGAAATACCCTCCCAACCCAAAGAAGCCAGAGGAGGGACCTCTGGTGAGCGTTCCTTTTAAAATATAATACATGTTATAAAAGCAAGCGTTTTTTAATGATTAAGTAGTCCTGCGGACTTGGGATGCATTTGTGGCCAGTACAGCTACTGGAAAAGTCTGTTAATGGGTCTGGGGATGGAGCAGAAATCCTCCAGGGACATCTCCATGAAGCTCTCCTGGGGGTACTCTAAAAGCCTTTGCAGAAGGTTTCTGTGAAGAGCAGCCTTATTCCGTCCTCCATGGTAGGACACTTTACCACGCCATGCTAGTAGCAAGTAATCTGGTATCATTGCATGACAAAGCCTGGCAGCGTATGGTCCTGGTGTTTGCTGGCATTCAAGCAACATCCATTCTTTATCTCTCTGTGTTATCCTCAGGAAAGTGATATTGTTCTTGGTAACCTGGTTGAAATAGGGGAATTTAATTAAGGGGACATTCAGAGGTGGCCGTTCCTACTGGGCTGTTTGCCTGTGGCTGAAAAGAAATCCTCCCCGCAGTTAGCCATGCGGTGTGGGGTTGGGGGCATTGGCACTGAGCTGTTCGCGTTTGGCTAGCAGGGATCTTCCCCGATACCAGCCATGCGGTGGGGTAAGTAGTAAACAATCATCCCGGAAACAGGAAAACCACAGCACTAAATGGCCAACTCAACGTGCTTTGCTTGGTATGGGAGAGGAGGGCGCTGCTGTCATGAAGGTTGCAGAAGCCAAAAGACTAAGGCTTATCATGGCCGCCTGCAAGCCAAATTCTGTTGCCCGGCCCTGCGTGTGTGATCTGTAACACCAAAGCCACAGACACTCAATATAAGATGCAAAATGCGACCTTGTACCAAAATCACATGTGCTACGTAATGTGAGTAGTGTTGTTCACTGTGAAAGAGTATAGCCATTGTGCTGTAAAATATATCTTTTAAAATACTTCACTCCCTTTTTTTCCTCCAGCAGCTGCAAATGTTTCAAGCCTCCCTCCTCCGTCCCAAAGGCTATCTCAGATAAGGCAGCGAAAAAAACGCACGTGCGATGAAATGTTCTCTGAGCTCATGCAGTCGTCTGGCTCTGACAAAGCTCAGCAGAATGTGTGGAAGGACACAATAGCAGAGTACAGGAAAGTGGCCAATGAACGTGAGGAGCGGTGGCGGCAGGAAGATCAGAGGAGGCATGAGGCAACGCTGGGGCTACTGCGGGATCAAACGGACATGCTCCGGCGTCTGGTGGAGGTTCATGAACGGCAGCAGGATCACAGATTGCTGCTGCAGCCCCTGTTTAACCACCCTCCCTCCTCCCCAAGTTCCATAGCCTCCTCACCCAGACACCCAAGAACGCGGGAGGGGAGGCTCCAGGCACCCAACCACTCCACCCCAGTGGACAGCCCAAGCAACAGAAGGCTGTCATTCAACAAGTATTGAAGTGGCCTTTTCCTTCCCTCCTACCCTCCTCCCACACCCCACCTGGGCTACCTTGTGAGTTATCTCCCTATTTTTATAATCAATTAATAAAAAATACATGGTTTTTAAATGATAGTGACTTTATTTCCTTTCCAAGCAAGCTGTGATCGAAGGGGGGAGGGCGAGTGGCTTACAGAGAATTTAGAGTCAACCAAGGGGGCGGGTTTTCATTAAGGAGAAACAAACAGAAGTGTCACACAGTACCCTGGCCAGTCATGAAACTGGTTTTCCAAGCTTCTCTGATGCACAGCGCTTCCTGCTGTGCTCTTCGAACCATCCTGGTATCTGGCTGCTTGGATTCAGTGTCCAGGCGATTTGCCTCAACCTCCCACCCCGCCATAAATGTCTCCCCCCTACTCTCACAGAGATTGTGGAGCACACAGAAAGCAGCAATAACAATGGGAATATTGGTTTTGCTGAGGTCTGAGCGAGTCAGTAAATTGCGCCAGCAACCCTTTAAACGTCCAAATGCACACTCTACCACCATTCTGCACTTGCTCAGCTTATAGTTGAACATTTCCTTACTACTGTCCAGGGTGCCTGTGTACGGCTTCATGAGCCAGGGCATTAAGCTGGTCTGGGAAGTAAATCCCTTCCTGCAGCCATTTAAACAGACCAGAGTTCCTGAAGACGCGAGCGTCATGAACCTTTCCCAGCCATCCCACGTTGATGTTGGTGAAACGTCCCTTGTGATCCACTAGTGCTTGCAGCACCATTGAAAAGTACCCCTTGTGGTTTATGTACTGGCTGCCCTGGTGGTCCGGTCCCAAGATAGGGATATGCGTTCCATCTATAGCCCCACCACAGTTAGGGAATCCCATTGCAGCAAAGCCATCTATTGTGACCTGCACATTTCCCAGAGTCACTACCTTTGATAGCAGCAGCTCAATGATTGCGTTGGCTACTTGCATCACAGCAGCCCCCACAGTAGATTTGCCCAGTCCAAATTGATTACCGACTGACCGGTAGCTGTTTCCACAGGGCTATTGCCACTTGCTTATGAACTATAAGGGCTGCTCTCATCTTGGTATTCTTGCACTTCAGGGCAGGGGAAACAAGTGACAAAGTTCCATGAAAGTGCCCTTACGCATGTGAAAGTTTCGGAGCCACTGGGAGTCATCTCAAACATGCAGTCCCAGAACTCTGTGCTTGCTTCCCAGGTCCAGTATTGGCGTTCCATGGCATGAGCCTGCCCCAGTAACACCATGATCTCCAAATTGCTGGGGACCTTGGTTTTAGAGAAATCTGTGTTCATGTCCTCATCACTGCACTGCCTTCGCCTCCTCGCCTGGTTTTTTAGGTGCTGGTTCTGCATAAACTGCACGATAATGCGCGAGGGGTTTACAATGGTCATAACTGCTGTGGTGAGCTGAACGGGCTCCATGCTTGCCATGCTACGGCGTCTGCTCGGGCAATCCAGGGGAAAGCGCAGGAAATGATTGTCTGCTGATGCTTTCACGGAGGGAGGGAGGGTTGACTGACGACATTTACCTGTAACCACCCGCGACAAATATTTAGCCCCATCAGGCATTGGGAGCTCAGCCCAGAATTCCAATGGGCAGTGGGGACTGCGGGAACTGTGGGATAGCTACCCACAGTGCTCCGCTCGGAATGTCGACACTTGCCATGGTACTGTGGACGCACACCGCCGAATTAATGTGCTTAGTGTGGACGCATGCACTCAACTTTATACAATCTGTTCCCAAAAGTCGACTTCTGTAACATCGGAGTACTTTTGTAGTGTAGACATGGCCTTAGACTACATAGGAGATATTGAGCAGTACACCCTGAAGCAATGCCAGGGGTGCCTTGCACCAAAAAGATACATGATATGTACTGTTTCTAATGATAACTGGTGTAGTTTAGGGGAATATCTATAAACAATCCACAAAGCAAAATGGGTATTGGATATTCTAGTCTGGTATGTGCACAATTTGTTTTTAAGACCTAAAAAAAATCTGTTTTCTGTGCAGAAATTTGGCATGTAAGAATGTCAGAGTGTATGTTTGGAACCATGTAGCAAATTAGACCCTTGCTATCTTTACTGTCTTATTTTTGCTTTTTCATTTAAATATGTGAAATGAATCTGATTTTACTGCAATCTCAACTTCAACTCTATTTTAAAAATTATAGACAGTTCAGAGAATAGAAAGGGCCCTGTAAATCAAGCAGAGATTGGTTACTTGCTCGAGCAAGATCATTAAGAGTGCAGAGAGTGAGGAGATGGCTGAGGCATCTCACTGGGAAGAGGTAGGGAAAATTAATTTCCCAGGGAATCTGAGCCCTCCCAAGTTTCATTCCTTTTAGGGACACTCCCTTAACTTTATTATTCATTTTCTAAAGGTACTTTTAAGGTCTCTGTTGCTTGTGATGAAGGATTTTACCCTGTGTGTTTCAATGACACATTTCAAATCTCAATTTATTCAAATTGTCACAGCTTGACAGCCCTGGAATTTTAGGTGAAACCCCATTCTAGTGGAGGTACCTTGGGGAGTGTGAAATAGTGTCACTGGCTTCCCCACACTGTACTCTTTACATAAGCAATGTTTAATATTTTCCTCCATAGCATGGATATAATTAATATTGTGCATAGCATTCTCTATGCAGCTGCTCTGTGTTTTTTGCAAAGCTCTCCAGCTGCTTTCAAGCTGTTCCTTTGACTCTGCCACAATACTCACGCCCTCTCCCCCACAGTGCTAAAGGACAGTCAGTGATTTGTTTCTCAGCAACTCTCTCAATACCAGGTATCTCTTAGGATTAACTGAGAGCCAAAACTGAAGGATTGGGGGAAGGGTTGAGGGCCAGGGAGGAGAGAGAAGGCACACACTAGCAGACTGGCTCTCACTGACCTGGATTCAAAATAGAGATCCCTAATGCAGGAGATATTGTTCAAATATTAATAATTTTTTCTCCAGAAATCCCATGCAATCTTGAGCAAGTCTCTTAAATTCTCTCTCCCTCAGTTTCCCCAAGTTTAATGCAGAGGTAATATTTTCTACCTCAGAGAGGTTTTGTGATGCTAATTTCATTAACCTTTGTGAAGGGTTTTGAGATCCTTGAATAGAAGCAATATTGCCAACCTCACACTTTCAAAAATCATGAACCAGACACCAAAAATATCATAAGATTTTAAATTAATAATTAAATTACATTGCCTTTGGCCTACCTTGTGATTTTTTTCCCCAACCTGAAAGGGAAGCCACTCACTTATGTGTGATTATCTCAGCATCAATATTCAACACACACAAAAATGCAGCCTCCATGTTCACTGATGAGAGGAAACCCATTTACCCTCGACCCTGAGTAAGGAGGGAAATAAACTTCAGGGATTGAGATTTGGCACAACTGATTAAAAGAGCTTTAAACTAGGAATTTGAGGGGGAAATGTTTGGGAGATAGATAATCTCCATGCCTGATTTTAACATTGAGAGGGAGGAAAATCAAGTGAGAAAAGACACAGCAATGGAGAAAGGAACAGCAGTAAGTAGGAGAATGGACATTAAGAGGAAAGATAGTGTCGATACCATTGAAGCTAACAGTCAGGTGATACTGGCAATAGAATGACTGTACTCAATCGGGTGAGGAATGTGAGCGAAACCAAGCAGCAACAATTAAGATGTTTGTACATCAATGCAAGGAGCTTGGGTAACAAAATGGAGAGAACCTAGAACTACTGGTACAGGAAGTGAAACCAGATATTATAGGGATAACAGAAACATGGTGGAATAGTCATGGTGGAGTAGTCATGACTGGAATACAGGTGTTGAAGGGGATGTGCAGTTCAGGAAAGACAGAAATAAAGGCAAAGGTGGTGGAGTAGCACTGTGTATTAATGGTGAGGTGGACTGTAAATAAATTAGAAGTGATGGAATGGATAAGACAGAGTCTGTTAGGGCCAAAATCATTTTGGGGAAGAAAGCTACTAGAGGTTCTCCTGGACCAGTGCTTAGGGGTTTGCTACAGACCCCCAGGATCCAATCTGGATATGGATAGAGACCCCTTTAATGTTTTTAATGAAATAAATACAATTGGGAACTGTGTGATTATGGGAGACTTTAATGTCCTAGATATAGACTGGAGGACAGGTGCTACTAATAATAGTAGGGCCCAGATTTTCCTGGATTTGATAGTTGACAGATTTCTTCACCAAATAGTCACCAAACCAACAAGACATGATGCCATTTTAGATTTGGTATTGGTGAGTAATGAGGACCTCATAGAAGAACAGGTTGTAGGGGACAACCTTGGTTCAAGTGATCATGAGCTAATTCAGTTTAAACTAAATGGAATGATAAACAAGAATAGATCTGCAAGTAGGGTCCTTGATTTCAAAAGGCAAACTTTAAAAATTTAATGCAATTAGTTAGGACCTGACTGAAGAACTCAATGATCTGAATGTGGAGGAAGTTTGAATTATTTTATCAAAATTGCAGAAACTATCTGAAGCCTGCATCCCAAGCGAGAAGAAAAATTTCATAGGGAAGGGTTGCAGACCAAGCTTGATGAGCAAGTATCTCAAACAGGTGATTAAGAGAAAGCAGAAAGTCTACAAGGGATGGAAAATGGGATGGATCAGCCAGGAAAGCTACCTCTTGGAAGCCAGAAAGTGTAGGGATAAAGTGAGAACTGCCAAAAGCAAAGCAGAGTTGGACCTTGCAAAGGGAATTAAAACCAATAATAAAAGGTTCTGTAGCCAACTAGATCTTTTTGAGAAGATATCTGATTTTTTAGACTAAGGAAATGCAGTAAATATAGGCTATCTGGATTTCAGTAAGGCATTTGATACATTTCCACATGGGAAATTATTAGTTAAATTGGAAAAGATGGAGATTAACATGAGAATTGAAAGGTGGATAATGAACTGGTTAAAAGGGAGACTACAACAGGTCATACTAAAAAGTGAACTGTCAGGCTGGAGGGAGGCTATTAGTGGAGTTCATCAAGGATCGGTCTTGTGACCAATCTTATTTAACATTTTTATTACTGACTTCAGCACAAAAAGTAGGAGTGTGCTAACAAAATTTGCAAATGACACAAAGTTGGGATGTATTGCCAATATGGAGGAGGACTGGAATATCATACAAGAAGATCTGGATGACGTTGTAAACTGGAGTAATAGAAATAGGACGAAATTTAAAAGGTACAAAGTGCAAGGTCATGCACTTAGGGACAAACAACAAGAATATTTTTTCTTTAAGCTGGGCAATTGGAATTGACAGAGGAGGAGAAAGACCTGGGTGTATTGGGTGCTCAAAGGATGACTAGGAGCTGCCAATATGATGTGGCCGTGAAGAAGGCTATTGCAGTCCTAGGATGATTAGGTGAGCTATTTCTAGTAGAAATAGGGAAGTATTAGTATCATTATACAAGGCACTGGTGAGACCTCATCTGGAATACTGTGTGCAGTTCTGGTCTTCTATGTGTAAGAAAGATGAGTTAAAACTGGAACAGGTGCAGAGAAGGGCCACTAGGATGATCTGAGGAATGGAAAACCTACCTTATGCGAGGCAACTCAAAGAGGTTGAAAGAAGAAAAGGAGTACTTGTGGCACCTTAGAGACTAACCAATTTATTTGAGCATGAGCTTTCGTGAGCTACAGCTCACTTCATCGGATGCATACCGTGGAAACTGCAGAAGACATTATATACACACAGAGACCATGAAACAATACCTCCTCCCACCCCACTGTCCTGCTGGTAATAGCTTATCTAAAGTGATCATCAAGTTGGCCCAACTTGATGATCACTTTAGATAAGCTATTACCAGCAGGACAGTGGGGTGGGAGGAGGTATTGTTTCATGGTCTCTGTGTATATAATGTCTTCTGCAGTTTCCACGGTATGCATCCGATGAAGTGAGCTGTAGCTCACGAAAGCTCATGCTCACATAAATTGGTTAGTCTCTAAGGTGCCACAAGTACTCTTTTCTTTTTGCGAATACAGACTAACACGGCTGTTACTCTGAAACCTGTCAAAGAGGTTGGTTTGTTTAGCCTAACCTGGTGTTTCCCACACTTGGGATGCCACTTGTTCAGGGAAAGCCCCTGGCGGGCCGGGCCAGTTTTTTTACGTGCCATGTGCACAGGTTTGGCCGATCGCGGCTCCCACTGGCCACGGTTCTCCGCTGCAGGCTAATGGGGGCTGCGGGAAGTGGCGCAGGCCGAGGGACGTACCGGCCGCCGCTTCCTGCAGCCCCATTGGCCTGGAGCAGTGAACTGCGGCCAGTGGGAGCCGCGATCGGCCGAACCTGTGGCCGCGGCAGGTAAACAAACCGGCCCGGCCCGCCAGGGGCTTTCCCTGAACAAGCGGCGTCCCAAGTTTTGGAAACACTGGCCTAACCAAAAGAAGGCTGAGGTGAGATATGATTTCTCTCTATAAATGTATCAGAGGGATAAATACTAGTGAGGGAGAGGAGTTATTTAAATTAAACACAAACGTTGAAACAAGAACAAATGGCTATAAACTGGCCATCAACAAGTTTAGGCTCAAAATTAGAAGACAGTTTCTAACCATCAGAAGAGTGATCGGAACAGCCTTCCAAGGGGAGCAGTGGGGGCAAAAAACCTAAGTGGCTTCAAGACTGAGCTTGATACGTTTATGGAGGAGATGGTATACTGCCCATGATGCCATGTAACTGATCTGAGACTGCTAGCAGAAAAGATCTCCAGTGGCTGGAGATGGGACACTAGATGGGAGGGCTCTGAGTTACTACTTTCTTTCCCAGGTGTCTGGCTGGATGGTCTTGCCCTCAGGGTCTAACTGATCTACATATTTGGGGTCAGAAATGAATTTTCCCCTGGGTCAGATTGGCAGAGACCTTGGGTTTTTTTGCTTTCCTCTGCAGCATGGGGCACAGATCACTTACAGATTTAAATTAGTGTACTGGTTGAGTCTCTGTAACTTGAAGTCTTTAAACCATGGTTTGAAGATTTTAGTAACTCAGCCAGATTAGAGGTCTATTAGAGGAGTGGGTGGGTGAGGTTTTGTGGCCAGCAATGTGCAGAAGGTCAGACTAGATGATCACGATGGGCCCTTCTGACCTTAAGTGATCTCTCTCCTTACATCCATATCCACCCTCTGACAAACGGAGGCTAGGGATACCATTCCTTACCCATCCTGGCTAATAGCCATTAATGGACTTAACCTCCATGAATTTATCTAGTTCTTTTTTAAACCCTGTTATAGTCCTAGCCTTCACAACCTCCTCAGGCAAGGAGTTCCACAGGTTGACTGTGCACTGTGTGAAGAAGAACTTCCTTTTATTTGTTTTAAAGCTGCTGCCCATTAATTTCATTTGGTGGCCCCTAGTTCTTATATTATGGGAACAAGTAAATAACTTTTCCTTATTCACTTTCTCCACACCACTCATGATTTTATATACCTCTATCATATCCTCCTTTAGTCTCCTTTTTTCCAAGCTGAAAAGTCCTAGGCCTCTTTAATCTCTCCTCATATGGGACCCGTTCCAAACCGCTAATCATTTTAGTTGCCCTTCTCTGTAACTTTTCCAATGCCAGTATATCTTTTTTGAGATGAGGAGACCACATCTGTACTCAGTATTCAAGATGTGGGCGTACCATGGATTTATATAAGGGCAATAAGATATTCTCCGACTTATTCTCTATCCCTTTTTAATTATTCCATACATCCTGTTCGCTTTTTTGACTGCTGCCGCGCACTGCGTGGACATCTTCAGAAAACTATAGACGATGACTCCAAGATCTCTTTCCTGATTAGTTGTAGCTAAATTAGCCCCCATTATATTGTATGTACAGTTGGGGTTATTTTTTTCAATGTGCATTATTTTACATGTATCCACATTACATTTAATTTGCCATTTTGTTGCCCAATCACTTAGTTTTGTGAGATCTTTTTGAAGTTCTTCACAGTCTGCTTTGGTCTTAATTATCTTGAGCAGTTTAGTATTGTCTGCAAACTTTGCCACCTCACTGTTTACCTCCTTCTCCAGATCATTTATGAATAAGTTGAATAGGATTGGTCCTAGGACTGACCCTTGGGGAACACCACTAGTTACCCCTCTCCATTCTGAAAATTTACCATTTATTCCTACCCTTTGTTCCCTGACTTTTAACCAGTTCTCAATCCATGAAAGGATCTTCCCTCTTATCCCATGACAACTTAATTTACATAAGAGCCCTTGGTGAGGGACCTTGCCTAAGACTTTCTGGAAATCTAAATACACTATGTCCACTGGATCCCCCTTGTCCACATGTTTGTTGACCCCTTCAAAGAACTCTAATAGATTAGTAAGACATGATTTCCCTTTACAGAAACTATGTTGACGGTTGCCCAACAATTTATGCTCTTCTATGTGTCTGACAATTTTATTCTTTACTATTGTTTCAACTAATTTGCTCAGTACTGATGTTAGACTTACCAGTCTGTAGGTGCCAGGACCACCTCTAGAGCCCTTTTTAAATATTGGCTTTACATTAGCTATCTTCCAGTCATTGGGTACAGAAGATGATTTAAAGGACAGGTTAAAAGTCCATGAGTCATCTGGGTTTGGGAAGCCGCCATTCTGTCCCTCTCTCTCCCCATCCCTACCTAGACAGTACAGAAAGCTGCCCCACTCATCCTCCCAGCATGCTCCCGCAAAGTCTCTTGACTTCTACTTGCCATGTACATGCCATTTCCCCTCTTCTTATCTTCCTTTTCCCATTGCAGTCTAAGAGTATCCAGCTCTGCTTACAATGCCAGCCTTCATCACCTCTTTTTTAACTTTCAAACAAGCACCTTCGTGCTGTCTCCCATGCTGCCCCCTCATGCCTAGGAAGAGCTGCCCATAAACTTCTGCAAAACCACCACATTGCCCTCCTTCAAGTTCCTCCTTAAAACTCTCTTCTTCCATGATGCCTATAACAATTTGAAAATGGCTAGGCAGCTGGTGTGCAGTGACTGGTGCCTATTTCATTGACTAGTATTGTCTCATTGTTATCGTGTATTCCCACTGTCTGTCTGTCCTATATCCACCTGTTGTTTCTCATCATATATGTTGATTGCAAACAGGGACCATCATCTTGTGTGTGTAGACAGCACCTAGCAATGGAGACTTGATCAATAATTGGGACCTCTAGGCATTACTGCAATAAAAATATATCGTACTTACTTGGGGCAGCCTCATTTGCAATACAATAGTTACTGGGACATGGTGGCCATCTCCCTGAGGGAAGCTTGGGGTCCCAGTCCCATTGACTGCGATGGGAGGTGGAAGCCATTTTGGGTGAGGGTAAAATTTAATGAGATTGAAGGCAGAAATAAGTAATGTATAAGGACCCTTATAAAACACCCCGGAAATCATGAGACTCATGACAAAATCATGAGGGTTGGCAATACTTTGGAAGACCCTAGGGAAGTGCAAATTATTATTAGTGTTAGTGTTCTTTTACCATGAATGTCTCAGCTTTCCTATTCATTACTTATGTGCTTACTCTGAATTTTAACAGGTAGTTCTAATGATCACTTGAAAATTTATTTAATAATGGAGAAACTATGTCAAAAGTGACCAGTAGTTTGGGGTTCCCATCTGGAGAACTTAAGGGGTCTGAATTAATATCAAAATGGTGAGCACTTGTCCTCTGCAAATCAGACCCCTTTAAACATCTCAGGTTGGACATACCCAAAATCACTGGTCAGTTTCCAAAGTGGGGGCTATTATCTTTAGTAAAACTTTGGAACCAGATTCTGCATCCCATAATTAGCTGCTGTTGTATATGGAGGTGATTTCTGGGTTTCTTTGTAAGTTTAGTTGGGCTTTTAAACCATTGTCAAAAGTACCTAGGGATTTAGCAAAAAGAAAAGGAGTACTTGTGGCACCTTAGAGATTAACAAAACTATTTGAGCATAAGCTTTCATGAGCTACAGCTCACTTCATCGGATGCATTCAGCGGAAAATACACTGGGGAGATTTATATACACAGAGAACATGAAACAATGGGTGTTACCATACATACTGTAACAAGAGTGATCAGGTAAGGTGAGCTATACCAGCAGAAGAGCATGAGGGGGGCGGGGGGAATCTTTTGTAGCGATAATCAAGGTGGGCCATTTCCAGCAGTTGACAAGAACGTGTGAGGAACAGTGGGGGGTGGGGGGTGGGTAGTTTTACTTTGTGTAATGACCCATCCACTCCCAGTCTTTATTCAAGCCTAAGTTAATTGTATCCAGTTTGCAAATTAATTCCAATTCAGCAGTCTGTCGTTGGAGTCTGTTTTTGAAGTTTTTTTTGTTGTTGAAGAATTGCCACTTTTAGGTCTGTAACTGAGTGACCAAAGAGATTGAAGTGTTCTCCGACTGGTTTTTGAATGTTATAATTCTTGGCGTCTGATTTGTGTCCATTTATTCTTTTACGTAGAGACTGTCCAGTATGACCAATGTACATGGCAGAGGGGCATTGCTGGCACATGACGGCATATATCACATTGGTAGATGTGCAGGTGAACGAACCTCTGACGCTGGCCTATATGGCCTAATTACATCAGCCACACCATCAGAGGTTCATTCACCTGCACATCTACCAATGTGATATGTGCCATATATGTACATTGGTCACACTGGACAGTCTCTACGTAAATAACAAATCAGACATCAAGAATTATAACATTCAAAAACCAGTCGGAGAACACTTCAATCTCTTTGGTCACTCAGTTACAGACCTAAAAGTGGCAATTCTTCAACAACAAAAAAACTTCAAAAACAGACTCCGAGAGACTGCTGAATTGGAATTAATTTGCAAACTGGATACAATTAACTTAGGCTTGAATAGAGACTGGGAGTGGATGGGTCATTACACAACGTAAAACTATTTCTCCATGTTTATTTTCCCTCCCCTCCCCCCACTGTTCCTCAGACATTCTTGTCACCTGCTGGAAATGGCCCACCTTGATTATCACTACAAAAGGTTTACCCACCCGCCCCCCCCCACTCTCCTGCTGGTAATAGCTCACCTTACCTGATCACTCTCGTTACAGTGTGTATGGTAACACCCATTGTTTCATGTTCTCTGTGTATATAAATCTCCCCACTGTATTTTTCACTGAATGCATCCGATGAAGTGAGCTGTAACTCACGAAAGCTTATGCTCCAATAAATTGGTTAGTCTATAAGGTGCCACAAGTCCTCCTTTTCTTTTTGCGAATACAGACTAACACGGCTGCTACTCTGAAACCAGTGATTTAGTGTGTCTCATAAATCTGAGAATTATGTATTCTACGTACAGCATGGGCCAAATTTCTGTTAAAGAGAGAGATGGGCAATTCTAATGGGCATAGTAATAAGAATCGGGGAGATCATCTGCACTTACAGGGCTGCAGTGGTGCAGCTGCATCAGTTCAGCTGCGCTGCTGTCGCACTTAGTGAAGATGCTACCTGTGCTGATGGGAGAGCTACTCAAGTTGGCGTAGATACTCCATCTCCCCAAGGGGCAGTAGCTATGTCTGCGGGAGAAGCCCGCCTGTTGACATAGCACTGTCTACACCAGGGGGTAGATCGGTATAACTATGTCGCTCGGGATGTGGATTCCGAGCAACATAGTTATACTGATACAAATTGGTAGTTTAGACCAAACCTGTAACTCCTGAGTTCTAATCCCAGCTCTGGCTCCTTCTGTGGCCTTGGAAAAAAACCTCTCTGTTTCAGTTTCCGGTGCTGTAAATATGGGGATGATACTTCTCTACTTCAGAGGTGGTGCGAGGATGAATCCAATAATGTTTGTAATGCATTTTGAGCATATAAAGCTCTGTGTAAATGCTATGTTGCTCAGATGCTACATACAGCCAAAAGAGGAACCTTAGATGAATGTTAGGGATGTGAAATATTCCAGTATTTGTACACAAATGAAGGCATTTTTCATGTAGTGTGGACCAAATCCAGCTTGACTTAATGAAGTAAGTCATGCCATTCAAGTTTATAGGAGCCACTGAACTGAGTGTGATTTGGGTCTGTATTTATAAATGCTTGAAAACCCCCATAGCATTTCCAAGCCCTTCCTAGGTCTCCTGCAACAATTCAAATTTTGCTTAAAATAATACATTTTAAAGGCTTCATATATCTAATACAAATTTATGTTTTTTTCAATTCAGTTTTTGTGTTTTTTCTATTTTGATGGTCATTTATCCAATTTTAAAATAGAATTACATATGGGTAATGAGTTGCTATAGATATGTGCTATGAATCATAGGGTGAAATCCTGGTACCCTTAAGTCAGTGGCAAGTTCCTACTACTTGCAATGGAGAGAGGATTTCATGCATCATGTTAACATGAAATTACCATGAAAGCAATGCTAAAATAAATGTTATAAGCTTTTGTCCAGTTGGCTTGACTCTATATTTGATTTCATAGCCACTATTTGACATTAATGACCGCTATTTGTTTATGCAGAGTTGTTGTAGCTGGGTTGGTCCCAGGGTATTAGAGAGACAAGGTGGGTGAGGTAATCTCTTTTATTGGACCAACTTCAGTTGGTGAGAGAGACAAGCTTTTGAGCTTACACAAAGGTCTTCTTCACGGCTCTGTGTACGCTCGAAAGCTTGTCTCTCTATCAACAGAAATTGGTTCAATAAAAGATACTACCTCACCCACCTTGCCTCTCTCTATTTGTTTATTCAGGGAAACAGCAGAAAAGATTTTGGCACATCCTCATTTTCTCTGCCTCTGGTATTACAAACAGATGCACTTGTGTGGTCCTTGATGCCTACACAAAGTTGGTAAGGGCCTGCATAAGTTCCTCTGTTTGCAGGATTAGGACCTGCAATAAATATTAGACTTGAGCTAAGGGGCTTACGTTTGTTTAGGTCAAGTCTCATTGATCTTTTTTTTTTTCCATTTTATCAGAACCCACAAAGTTCAGTCAGTGTGTGAAGTTCAGATAAAATATTCAGGATTTTGCCCATTTCTAATAAATATACAGAATAATATAAAAAATAAAACCTGGTAATTATAGACTTGTTCTTTCATTGAATGCCAGGGGCAAACCTCCCATTGACTTCCAGGATTGGCACTGGAATTTAAGTGTTAATATTCAAAAGCAGATAAATAATTGTATTCAGTGATTTAGGGCTCAACTATAGCTGTGCTACAAGGCCCAATTAAGGAGCAGCAAGCAGCTGCACTGCCTCAGGAGCAGACGTCTGAGTCACAGTTTGGTCCTATTTGGTTCCCCACTTACCCAAGTAATTTGTGCCAGCACTCCTTGCCCACCCATTGCCCACCCACTTGTATAAGAGGGGGTAGTAGCAACCCTGTAGAGGCTGTTGTCCTCATGCTGCTATCTGCAATACACTTAGCCAGGTCAGCACAGCAGAGCAGGGATGAGGCACCTTTCACCCTTTACACCCATGCATGGCTTAAATTCTCACAGAGTATTTCCCAGAGCCCTGGGGCTTGGGGCTTCTGACCCGCGGGGGGCACTGAAGCTCTGGACTTCTGTTCCTTGGGTTTGAAAATATTTACTGGAGCTCTGCTCCAGACAGCTGTGACTGAATTTAAGCCCTGTGACTGGCCTCTTTAAGGGGAGATGAAACCAGCCACACTAAACCATAATTAATTAGGTTTCAGAGTAACAGCTGTGTTAGTCTGTATTCGCAAAAAGAAAAGGAGTACTTGTGCCACCTTAGAGACTAACCAATTTATTTGAGCATGAGCTTTCGTGAGCTACAGCTCACTTCATCGGATGCATACCGGATGCATACCGTGGAAGCACGGTATGCATCCGATGAAGTGAGCTGTAGCTCACGAAAGCTCATGCTCAAATAAATTGGTTAGTCTCTAAGGTGCCACAAGTCCTCCTGTTCTTTTTATAATTAATTAGCTACTTCCCAGCCTGAGGGGGTGGGAATAAGGAGAATCAGGTGATAGATTAGAGGACAGCTGGGCCTTATAAAGGGGATGAGTGAGAGCGAGAGATCAGTGTGGTGTGGGGACAGCAGGGATCAGGAAGGTTCCTGTGGAAGGTCTTGAGCTAACATCTGAGGAGACCAGGTACTCTAAGGGAATCCAGCTTGGGGACCTAGTGCTCTATACCAGAGTGGAGAGGAACCACAGTGAATGGGCAGGCTCCTGTAGAAGATCCTGAGTCAGGGACTAGGAACAGGCCCCAGAGGGTTAGCTGAAGAGAAGCCCTGAAGGGCACAAGAATCTTTTGGTTGTTGGGACTTTATAGCTTGGACTTTTGCTATCCTGGAAGGAGTTATGTTTGTTGTGACTTGGTTGGAGGGCTAAGCCACATCTCCAGCACAGACCATGATGCATGGAGAACCAGGAAGACCCACCTTGAGGAGGAAATTGAGGCAGGGAGCACTGGTAATGCCATGCTTGGCCAACAGGGAGCACTATGGCGTAGCCATGCCCTCTGACAGCAGGTGTATGGGGTGAATTACAAGCTTGCCCTTAAATAACATAATTATTTTAAAAACCTTTCCCCTGCATGAGGATTGGTCAGTGTTGAATTAAAAACATAACAACAATTCAGAAAGTGAAAGCATTTTCTTGGCCTGTTTCTGCATAATATTTTCTTTTTAATTATGTGGTACTTTTGATGGTGCCTTTTGTGGTAGTGTTGCTGTGCAAATGACTATAAAAACGAATAATTAATTAAAAAGGTGCAAAAGCTAGAGCGATATTTGCTGGTGTTATTCCTTTCATCAACCTCATTGGGTTAACACTTCTGGTTTACAAACCAATCAGAAATAGCTGTCATGCAAAGGATTCTCTATATTCAAAGGATATGCAAACATTCAGACTGTTTTATATATGTGGATAATTCCCTGCAATAAATCCTCCCACATAAGGTGACCAGATGTCCTGATTTTATAGGGACAGTCCCAATTTTGGGGACTTTTTCTTATATAGGCTCCTATTACCCCTTACCCCATCCCGATTTTTCACATTTGCTGTCTGGTCACCCTACTCCCACAGGGCGTCCCTTTCGGTCTCTGGTGTTAAGAAGACTGGAGTCTGCATACCTACACATGTGTGCGTGCACACACAGACACAGACAGTCTGTCTTGAGCTGCCAACATCTTGATGGGAGATTCATTATAATCTACTACTGTCAGAAGCAGTTCTGAAATACTCTGTAAGGGCAAACATCCTGTATATACTGAGGTTTGGGTTGTTGTTTGTTTTGTTTTTTTTAATTAAATAGAAAAAGTGTCAGGAAACTTTCTTCAAAGGTGCCAGGCAGCTGTTTCGTCTGAGGCATGTTGTTCTTTTTTTAGGCACTGGATCTTTGATAACTGTCTCTCAGTACCTTCAGAAGTGCTTTTCAGGTTAGGAGGATGAGAGAGAATAGATGGCAGTTATGATACCGCTGGCTGATAAAGTCAGAATGCAGACTAAATCTTCAGATCAATAGGAATGCAGACAGTTGTAACAGTAGACTGCCTAGTGTTTGCTCTAATTTCACTTCCTGCTCTGGTTGCATATATTGCCTTCATCCCCTTGAGTTGGAGGAAATCTCCCTATGTTTCAGACACACATACTAGTTGTGTCTCAGGAATAGCCTGTTACATAAAGAACTTAGAGTGTGAAAAATGTGGAAGCTGTAGATCATCAACCCTAATCATTTAATGCTTTCAAATATATTATTCCTTCCATTCTTTGCAAATCCTTCCAGCACCAGTGTGTATTCTGATGTTTTGTTAACTGTAGTTCTTACAGCCTGAAGATTGTCTTTTGATAGTTATATTAACTATTACAAGAGGTATACATACCCTCTGTCTTCCACACTCGGGAACCGTAGGCAAACTCCTCTCTGCTCCCTTTTCCCAAGAGACACCCCTCTAGACTTCCACCCCACTGGTGTCCCCTCTTCTTTCAATACATGAGCCTACAGTCCTTCCCATCCTTCCCACAACAAAGGAGCACAACCGGACATCCCACTCTATCCCATGGAGTTGATTTTCCTCGGCTTTCGATCCATTTGCCTACTCTCCTCTCTAAATGAATCCTCAAACCACAATCTGAGCTTCCACTGTGATCTTCCTTCCTTCCTCCTGCTGTTGCTTTATGGCCTGTAGGTGAGAACAGGTAGCAGGAAGAGGTAGCTCATGTCAGAAGCAGAGGTCATAGGATGAGATGGGCCCAACTGTGGGATAGCATGGCAGGTTTGGGACTCTTTCCATATAACACAACATGAAATCTAGTGTGGACATAGCAGATTGTAGCTTTCATGTATGTTAGCAGGTCAAGGTGAACACTAAGGGGAGTCTAGGGAGCTGGTCAAAGAATTGGTATTTTTTTCCTGGGGAAAATTTGGATTTGTTTTTTTCCAGTGGAAATTCAAAAATAGAAAAAATTCAGCCAAAACCCAAAACACTTTGATTCAGAAATGCTGGCATGGTGCCTCATGTACCTGTTCTCTATATTCCTGGCTCCCTCCTCAGGCCCTATCTCTCATGATGCTCTATACTCTCCCCTCTTGAAGAGCAGAGATGGTATACGGGAGTCCCTGGACATGCAGCATCATGGTAGATGTAGTCCAGTTACACAGGGTAACTGAACTACAACTCTCATGAAGCATTGTGACAGCGTTACCAAATAAAAATATTTAGATTTCTATTAAACTCCTGTTTAATAGAAAACCTAATTTTTCCATTAAAGAATAGGTTTGACACATAATTGTCAACCAGCCCAATTCACCAGTTATCCAAGGGCACCTCCAGTGAAATCAGGAAATATTTGACCTGAATTTTTTAATGTAAAAAGCAAACCACAGAAAAGAAACCAATGTCCCTCCACTTTCTCAACAGATCATAAAACCCCCAAAAGTTGCACAAACTATTTGTGATGGGTTCCCCATGGGGTACCATGGACCCCCTTGACCCACCAGCCTGGGCTCCCTCTCACACTGCACTGTTACAAGCTGCAGAGCCCTCCATCCTGTACTTTCACCAGACTTCATATAGGTAGGGCCACACCCAGCCGCAGTTACATGCAGGCTTTCTGATCAGCCCCTGCATGGGAAGGCTACAGCCAATCCATCTCCAGCTCTCCATGTAATGCACCCCCTCTGGAGTATAAACCCAAAATTACACCATCTTGCACTGCATAGGGAACTGTACAGCATAAGCTCCTAAAGTTCACTCCCTCCCTCAATGTGGAGCAGAATGTGCAACAGCCTTTGCCCCTGAGCTATGATTCCCACACACTTTACTACAACTCACTGATTTAGATAAAGCAAAAACAAGTTTATTAACTATGAGAGATAGATTTTAAGTGATAGCAAACTTAATTCAAAAAAAGAAAAAATTCAGCCAAAACCCAAAACACTTTGATTCAGAAATGCTGGCATGTGTGTCCCCAGGTGTGTCATTCACAGGCTAGAAATCCCTTTAGCCTGGGTCCAGCACTTCCCCCAGTTCAGTCTTTGTTCCTCAAGTGTTTCCAGGAATCTTCTTGGGAGGGAGTGACATCATCTGTGGTTCTTCACTCCTCTCACTTGTATAGCTTTTGCATATAGCGGGAACTCTTTGTTCCAAAGCTTGGTTTCCAGACCAGTCTGTGGAAAAATATTAACACCTCAAAATGGAGTCTAGAGACATGTGGTCTGATCACATAGAATCATAGAATATCAGGGTTGGAAGGGACCTCAGGAGGTCATCTAGTCCAACCCCCTGCTCAAAGCAGGACCAATCCCCAATTAAATCATCCCAGCCAGGGCTTTGTCAAGCCTGACCTTAAAAACTTCTAAGGAAGGAGATTCTACCACCTCCCTAGGTAATGCATTCCAGTGTTTCACCACCCTCCTAGTGAAAATGTTTTTCCTAATATCCAACCTAAACCTCCCCCACTGCAACTTGAGACCATTACTCCTTGTCCTGTCCTCTTCTACCACTGAGAATAGTCTAGAACCATCCTCTCTGGAACCACCTCTCAGGTAGTTGAAAGCAGCTATCTACAAGCACATGTCCTTGTAGAGTCATAGCAGCCATTACTCACAGGCTGTTTGGAACATTCTCAGGAAGGCTCATCACTAGATGTGAGATAAGCTTCTCCTAAGGCCTATTGTTTTTTCCTAATGGCTCATTGCCATTGTCACACAGGTTTTCTGCCCTTTGCAAATCACTTTCATGCTAGAGATGAGTTGGAACTAAAACCTTGGATCTTACGCCTCCCAAATCTCAGGAGGCATACGTATCAGGAGTTTTTAAGAAAATTCAAATTTTGCAAATGGTTCCTCTGTTTACAGTGGCCTGAACCAAAACTCTGGATCTAGACACTCCTTTCCCCAAACAATTCAGGGTGTTAAAAAATCTGGATCCAAATTTTGCAACTTGAGCCAATTTCTTATTATATTAGGCTCCCAGAATTCCTTTGGTTTCATATATGTATGACCGGTATCCAGGGGCTTTAAGGTCTTCTCACAGACTTCCTGCAGATTTGTCTATATTCTCTAGAATATAAACTTTGATACTGAAAATAAGTCTTTCTCTCTAGGATTATACCTTATACAATGTATATCTAAGTTAGTGTTGTCTTTCTGGCTTTATCAAGGCTTGGAAAAAGGGTGCTTTTTAAAATTGAATCATATGACCAGTTAACACGATTGTAATCTGTTGTGCTAGGTACTGTGCAGCATTTCAAGTTGTGTTAGCTAAATGGAATTAGCTAACTTGATTTTTAGAAAGCACTTTTTTCCCTTTGAGTCCATAGGGGCACATGAAACAGGGCCAAGAGAAGTGGAAACTTCCTCTGTTTGTGGTAACAGGCTTTTAACTTTAAAATCTAACTATGAACATTTATTTGCTAACACAGTTAACCATTTCATTGCCTATCATTGTACTAAGAACATCTAAATAATGTGCTTATCCATTGTGGCTTGGTTTACCTATACCTGCCTGATGTTCCATTCTTGGGTGATAAGTATAAGACTGTAAAATTTGAACATACAAATACTCAGTAATTCTATTCAATTTTTATTATTATTAAGCGGATACATTTGTCATTGCCCTTTACAAAAATTATGGCATAGCGTTTACATTGCCATCAGCTGCAAATTGTAGCTACAGTGCAGGTTCCATGGTTTCATGGGCATTCTATAAAACTTGGTCCAGCAGGAGCAAAGGTAGTTTGCTTTAATAAGAAGATAAATATTTGAAGTATGCTTCCTGTGGGTTACAAAAATATAAGGGTGGAACAGTTACCCAGGAAGGAGGGATGGGGAAATTTCACTTAAAGATAATACTGATTTGGGAGCAAAATCCCTATTGACATGACCAAAATTCACCCCAATCTCTCTAGGCTAAAAAGACTCCGCATAATCTGTGGCAGCCTGCATTCTGCAACAAGACCCCTGGATTCTGTTATATTTCTAGCAGAACAGTCTGTAAAATCTATGGGTTCCCTTAAAAGAAGGGTTTTACTGAATTAACATGAAAGTGAATAATACAATCAATGCAGGTGTTCTTTGCTGGTTTTATTTGATATTAACTTGATGCTGCCTTGACTTATTTAATTTTCAGTGTGCTGCAGATTTTTTTTTTTTATTGCAAATGGATTACTTCATTGTAGGAGGGCCATGGGGGAAGTTGGACATTTTGGCAGCTGGGCAGGCTACAGCTGAGATGTCCGGTACCTAGAAGAAGTGCTTTGGGACTTTGGATGACATGCGAGCTGGATATTTCTGCTTAAATAATCAGAGTGAAGTAATTTAATTTATTGTCACCAGGTTCCAAGCTGCAAACCCACTGAATTTAATGGAATAGGTAACATCTCATGTTTCAGGCTGTTTGAAGACTCAGGCAGACGTTTCACGGGTTTATATTCGATTCATATTTGGAAGGTTTACTTTACAAGCATAACAGTTATAACTTTTTAATGAAAGCTGGAGCACAATTCTGCTGCTAAGGGTGGATTTTTTGGTGGCAAAGTCACGGAATGCATGAGGCCCTCGCTATACTCCTCCTACAGGAGAGATTTTGATCTGTTAGCCAGTAACATTAAAATATTAGCATTAATACAGTGTCCTGAAAGTGACTCATTCAGGGCCCCTGGTGTAAATCTTAACTCATGTTGCTGCACGTTTTCTCGGGTGAGTAGTTCCATGGAAGTCAATGAGAAAATTTACTTACGTGCTCAGCAGTATGAATAAGGGTAGACTTTAGCTGTGCCTGGAAATGAACAATCCGACCAAGGACAGGCATGTTGAAGGTGTATTTCTGGAGTGAGGACAGTTCACATTAGTGACTATATCTGTCTAGAGTGTCTGTCTTTTAGATAGAACTTACATACTTTTATTATTATGCTCAGGGTCCTCATTGGAACTTGGCCAAAATCAAAACGTGAATCGTTATCTGAATTTTATACGTGACCCCTATATTTACAATGGGCTTGATCAGAATACCTCAGACTTTGTGGTGAAAATCTGTATCTGAATTTGGGGCCTGGCTCGGTTTTAAACTGATTCAGACCTACCTATTCCAGAGGATTTGTTAAACATCTGTTTTGTGGTTCTATTATGGCTAGTCACATACTGCTCAGAAAGGTCACATTGGATTGGTTTAAACTCTTAATTGAAAATGATTCAGCAATCACATATTTCTAAGACTTAAAACCAACGTGATTTGAAGAACAGTTAATGAACAGCTCATGAATAGAAAAAGATCCTCACACATGCCTGCCTTGACACTCCCTTTGAGCCACCTCTGTTTCTATACTTGCAAGCTGGATCAAGTTTGGAAGATGGAAAGAATATGATACTTTTCAATGTTTGCTGCTGTATCTGGAAAATTGTGAGATTGGTGTCCCCAGTTGCTAAAGAGCAGCATTAAATCATTCCTCAAAAAAATGTTTGCCGAAAACAGAGGTGCAATACAACTTTTATCAAAACACATCCTGCAAGCTATTTTAAGTATTGTTTGACCTGCAGACACACTCTGGTATATGAATGGCTCCTGTTTGTTAAAACTGAATTAGGAAATGTTAGATTGCACAGGACGATCTTGCTTGCTTGATCTTGCAGCCTCCCAGGAACATATGGGAAAACTAGGGGATGAGTTTTTATTATCTCGTGGCATTCATGTTTTTATTAGCTCTGAATGTACACACAAGCTTCGTAAAATTCTAGAGAATGTCTGTGTGATAACAGAATTTATTTCATTCATTCTTGTTGCCATCTATTGAAGTATTTTGTCAATGTTGCAGACTGTTTTTGTTTCCATAAATTATCCAGTCAGTTGCTTATGTAAATGATGGGATAGATGCCTCTGGAAAATAAAAAGAGAAGGAAAGATATATTTGAGATGATCTTTAGTGTCATGCAAGTTATTACGTAGCAGACTGAGAACAGACTAGAGAAGTGTCTATGTGCATTTTAAAACAAGCCTGAGCTGGACCTAGCGATGCAGCCAGCAGAGTTATACATCAAGACTTCTTTTTCCTATTTCTGCAAAATGCAGATACATCATTCAGTACAAAAATCAATCCTTTCCAGTCTCTCTCTTTACTATGTGTTGGATTTTGGAACAGTGTTTTTATCCACCTGGGCTGTATAATGTTTCATGTCCTTGATTATTGCTGGTTGGTGTGTTGTTGGGTCTGATACTTATCTGTCAGCAATGTAACACTGCTGTAATGCCATTGACTTTAGTGGAGTGATTCCTGATGTATGCCAGCAGGAACAGAATCTGGCTCAGTGTCTTCATATAAGGCAATAAATTACAATATAGAAAATACAGGCCCTTTTTGTGTTCCATGGTCATAAAGGGACTGGAGCCCCAGCAGATCTTCCCCATGTTGTAGAGGGGTTCCTCTGCAGGTGAAGAGCAGCCCCTATGCCATCTTCTTGCAGAGCCCCCAGTATAAAATGGTGGCTCTGAGCACAAGGGGTGCCAGCTGGAGTGTACTAGTCTGGTTACTCTGAACCAGTTCAGCTCAGAGGTGGTCACCCAACAAACCTGTAACTTAAAGCAGGTCTAAATTATGCCAGTGGGCTGGAGGCCCTGGGCAGAACCCAGAATTCAGAGGGCCTTTTATGTAAATCACCTTTCCTCACCCACCTGAACTTTGGTGGGTCACATGCACCTTATAGTGCATTCATCCAGCACATACTTCTTTAACTTGTCAGCAAGTTAAAGAAGTATGGGCTGGATGAATGCACTATAAGGTGGGTAGAAAGTTGGCTAGATTGTCGGGCTCAACGGGTAGTGATCAATGGCTCCATGTCTAGTTGGCAGCCGGTGTCAAGTGGAGTGCCCCAGGGGTCGGTCCTGGGGCCAGTTTTGTTCAATATCTTCATAAATGATCTGGAGGATGGTGTGGATTGCACTCTCAGCAAATTTGCGGATGATACTAAACTGGGAGGAGTGGTAGATACGCTGGAGGGCAGGGATAGGATACAGAGGGACCTAGACAAATTGGAGGATTGGGCCAAAAGAAATCTGATGAGGTTCAATAAGGATAAGTGCAGGGTCCTGCACTTAGGACGGAAGAACCCAATGCACAGCTACAGACTAGGGACCGAATGGCTAGGCAGCAGTTCTGCGGAAAAGGACCTAGGGGTGACAGTGAACGAGAAGCTGGATATGAGTCAGCAGTGTGCCCTTGTTGCCAAGAAGGTCAATGGCATTTTGGGATGTATAAGTAGGGGCATAGTGAGCGGATCGAGGGACGTGATCGTCCCCCTCTATTCGACATTGGTGAGGCCTCATCTGGAGTACTGTGTCCAGTTTTGGGCCCCACATTACAAGAAGGATGTGGATAAATTGGAGAGAGTCCAGAGAAGGGCAACAAAAATGATTAGGGGTCTAGAACACATGACTTATGAGGAGAGGCTGAGGGAACTGGGATTGTTTAGTCTGCAGAAGAGAAGAATGAGGGGGGATTTGATAGCTGCTTTCAACTACCTGAGAGGTGGTTCCAGAGAGGATGGTTCTAAACTATTCTCAGTGGTAGAAGAGGACAGGACAAGGAGTAATGGTCTCAAGTTGCAGTGGGGGAGGTTTAGGTTGGATATTAAGAAAAACTTTTTCACTAGGAGGGTGGTGAAACACTGGAATGCGTTACCTGGGAGGTGGTAGAATCTCCTTCCTTAGAAGTTTTTAAGGTCAGGCTTGACAAAGCCCTGGCTGGGATGATTTAATTGGGGATTGGTCCTGCCTTGAGCAGGGGGTTGGACTAGATGACCTCCTGAGGTCCCTTCCAACCCTCATATTCTATGATTCTATGTTAGTCTTTAAGGTGCCACAAGTCCTCCTTTTCTTTTTGCGAATACAGACTAACACGGCTGCTACTCTGACACATAAAATAGAGTTTTCATTCCAATCACCCCGTGGTGATTCTAGTCACCAGAAGGTTTTGCAAATCCAGAATGAGAGAACCCATCCCAGTTTGCTCATTATAAACATCAGGCCAAACGCAACAGCTTTGGCAGAACCCCACCCTGACTTACTCAATTTTTTCTAGTTCAGTTAAAATGGAATCCAAATCGCTCCTGGTTTTAGATTTGCAAAACCCAGATCAAAGCCTCACCACTTCTGCCCATCCGCAGTACATATGGAGTTGGAATGGCAAACTTTTACTGGAAAAAGAAAAACATCTTTCCCCTTCTAACTCTTCTCATGTATCTTAAACACACTACATTTAGTTTAACAAGGTGCTGCACTCCTCATTCTTTCTGAATTCAAGCCCTAGGTATAGGCACACAGTAAATTATTTGTTTCCCTAAATCTGACCTAGAGCTAGGTCAGAGATATGTTGTAATGATGTTGCTGTAAGTAATCCATAAAAACCTTTTCAAACTCAGCAGCTGCATGCTGATCTTCCTTCCTTGAGGAGCTCCTGAAGAACAGTTAGTGTGCGCGAGATTTGTCATGAGATTTTATAAACATGGGAATTATGTTGTGACTAAGCTCTGGTGTACACCACAGTTAGATCAACCTAACTCTGTAAGCAACTACACTAAAATGTCACTCCCACCGCTGTAACTCCCCTGCTACACCAACTTAATAACTCCACCTCCACAAGAGGCGTAGTGCTTAGGTTAATGTAGTTAGTGTCAGTGTAGACACTGTGTTGCGTACATCGACTGTTGCTGGCTTTCAGAAGCTGTCCCACAGTGCCCCACACTGACAGTTCAATCGGTGTAAGCGCTCCTGGTGAGGACATACACTGCTGACACAAGGAATATAGTGTGGACATGCAGTAGCAATTCAGTTACTGCAGTGGCTGTATGTCAACATAACTTAGGTCGACATACTTTAGTAGTGTAGACATACCCTAAGACCAGCCCCGTGATCCTATATTGGTGTGAGTACCCGATTTTAGGATGCTAGGCACAGTTGGTGGCGCCTTGCCCAAATTATGGGAGCAACTCTCTACAGTAACTAGAATTTCACTGTTTGCGTGTATGGTTGAAAATCCTACACCCCTCACTTGTTACAGGGACACAGCCAAGACTGAGAAACCTAAAATTAGATCTTCCAGCTGTGTTGTGGTTTGCAGGCACCTGCATGTCTGTTCCATTGTTAGAAGCAGCAGAGCATTGAATTACACGAGAAACCTGCTCTATGATGTGTTATGAGAACGCACTTCTTTTATATTTCTCCCCCACCCCAGCCCTGAGGAATGAATTCCTCCCCTCCCCGCTTCATTTTTTCCTCATATCTCTCAATCCACTTCATGATGACCATCCTTATGGCTGAAGCCTAGAAGTGGGTCTCTCCAAGCTGCCTCAATGCAACACCTGGTTACCCCAGAGGGTTTAGAGCTGAATGCTATGAAGCCCTCTCCGAGCATGCGGACTTTATAGCATTCCCAGGAGTGGCTGGCCTGTGAGTATATGATCAACCTAATCTCAGACTTGGCCCCATGCTCATGCTACTGATAGATGGTCAAGCTGGATTCTTCCAACTTAACACCCAGCATGTTAGTGAGGAGAGATACAGAACAGGGGGGCATTCAGAGCCCTGGGTTGGTGGTTAACCCATCAAAGGAGATGGAATTTTACCAAAGCAGCAGCCCTCATTTGAGGTAGGGAGAGATCAATAGATTTTTTCAGAATCAGGAGGACATTCTCAGGCTGCTTAAAAATTAAGCCTTGGGCTTCTCAGCCTTGACCATGTCCTTTAGCACTTGAGTTACTGGGCTTCAGCTTGTGTGTAGGAATGCACAAGCCTGCTCCCCAGCGTGGAAATTGCCATTTGGATGTTTGCCAGTCCCCGGGTAGTATTCCAGTAACGTCTATTTTGCCACCGAATGTGTGGAGCAGTTTGAAGCTCGTTCACAGACACCTCAAAGAAAGTGAAAGCTGTGGGTGGGTCAGCTGGGGAGAACTGAGCCCATCCTTTTTAGAAGAGGTTCCGCTAACAGATTTGGACTTTCCTACCATTCAAAATCTGTTTAGAGAGGAGCCTGCCCCTCCGAGTGCTCATCCGGTTCCCAAAGGTCAGGATGTTCAGTGCTAGGGTTTTCATTTGGCCCATCTCCAAAAATCACTGCTGTCATTTCCATAGATCTGCAAGATATCCAAAAGGGAATATGGCCGTAGTGTGCAAGTTATCCGCATACAACAATAAGGGCAGCAGCCTGCGGCTCACTCTCTTTAATATGTATCTATTCAGAGCTGATCACTAGCCTTCAGGGGTTGAGTAGGCAATGGTGTTTTAATGACTTATCCAAAGTTTTGGTTTCTTGGAGCAGTAGCAGGGAATGAGGGCCATATTTATTACTGGTGGTAGTGTTTGGTAACATCAATCAATATACCAGACCAAATACAATCTCCAGGATGGACAGGTTCCATTCACAACTCCACACAAGCTGTGTGTAGGTGAACTCCATGGTTCTTTTCTTCCACTACAGACTGCGCACGTGACTAATACCCTATCCTCCACATGTGTTTAACAGCCAGTAAGCAAAGTTTCTCATTTAGAATATTACTTTACTTTCATAGATCCTGCTCCTGAAAAAAAGTGTGAGCTCTTTGCTGAGCACCTGTAACTTCCATTGACTTGAAGGGGAGATGTGTGCTCAGGACCTCTCTGGCTCAGACAGTGTTTCCCATTTTTAAAACCACTTACTGACAACTAATTCTCCTCAGAGCTGTGTGAGGTGGGTAAGGATTTCTTATCAGCCTTCTAAAGATGGAGATACTTTCAGTCAGAGATGGGTCAGCGACATGACCAAATCACCAGTGTATGTCAGCACACTCATTTGCACTGGTTTAGTTAAACTGGTACAACAGTCTGTGTGGCCGCTCTTATTTTGGTTTAGAATGGCAGATTTTGGTGTAGCTTACATAGAAGTAAGCTAAATGGAAATAAGCCCCGTTTAAACTGAAATAAGTATCCATGCAGCCTTTTGTACCAGTTTAACTAAACCAGCTCAAAATCACACCTTCAGTTAAACTAGACAAGACCTCAGTGTCAAAGGCAGTGGTAACTTGGGAGATTCTGGCTCCCAATCCTGTACTCACTTTATCGTCTCTCCCGCCAGTCCTGGCAACACGTTGGCAGCCTGTGTTCCAGACAACTGAATTGGCGACAGCATGATATACAGTCTGAGAGAGATGACGAACCTCACTTTAGAGGAGTAAAGGGACAACGTTTTCAGGGAAATATGACTTTAAAACATATGTCTGGTCAGGTGTACTTGTTTCCATATTTTTAGTGCTTTTGAAGGACGCAGAGCTAGTCTGCAACCACATCTCAGCTTTGCTTGATTTATTTATTTCCCCTTTCTCGAACTGTGTTTCCGATAAGTTGCCTGGTTCAGCATTTTGCTGGCTTGGTTAAGTATCTTGTAAGGAAATAATTTATAATAAAGCTGGTATGCTGGGGTTTATCATTTATAAGCGTGGGTCAGGATTTAGTTCACTATGTTAAACTCTCCTTGCTGCATGTGATTTTTCAAGCTTTGTCAGGAACAAAAAGTTCGGGGGATGTGCAAAGCATGACTGCTTGGTTTCCATGGAGACACTGCTAGTTAGGCGATGGAAATCCTGGAAAGGCCAGAGGATGACTGACAATACAAGGTCTTAGCGGCTGATCTGAAGAGCCAGACTGAATTAATGAGATTTTTCACAGAGAGTTATTAGCAAGGCTAGCACGGTATGGCACTTAGGCCTCTTTCGTTTTCTCAGCTGCAGTCTTGGAAAACAGAAATGGAAAGACTTAATTGCTGTTTTTTAAGCCCTTCAAGATTATTTTAACCTATAATATTTTAAGAATGTAATGAAAAGCAGGTTTGTTTGCTTTTTTTAAATCATTCAGTTACTGTTATTACTTTGTGTTTTGGTGGCAGTTGCCCTTTATCTGTACAGAGATGTGAAATTCAATAGTACTTATTATATTGAGCAGTTAATTCCCACATACTGTGAACACATTACTGTTCAAAGTAGGTTATCTAGAGTTCTATTTAGAGCCAAACGAGACGTACCATGTCAGTGGCTTTATATCTCCTATGCTATATTAATTATTTATTCCTGACTGCTTAATATAAACTGTTACTCTGGTTAGTAATCGTTTGTTCATTTATCTACCTGACACTCCTTCATTTTCTTAGGTTGTTGGGCGGGGTTTTCTCCACAGATTATTTATTGTGTGTGTAGTCTGTACACACACACACACACACACACACTATTTAAAATACGCTATTTAGTTATGGGTCTGAGCTACAACATTCAGATCAGGATCGAAACTTCCACAAAGTTTCGGGCTGTCTGAACCAGGAGTTTTGGTTTGGGCTCCTCAACTCAACCTGGATAGTTAATGATCAGGTGGAAATGTGTTTGTAGTTCTCATATGAATAACTTGTTTGCCATTTTGTTTTCAACAGATGTGGCAACATATTTAGCTATGCATGCACTCTCTGAAAACACAGTATCCTGTATCTGCTGAAATCAGGAAGCCCAGGGCAGTGAAGACACATGCCAGGGAACTGCTGTTTCTTGTTGGTTTGCATAAGTACAGGTGCCCATATGTTTCTGGGAGATGTTAAACCATAATGTTGCTGCTGAGTAATCCACAACAAAAGCACATGCAGACTGCATTCCTTGAATTCCTGTACAGTAGACTAATCCACTTAATCTCACTGTTAGCTTGTCCAGCTGGAATTTCACACTCTCTTTTGATTTAGTGGGTTCTAATCTCGGATTAAGTGTATGCTTTTTCTTTTTTTTCTTTTCCCTATTGCCTCTGTAGCCCCCAAGTGATTTTGTGGAAAGGAAATAGAAAAGTTGAAAAGAGGTCAGGATGCCCTCACCATTGTCTTCTATTTTCTTCTTATTATTATTTTTCCATGTTTTGTCAACTCTTCCAACACTGCCAACGAGTCCTCTTGCCACATGGCAGCATTTTCTTTTCCCAGTGTTCATGAAAGTACTTAAAACCTGCTGGTTCCCACTATCTCTTACTTTTTTTTTAAGTCTAATCAAAATATTTGTTTGTAATATTCTTTTTCTGTCTCCAATAACTAATGACAAATGTGAGATAGAGAAGATACAGGGCTATCGGGACAAACTCTCATACATTGGTAGAACCGAATCAATTTGGGGGCACTCGGGTAACATGGTGATAATCCAGTATATGTGACTAGATAGAATATGGCCTCAGAAGATGCTCAGCTGATAAATGGCAAGTTACGATTTGGCCTTGAAATTTAATTTAGGAGCAAATTATATAGATGCTGATGTGTTTAGCGAGTGACTTCATCTAAATTTAATAAGTCATAAAATGTGGAAAATAAAAGTTCATGAAATTCTCTAAAATAAGCACATCATTTAAAAGCCTAATAATAAGTATAACCAGCAGTGAGCATAGCCAGTTTGAGCATTTCACTTTTGGGAAACTCATGCATGGTTTTATCTTGCAGAATGACATGAGAGTGAGATACTGTCACCCCGGACAAAGTCATGCATGGTATTTACACCTCCACTTATGCACACAAAACACACAGCGGCACAAGCCTATGCCAGTGAATCAAAGCTATCCCTTTCCTTCTGTGCTGCATGCTGCTAAAATGACTCCTAGCTGAAATTTAGTTTGTACTTTTCAGTTCAAAGTTTAAAATGCATCAGCAATTTTACTGCTTCACCAACAAACTAAGTGTTAGGAGCTGTAAAACATTACCGTTCTCCTCCTCTTTCCCTCAATCACGCACTAAATAGGAATAAACTTGAACAATAATGCCAGCTGGTAAGAACGGTCACCGAGGCCAAAAGTGACAATCAATAAATAAATTAATTGGCAAGTAAATTGGTAAGGAAGTAAGTAAAACACTCTACAGAACCAGAAAAATGTTTGTAATAGCCATTCTGATGCAGGAGAAATCAAAAGGGATAAAGCAAGAGGCTTTAATGCTCACTAGAGATCTGCAGAGCAGCTTGTGTTTGGATCCAAATTAGATTTTGGTTATGGTTTCAGTTCCAGGTCAAATCAGAACTGGGGCTTGGGTTTGGTTTGATAATTGCCACAACTTGTGCATGATGTTTAGCCCAAAGTGATAGAAACCTCACAAGATCAACTGATCTCTCAAGACTTCTGCAATCTGGGCCTGATCCAGCTCCCATGGGTCTGTTCTTACCACAAGAGGGACCGTTCCTAAGAGATTTATGCTGCAATTGAACTGAAACTAGAAAACTGGCCTTTATTTATTTTGGCTCCGACCCAGAGCTAAAGCTGTAGGGGTAGATTCATACCCATGGATGTGAATCTGAACCCACTCCAAAACATGAAGTTTTTTTTATTTGATGTTTCAGTTTTGGCACATGTGAAGTGAACGTAGAAAGCTTCTGAAGTACGGTAAACATCACTATTGATGTTATACATGTACTGTAGCTAATGAAGCTAACTACAATTTCAAAAGGCTCCCAAGTAGTGCTGGTAATGTAACAGTAGAAGATTACTCAAGGAGAAAGTTAGAAAGATAAGGGGCAATGGAAAGTCAGCAGGAAGAATTAAAGACCTCACTGAATACTCTCAGGGTGTATTGATAAGTAGGTGTTAGCTAAATGCCATCTGAACTTGAGTTCAATAAGCAGAGAAGGTAAATGAACTACAGTGACTCAAAGGCAACAAATCTGCCCCAGACAAAATTAATCCAAGGCTGTCACGGGTGGCTAGGGAGGAAATTTGTAAACCACTTTGGATTGAGAGTCTGCCAAACTGGAAACGAACAAGTTGTATTATGACTACAGGGCTTCACAAAAAGTAAGCCAGGGAAGGCCCATCAGCTTTCAGTCTCTCATAGTACACGTTGATACTGCTAAGGAGAAATAACATATGAACTGATAGAGAATACTTTGCCAACAAGATCTATGGCTACCTATAAACAGACAGACTCAGGTGAGCAGTAGACAGACTATGAAAGGATGTTCTCTAATATATACAATAATTGGAGTCACATACAGGAAATGAGGGTTTGTGATCACAGGATCAAATACTGTTCAACAGGGAAAGAACTTAAAGATGACCTGCAGAAGGGAGTGGGGTGAGGGATAAGAAAATGTGTCCTTTTTCCTTATCAGTGATGTATAAGCAAGGCCTGAATGGTGTTTTTAAAGGCGTGTTTTAGCTTGTTTTCTTACCTTAGAAATATTAAGAATATGAACTCTGACCTTCCTTAGTTTTGCTGGACCTCTCCTTGGAGGTCATAGAGATGTGGTGTGTGAGCAAGTTAGGAGAGCCTCCCCAGGGTCCTGAGCAGGAAGCCTGGTGTGTAACAAGATGTGTAGGGGTGGAAACACTGATTGGGTTGCAGGGAGCAAAATAACACGGAAATCCATGAATACTTTTGGGGAGGCAGGAAAAGAGTATTTTCCCAAGGTTATGTTGCAGGTGTCACTGACTGAGATGGTAAAGTTTTGAGGATGCCCTTTGTTAAAATGTTAGCAGCACATCACTATCTGAAACAGTGAACAGCAATCAGCTCTCCTCTCAATTAATCAGGTTTCACATGCCTGGCAACTCTGTCATAAGCCTAGTTCTCCAGTCCAGGTGAGGTGAGTTTTGATTTGGTTAAAGGAAATGTTAGGACTCTTTCAAGCTCCACTCGTATGTGAAACCAAAAGATCACCTTGCTTAAACTAGCATGAATAGCCCTTCACAATATGGTCACCCCTCTTTTTTGTGTAAGCAATAGTTAACAATGCTGAAAATTTAAATTATCATTAACTTTCATGTCCGTGGCTCAAAGATGAATGAAGCCATTCATACTTGTCAGAGCTGCTGTTTCAGGATTTCAGTATGCTCAGATGGTTTTAATCTTGACTAGGATTTAAAGGTATGATGATAGATCATGTTAGCTAACTTGCTCTTACAACTTCTAAGGCCATGTCTACACTAGGGAAGAATAGGTGTCTTTTACAACCTTACGGTTCACGTCCACTAACTACTTTGAGGTAAAACTGCAACTTGACCTGTCTACACTGGGATTTTATGGTGCATTTAGCCATTTTGTTGATGAGCTCTCATTGTAAATCTGGTGGTCTCTTTTCCTGGTGTAGACATGACCTAAAACTCTAGTAAAGACAAGGCAAGTTTTATTTTGGCATGTACTAAACTGGTTGAGTTAAAGCCTACTGGGGAGCCTAGGGCTTTGACCTAAACAGCTTAACAATGCTAAAGTGACTTACCTTGTTTTGACTAGAGTTTTAGAATGCATTCATTAGACTGAGCTAACTAACATGGTCTTACCTCATATCTTCAGATCCTAATTAGTCCAAAGCCACAAATATTACTGTACTGGTTTATAGATAGTTTACATCTTGAAGGTTATCTTTACAGCCAAGGAAGCTAGAGACTGTTTATTTAAAACAAATGGTTAGATTCTGGACTGCAAGGTGAAAACAGCCAGATAAAGCAGTAGCTGCAAGGGGGACCAACTTTCCCCTTGCTCCAGTTGTATGTTGAATCAGAAAAAATAGAGTAGAGAAGATCTGAATTTCCAAAGTGAAAAGACCAAGCAGATACCCATTTCCACCTTCTTTTTGCTGTTGTAGTATTAGGGAAAGGCCCATTCAGGCCTTTATCTACATCATAAAGAAAACTTGTTCTTTTTTTAAAAAAAGAACAAATACAATTTTTCCTTTGCTGGTCACTTTAAAAGAGGCCCAAAGACATTGCTGTGGCCTGACAGAGAGCTTTGTTTTGGAGTTCAGCCAGGGACAAGAGAGGGAACCTACCAGGCCAAAGTCCTCCCTGTCATGGTCCTAAACAGAAGAATGAACTGGAAGGAGAGGGGGACAAGAGCTCTGTGTCAGGGAAATGTACTAACTGTTAGTGTTTAAAAAAAAATATATAGTGAAAAGTGACTGTCAGTAAAATCCATTTAAAAAGTGACACTATAAGCAGCAGGCTATTCCAGGAGCATTTTCTCCCCATATTCAAGCATCATCCTCTGTATTTTCAGCAGTAACCTTAATGAAGACTGATATCGGCGACAAACTGTCAGCTCCCATGCTAGAGAGATTATTCATTCAGTGAAATAGGCCAGGGAAAAGAAATAACCCAAGAAATGGTGGAGCCTGTAAATATTGACAGGTACAAGCAAAAAAACACAAGTTGGGCAAGGCAAAAATGGCTTAAGAGCTGCAATTTTCCAGGCTATTTATAAATGTTGTGTGACAAAGTTCCTCCTCTACCTTGGTGGGTCTTGTGCTTATTGGCAGATTTGCTCACCTCAGACATTCATGGCAGCCCTCAGTTTGGCCATTTTCGTGAACCAACAGTCCAGGTCAACTCCTCCTGTGTCTGACCAGGAGTTGGGAGGTTTGGGGGGAACCCGGGCCTGCCCTCTACTCCAGATTCCAGCCCAGGGGCCTGTGGAATGCAGCTGTCTAGAGCGCCTCATGGAACAGCTGTGCGACAGCCACAACTCCCTGGGCTACTTCCCCATGGCCTCCTCCCAACACCTTCTTTATCCTCACCATAGGACCTTCCTCCTGGTGTCTGATAATGCTTATACTCCTCAGTCCTCCAACAGTACACGTTCTCACTCTCAGCTCCTAGTGCCTCTTGCTCCCAGCTCCTCACACACAAATTGAAGTGAGCTCCTTTTTAAACTCAGGTGCCCTGATTAGCCACCTTCTTGATTGGCTGCAGGTGTTCTAATCAGTCTGTCTGTCTTAATTGTTTCCAGAAAGTTCCTGATTGTTCTGGAACCTTTCCTGTTGCCTTACCCAGAGAAAAGGGACCTACTCAACCTGGGGCTAATATATCTGCCTTCTATCACTCTCCTGTAGCCATCTGGCCCGACCCTGTCACAGTTGTTAGAAATCTTCATTTACCTGGTTTTTGTGGCTCGGGGAAGAGAGCACAGGGATTAAGTAAAAGTACATTTAAAAAGATGTTTGACTGTGGATATTGTTGGTAACTATTTCCCTAGAGGTCAAGATGTGTAGTTATGAGGAAATCCTACTTCCCTCTTGTTGGGATCAGAGACAGGAATGGTACCTTTTCCCCTTTGGGGAACGTAGAAACTTCCACTGGCGATGGTTAAGGAAAGAGAAAGGGAGAGGTTATAGGACAAGAGAGGGAGGTGAGAAGCTCATTTGCACGAACACACTTTCTCTCAAGTTCTCCAGAATAGGTTTGTTTTTTTTTTCATTTTAGGCCCTAAACATACAGACTGCTTTACTCCCCACTGTGGAGCCAACATCTTTGTGCCTCCGACAGCTGCGGGTACTTTTAGCTGGCCTCAACCTTCACGGTAGTATTGGGTATGAGACTGAAACTGTGCTATAGTAGTCTTGCTTGAGGGTCATTCCTGGATTTTTGATGAGAACAACATCCCTCACATGCATTTGACAAAAGTGCCATTAACTTGCCTGTGTCTCTAAGAGAAATGAATTGGGGAACCACTTTGAAATGGCTTCAGTCTTGTTTTATTTTAATGGGAGAACCCAGAAGGTGATATGGGGCTAGCTTTTGTTCACTCCAGGATTTAGGATGGTTTATCTAATTAAATGGTTTGGGTCCATATTGCCTGAGAGTCTCTCTTTCCTCAAACCATACTGCCACAGTCATGACCAATGGAGGTGCTCAAACTGGACTCCCTTGATATAGAAGAGAAGGGGTTACTGACAGTTTTTTTTTTTTTCCTGAGATCCCCTCAACCCTGAACATGCTCCTTGTGACCTGGTGATTTTGACCTTCAGGACACACTACAAGGCTGGGCTGGTTTGTTTTGGCAACCATTTGAGGAGGGGGTGGGATGAGGGGATGTGTTCATTTATTACTTACCAGATCATAATGAGTTAGAGTGGGAATGAACAATGATTATATGGGTGGTTACTTTAGTAGTGGATTTTAGTGGTTCACTGCAACTTTGTAATCAAGTTGTTTTAGTTATTGGAAGGGATGTTGAGAGTGTTCTGAGAATGTAGGTTTTAAAATCTAAACAAATAAATATCTCTAGATAACTCAGTGAAATTAGTAGAAGGGTAGGGTAGGGTGTGGGGGCTTTAATTATCCCTGATCAGTCAGGAAAGCTACAGAGCTGAGCTGGGATAACTAAAGGAATAATAATAATAATAAAATCATTCAAAACAGGCCCCAATGAGTATGTTTTTATCCCAAGAGCAATCAGTGTGAAAAATGTGACCTACCAGACGGAGTTGCTAAGGGAGAAGTGATGTAAAGTTATTTGGAAACAACAACTGCAACAAAACATGATTAAGTGTAATTTTGATAGAATGAAGGTATTAGAAAGAAAGAGCCCCAATGGGCCAGTTTGCCTCATCCCAGTCACAATATTTCATCTGTTTTCAGCAGATACCTGGAGAAAGCTGACACAATACTACAAAATGTCAGGGCAAAAGTAGCTCAGAGTTACCGTACCTACTACTGTACAAAGGAGATTATATGTGCCAGCAAACACACCTCCCACCTTAGCTGGCTGGCTAGTAAGAAGGGCTGTTGTGTGTCTAGGTTGTATGTTCAAATCAATGCCCATGATGATAGTGAATGAAAGTTGTTATAACCTGTTCCTAGTGGACAGGTGTCCACATCACAAAAACTGCCACCATCACTAATACCAATTATCAGGAGTCTCAGCAGAGAGGCCAAGGATTGATTGGGCATGGAGACTGAATTCCCATCTCACTTCTAGCAATAAATGGGCATAAATTAAGTTTTCACCCACTTTAATGGTGAAATCCTTTAGTAGTGTAAATGGGTCTTGGTGTAAATGAGAATCAGGCCCTTTGTGTTGATAAATTAAAGTTTTCAGTCTTCAGGCTTGTTGGAAGTTTATTCTTAAGGATGGAGAGAGAGACCCAGGCTTTCAAAATCTTCCAGATGTTTGGCTTGTTGTTTTGCAGCATTTCCTACTATACCGTGTGACATCTGAGTGCAGGACTGGCAGTTGGCAGGACTACTAGGAGTGTGAATGTTGGTAGAGTTGCTGCACTTTCTATGCAGGCAAAGGTGACAGTGTGGGAAATAGAGGGTAGAAAATGTGGCAACCTGTGCGGAGGTTTACATTCTTTAATAAGTCTTCCACTTGGGTTTGGCTAGATATCAAGTAAATATTTTATAGTCTGAGTTCATCCTCTGGCTTTTCCCTCCATATGACGTAATGGTCATTGTGAGTGTGATATCTATTACCCTCTGTTCTGCAGTTGGTGCATGCAGCAATATTCAGTCTTAAAACATTTGGAAACAGTTTCTTGATCTTATTTGCATCTTTTTTATGACCCATAACAGCAGAAGAAGGTTGAGGGTGTGCTTCTTTCCTTCTTCTCCTCCCTTCTCCCACCAGTTTGTCAAACTGTCTTGCCTTTATCTCACCAGACAGATTTCACAAATAAGCACAGGGTGATATATGCACAGATAACTTCTGCTTTTAAATTCTGAGCTAAGAAAAGCACTTCTGCAAACTTGGCATTTGCGGAGGTGTGGTGGGAAACCCACCCATTATTGTGCACAGCATCTTCAAGTGTTATCTCAGCAGAGATATTGAGATATGGGTGGATGGACAGGGGATCCTTTTCAGTGCTGTCAAAAGATTTCTCCCCTTTCTTCCACTAGTTTCTTCCCTCTCCCCCTCCTCCTGGTTGTGGTATCTGTGGGGCAGCCTATTCAAACTCTCTGAATTTCTCTGTTCTTTGTAAAGTAAATGCTGAAGAACCCGGGTCATGTCAGAAGACGAGGTCCAGTAAGGTGGCTACAGTTTGGCATTGTGCAAATGCTGCCACCTCAACTGCTAGAGGAGCAGAATCCTGCTAAAAGTTTACTGCTGATTGGTAATAAATCAGCAGAGGAATGTGAAGTGTGTGTGTGTCATTTGAATCATAGGGGAACAGACAAAGAGGCCAAACTTTCAACTGGGTAGTTGTTACTTTTCTTGCAGTAGAATTTAGGGAGCGGTTTCTAATTTGAAGGGAGGTTATGTGTGTGGGAGGAGGGTATGGTGGGAGGAAGAGAAAGAAAGAAAGGAAAAGAAAGTTAATTAGTGCTGGCAGGTTTTAACTGGTGAATGACTAACAGAAGAACTCTTTCCACGTCTCCCTCCATTTGTATAATACTTACTATTAGGGCTGTTGATTAACCATGCTTAACTCAACCAATTAACTCAAAAAAATTAATTATGATTAAAAAAATTAATTGTGATTAATCGCACTGTTAAACAATAGAATACCAATTGACATTTATTAAATATTTTGGATGTTTTTCTACATTTTCATATATATATATTATATTCTGTGTTGTATTTGAAATCAAAGCATATATTTTTGATTAAAAATATTTGCACTATAAACATGATAAAAATAGTATTTTTCAATTCACCTCATACAAGCGCTGTAGTGCAATCTCTTTATTGTGAAAGTGCAACTTACAAATATAGATTTTTTTTTTGTTACATAACTGCACTCAAAAAAAACCAATGTAAAACTTCAGAGCCTACAAGTCCACTCTGTGCTATTTCTTGTTCAGCCAATCGCTAAGACAAACAAGTTTATTTACATTTACGGGAGATAATGCTGCTCACTTCTTAATTACAATGTCAGCTGAAAGTGAGAACAGGCATTCTCATGGCACTGTTGTAGCTGGCGTCACAAGATATTTATGTGCCAGATGGGCTACAGATTCATATGCCTCTTCATGCTTCGGCTACCGTTCCAGAGGACATGCTTCTATGCTGATGATGTACGTTAAAAAAATAATGTGTTAATTAAATTTGTGGGGGAAAATTGTATGTCTCTGCGCTGTTTTACCTGCATTCTGCCATATATTTGATGTTTTAGCAGTCTTGGATGATGACCCAGCACATGCTGTTGTTCATTTTAAGACCACTTTCACTGCAGATTTGACAAAATGCAAAGAAGATACCAATGTGAAATTTCTAAAGATAGCTACAGCACTTGACCCAAGGCTTAAGAATCTGAAGCACCTTCCAAAATCTGAGAGGGATGAGGTGTGGAGCATGCTTTCAGAAGTCTTAAAAGAGCAACACTCTGATTCAGAAACTACAGAACCCGAACCACCAAAACAGAAACAACCTTCTGCTGGTGGCATTTGACTCAGATGATGAAAATGAACGTGCGTTGGTCTGCACTGCTTTGGATCATTATTGAGCAGAACCCGTTGTCAGCATGGACGCATGTCCTCTGGAATGGTGGTTGAAGCATGAAGGGACATATGAATCTTTAGCGCATCTGGCACATAAATATCTTGCGATGCTGGGGACAACAGTGCCTTGGGAACGCCTGTTCTCACTTTCAGGTGACATTGTAAACAAGAAGCAGGCAGCGTTATCTCCTGCAAATGTTAACAAACTTGTTTGTCTGAGTGATTGGTTGAACGAGAAGTAGGGCTGAGTGGACTGGTAGGTTCTGAAGTTTTACATTGTTTTATTTTTGAATGCAGTTATTTTTTGTACATAATTCTACATTTGCAAGTTCAACTTTCATGATAAAGAAATTGCACTACAGTACTTGCATTAGGTGAATTGAAAAATACTATTTATTTTGTTTTTTACAATGCAAATATTTGTAATAAAAATAAATATAAAGTGTGCACTGTACACTTTGTATTCTGTGTTGTAATTGAAATGAATATATTTGAAAATGTAGAAAACATCCAAAAATATTTAAATAAATGGTATTCTGTTATTGTTTAGCAGAGCGATTAATTTTTTTAAATTGCTTGACAGCCCTACTTACTATTACTTCAACAAATGATACAGCTTCTTCCAGTTCCAAAGGACTGGAATTTGATATTTACGTCAAAAAGGGTATCTGTGCTCTGCCAAAGGAGAAGAACATTTTGCAGTTATTACAGTATTTTATTACAAAATTCCTTGCCACTGTAGTAAAAGGGTTCAAGGGAATATTATAGATAATTGTTAAGTTATGACCCCCTAATGTGCTGATTGCAGCAGAGGACACACTAATAGCTTAAACACTTCCTCCTCCCCTCAAAATTCCGCCACCTCTTCATTTTCTTTTATTTGCAATAGATGAATTACCTTTTGCTGTTGAATTTTCATGTTCCGATTCTAGCAGTATAATATAGATGTGTTTCAGAGTAACAGCCGTGTTAGTCTGTATCCGCAAAAAGAAAAGGAGGACTTGTGGCACCTTAGAGACTAACCAATTTATTTGAGCATAAGCTTTCGTGAGCTACAGCTCACTTCATCGGATGTAGCTCACAAAAGCTTAGGCTCAAATAAATTTGTTAGTCTCTAAGGTGCCAAAAGTCCTCCTTTTCTTAATATAGATGTGGTGGCCCATACAGGAATGCTGGTAAGAGCCTGTTCTTTATTTTCCAGCTCCAGGCACATGAAATGGGACAGGGTGTTAGAAGTTTCTATCTCTGTTACATAACAGGAGGCAGTATCTGTTACAGGAGTGCTCTATGTCTGTATATACAGTATGTAGTTAAATTGATAAGGTGCCAGTAGGTGGCACTCAAGAATATGTAGCGTATCTTTGATTTTGTAGAACCAACACAACTTCTTGTGCACTGAAGATGTCTGATTTTGGCAACTCGGCATTACTGTAGACCAACAACTTTGCTAAAGTTAAGGTTGTGACTTGCTCAGTGTTTAACTGACAGTTCTAAGTGTTCTTAAATCCACACACTGACTCAGATTGTCTTGACTGTTTCTGTCCTCATCAGGGAGCAGGTTAGGAGTTAGTGATACAAATTGCACATTGTTTGAGGAAGAGGTTCCCAAGATACTGCTCCCCTAAAAATATCACCTTGTAGCCAGTTGGTTTATATCTACTCTTGGCTCTATTTACTGGCTCCTGCTATAGGTCTCAGCAGAAAAAACAGTGAGAAGAGGCACATGGAGAAACAATGAGCATATTCCATCTAGCTGCACAAACTGCTGACAGCAGGGAGTGAGAAGATTGTTAAAAATGGGGTTCTTCTTCTTCTTAGCTGTGTACCAAAAAAAGACTAATAGTTATTATCTGTTTGCAACACAAAGGCCCCTTGGTGATTCACTACTCTGTGTCAGCAACTCTTGTTAAGCCTGATGTCAAGGCTGATTCCCTACTCTGGCACTTTGAGTCCAGAAGGTGGGGGCCCGCAAGGATACTAAAAATTAATACTGACCACTCCAGCCTTGTATTAAACTCCCAAGGTTACAGCTTTTCTCTGACCACTACCCATGTGCAAAACCCCTTTGAGGACCCAGGAAAGCACACTTGGGAATTTCTTCCTGTGGGGTACCCTCAAGCCCCCTCCCACCTCCAGGGAAGAGCTGAGAAAGAAAAACAAAGGAAATCAGCTGTTTCCACCAGCTAATTAAACCACACATGCACAGACCTCTTAGGACACAAAAATCCAATCCTGTTCTTAAAAAAGGTAAATTTTATTAAAACAGAAAGAAAATACATCTGGAAACTCAGGCTATTGCTAGATTTAAAAAGAGCAAATACAAGGATTAAGCATCAAGAATAGTTTTTTGAGGTCCAGCTTAAAGGTTACAAACAAAACAAAAGCACCTGGGGTTAGCACAGAGGAATTCACAAGCCATAAAGAAATAAAAAAGAGAAACCTAACTGCATCTTCCTATACATTCTCTGATCTATTTACATATCTGGGATTTCAAAGGAGTAGTTTCTAGGTATGATCTGATGATTTTTCATACCAGGCCCAAAGCTTCTTACAGCATTGCTGCTCTGTTCCCTCTCTCCAGAGAACAACAGACAGACAGACAAAAGGGGAGTCTTGTTTCCGTTTTAAAACATTTTAGCCTTCCCATTGGCTCTTTTGGCCTGGTGCTCACCCACTTCTTTTAACCCTTTACAGATAGAGCAATTAGAGAACAGCTACGAAGAGGGATTTTATAGCTAGCTGGCTGGCTGGATCCATAAAAGGGAGCTATCCCCACTCCCCTTCATTATCACACCTGACACACTCACTACACCTAACACACTGTTGTCATAATCTGTGTCTAAAAGATGTCATGTAAGGTATCCTATACAAACTGGTAACATGCTGGTCCCCTAAATCATTGGGTGGTGAATGTACAAGGTGTATACAAAGAGTTATAAGCCTGTGCTGAAAGTATGTTCTTAAAACATTGTCGGCAAGCAATGCATAAGATCAGTTTGCCCTAGACAAAGGAATGTATATTTGCTTGTCTGATCAGCCTGGTCATTAGGCAGAAATAATGAAGGTACATGCAACGTAATCAGACTAGCAAGTGAGGGAGAGAGCCTTTTAACTTTAAAGTCAGGAGAGCTGAAACTCAAATGATAAGTAATTGAATCAACTGATTGTACACAATATTACTGTACTATACAAGTGTATTAAGTAACGTCTTTTATGAAAGTGTGTGACATCACTAGTAAATGTATGCAGTAACGCTGTATGATGAATTATAGATACTCATTGATACTATGATTTAAAGTCTGTGGCCAAATACAGGGGAAAACAGACTTTCTCCCAGACAGGAGGGAAGGTAGCTATTTACCTGTCTCCAATGTAAATTAAGCATTATGACATCAAACAGTGGAAGCCCCATTTACATATGAATCAGCAGGGGGATGGGAAGTCAACAGGAAGGGAAGAACAGCAGGAAGGCTTCCTGCCCATTGAAGCAGGGTCAATGAATTTTGGGAAGGCAGCCTGGAGTCTACACCCCAGCATGAGAGAGAAGCTTTGGGCTTGCTTTTGAAGAATAAATTTCAAAGGTTTACGGGGCTATAAAATGAAAGGGGAGAACACTCCATCGTTGCCCATTACTTGGGGGATTCAAGGGGACAGAGCTCTTGAAATAACAGAACATTGGGTCCTTCAACAATGCTACCAGATTTTCCTGTTGCTTTGGGGTATGCTCATTTATTCGGGTTATTCTTCTGCTGGGGGGGGGGGTTCTGTAATTTTATCAGTGTACTGCTTGTGTCACTTGAGTTTTCATACGGAGATTTACTTCTCCCTTCTGCAAGTTCCATCCCACTGGAGCTATCTGGCAGGACCTAGGTTCCCTAGGGCTGGGTTCCTCCAGCCCCAGAATCAGACGTGCACGGACACGTGCGCACACACACAGCACAGCAATCTCAGTGGACCAGGTCAATCAGCACTCCCAGACTGACCCCTTATATGTCCCTGGACTCAGCAGGCTGGGTCGAGAAGCACTTCCAAGCTGCCACCCTCATATGCCACAGGTTCAGCACGTCCCTGTCCCCACTTTCACATTACAATTGTTCTGGTAGTAACCCATTTAATGAGCAGACCCCACAGGATTTTTGGGTGCTACAGGGATATTACCTTAGATAAGAGGGAGGAGAGCAATCAGCTTAACCATAAAAGTTATTTATTGCCAGGTAATAACCATACAAAAAGAGCCAAACAATCAAAAGAGTTACAATATTAAATCTAGCTTAAATTTGATTACAAAAGTCAGGTTTAGAAAACTATACCTGATCACACAAGTCAGGGTTAGAAAGCTATACCTAGAGTGGTTTTTTTTCTTTTCTAGAGAGAGAGAGAGTTGGGTTCTCACCACTCCATGAAGCTTGAACCAGTCAGGGTTCCCAGGTGTGGTGGTAGCTGAAGGTCTAGAGTGCTGGAGACAGGCAGAGTCCTCAGCATGATCAGTCAGGAGAAGATGAAGTCCCAATGGAATTGATTCAGATTTTGGATTCAGGCATCAGAACACTTATTTGAGCATGGGTAGTGTTTTTTGGTAGGGAAACAACAATGGTTCAAGGGAGTACACTAGATTTCTTTATAGGTAAACTGATGGCTCAAGGGAGAATACCACTGAGAAAAATTGGTGGGTGCTGTGCACCCACCGGCAGCTCCCCGCCCCGCCCCCCCCACCCCCGCTCCAGCTCACCTCCGCCTCCTCCACGAGCATGCTGCGTGCCCGCTTTTCCCCCCTCCCTCCCAGTGCTTGTGCAGTGAAACAGCTGTTTCATGCAGCAGGGAGGGAGGGGGGAGTAGGGGGAATGCAGCGCGCTCAGGGAAGAGGTTGGGCCAGGGCAGAGATTTGTTGAAGGGGTCCAATATGGGTAGGGAGGGGGCGGAGTTGGGGTGAGGACTTTGGGGAAGGGGTTGGAATGGGGTGGGGCAGGGGCGGGGAAAGGGTGGAGTCGGGGCAGGGCCTGGGGTGGGGAGGTGCGAGCACCTGGGACAGTTGCCGCCTATGGCTATGGGCAGTGTTCCTTTGAGGGAGCTCACAATGCAATTAGGCAGCTTCAGTTTTGTGGATACCAGTAAAGGATTTATTACTAGAATTGGTCTGATAACTACTGAGCTGGGTGTTTGCGGGTGTGGGTTCATTAACATCTGGAGCAGAGATCCCCCATCATGCAGTTCTTCCCTGCTTTTCTGGTTCCAGAGTTCACTGCAGTTCTTGCCTTGGAATCTGTTCTCCATTCTCTATGCTAATGGTGATGCCTCCCTGTCCCATTTTCGGTGCAAACAAGGCTAGGGGAGTTGCCTTAATCCTGTCACCCTTGTCGGGAGGCATTTAGGGGTGTCTCCCACTGCCTTTTCATTTCTTTTTGTAAGTCTTCCTTCTGATCGATTTTGGCTCAAGCAGAGGCTGGGGGTTGTGGGGGAGGGTCCTTCGTAAGTCAGACAGGCTGGATACTGTGCCCTGGTTCCCCAAGAACACAGAGCTGACAAATAACAACCAAAGGGGCTGAAGTCTCTGTGAACTGAACATAGGTGATAAACCTGCTTAGGCAACCACTGTAACTTGCTGAAATTAAGTTTTAGTCTTAGAAGTGTATTTTTGTTTTTGTTTGCTTGTAATCTTTTCTGTCTTTATTCCTTATACTTGGGGTCACTTAAACCTGTGACTTTTTGTTGACGAAACTTGTTTTACTTTTATTGTAAACCAGTTCAGTACTGTGACTGATATAAGAGTTTGTCAAACCCCAGTTAAATCAATGAGCTGTAGTATATTGTCTCTTTAAAGAGACAACAAACAATAACTTCTGTGAGTGTTCCAGGAGAGGGCTGGGCACTCCAGGGAGATGTCTCTGGGGAATTCAGGAGGTAGGCCTCACTGTTTGTTACCTGCAAGGCAAGGCTTATACTGGCAGAGTCCTGAACAGTTTGCTGGTATAGGCAGACAAGCTAGTGTGTCAGGGAGCTGTCAAACAATTTAGCAGTAGCAAAATTCTCACTTGCTGAGGCTGAGAGGGAACCTCATGGGATTGTCACATTGGCAGATGGTTTTGGGGAAATTTGGGACTGGAAGGGTGTTGGGGTCACTCTGCAAAAAGTAACTGGGCAGTGGCAGCCAGTGTGTGACCTGCATGCTTGGCTGCTGGTGACAGGGCTGTGAGCCACAGCAGTATACATTTAAGGCACCCAGAGTTGTAGGGAAGGTGGTGACATAATCCCTTACTGGTCTGGGTTGAACTCCAAAGTGTCTCACTATAATACTTTATTGATACAGTACTTTGGAACTGCCTCTTTCTGAAATTATAAAGTGTTTTCACTAATGGTTTGGACAATTTCAAGGGACACTGTGGTTTAATGTAGTTGATGTCACTCCAGGAGCTCGTAAGAGCACATTAAAATTCCAGAAAGAAGCATTCGGAGGGCACTTGCCAATAATATATGCAAAAACATACTGTACATGAATGCAACATTAAGGTGGTCGATACATAAACAAAACAAAAATTCAGGAAATGACGGTTTAAATTTCAGCAGCCACATTAACTCAGCCACATAATTCATACTGTAAGTATTTATATATGCTGTTAGAATTTATATGTAGCATGCACAATTTGGTCATTGAAATCTGGGCTTGGAATATTGCTATTGGAACCATAACATCTGTATCCGCCTCACTGTTTTGTTTAAATTTCTAACCGTAATGCTGCATCAACATATGTTTTGTGTGTGTGTGTGTGTGTGTTTAATACCAGGAAGCCAAATCCTGAGGTTCTTACTCAGGTTTTATGCAGTCCCTACTCAGGCAAATTCCCAATGATTTTTAAAATACATTGTTACCTTTGAAATGCTTTTTAAACAAACCATGGAATTTTGCACTACACAAAGTCTACCTTATACAAAGTAACTAGTGATTTTGGGGGGCCCAACTTCAAACACCATAAAGGGACCTGGCTTTCAGTTAGTGCAGCAGAACTCACATATGAAAATCAGGTCCCTTCAAGGCACCTGAAATGGGGCGACCAAAAACACATGTGAAAATTTAGGCCTAAGATTTTAGCCTAAATTGACCGGGCAGTGTCCCATGAAAGTTCAAACGTGGGTGGTTGTTTTTTGTTTTGTTTTATCGCTATTATCCTAGTTCTTAGGAGCTCTAGTCAGGATGCCATTTGTGCTAGGTGCTGTACAAACACAGGACAAACATACCATCCCTGCCCAAAGGAGATTACAATCTAAGTATAAACCAAGAAAGAATAGGTGGATACAGACAGACAGACAGACTGAGGAGCACAAGGAAACAATGAAGCAATTTTAGTTCTCCATATGCTAAGAAAATCTTCATTATATTTTTGTAATGGGAAAATGAAAATTTTCCCTCAGCTTGCCTGCCTTATAAATGGCTGAAATCATTGTGCTCACTTAAAATTCATCTTTGGACTGAAAGCAATCAGTCCAGCAATCAATCCCAGAGTGAGAAAATCATGAGCAGGGTTGAAATGAAATTTGAATTGCAACCTTAACTATATCTCTTGCTACTGCAAATAAAATGTAATGAACACAGAGCAGGAGGTCAGCACAGATTTAGGGAAAGACTATTTGTAATTATGTTCTTGTGTAGTGTATTTGATTTGTAAAATAATTTTTCTTGTCTAAGCCAAGGTCACTCTTGCCTAAACTCCTGAGCAAACTGACTAGAGCTAAGCAAAATATTCACTGCTAAACATGAAATTACTTGAAACTTCATTGGTTTCAGGTTTCTTTACAAATTCAAAATTCAGGCATGGTTCACTGAAAGGTTTGCTAAGAAGGATCATGAATCTTTTGAGTGAGCAAGGGCTGAGTTATGAAAATCCATGTAAAATTTACAGTTTCACATGGTCATGGGTTTTTTTTGTGTGACTCTCTCTTTCTCTCTCTCTCTCTCCCCCCTCGCTCCAAGCAAACAGGGTTGTGTTTTATCTTGTGCTCCTGCCCCCAAGGCCACCCAGCTCAGGCTCAGAGGGGCTGCTTTTTGTTTAATTCCTTGTAAATCATCAGTGGTGTTCAGGGCAGCAAATTACATGGGACTGTGGTGCCCGTATTCCAGGAATATTCAGGGCCTGAGGGCCCAGCTCCACCAACGTTCGGGACCGGGTCTCTCCTCCGGCCCCACCTGCCGCCCCCATGCACCTCCCCTGGAGCGTCTCCCAGCCCCACCTGCCACCCCCGGGTGATTTAAAAGGGCCCCCGGACGATGATGCCACCACTGGCAGCACAGTGGGGCTAAGGCAGCTTCCTGCCCACCCTCGCTCCGCACTGTTCCCGGAAGCAGCCAGCAAGTCCCTGAGGCCCCGTGGGGGAGGGGTGTCTCTGCATGCTGCCCCCGCCCCGAGCGCCTACTCTGCAGCTCCCATTGGCCGGAAACTGTGGCCAATGGGATCTGCGGGGGTGGTGCCTGCAGGCAGTGGCGTGCGGAGACCACCCAGCACCCTGCCTAAGAACCGCTGCCAGAGGGGTGTGTGAATTGCTTTTGGGAGCCACCCAAGGTAAGCTCACCGCTCACCCTCTCCCTCACCCCAACCCCCTGCCCCAGCCCAGAGCCCGCACCCAAACTCCCTCCCAGAGCCTACACTCCAAACCCCCCGCACCCAAACTCCCTCCCAGAGCCTTAGACAGAGGGGTGTGTGTGTGTGTGTGTGTGTGTGGGGAGGCAGGACTTGGACCTGTTCTGGGCACCACCAAAAATTATACAAACCTGCCACCTCTAATGGTGTTAACAGCAACATGTTCATAGCTCTGGGATTAGTACTTGTAAATTTGCTGTTGCTGCTAATGTGAAAGCAGGTGGGACTGTGGAGGTTTCCATAAAAAATATCAAATGTATTAATTTAAACTAATATGCACAATCTAGACAGAACATTTCCCAATCAATTATAACAATATTTAGCAAAAGGCTGAGTCACAGAGGCTGGCCCTCTGTGAGCTACCACAATACAAATAATAATAAAAAGACCTTTTGGCTGGGGATAAGGGATTCCCCAGCCAAAATATCCTTCTCTCATTTTATGCTGTCCTCTCATCAAGTCCCCACGTCATGGAAACCATCCTTACACTGAGTTGAGCTGGATGTAGTATAATAAATTCATGGGCAGACAACAGATAATTGGTCAAGTCCTGCTTTCCTTACTCATACAAGTGACTACTGGAATTATTCAGTAACTAAAATGCGTAGGAAGTGGCCAAACTGACTGTACAAATTATTTTATAAATCTCACACGCATGCAGCTGGGAAACTGAGATTGGAACCCTGGTTTTTCATTTCCAAAAACGCAGACCTCTGCCGAAGAAGCAAACAGAACTTTAGCTAATAGTAGGAGATTCCCATAGACTCTTTGTAAGCTAGCCATTAGACAGCAACATTGCATGTCTCTTCAGCCAGTACGTTACAATGGCTCTGTTCAGAGGTAGAGCTCGTTGGAAATTTTTTGACTGAATGTTTTTATTATCGGAAAATACTGATTCACTGAAACTGAAACTGCTTGCAGGCAAGAGTTGGTTTCAACAAATTTCCAGTATTAAAAATTTTTTGTATAAAGTTTCAGAATTGTTGGAACACTCTGTTTCAACATTTTCAGAACAAAAAAAGTCCCACTTGTTGGTTTGGAGCCAGTTATAATTTCGAAATGTTGTTTACAGTAAAAAAATTAATTTCAGAATGTTTTGTTTCATCTAAATGAAACTTTTCATTGACCTGGCCTGAAATGTTTGAGGGGATTTTCAGTTTGCAATAATATTTCAGACTTTGACTTTTTGTCTTGCTTCAGGACAGGAACACTAGTTAAAATCTTGATAAGTCTCAGGAGAAAGGAAAACCATTTCCCACCCAGCCCTATTCAGGGGTCATTTAAGCTATTCATACATCAGCCAAAGCAGTCACTGCAGAGGCCCAAACCAGGGATTGCCTCTGCAGCTCTCCTCGTCTGTGATAACCCAAGGAGGAAGAAACGTGGGTTTGTAAACTGATCCCAAGGGTCTCATGTACCTATGAAGAGCACAGACTTGCAAGATTAATGGGACAGCCGATTGAACCTCTCCCTTAATACTTTTCTTGAGGCTATTTCATAACACTAAGTTTTAGTTGTGATGTATAACATTTCTGCTAGTCAAGAGATGTAACAATTTCTAAAAACTACTACATGCTACAAGGGGCCACAGCAATGGTTCCCTCAACCCACCCAGCAATATTGTTAACCTATCCAACTATACTCTCAGCCCAGCAGAAGCAGCTGTTCTATCTCGGGGCCTCTCCTTCTGCCCCTCCACCCCCACGAACATGATACAGTTCTGTGGTGACCTAGAATCCTATTTTCGACGTCTCCGACTCAAGGAATATTTCCAAAATACCTCTGAACAACATACTAATCCACAGAGGTCTCCCTACCAACACTACAGAAAGAAGGATTCTAGGTGGACTCCTCCTGAAGGTCGAAACAGCAGACTGGACTTCTACATAGAGTGCTTCCGCCGACGTGCACGGGCTGAAATTGTGGAAAAGCAGCATCACTTGCCCCATAACCTCAGCCATGCGGAACGCAATGCCATCCACAGCCTCAGAAACAACTCTGACATCATAATCAAAAAGGCTGACAAAGGAGGTGCTGTTGTCATCATGAATAGGTCGGAATATGAACAAGAGGCTGCTCGGCAGCTCTCCAACACGAGTTTCTACAAGCCATTACCCTATGATCCCACTGAGAGTTACCAAAAGCAGCTACAGCATTTGCTCAAGAAACTTCCTGAAAAAGCACAAGATCAAATCCGCACAGACACACCCCTGGAACCCCGACCTGGGATATTCTATCTACTACCCAAGATCCATAAACCTGGAAATCCTGGGCGCCCCATCATCTCAGGCATTGGCACCCTGACAGCAGGATTGTCTGGCTATGTAGACTCCCTCCTCAGGCCCTATGCTACCAGCACTCCCAGCTACCTTCGAGACACCACTGACTTCCTGAGGAAACTTCAATCCATCGGTGATCTTCCTGATAACACCATCCTGGCCACTATGGATGTAGAAGCCCTCTACACCAACATTCCACACAAAGATGGACTACAAGCCGTCAGGAACACTATCCCCGATAATGTCACGGCTAACCTGGTGGCTGAACTTTGTGACTTTGTCCTTACCCATAACTATTTCACATTTGGGGACAATGTATACCTTCAGATCAGCGGCATTGCTATGGGTACCCGCATGGCCCCACAGTATGCCAACATTTTTATGGCTGATTTAGAACAACGCTTCCTCAGCTCTCGTCCCCTAAAGCCCCTACTCTACTTGCGCTACATTGATGACATCTTCATCATCTGGACCCATGGAAAAGAAGCCCTTGAGGAATTCCACCATGATTTCAACAATTTCCATCCCACCACCAACCTCAGCCTGGTCCAGTCCACACAAGAGATCCACTTCCTGGACACTACAGTGCTAATAAACAATGGCCACATAAACACCACCCTATACCGGAAACCTACTGACCGCTATTCCTACCTGCATGCCTCCAGCTTTCACCCTGACCACACCACACGATCCATCGTCTACAGCCAAGCTCTGCGATACAACCGCATTTGCTCCAACCCCTCAGACAGAGACAAACACCTACAAGATCTCTGTCAACTACAACTACAATACCCACCTGCGGAAGTAAAGAAACAGATTGATAGAGCCAGAAGAGTTCCCAGAAGTTACCTACTACAGGACAGGCCTAACAAAGAAAATAACAGAACTCCACTAGCCGTCACCTTCAGCCCCCAACTAAAACCCCTCCAACGCATTATTAAGGATCTACAACCTATCCTAAAGGATGACCCAACACTCTCACAAATCTTGGGAGACAGGCCAGTCCTTGCCTACAGACAGCCCCGCAACCTGAAGCAAATACTCACCAACAACCACATACCACACAACAGAACCACTAACCCAGGAACTTATCCTTGCAACAAAGCCCGTTGCCAATTGTGCCCACATATCTATTCAGGGGACACCATCACAGGACCTAATAACATCAGCCACACTATCAGAGGCTCGTTCACCTGCACATCCACCAATGTGATTTATGCCATCATGTGCCAGCAATGCCCCTCTGCCATGTACATTGGTCAAACTGGACAGTCTCTACGTAAAAGAATAAATGGACACAAATCAGATGTCAAGAATTATAACATTCATAAACCAGTCGGAGAACACTTCAATCTCTCTGGTCACGCAATCACAGACATGAAAGTCGCTATCTTAAAACAAAGAAACTTCAAATCCAGACTCCAGCGAGAAACTGCTGAATTGGAATTCATTTGCAAATTGGATACTATTAATTTAGGCTTACATAGAGACTGGGAGTGGCTAATTCATTATGCAAGGTAGCCTATTTCCTCTTGTTTTTTCCTACCCCGCCCCCCCAGATGTTCTGGTTTAACTTGGTTTTAAACTTGGAGAGTGGTCAGTTTGGATGAACTATTACCAGCAGGAGAGTGAGTCTGTGTGTGTATGGGGGTGGGTTTTTGGAGGGGGGTGAGGGAGTGAGAGAACCTGGATTTGTGCAGGAAATGGCCTAACTTCATTATCATGCACATTGTGTAAAGAGTTGTCACTTTGGATGGGCTATCACCAGCAGGAGAGTGAATTTGTGTGGGGGGGTGGAGGGTGAGAAAACCTGGATTTGTGCTGGAAATGGCCTAACCTGTTGCTCACTTTAGATAAGCTATTACCAGCAGGACAGTGGGGTGGGAGGAGGTATGGTTTCATATTCTCTGTGTATATATAAAGTCTGCTGCAGTTTCCACGGTATGCATCTGATGAAGTGAGCTGTAGCTCACGAAAGCTCATGCTCAAATAAATTGGTTAGTCTCTAAGGTGCCACAAGGACTCCTTTTCTTTTTGCGAATACAGACTAACACGGCTGTTACTCTGAAACAATTTCTATGTTGCTTCATAGTAACCCCCCATCTTCTTTTACATAATCTGTGATCCATTATGCCTCATCAGGCAGCAAAGACATAGAATGAGCTCCACTATGCTTCCAGCTGGGGATACTCCACCAACAACCATAGTTCAGTTCATGAGATCATTAAATGTACTCACTATTCTAGATGCTTGATAGAAGTGTAAATCAGTAATTCAAACAAACTTCTTACCTGCTCTGAAAATGCTGCTGCTTAGAGGGCAAATGTGATTTCAGAAATGAAAGCTACTATGACTGCAAAAAGAGAGGACAATTTTGTAGCAGAAGCTGTTGTTTTGTAGGTACCTCACCAAGGAATAGATTTATTTTATACCTAAAGAGGTTTCTCCCGTCAGAATTAATCAGTGATCAGTGTCAGAGGACATGATGGATAATAAATTACGTCGAATAGAGGTTCTCAAACTTTTTAATATTTTGGTCCACCTTTTAATATAGAGATTGTTTCCCAGATCACATTTCCATCTTGTTATATTATATCCCTGTAGCAACTACAAAAATCTGAACTGTAATCTTTTAGTTTACCTATTTCTTATCTGTAAAATGGAGATAAAAAATCCTTCCCTACTGTATGGGGAATTGTGAGGCTAAATCTATCACTGTTTGACCAGCACTCAGAATACTGTGATGAGTGCCACAGAAATGCCTCTTTATTTTTTTTTAAAAAAATGCTTAGTCTCCTTTGGGGCACATCAGTTATGTCTCCACTGCAGAGTTAGCCTGGAGTCTGTCTCAGGTGCTGCCCCGACTCACCTGAATGTATGGATTAAAGCCCTGGTTCTGCTTTCACTCAAGCTGGTAACCCACTCACTTTACGGTGATGATGCTGCCTAAACCACTCGAGTGCTGGTAGTCCTGCAGTACCTTCCCATGATTCCCTTGTGTGCCCAGAAGGACAGATATGTTTTCCCACAATTCACTGTGAATCAATCATGGAGCAGCTCGTCTTACTGTAGCACAAAGAACTATGGGATATGCCCCCAGGATTCCTATCCATACACGCAGCTGAGTGCAGCACCAGTGAGAATACAGTTGCTTGGATATCACTTTACAGTGTGGCTGTTCACACCCTGGCTAGACTGATCCAGGTGCTCAGACCTGGTTGCCAATCACCCAGGCTAACTCAATATGCAGTGAAGACCTACCCAAGGGGAAGGGTGAGGGAAGAGTTGTGAATGAATGCATTTGTGAGGACCCCTTACACGATCATAACCTCTCCTGCTGAGAATTAGCCAGGGAGATGGACACCGTTCCTGGGGTTCTTGTCAACAGTGCCCACCCCCTCCCCCAAAGTGTGTATTTTTTTCCCTCCAGAGTACATGACATAATAGAAAAATATATTAACTGAATATCTCAGAAGACTTGTTAAATTCTGTACCTAACTTTTTCTCATATGGGCAAGCTCTCAGCCTCCTTTTCCTTTGAGTAGGTGTGAAAGACTGTTCTCAGGGCTGAAGGAGGGTGTGAGTGAGGCTGAGAAGATGGCAGGTGCTGGGGAAGCATTGCACTTAATTCAATAAACTGTACAAGTGAAGAACATAGTTTCCCCTAAAATGGTCTTGATGTGAGGAGAGAAAAAAATGTGATTTTTGTCCTAAATGTTATATCCCTCACAGGTAGGCATAGTGAGCCATTTCAAGTATAACCCAGTCAAAGAACTTTCCAAAGGCCGGTAATTGTCTTTTGGATGAGGAACTAGAGGCTAAAAAAAAGTGAAGTTGATTGGTCGAGGTTACACCACAGGCCAGTGCCAGAGCCAGGAAGAAGAACCCAGTGCTCCAGACTCTCAGTCTAGTGCTCTTTCTGCTGGATTTCCTTGCCCCTCTTTGCACTACCACTCTGAAACCTCCTTCCCCTAAGATTCTTTCTCCCACTGCGAAAGGGAGTTATTGAGTATCCATTGTTTAAGTGCATTGACCCCGTCCCATCCCAAACATGGGTTCCATATTGGATCTCTGAAAAGCCCCCTACTTTTCTAAGCTTCCTTGTCTTTGAATCCCCATCATTACATAATTCCCACAATCTTGTGGCGGGGGTAGGAGTCCAACATCACCCCTTATTTATCAAGAGGTGTTGTCTGTTGTGTTACATGAGACACTTCCCCCTCTCCCTCCCTTTCTGAAATGAGCTATTGCTTCAATAACTGTTCAATAACAGGGGGAGCCTTACGAGTATGGGTGACAGAACTATCTCAGGATCTGGACTTAGGCCAGGTCTACACTAGAAACATTTGCCAGTGCAGTGATGTTGGTTAGGGATGTGATTTTTTTTTTTTAAGACATCTTTATACTGGCAAAAGAAGTCCTTTTGCAGGTATAGCTTATTTCATTCAGGGAACTGGTATAAGCTATCTGAGCAGGAGTGCCATGCTGGTAAACCTCGTCTAATGTAGACTAACTCATAAGAGAGAAGAATGATCATGTACTTCACCATTTTCAGAACTAAATGGCTGCTAATTAGCTTTCTTAGCTTTCTCTCAGTGAATTACACTAAAGAAATCCCTGTAGAACAAGTGTGACAACCACAGCATAGGCGCCGACTCCATGGGTGTTCCAGCCCTGGAGCACCCACGGGGAAAAATTAGTGGGTGCTCTACACCCACCAGCAGCCAAGCTCCCCACCCTGTCCCACCTCACCTCCGCCTCTGCCTCCTCCCCCGAGCGTGCTGCCTCCCCGCTCCTCCGCCTACCTCCCAGCGCTTGCTGCCACCGAACAGCTGTAGCAAGCTCTGGGAGGGAGGGGGAAGGGGGGAGGAGCGGGAACATGGCATGCTCGGGGGGGAGGCAGGGAAGAAGTGGGGCCAGGGCGGGATTTGGGGAAGGAGTCGGAATAGGGGCAGAGTTGGGGCCGGGACTTTGGGGAAAGGGCTGGAATGGGGGTGGGAGGGAGCAGGGCAGGGGTGGAGTCGAGGCTGGGCTGGGCCGGGGACAAAGATGGGTCAAGCACCCACCGGTGCCATTAGAAGTCGGTGCCTATGAACCACAGTTTATAAGCTGCTGTGTCTGGTTTTCATGATGTATACATGTAGTCTGCATGGCGTATTTAGACTGCAGAATCTAAGCTTCCATTTAAAATAAGAGTATGTTTCTAGCCCTTCTGGTTGCAAAGAAAACTTTCCAAAGGTTTGTTTAGACTGGGAAAATGTGTATTACTTTAAACATATGAGTTAACGCATTTAAATTAACAGGTTTTTCAACACATTAAATACCAAGTGTAGACAGAGACAATAATGTTTAATAATGTGTTAGCTGGTGCTAACGGCCTGCAAACTTATGTTTGTAGCCACCCCAGCTTACTCAGTTTGAACAAATATACTTTTTTTGGGTGAATTTGTCAGTCATCTTTGCAAATGTAGCAACGTTTTCCATGTTTTGGTGTCATTAACAGCCATGTACACGTGGCAGAAAGGAAAATAACTCATACGACATAGATAAAAGGCTGAGCATTTTAAATTGTTTGTTTGCTCTTTGATGATATTGCAGAAGCAGCTGGATTGGAACTCCAATCACTCTTCTCCAAAAGGACAGATCCCTGCTGCATGAGCTAAACAAGAATCTCCCTTACTAGTTAGCAGTAGAGCACCTACGGCATGCCTTTGAGAATTCTAATTGCACCCAGTGTAAGGCAATGGCCCATGTCCACACCAGCCCGATCTCTGCAGTAGCAAAGAAAGGACTGAGTCACAGAATTTGATTCTGGGATATGGTCTGGATTTTGATCATGGGATGATCATGTTTGGGGCTGGAATTTCATACATTTTAGAAAGAGGTCTAATTGCAATATTTAGACCTAGATGTGGATTTTGACCCAACCGCTTCAAAGTTATGGGGTGCCCAGATTCTAACTGGAATATGGGAACATGGGTACTCAGTATCTTTGAAAATCGGGCCAGTTTTATTTAAGTGCCAAAAGTAGATTTAGGCATTCTAGCCTAAGACAGTCTAGTTTAAAAACCTACCCCTTCTTGAGCTTCTTGTCAAAGTCCTTTTGCTTTCTATAATATAAACGAGCTGGCGTGTACTTGTCAATGAAAAATAATTTTGCTTGGCTCGGTTTCATGTTGCCACTTCTGTTATTTACTATAACAAAAGCTACTGCAACTATAAATAACTTCCCCACGAGTTCTTCTTGACAACATCTCTAAACTTGAGTGCTCACTTTCAGAGAAATAGCCTTTGAGAGGCTGCTTGTGAAATGAGATTAGGATCTCTGACTGTCGTTACAAAGGAGGTTTCTCCTGATGCATCTAATGATGAAAGAAGTGAGTCTCTCCTTGTGGGGAGCCAGAAGACCTAGAGGAGCTCACACCTTGTGAGCGTGGGCATCAGCTCTGTTTCCTGACAAAAGCAGCAGAGGGGCACACGCGTGCGCACACACACACACACACATATATATACACACATGCAAACCACTCAAATGTCACCCAGGCAAAACAGAAAGCTAACAGCCTTCAGCTAGAATCTTTTTCAATTCCGTACCCGGACTAGAAGAGCTGAGAATGAGCATACCAACTGAAAATTTGCTTGTGGTTGCCTCTTATGTGAACTTGAGAATAGTGGAGTAAAAGTATAAAGTGTAGATACTGACTGATCCCCTCTGTGGAAGGGGCGTAATAGATCAGAATGAGAGTTTTCCCAGATAAGGACTACCAAACTCCATTACAAAGAATATTTTATCATTTCACTTTTTTTTTAGACTCTTTCAAGTTTTGTGTTCTTAAGTGGGGACAGGGAGATTGAAATGTTTTTATTCGATGAATTTGCTAAGATTAACATTAGCAAGATGGAGATGTGATTATAAGAGCGTAATCCCAACATGCTCAAAGCACAATTTTCTCTCACAGTGTGGGCAGAACCAAACTATGTGGTAATTGCATTCCTGAATTAGGCCTGGAACCATGTAAAATCCAAGATTTTTAGCGTGCTCAGGGAATACCGTGAGAACACTTGAGGCTATGTTATAACCAGCACTTTAAAGACATCCTCAAGATAAACATCAAGAGATGTGGCATCAACACCACACACTGGGAGACAGCAGCCCAGGATAGGGATAACTGGCAAACCCTTGTCAGAGAAGAACTGTCCACTTTCAGGGAAAATTGCCTTGCCCTGGTCTCAGAAAAATGCCAGAAAAGAAAGGAAAGATGACTGCCACGCAGCAATCACGGCCCAACCCTGACATCTAACACCACCTGCAACATCTGTCAATGAGCATGGGGCTCAAAGCATTGGCACCGGAATCAGGTGGGGCCAGGGAAGCCATAGCCCTCCCTCTTCCCCCTGAGGTCCCACCCGCGGTGTGTGTGTTTGGGGGGTGGGGTGGCTGAGAACAGCCCCCAGCCCATGTCCCTGCCCTCTGGGTTATTCACCCTGCCCAGGGCAGGTGGAGGTAAAGGCTCTGTCCTTGACCTGGCTCCATTGGGGGGCAGGGGGGGTTGCCTGTGGAGCCGCAGCCGGCAATGGTAAGAACCATGCCGTGGGCAGCTGTGGTGAGCCTGGGTCCCTCCACTTACCCTAGGTGGGGGGACTGGGGGGGGTGGGGACATGGGCTGAGGGCTGCTTCCTCCCCACCCCCATACCCCCCACCGGCCGGTGGGGCGAACTCCTCTGCCCCATTCTGGCTTCCACCGTGGCTGGGGTGGGGCCTTAGGGGGAAAAGGAGGGGTGGAGGTGGGGCCTCAGGGACCTCCCCCGCCACACACTTTTGGGAAGGCTCCGGTGCCCTTGGCTCAAAGATCGTACTCCTCAGTCACCAAATGACCCATAAAAAATAAAACCAGAGAAAGAGCTCATTCTCAACCTCGAGGGGTTGCCAGTGTTAACCAGATCACGGTGTAGACAGAGCCTAAAAGTTCGAGTTGTTTTGCAAAATAGAAACAAAGAAGTAGGGTTGGGAAAGGGGTGCACATCTCTGGCTGTTATAAATCAGCACAGCAACATTGATGTCACCAGAGCTATGACAACTTACATCAGGCCAAAATTCTGACCCCGATTTCTCTGAACCCTCTGTTTTTTGGAAGTTCTCCCTGTCCCTTTATATTTATGATTGCACAGCTTGAACAGTGCCTATGGCAGTGAAAACTACAGTGGTTCCCATTAACTGGGGATCATTCTGTTATCAGTTCACGTGGGTTTGCATTCCCTGAGCTTTGCATTCAAGTGAACTCAAAACTTAGAGCAAAAGTCTGCCAAATGCAGTGAGTTTTATATGATTTCCATCCAAAACCATAAATTGTCCTGCAGTTTGTTTGCAACATGGCCCAAGATCGCATTGAGGTTCACAGCCCTCAGTGACTCTGGAATGTGGGGCTATGTAAAGAAATCTGATATCAGGCAGGCTTTGTTTAATTTCACACTGCAAATAAAGACCTAATACTTCGTGGGGATGATAGGAAAGAGTTGGAAATCTACCGTTAAGAGTGTAAGACCATGTCAACACCACAGACTTATATTGGTATAACTGTGACGGGTTGGATCACAGAAATCCCCTTGGGGCTGCCAACTGATGTGCCAAGATTACTTCTTCCCCTGCTTTCCCTCCCAGCTTGGGACTCCAGCACCCTGTCTTGCTGAGCCAGACACGCCAGTCTGCTCCAACACTGACCCAGGGTCTGAACCATGTGCCCCCAAGCTGCAGATTTAACTGAAAGCAGCTTAAGAAATGTTCTTGTCTTTAACACTCAGATGCCCAACTCCCAATGGGGTCCAAACCCCAAATAAATCCGTTTTACCCTGTATAAAGCTTATACAGGATAAACTCAAATTGTTCGCCCTCTATAACACTGATAGAGAGATATGCACAGCTGTCCCCCCCCCCCAGTATTAATACATACTCTGGGTTAATTAATAAGTAAAAAGTGATTTTATTAAATACAGAAAGTAGGATTTAAGTGGTTCCAAGTAGTAACAGAACAAAGCGAATTACCAGGCAAAATAAAATAAAACACGCAAGTCTAAGTCTAGTACAGTAATAAAACTGAATACAGATAAAATCTCACCCTCAGAGATGTTTCAATAAGTTTCTTTCACAGACTGGATGCCTTCCTAGTCCAGGCACAATCCTTTCCCCTGGTACAGCCCTTGTTCCAGCTCAGGTGGTAGCTAGGAGATTTCTCATGGTGGCCACCCCCTGATATGGCTTTGGCACAATGCGGGAATCCTTTGTCTCTCTGGGTCCCCCCGCCACCCATCCCTTCTAAATGGAAAAGCACCAGGTTAAAGATGGGTTTCAATAGCAGGTGACATGGTCACATTTCCTGAGAGACTCCAAGCCTTCATTCCTCCCAGCCTGACTCACAGGAAGGCCTGCCTGCAAACAGAGTCATCCACAGTCAATTGTCCCGGCTGATGGGAGCCATCAAGATTCCCAACCACCATTAATGGCCCACACTTTGCATAATTACAATAGGCCCTCAGAGTTATATTTCTAGTTTCAGATACAAGAGTGATACATTGATACAAATAGGATGACCAAACACAGTAGATTATAAGCTTTGTAATGATACCTTTTGCATGAAGCATATTCCAGTTACATTATATTCACACTCATTAGTATATTTTTATAAAATCATATAGAGTGCAATGTCACAACTACGTCACTCAGGGGTGTGAAAAATCCTCACCCCAAGACACAATAGTCCTGACCTAACCCCTGATGTAGACAGCATTATGTGGAGGGGAGGGTTTCTTCCGTTGATGCAGCTACCGCCTTTCATGCAGCTGCGCTTATGCAGCGTTTTAAGTGTAGGCCTGTCCTAAGAGAAAAGCATGGTGTCTCAATTGGAACATTATTAGTAAATATTAGAGATGAATCCGAACTAAAGCCCTGGATCGAGGGTGTGACAAACTGGGAAAATGTCTGTATTATTAGGAATATTATGTATGACTTGTTTTCCCAGTTTCATTCCCAAAGGAGACTATAAAGAGGCTTTTGTAAAGAACCAGGGAAGGATTAATCAGTGACACAGATCAGATAACTTCTTTGATGTAGGTATATACCTGAGAGGCTAAGACAAACGTGGCTGAGCCACCAGTTGGGGGAAGAACCTACCTGCCTGGCACCATGCAGATTAGGGCATGTTTCTCTTTTCAAGACTAGGGCTGAGATCAAAAGACTCGGAGGAGGCAAAGAGGTGCCCTGGCTGAAAAGTGGGGGGGTTGTGAAGTGGTCAGCTCAGCTGAAAGATGACAGGGACACAGGGTCAGCATGCAGTGATGCTGATGAGCAGATAGACTGACTTGAGATCTAGGGTCTGCAGCAAGCTAGCTGTAACTTGGTGTCCAGAGGGAATGGGGAACACCAAGGGTAAATCATGTCTTCTGAAGGGCTTGAGGGGAATGCCAAGCATAGGTACGACAATATGAGTACCGGTCTTCATGATTTTAAATCCTCAACACATACTAAAAAAGTGAATAGGGGGTTTCCTTGAGCTGCTGAGGGCCCTAAGCAATTCTTTAGTCTGCTTATACTTAAAGTCTCTGGCTCTGAGACTCACTGTCCAGGTTGGTTGGTTGGTTGTTGCAGTGTAGCTGTACGTTCAGTGACCCTCCTGGCCTGGTGATTAGCGGGATAGTAATTTCAGAGGTCTTTTGAATAAAAGTCTTAAAGAAACAATAATTCACTCAAAATTTTTTTTTTTAAGTTCAGAGCTGGATTTGTGAAACTAAGGAGTAAATTATACTTGCCCCTGCCTGATTGGGGTGAGTTGTGGGGGTGAGGGTGCACCTAAGGCTTCAGATTTGAATCCTGCACAAATTTGGAGGGATTCAGAGGGAAGTTTTCAATGTTAGTCCACCTCTACAAGCAAAGTAATGAACTTAAATGGTGGTGAGCTTGTCACATTCGGAATGGTGATAAGAAACAGCAATCCCCACCACCACCTCCTTCTAGACAATAAACAGTTGCTTATTAATTAAGGATATTCTAGCTTGTTTGTTTGCTCTGAAAAATCACAATTGTTTGCTCGAGGCTGCAAATTGTCTTCTCTTTTATTTCAGATAGATTTCCTGCACTTGTATCTTGGGATCTTTTAGTTTTGTTTTGATTTCCAATCAGATACAGTATGAGAGAAGTATATCATTTAAAAATAATTGTAACCAAAAAGAAACATCACATCCTGCAAGAAATGAGCCCCATGTTTAATGGTGTGTGAGAAATGGCAATCTGTGAATGTACTTTAAAACCTAAAAGTGATGGTATATGACCTCAATTAATGTTTTTGCACTTTCAATGGGAAACATAACCCAGTCAAAAAATCAAGTTAAATAAAACATAAGATGGATTTTGATAAAAAAAAGAATGCATTAAAAATGTATAATTTTATTGCAACATCCAATGCCCTGGATTTGCTGCTGTTAATTACTGACATTATTATTTTAGCATTACTTTGTTCAAAATATAACAACATTTAAATTAGTTATAGAACAATCCAGTCATTAAGCGAGTATGCACTATGTATATTAGTGATTATTGAGAGAATATGGAGTTTTTGATTTTATTCATTTGCTATTAGTACAGACTTTGATATTTTATAAGTAACAAGTGATGTATAATGTTGTTAGATTACCACTGTTTAACTCATTTGTGTTGCTGTTTGAACTAATCAAGCAACAATAATAAAGCTCTGTTTTTTAGATAAACAATTTTTTTATTCCTACAGGGAACCCATTTGTGCTTTTATCTAAATGTGCCATGAACATGATCCACTACATTATTCCTGGCAAACTAAATCCATTTAAATCGACTAAATTAAATGCAGTCCCTGAGATTAAGTTGAAAGGCAACTATTCCAGTTTGGAGCAGCTTGGATTTTCCCTATACATGATTTTGTTACAGTTCTTCCATATTATGCAAACAAATGATTTAATCAGGAACAATAAATGAAGATCTCTTGCTCTCATTTTCTCTCTTTCTACTGGAGATATAAATAATTGATACAGATCCAGAATAAAAATATAATACAAAATATATAAAACAAATAATTCAGCTAGAATATAGATGTATACTAAATGCAAAAACTCACATTAACACATCATTAAAGTTGAGAAATCGAAAACCTCACCACATTTCCCTCAGAGTTGAGGCACATTTCTTTGGCTTTGCCTTCTCTAACATAAACATATAGCAGTGTCTTATGTGTATATAAATACATATATATAAAATCCAAAACAAAACACTCCACTGCACACACTTCTCCCCCTGGGGAGAAGATGAGAGAACAAACACGTGACAGATGTTAGTCATCTTGCTTAATGCATTACTGGATGATGCTTAGATACTGTGCTGATGAGTGTGATATCTATGAACCTGAATAGAACTGTGCACTCAAATCCACAAATTCAGAAGTGAAGGTTTCTGCTTGGTGTTTGAATTGATCCAGGGCAGGATAAGCAGTATGACCGACTGCCACAAGTTGTGAGCAGAGGTTACGCAAAGTATGGCTGTGTGTGTATGTGTAAATGCCAGTTAGGTTGAAGACTTTTTAAAAGCTTTGATTCTGCAAAAGCTTAAGCACCTACATAACTTTACATGCATAAGTAGTCTTACTGACTTTAATGGGGCTGATCACACATATAAAGTTGCATGGTTACATCTGTGTGGAACAGGGGCCTAATTTTTGAATTTCATGACCTGTGCTGAATTTCTAAAACTGAAAATTTCCCTAACAGTCATTTTTTTCACTTAATTTTCTTTGTTAAAGAAAAAAGGGAGGAAAGTTTGCTAAATTTTTCTGAAAGTGCTTCAGCACTGATATAAAACATTTTAGATTAGCCAAGTAGGGTGGCCAGGTGCCTCATTTTTGACCAGAAAGTCCGGTTGAAAAGGACTATTGACCGGACGTGCAAAATACAGTTACTGCGGGCGAGGGTGGCAAGGAGGTGCTGGGTCATCACCTGCACCAGCCCCTACTCAGCCGGAGCCACCTCCTACCTGCGGGAGGTGGCCGCAGATCCCAGCTGCGGCTCCGCAAACAAGTCCCTCCCAACCCATGCAGGAGAGTGAGGGGAACAGCAGTGAGTGCTGGGGGGAGAGGGGAAGAGGAGCGAACAAGGGGTGGGAGTCTTGGGGGGAAGAGGTGGGGCAGGGACAGGGTCTGGGGGATGGGGGGTGAGAGGTGGGGTAGGGCAGGTTCCGGCACTCCTACTGGAGTGTCCGATTTTTAAATATTACAAAGTTGGCAACCCTATAACCAAAGCATCTTAATTAGCCAGCCCTTAACAGGCATCTTTATCTTAAGAAGCAAAGGGGGAAAAAAATGGAGTTGTGCTTTTTTAACATTCTTTTTAGCATATAAACATAGCCTGTAAGTTTTATGTTTTCCAAAAACAAAGAGAGACGGTTTAAACGTTGTCTCCTCTTTTTTTTTTTTTTAACCTTAGAAATACCATGAATGTCAAGTCTGGTCTTCCTTAGTGTTTACTTGGAGATCTTAATGGTTGATTGTGATCTTTCTCATCACATAAATGAAAGCACAGCAATGGTGGTAAATCTTTACCATGGATATCTTTTCTCCTAAGAGTTTAAGTGTTTGAGTTAAATAGTTAACAAAAACGAAGAGTCTGAATAAAAATCACTTCCCATCTCACTTGCATGGTATAGCTGATGTCAGCTACCAGTTCCCCAATCATCCATAGAATCTTCCAGGAAATCAGGATACAACATGTGAATTGCGAACATAATAAAAAATCTTTTTGGAATTCTCCAGAAATCTACAAGAAGCAATAAAGAAACACAAACCCAGGTATTTTTTTTTTAAGTTTTAATTTTTCAAGTAAATAGCTATATATATTTAAAATGCAATTAGCAAGACTATTATTTTTCTTAAGCAATTAAAGGCACCTTAAAGATAAAGTACATAGAATGCTCTGACAATTCTTAGGGCACTGCAAAATCTAAATAGAAATAGTTTAACTTTAATAGTTTAACTTGTGTGCATGAACTCTCTGACATTAAATGATCATATGATATAACAGCACTTTTCTACTGGCTCCGTCAAATTCCGCAGAGATTAATTTTTCAGTTTAACAAAATAAAGTTTTTATACTTCAGAGTTTTATAGTTATGCTGTATGTGAAGCGATGAAGAATCTGTAGGCTGACAAGTGAAACAGAGTGTAAGGGCAAGGTGCTGACACCTGCTGACCAACTGATGAGAATAAAAAGGCCTAAACACAACAGAACTGCTCTAGTTCCTCTAAGCAAGGGTCGGGCTGCAGAGGTGGACACAGCAGGGAGGAGTTTAGTGATGATGGGTCAGTCTAGAGGAGAAGCCAGCTGATCTGAGCAGGATTAGACATTATGGTGGCAGTTGCAACGCTTAAAAAAAACCACCCCGACGAGAGGCACACAGCTTTCTGCACCACGGCTACAGCGCTGCAGAGCTGGTGCAGATACCCTGGTCGATTACAGTGCTGTGATTGGCCTCCGGGAGTGTCCCACAATGCCTGTTCTCACCTCTCTGGTCATCGGTTTGAACTCTACTGCCCTGCCTTCAGGTGATCAACCACGATGGGTCAGTTGAGAGGAGAAGCCAGCTGATCTGAGCAGGGTTAGATATTATGGTGGTAAAAGTGCCCAATTTCCATCTAACGTACATTTTTTACCAATGCTACCATGTATGGAGTGTAACAGAGATGAAATTATGGGTTCTATTTTTGCCAGTGTAGGCAAGGCCCTAGATAACTATGTTTTTGTTAAAAGGCTGCTGAAAAAGTATTCCTGTCCAGGGTAGACAGGATTTAACCATGCTCTAAATCAGTTTAGAGAACAATGTTACAGCCCAGGTACCTTGCTTCCTGTTTCATGTGGCGCATTTGGGAGGGGGAGGAAGAAGGGAAAGCAAAGTGTAATTTATCTGCAAAATATGTTAGTGCCATTTAGTGCTGTTTACACAGCAGAGGGGTGTGACTTTGAATGGATGTCCCTGTTCGACATGGATCCCTTCCCATTATGAATAAGACAATTACTAGACAATGAAGCCATTACAGAAGGAGAGAGGAGCTGGCAGCAGCCAACAAATCTTGCACTCTGCATTTACAGGACTATAATTATCCAAAGTTTTAAAACACAATAGTATCAGCTAAAAGGGAACATCTGGGTGGGGACCAAGACATCCCAATTAAATGATTGATGAGCAACTCATGTATGGGATAACTCATTGCGTTAATGGGATTGTGATTTAAAAAATGCCACTCAAGTTAACAAATGTGCTTAACAGTTTAAGTGTAACAAATGCACAGAAAAGCAGATCAAGTGTAAAAGAAATCTGTTTCTGTATTATTCGAGTTAACAGAGCAGCAATAAGTTCAGCCTCAAATTGATTGTGGAAAAGATTCCAAATGGATGTGCATAGCGGCAGGAGAGGAAAAGCTCCAGTTTGTGCTTTGCAAATTTATGTGGTGATGACAGCAGTGCCAATCTCTGGAATTTTACAAAATATGTTAGTGCCATTTATTCTCTCTCTGCTTCAGTTTGTCCTCTGTAAAACCAGGGTAATAATGCACCTCTCCATCCTACCTTTTGTCTGTCATTCCTATTTTAGTTTGTAAGATCAGGCCATAGAATTATGGAAATTTAGGGCTGCAAGGAACCTTGAGCGGGCATCTAGTCCAGCCCCCTGCACTGAGGTAGGACCAAGTAAACCTAGATCATCCTGAACTGGTGTTTGTTCAACCTGTTCGTAGGCCTTGTCTACACTGGCAAGTTTCTGCTCAGTAAAGCAGCTTTCTGCCGTGTAACTCCCGAGGTGAACACGCTGCCAAGCCACTTAGGGCGCAGAAACTGCACAGTTGCAGCGCTGTAAAAAAACCACCCCGACGAGAGACAGCTTTCTGCGCCGGGGCTGCCGCGCCGCGGTGCCGGTGTAGACACCCTGGTCGATTACAGCGCTGCGATTGGCCTCCGGGAGGTGTCCCACAATGCCTGTTCTCCCCGCTCTGGTCATCGGTTTGAACTCTACTGCCCTGCCCTCAGGTGACCAACCGTCACCCCCACCCCGTCCATTCCTGGGGAATTTTGAAAGGCCCCTTCCTGTTTGCTCGGGGACACGTGCAGTGGTCTCAGCGCATCTTTCCAGGTGGCCAGGCCTGCTCCACGCACCAGGCGATCCCCCGCCTGGAGCAATGCCGAGCTGCTGGACCTCATCGGTATTTGGGGAGAGGAGGCTGTCCAGTCCCAGCTGCGCTCCAGCCGCAGGAATTATGATACCTATGGACAGATTTCACGATGCATGACAGAAAGGGGCCATGACCGGGACACACTGCAGTGCAGGGTCAAAGTGAAGGAGCTGCGGAACGCCTACCACAAGGCGCGGGAGGCAAACTGCCACTCCAGGGCTGTGCCCATGAGCTGCCAGTTCTACAAAGAGCTGGACGCGATACTCAGCGGCGACCCCACCTCCACTGCGAAGGCCCCTGTGGATATTTTGATGCTTTGCATGCCAGTCGAGAGTGAACTGAGCCAGGAGAAGGAAATCTTGGATGAAGATGTGGAGGGGGACCCAGAGGCAGAGGACAACTCGGAGGTCAGAGATGCATGCAGCCAGAAGCTCTTCTCTACCATGGAGGAGGCTAGCCAGTCACAGTTGTTGGAGCTTGACGAAGTGCAAACAGGAGAGGAGGCCCCTGGTAAGTGGCTTTGATTTTGGGAATCACTGAAGCAAGTTGTTGGGGGCGGGAGGGCTGCAGAAAGCAGGCTTGTGTCTGTATGATGCACGTACCACCACAGATAGGAGCCGACTCCGGTGGTGCTCCACGGGGAAAAATTGGTGGGTTCTCTGCACCCACCGGCAGCTTCCCCCCCCCCCGCCTTCCCAGCTCACCTCTGCCTCCTCTCCTGAGCCCTCCACCGTGTCCTGCTTCTTCCCCCTCCCTCCCAGACCAGTGCCAAGGAAAGTTGGCGTCTGTGCCGCCACATGTCTAGTCTGAGCGGCGGAACAGGCTGTCGATTGACTCCCTCGCTTCACGGGAATCTGCCTCAGAGATCTCCACGAAAGTCTCATGGAGATACTGGGCAATCCACTGCCACAGGTTCTTTGGCAGAGTTGCTTTGTTTCTTGCCCCATTAAGAGTAACTTTCCCGCACCACACTGCCATCAACGGGGGGGGTGGGGGGTGGGTTGCCATTGCTGCACACAGGCGAGCCGCATAAGGGCCAGGGCAGAAGCCGCAGTCTTTGAGAAGATCTTTCCTTGATTCCCTGCTCACCCTCCGCAGCGAGATATCTTCCATAATGAATGCAGCCTATGGAAAATGGGGGGACAGTAACATTTATAAGCCCCCCGCCCCTACAGTGCTGGCTTTCCCCAAGAGCCACATGCCCAGTGTACAGTAGGGTCCTGGAACACTGATTTCCCTTACCCCTGTGGTTACTCAGCATTTTGGGGGTCTTGTGGTTCATGTGTGCTTGCCTGGGGTCAGCCAGTTAGTGACAGGTGTGTGAATAGTGGCTGTGTTTTATATCACTGAATGAGTGGTCTCTGTGTTGCAAACAATACTGCTTCCGTAAAACGTTGCATTTTGGCTTCACAGAGATGACCTTGGGGCCCAGCCTCCCTCTTTGTTATCAGCGGCTGAACGGCTGCGCAGAATTAGAAAGCGGCCACAATGAACTAAAGAGGACTTTCTGCAGGATGTCATGATGCACTGCACGACTAAAAATAAGGAGTGGCGGGACAGCGAGAAGAGGGATCGAAAGGAGAACGCGGCGCGCCAGAACGAAGCCACGGAGCGGCTCTTAAACATTATGGAGGGCCAAGCGGACACGCTCCAGGTGATACTAGCACTGCAAACTGAGCAGCTCCGCGCTCGCCCTCCTCTGCAGCCACTCTCACAAAACTCTTTCCTATGTGCCCCCCGGACACCGCCAACACACTCCTATCAACCTCCTGGCTCCAGTCTGTACCTGCTGCATTCCACTCCTGCCCCGTCACAGTCCAGGCCTGCGGGCTCCCACTACCCACTGCACTCAACACCCGTCCCTCTGTAGTTGAGCCCTGCTGAAGTACAGTACCCGCTGCTCTGTACTCCAAAGGACAAAGTTGCAAATGATACCTGGACATACACAAATCTTTAACCATCCTGGGATCCTCCCTTCCCCCATTCCCCACAGTGCTGATGTGTTGTTGTTGGTTTTTTGTCTCTCCCCTCCGGTTGTTGTTTTTTAATAAAAGAATGGTTTTGGTTTGAAAGCAGTCTTTATTCCATTGACTGAAAGCAAAGAGAGCCCTGCAAAGCAACAGGCAATTTTCTTAAACTTTCATATTGCATCGCTACACCAATCACAATCACCTCCCAGCACTACAAGCACTGCACTCCCGAGCATAGTAACAAATAGTGGCTTCCACCTTCAAATTGATGCCTCAAGGCATCCCTGATCCTTATGGTCCCGCGATGCGCCCCTCTAATAGCCCTTGTCTCTCGCTGTTCAAATTCAGTCTCCAGGTGCTGAGACTCAGTGGTCCATCCCTGAATGAAGTTTTCACCCTTCCCTTCACGAATATTATGGAGCGTACAGCACGTGGCTATAAGCATAGGAATATTGTCATCGGCCAGGTCCAGCCTCCCATGTAGGCAGTGCCAGTGGGCCTTTAAACCGCCAAAAGCACACTCAACAGTCATTCTACACTTGCTCAGCCTGTTGCTGAACCACTCCTTGCTGCTTTCAAGGTGCCCCGTGTATGGCTTCATAAGCCTCAGCATTAAGGGGTTGGCAGGGTCTCCCAGGATCACAATGGGCATTTCAACTTCCCCTACGGTGATCTTCTGGTTCAGGAAGAAAGTTCCTGCTTGCAGCTTCCTGAACAGGCCAGTGTTCCGAAAGATAAGTGTGTCATGCACCTTTCCAGACCAGCCTGCATTAATGTCTGTGAAACACACACAGTGATCCACAAGTGCTTGGAGAACCATAGAGAAATACCCCTTCCGATTAACATACTCGGAGGCTAGGTGGTCTGGTGCCAGAATTGAAATATGCGTTAGTAACCAATCAGTAGCAATCTGGAGTAGCCAGCTTCTACAGTGCAATCACCACGCACTTCTCCAACGACAAGGCAGCTCTCATTCTCATGTCCTTGAGCCACAGGGCTGGGGCAAACTCATCACACAGTTCCATGAATGTGGCTTTCCTCATCCAAACAAATATTAGCGGCTTCCACCTTCAAATTGATGCCTCAAGGACACGAGAATGAGAGCTGCCTTGTCGTTGGAGAAGCGCGTGGTGATTGCACTGTAGAAGCTGGCTACTCCAGATTGCTACCGATTGGTTACTAACCAGTTCACAGTGGGAAAGTCGACTGTTGGATGCATGTTGACAGAAGTGTGCAGGACCATTAATAGCATCCTGCTCTGAAAGACCGTGACTCTGGGAAATGGGCGTTACATTGTGGATGGAGTTGCACAAGTGGGCTACCCTAACTGCAGAGGGGCGATCGATGGCACACATATTCCAATTCTGGCACCAGACCACCTAGTCTCCGAGTACGTTAATCGGAAGGGGTATTTCTCTATGGTATTTAGGGGTATTTCTGCAACCACTGCGCGTCATCCCAGACATGAATGACGATGTGATCCCACCACTCAGTGCTTGTTTCCCGAGCCCAGATGCGACGTTCCACTGCGGTCAGCACCTCCGTGAATGCCACAAGGAATCTCATGTCGTAGCCACTACATGTGGTCAGATCAATGTCGCACTCCACTTGCCTTTGTAGTTTAAGGACTAATTCCACTGCCACTCATGACATACTAGTGAGATCGAGTAGCATATTGGTCAACAGTGTGGGATCTATTCCTGCAGGCTGAAGAGACAGAGCACGCAGTACACAAACCATTGAAAGATGGTGCCAAATGCGGATGGAATCACAGGCAGGGGTGAAAGGAAGCCGGTATGGCGTACTGGTAAAAAATGGCCACCAGTACCAGCCCGTAGCAGCCGACGTTAAAGCGCTGCCGCGGCAAAGGACCCCTCTTAAAGCGCTTTAACATCATTGCCCCTTCTGCACCCCCCACCCCCCAGGCCACTGACGGGGGGGCGGGGACAAGGAGCAGCTGCCCCGGGGCTGGTGATTTAAAAGGGCTATTGCGCAGGCAGCTGACAGTGTGAACACACAACACCGCTTTCCCTTCAGCGCTCTCTGAGCGGCGCTGTAACTGCTGGCGATGTAACTCTGCTGGTGTAGACATACCCTTAGAAACCTCCAGTGATGGGGATGCCACAACTTCCCTTGGAAGCTTATTCCATTGCTTAACTACCTTTGTAGGTAGAAAATTTTCCCTAATATCCAAGCCAAATCTCCCTTGCTGCAAACTAAGCTGACTAGGGTATCTAATGGTTTCCTCTCACCTCAAAATCTATGACTCTCTCAGAAAAAAAATGAGCAAAGCTACTCCAAAGCAACTTGGACCTTGTAACGGCTGTAGGTATGTCACACAAAACATTATGGTCAATGGTCTCAAAGACCACTGACAGATTTAAAGGAATCTGCAATTATGTGTATGTTTTTGTTAATCATGAGGAGTAGATTGACTAACACAATTGGTTTCTGACATGGATGGAGAGAAGGCAGTTCAGTCTCCTTAGCTATTCAATCTTTGGCCTCTCTCTGATATTTTAAAACACAGAATTGACCTTATAACTTGAGATACGCCAAAATCATAAAGTCTGGATCCAGATATGAATTTTCCTAATGTTCAGGGGCCCATATATATCACAGTGGCAGTTGCTTGTATCATTCTGGGAGAATCACCAGTTAATCCCATTATAAGCATAGGTCCCATATACTAACCATGAAAGTTGGATCCATATCTGAATTCACTCAAAGGTCAGTGTTAAAAAGGGGGTGGGAATGTTTGGGCCTGTTTCTATTTACATCAGATTTTAAAGTCTTATGCATTCAAATGCTGAGCTGCCTTTACCTTGTTCATCTTAGTCTGTCAAGAAAGTGTGTTCCCGTTTGACTGTAAATTACTCCTCTTTCATATATTTAAGACACTTGCAATTTTTTTCAGAGTGATTTACTCTTCTGTGTAGATAAGTTACATTGTCGTTTTTCCCTTAAGCAAGGGAAGAATTTAATTTCCCAGTCCTGATTCAGCTCCTCTCTCTTCTTCAGTGGCTCTCTGATCTAGCCTATTTTATCTAAGCTGATCTATCTAAGCTCTTATACCATGCACATCTGAGCATCCCAGCAGCCTTCTTTCCCCTCTTGCCCCCTGTTTCCTACTCCCTCAATCAAGAGAAACCTGGAACGAACATCAGATAAGACAGACAAATCCGGCTTTGCCAGATAATTCCAATGTAATCAGCCTGTCCTGCAGCTTGACTATGAAAGATGCTCTCAAGGCTGGGTCCAGGAAAACGGAAATCTGTTTGTGTCACCCAATTCATTCAGACAAGTTCTTACACAACACATGTTATCCATGTGGGTGGTATGGTAGCAGAGTAGACTGTGTTGTGAATTCCTGTTGGGGCTGCTACAATGGCAAATTCTTATCTGCAGAGTAACAAATTTGTGGCCCACTAAGACTTCCTTATTTACACTACGGTGTGTACTGTGACCTCTTGTAACTTCACATTTACCACATGTGTGCGATCATGTCTCCCTCTAGTGGCTGGCCTGCAGAGATGATGAGAATGCTGCTTGCTCCATTGGTAGGGGCTTGTGCTGTTGGTGATGGAAGTCATGGGTTTGATCCTGCGTGAGTCTATATGTGTGTAGCCATAGATTTTTGTTAGTGAATGGTACTTCTGAAAGGGCTTGAAGTCCTGTAGACCTCAGATATTTAGGAGTACTTTGTAAAACAAGATGAGCATCTGCAGAACACAGGTTTAGTGCATGTGGTAATGTCATCCCCTAGTGTCTGGTCCTAGCCATTATAAGAATCTGACACTCAAAGCGGGGCCTTGTACTTTGGGAGTTGAAGGTCTATGGTTCCAATCACAGCATCAACCCAGAGTATCTATAACTATACGGCTGCAGGTTTGTTATGCCAGGGTATCACTCGGAGCCTCCTGCTCCGAAAGTGCAACCCCCTTCCACCTGTATTAAAGGCAAATCATTGTTAGCAAAAGCATAGGGCCTGTGATGCACAGTTAAGCAGTTCTGATTCCATCCTGTAAGGTCAGTGGTACACGTGCACACTAGCCAGTTCATTGTAGTACAGTGTCAGAGCTGGAATATGCCATGTATGTTGAGTATCTGACAGTCACTGTATTCCGATCCGTTTACTTGCTGAAAATGCAGTTTAGAAAGCAAATGATAGAAGAATGGGAAATATGTTATATAAAGCCTACCATTTTATTATATCACCAACTCTTGTTTCAGAAAGGGAACCTCTAACCACCAGATTTTCAAGAATAAAACATAACAGCACATCAGAACAGAAGCCTTGATGTTGGATTTAAAATATAGAAACATTTTTTCCCCACTGCCAAGTGTCTCTTAAATCTCAGTATTCCTTGCTTTGTTAAAAGCGTTCTCCTGCAAATACTTTGTTGCTGTTATATTTCCCCATACTGAAAGTCTAGCACAAAGACTTTTTTCCAGGCATTGGCAGATGGCAATTAGCATCCTTCGTATTCCTTCCCCATAACTTCTGCAGCGTTTGTGCCTGCACCTTGTCTACTTCACAGCTCCAGGCATGCCAAATCACACACTTTCGAAGCTCTTATTGCTAGCAACAGAGCTTTCATTCTAAATGCCTAAGTACCACACGAACTATGTTTCGAACAGGCGTGCACCTGCCTTTTCATGCTCCTTTGTGTGTAGCCTGGACAGCTTGGTGCCAGTCAGCAGCATAATCAGCTTTTCCTCCAGTTTTGAAATTCCACAGCTTTTAGAAAAGGAAGCAGAAAAGAAGAGGTGGGAAAGTGCTGACTTTAAAAAAAAACCAATAATGAATTAGCCGTGCTATTTTATATACACTGTTGTTCTCATTAAGGATCCATCTTGCAATCATTGCATAGTCAAGACTCCCATTGATTTCAATGGAAGTTACACTGTAATGCGCTGGCTTGGTGTGTGGGCATAAATTGCCCTCTATGTGCTGGTCTGCTGAGAAGATAGAGAACCTACTACTACAGCTAGTCAAGAGAAGTTCCGCTTTCCCTCAAGCAGAAAAGACATGTATTTTGGAGCTAAAGAATCAAGATTCCGGTATCAGCCCTGTGTGCTCCGATAGATTCACAGCTGGTGTAAATTGGCATTACTCCTCTGAAGTCCACTGAGTTTGCTGATCTGCTCTAGAGCTGAAGTCTAGTTCAAGATGCAAGTTGTTGTTTGAGCACACATTAGCTAGAACATGCTGGGAAGGCCTGCAGGATTGGACCCTGACTGATCATTTTTCTGTCTGAAAGGAATCCCATCAAAGTTGATAGGCTTAAACATTGTTCTGCCTTGACAGTCATTGTCCCATATGGAAGGTTGCTTTGACCATCTGCATTCCAAGTGTGATATTTTTAAATTGCCTTTTTATAAATACTTAGTTCTACAACACTGGAGTGAAAGACTTTTCATGGAATGCAAAATATAAATAAAACAATATATACACTTGTGTATTAAAGCTGTAATTCACTATTCCTTAATCAGGAAAACTCCCACTGAGGAAAATCAATTAGTATTTTCCTAAATTAGGGCCTTAAAATAACAATCCCATCTTTTGCCTTGAATTTAATCAATCTACAACATCATAAAGAAGGAAAAACAAAATGAGCTTTTTTCCAACGGCTCGTTTTCAGTTATAAACCAAACCGTTATTAACTAGAAGCGAGCATTCTTTTTGTACTCTGTACCGCACCGAGCGCATTGGGGCCCTGGTGCATGAGTAGGGCTCTGAGGCATTACTGCAATACAAATAATAAGTCATAACAGCCATGACCTCTGATCTGAATCCTCTCATCAACACTTTAGGATGGTTCAGAATCTAGACCTAGTTCTGAATGTTACAGCTGGCCCCATTTCTTCATGTGCCAAAGTGAAACCCTCACTCTAGACAGCGCCTAACTTTGGGTGGGGGAAGAGCTAGATTAAATCCAGATACAGACCCAGACATCACAGCTCAGGCCTGTCTCTTTAAAGCAAACAAACAAAAGCCCATTTAAATGTATGTGTCACTCACAGTAAATGAAAGGGTGCCTGCACTTCTCTCCTGTGATGGTAAATGTCACAGGTTAACCGCAGGCTGGGCTAAAGTACTGTTTCCTCTTATTTGTTCTAAATTTATCTGCCATTAATTTCCATTGAGAACCAGACTGGATTGTTATTTTCCTGTGTACAATTAGTTGTTTCCTGTGCAAATGTGGATTTTTTTTTTGTATTTTATTATTGTAAATATCCTTTTATTAAAATGGCTCCATAGACGTTCACTATTCTCCGCTTAATTTTGTTTTTAGAGTTGCAGACCGAACCTGACTCCTTCCAGTGCAATGAACTGTAAGGCTTGCCGTATACCAGGAATGTTAAGAACTATCCCTTTTATATCAAAGTACAGAACTGGTTAATTCCCTCTGAACAGAAGCTTGAGATTTTCCAGCAGAAGCAGCGGGTGGGCAACCTGAGTTTGCACTTTATACTCTAGCCATCTTACCATTTATCCAATAGTTGTCACAATTGCTTCATTGCTGAAGCTCTGGGGGGCTAGCAGGAAATGGTTCTCAAACAGGATTTTTATCTAGACCTTATGGTTGACAGTCTCTTTGGGGGACAGCCAACATTCTGTGGAAGGAGGTCACTTTCTTAAGTGCAAATGAAGTGAGATTCTAACATTGCCTTTTGGCCTCATGCCATTCCCTCCTGTCCTGCTTTGCCTGAAAGAAGCTGAGATACTGCCTTTTCTGAGTTCCTCTTACATGTAGCAACCTGTAAGAACCTGCAGAGCTAGAACCTGGAACAATGGGGGCTGCTGACACCTTCACAATTTCTTCTTACAATAGGGAAGGCAGGGGAGTTTAACTAAAGTGGTGTTTGGAGGAGATAAGTACAGCTATTTTGCAGTCACCAGTGCGGAAACAAACAGGAGCTATAAAAACTTACTGCATAAAGGTCTTTTTCTTTTTCTTTTTCTTTTTAACAGACCGCAACTGGACATGAATTCTTCAATGCCTTTTGGGAACTGAAGTTTGTTCTTCAATCCTCTGTCATGTAGATCATATTTTAAAAACAGACATGTCTATAATTCTTTCTCTGCCTGATGTTTCTAAGTCAAACAAATGAGCTTTAGTTGTGTTTTAGGGTGAGGTGGTTAAATAGAAAACTTTCTGCTCCCTCTCCCACTGCCCCTGGTCCAAAGAATCAGAAATCCGTGGCCAGCTAGGAATGAAACCTATTCAGATGGGAATTAGAGCACTTTGTTTAAATTATATATGGCCTCCAAATTTGGGAAATATAGATCTAAACTTTGTGGCTCAGGCCCATCAGCTATCAATCAAGAATAAATGCTAAAGTCTTTGCATTGATCTGAGAACAAAATGTATCATAACACCACATGAAACCATGCATCTGATGTCTCCCAATGGGATGCCAGAATGGCAACTACATTTGGATTAGATATACTGTAGTAGTAGATACTCATGCAACCTCTTATTTGGTTTCCCCAGCTGAGATTGCCTGTGAATTGAAAACTGAAACTGTCCACATGTGCTTTACAGATTTATATTGTCTTCATAGAAATTGCAACTGTAAGAGCCATATTGTATAAGTGCATCTTGTCCATCCCCCTATCACTGAGGTTTATTATCCAGGTTTACCCCCACCCTTCTGGTTTTAAAAGACTTGAGTTGGGACCCTGCCACCTTTCTTCTTCTTTAAATATACATTTGTGATGGAACAGTAAATTACTTTATATTTTTTCCAATCCTCATTGTGCTACACGTCCTGGACATCTGAGCTAATTACGGTAGTTTGTGCCATGTAATTTGAAATGTTTGGTCAACTATGGGATTGTTTGAGTATTAGCCCATTCTCAACATCCCTGTTCTGAGTTTCCATGTGGCACCATATAAATAACCATACAAAAAACTATCATGTCTGGTAACCAGGTTGAAACATTGTATTTCCATTATATAGTTAAAATGTAGTTTGATGTTGCACAGTAGAACAAGACCAATGTGTTCCTGGACCCTGGCAGAGACCTGCCAAAGTCCGGGTGGTTTGGATTTATGGTTAAAACATGTTTCAGTGCAATGTGCACAGAAAGAATGAACTGTGTGTTAATCACGTCAGTAGATTACAGTGATATGGTCCTTTAACATGGTAGCCTTTTATTGTGTCAATAGGAGCAATCATTTTTTTCCAGATGTTATCTGTATACTAAGGAGATCTGTGAGGACAGTGTGCTTGGCTGAGTTCTTAGCAGTTAATGCATCCAGGCTTGTGGGCAAAAGATAATGTCCTATTGGGCCATTGATGGGATGCAGCGTGTTTTCCCTGTGAGAATTCTGAAACCCACTTGGATACATCAGTCTCCTTTGGTGAACCATTACAGCACGTTCATCACCCCAACCAAAGCAAGAGTGTCACTAAACCATAGTGAGAAATGGTTCGTCCATCATAAAGGCACTTATGCCCATGCCTCAGTCACGAACCCTACTCGGTACCAGATCTCCTGTGTGCCCATGCCCATTTGGAACAAACGAATTTTGGAGATCCAAAGCTGCCCCAGAAGAGCTCTTATCTCCATGGACATTAAACACTCAGAACAATAAACATTGGCAACCTCAATGCCTGGACAGACAACACCTCAGTCAACTTAGCTGGAAATTCAGGGATGCAACTTGTATACCCCAGCTATTCCCAGAATTAACTCAAATGCAAGATGAATGCGCCCATAAATCTGAGCTTGGAGAAGGGAGTTTCCTACATTTAAAATCAGATGCAAACAGCAAAGTTTTCTGTCCTCTCTTTGTTTATGCTGCACCAAATACCCATCTGGAGAGAGCTGAACAAAGGACCAGCTGCATCATTCAGTCACAGCATGCTCATATGCAAAGCTGGGAGGTTCATCTATTATTAAAACATGGATGGTAGAAACTTTATGCCCCACTGACCTTGCATTAAGCAACATGAACTGAAAGACAGGGTCTAGGCTAGCTCAATGCCTTCTACACCTGAGATTAGATCCCAGATGAGACTAAATGAACAGACAATTGTCTGTCTAACCCTGCATGGTATTGGCCCTAGCCACCTGAGAGATCGCCTCTCCTTCTGCAATGGTGACCTCACATGACAGCTTCACTCCACTGGAAAAATTAAGCAGTTGACAAACAGAAGACACATCTGCAGGGGACAGGACTTTCACAGGAGCCAGACCAAAACTATAGAACAAAAAGACAGACATAATAAAATGATCCCCACCATTGCCACAGCCAGAGCTTAATGCAGTCCCCTTCCCCCCACAATAACCCTTCCAAATTCCATCAGCATCCTCACACTCAGTTTAAAAAAAGAATATCCCAAATAAACTTCTTCCTGTCAGCAGGGGGCTGCAAGAGAATGAAATGTTTGTGTTTATGTCTAGTGGAAGGTGTGATGGGGTCCCTGGGGTGCAACCTGGACTGTGGGACTGCTGAACCCTACCATCCTGGGCTGTCCCTCACACTTCGATGCTAATGTCAAGCTACAAGCCTCTGTCAGGCACTGCACTTACACAGCCGTCCACAGGGAGGGACACGCTCAACTGAATTACATGAATGATCTCCCAGACACTCATGAACCATCAATAAAGGCTTCAGCCAATTTACCCCCAGCTCCTCAGCCTTGCACCCCAGAAATATACTGTCTTATACTGCTCAAGGTTCCCTGGGACAGCGTAAACTCATAAATTAGCCACTCCTTCATAGGAAAGTGGACATGCACCCGCCTTTGTAATCTGAGTTGAGATTCCCCAAGCACTTCAACTAAAGCCACACTGTTTTAGGTAAAATATAAAACTGATTTATTAACTACAGAAAGAGAGATTTTAAGCACCAGGCATAGAAATAAAAGTTGGCTACCTAAGAAATAAAAATAAATTCACAATCTAAATTCTAACTCAGACTAAGCTAGATTTGAATCAAATAGTCTCACCCTAACAGATGGTACAGACAGCGTACACTTCCTCAATACACAATCTGTACCCCCTTCCAGCCTGGGACCAATCTCTCTAAGTCTTTGTCTTCCAGATGATGATCTTCCAGGTGTTGAGATTGGGGGGTAGGGGGCAGTGATGATGTCACTGTCTCTCTTCTTATACCTTCTTCCAGCTGCTAGGAAGATCCTTGCTGTGACGAGGGTTAGTCTGCCTTCCTGGCGTATGTGCCTTCTCTGAGAAGCCTCTGGGATAGTAGATTCTTTTTGATGGACCATTAATGATGTCTGTCCCTCCTTTGCAACTGAAAGGCTGACTCTGAGCGTTTCCCACCTCACAACATATTTCAGAAACACATATAACAATACTTCATAACTTAACGTACAATGATAGTAAATATAATTCAACAGGATATTAAGGTTCAACAGATCAAGATTTTTTAAATGATACCTCGCAAGGCATGCATTGTACAAAACACATCATAATCATAGAATAGTGGTGAATATGGGAATTCCAGGGTGCTGCTTTGAGGTACAGAGTGTCAGTAATAACCCTTCCAAATCATATCAGCATTCTCACACTCAGTTTAAGAAAGAATATCCCAAATAAACTTCTTCCTGTCAGCGGGGGCTGCAAGAGAGTGAAATGTTTGTGTTTATGTCTTGTGGAAGATACTCAGGCCTGGTCTACACTAAAAAGTTAGGTCAAAGGAAGCTGCCTTAAGTCGCCCTGTTAAGTGTCTATACTACCGGGTCCTTTGTGCCAATCATAGAATCATAGAATATCAGGGTTGGAAGGGACCCCTGAAGGTCATCTAGTCCAACCCCCTGCTTGAAGCAGGACCAATTCCCAGTTAAATCATCCCAGCCAGGGCTTTGTCAAGCCTGACCTTAAAAACTTCCAAGGAAGGAGATTCCACCACCTCCCTAGGCAACGCATTCCAGTGTTTCACCACCCTCTTAGTGAAAAAGTTTTTCCTAATATCCAATCTAAACCTCCCCCACTGCAACTTGAGACCATTACTCCTCGTTCTGTCATCTGCTACCATTGAGAACAGTCTAGAGCCATCCTCTTTGGAACCCCCTTTCAGGTAGTTGAAAGCAGCTATCAAATCCCCCCTCATTCTTCTCTTCTGCAGGCTAAACAATCCCAGCTCCCTCAGCCTCTCCTCATAAGTCATGTGTTCTAGACCCCTAATCATTTTTGTTGCCCTTCGCTGGACTCTCTCCAATTTATCCACATCCTTCTTGTAGTGTGGGGCCCAAAACTGGACACAGTACTCCAGATGAGGCCTCACCAATGTCGAATAGAGGGGGACGATCACGTCCCTCGATCTGCTCGCTATGCCCCTACGTATACATCCCAAAATGCCATTGGCCTTCTTGGCAACAAGGGCACACTGCTGACTCATATCCAGCTTCTCGTCCACTGTCACCCCTAGGTCCTTTTCCGCAGAACTGCTGCCTAGCCATTCGGTCCCTAGTTTGTAGCGGTGCATTGGATTCTTCCGTCCTAAGTGCAGGACCCTGCACTTATCCTTATTGAACCTCATCAGATTTCTTTTGGCCCAATCCTCCAATTTGTCTAGGTCCTTCTGTATCCTATCCCTCCCCTCCAGCGTATCTACCACTCCTCCCAGTTTAGTATCGTCCGCAAATTTGCTGAGAGTGCAATCCACACCATCCTCCAGATCATTTATGAAGATATTGAACAAAACTGGCCCCAGGACCGACCCCTGGGGCACTCCACTTGACACCGGCTGCCAACTAGACATGGAGCCATTGATCACTACCTGTTGAGCCCGACAATCTAGCCAGCTTTCTACCCACCCTATAGTGCATTCATCCAGCCCATACTTCCTTAACTTGCTGACAAGAATACTGTGGGAGACCGTGTCAAAAGCTTTGCTAAAGTCAAGAAACAATACATCCACTGCTTTCCCTTCATCCACAGAACCAGTAATCTCATGATAAAAGGTGATTAGATTAGTCAGGCATGACCTTCCCTTGGTGAATCCATGCTGGCTGTTCCTGATCACTTTCCTCTCATGCAAGTACTTCAAGATTGATTCTTTGAGGACCTGCTCCATGATTTTTCCAGGGACTGAGGTGAGGCTGACTGGCCTGTAGTTCCCAGGATCCTCCTTCTTCCCTTTTTTAAAGATTGGCACTACATTAGCCTTTTTCCAGTCATCCGGGACTTCCCCGGTTCGCCACGAGTTTTCAAAGATAATGGCCAATGGCTCTGCAATCACAGCCGCCAATTCCTTCAGCACTCTCGGATGCAACTCGTCCGGCCCCATGGACTTGTGCACGTCCAGCTTTTCTAAATAGTCCCTAACCACCTCTATCTCCACAGAGGGCTGGCCATCTCTTCCCCATTTTGTGATGCCCAGCGTAGCAGTCTGGGAGCTGACCTTGTTAGTGAAAACAGAGGCAAAAAAAGCATTGAGTACATTAGCTTTTTCCACATCCTCTGTCACTAGGTTGCCTCCCTCATTCAGTAAGGGGCCCACACTTTCCTTGGCTTTCTTCTTGTTGCCAACATACCTGAAGAAACCCTTCTTGTTACTCTTGACATCTCTCGCTAGCTGCAGCTCCAGGTGCGATTTGGCCCTCCTGATTTCATTCCTACATGCCCGAGCAATATTTTTATACTCTTCCCTGGTCATATGTCCAACCTTCCACTTCTTGTAAGCTTCTTTTTTATGTTTAAGATCCGCTAGGATTTCACCATTAAGCCAAGCCGGTCGCCTGCCATATTTACTATTCTTTCGACTCATCGGGATGGTTTGTCCCTGTAACCTCAACAGGGATTCCTTGAAATACAGCCAGCTCTCCTGGACTCCTTTCCCCTTCAAGTTAGTCCCCCAGGGGATCCTGGCCATCCGTTCCCTGAGGGAGTCGAAGTCTGCTTTCCTGAAGTCCAGGGTCCGTATCCTGCTGCTTACCTTTCTTCCCTGCGTCAGGATCCTGAACTCAACCAACTCATGGTCACTGCCTCCCAGATTCCCATCCACTTTTGCTTCCCCCACTAATTCTACCCAGTTTGTGAGCAGCAGGTCAAGAAAAGCGCCCCCCCTAGTTGGCTCCTCTAGCACTTGCACCAGGAAATTGTCCCCTACGCTTTCCAAAAACTTCCTGGATTGTCTATGCACCGCAGTATTGCTTTCCCAGCAGATATCAGGAAAATTAAAGTCACCCATGAGAATCAGGGCATGCGATCTAGTAGCTTCCGTGAGCTGCCGGAAGAAAGCCTCATCCACCTCATCCCCCTGGTCCGGTGGTCTATAGCAGACTCCCACCACTACATCACTCTTGTTGCACACACTTCTAAACTTAATCCAGAGACACTCAGGTTTTTTTACAGTTTCGTACCGGAGCTCTGAGCAGTCATACTGCTCCCTTACATACAGTGCTACTCCCCCACCTTTTCTGCCCTGCCTGTCCTTCCTGAACAGTTTATAACCATCCATGACAGTACTCCAGTCATGTGAGTTATCCCACCAAGTCTCTGTGATTCCAATCACATCATAGTTCCTTGACATCACCAGGACCTCCAGTTCTCCCTGCTTGTTTCCAAGGCTTTGTGCATTCGTATATAAGCACTTGAGATAACCTGTTGATCGCCCCTCATTCCCAGTATGAGGCAGGAGCCCTCCCCTCACAGACATTTCTGCCTGTGCTTCCTCCCGGTATCCCTCTTTCCCACTTACCTCAGGGCTTTGGTCTCCTTCCCCCGGTGAACCTAGTTTAAAGCCCTCCTCACTAGGTTAGCCAGCCTGCTGGCAAAGATGCTCTTTCCTCTCTTCGTAAGATGGAGCCCGTCTCTGCCCAGCACTCCTCCTTCATGGAACACTATCCCATGGTCAAAGAATCCAAAGCCTTCTCTCCGACACCACCTGCGTAGCCATTCGTTGACTTCCACGATTCGACGGTCCCTACCCAGGCCTTTTCCTTCCACGGGGAGGATGGACGAGAACACCACTTGCGCCTCAAACTCCTTTATCCTTCTTCCCAGAGCCACGTAGTCCGCAGTGATCCGCTCAAGGTCATTCTTGGCAGTATCATTGGTGCCCACGTGGAGAAGCAGGAAGGGGTAGCGATCCGAGGGCTTGATGAGTCTCGGCAGTCTCTCCGTCACATCGCGAATCTTAGCCCCCGGCAAGCAGCAGACTTCTCGGTTTTCCCGGTCAGGGCGGCAGATAGATGACTCAGTCCCCCGGAGGAGAGAGTCCCCGACCACCACCACCCGCCTTTTCCTCTTGGGAGTGGTGGTCGTGGAACCCCCAACCTCAGGACATCGCATCTCATGCCTTCCAACCAGCGGAGTCTCCTTCTGCTTTCTCGCCCCAGACATATCATCTGGTCCACTCTCCGCAACGGTACCTGCGGAGAGAACATGAAAGCGGTTAGTTACCTGTGTCTGTACCTAAGCTGCCTCTAATGTCGACTTCTGTAATCCACCCCTGCGAGAGGCGTAGCGCTTAGTTTGATTTTCATGGGTCAACTGTGAGGTAGTGCAGATGCAGTGTTGTGTAATTCAACTTACTTGGCCTCGAGGTGGTGTCCCACAATGCTCATCTGTGACCGCTCTGGAGATCATTCTCAACTCTGCTGCACTTCAGCCTGGTACACAGGAAACAGCCCCTCCCCTGCTAAACCCCGGGAATTTTTGATTTCCCATTTCCTGTTTGATCAGCATTGGGCACATGCCAGCTTGAGCACAGCTGATCATGGAGACTACACACCCCAGCTGCGCTCCAGCCTGGTCTGCACAGGAGGTGGTGGATCTCATCACTGTGTGGGGAGAAGAGTCTGTGCAGGCAGAGCTCCGATCCAGCAGAAGAAATGCTGACATGTATGCAAAGATCACTCGTGGAATGGGGGAGAAGGGCTACATGAGGGACACACAGCAGTGCCGTGTGAAAGTAAAAGAACTTCAGCAAGCGTACCGGAAGGCAAGGGAGGCAAACAGTCGTTCTGGTGCTGAACCCCATACATGCCGGATCTACAATGAGCTACATGTGATTCTCTGGGGTGACCCTACCAGCAACCCCAAAAGCAATGTGGACACCTCACAGGTGTGTGAGTCTAGGGACAGCAAGGAGGACGATATGGTGAATGAGGAAGAGGAGGAGGAGGAGAATGAGCGACAGGCGAGCGGTGGATGTCCTGGCCCTGTGGGTCGCAGGACATCATGGTAGCCAACTGTGATGCTTTACAATCAAAGTCCAGTTAAACTTTAGCGGGCACACACATTCGGTGGTATTGCATGTTTACTGTGAAGAAAAAGCAAGGTGATGTGGTTCTCTGCTTACAAGAGGCTGCTCCAGCTATGCAGAGGGTGGCCCATGGAAAAGACTGTTTATGTGGACTGGGATAGCCTGGGAATCCTCCATGGATGTCTCTAGGAAACTTTCATAGAGGTACTCTGCAATCCTTTGCAGAAGGTTTCTGGGCAGGGCAGTCTTATTTCTTCCACCACGGTAGGACACTTTCCCCCACAACTCCTGAATTAATTCTGCTGGCATCATTGCGATACACAGCTTAGCAGCATAAGGACCGGATCTATACCCAGACGCTTGCAGCATCTGCTTCCTTTCCGCCTCTGTTACTGTCAGGAGACTGATATCATATAGGGTCGCCTAGGGGAAACGGGAGAAGTTCTCATTAAAAGTGCTCTTACAAGAAAAAAAAGGGCATGTGGACCCACCCCACCCCCACATTCCAGATCACCAAACCATGCAGCCATTAATGTCCCTTTACTGTGCTTGGCAGGGGTTGGAAAGTAGTTTAAAGTTGCTGATAGGGGACTGGGGCCCCACATGAGAGATTCCGCAATTTGGGAGTGAAAACGTTCCCCCCCCCCATTCATAAACAGCTTCCTGTGGTGCTATGGGGAAGGACTGTTGTTCAACTAGCTGCCTCTGCTCCCGACATGAGCCTGCCATAAACTTCATTAAAAGTGCGGTCACCCATGACCCAGGGGAGCCTACTCACCATGGCTGGAGCAGCAAAGCAGCACAGTGAACGGTTACAGATTCTGATTATGTTATGGCTTGCACCTAGTATAATAAGGGTTTTGTTTTTTATGAAAATGGCCTTGCTATGGAAACATTTTATTCATGTACAATTGCTCCTTTATTTTTTCCCATGACTGACAGCTGGAAATGTGTCCTTCGGCGTGTCATCAACACCTGAAAGCAGACTTTCGCTGATTAGAAGGAGGAGAAAGAGAACATGGGAGGACATGTTCAATGAGATAAAGAATGCCTCTGGGACAGTTGACACAGAGCTGAGAGAGTGGAGGATTTCACTGTCCAAGAAGTTAGACATGGATATGGAGAGCAGGAAAGCTTCCAGTGAGCAAGAGCATGCAGAGAAGGATGAGATGCTTTGGATTATGAGGGACCAAGCAGACCTGTTGAGGTGTCTGGTTGAACTGCAGGAACAGAAGCAGGAGGGTAGAGTCCCTCTGCAGACCCTGGTGGACAGCCAGCCAGCCAGCATCGCCTGGCACAGAATCACCCTCCCACAAGCGTTCCATGAGGCGTGGGTGAAAAGTCCATTATCCCTTTCACTTAACTCACGGGGAGGGTACAAGGAACAGAAGGCTCCCATACACAGACCTTTGATGGTCTGGAATGCAGTGTTATGTTACACGTCTGAAAATGTTTCTCCCGTTCCAACTTTACAAGCCCTTTTCCCCATGGTTACCTTTTTTTCTGTTCTCCCTCTTTGCTTATGTTTGTTAAATAAAGTAAATGGATTCGAGAAATAAATGTTCTTTACTGAGTAGAAACAGTGGGCTTGGGTGGGGGGTTAGCTTTACAGAGACAGTGATACAAGCCAGGTGAAGGTTTGGGAAAGCACAATGCAAACAAGCAGCTCACATTACTGTGACTCGTTATTGAAATGGCTTTTCAAAGCCTCGCAGATACGCAGCGCCCCTTGCTGTGCTCTTCTTATTGCCCTGGTGTCTGGCTGCTCAAAAATGGCTGCCATGCGATCTGTCTCAACTGCCCACCCCTGTGGAAAACTTCCCCCCTTTTTTTCACAGATATTATGAAGCACACAGAAGGCAGCTATAACCATGGGGATGTTCTCTTCACTAAGGTCCAACCTTGTTAGTAAACTTCTCCAGCGTCTTTTTAAATGACCCAAGGCACATTTAACCACCATTCTGCACTTGCTGAGACTGTAGTTGAATCGTTCCTTACTGCTGTCCAGACAGCTGGTACACGGCTTCATGAGCATGGGAGCAAGAGGTAGGCTGGGACCCCCAGGATAACTAGAGACATCTCAACGTCGTCAATGTCCATATTGTGGTCTGCAAAGAAAGTCCCGGATTGCAGCTTTTTGAACAGACCCAAGTTCCTAAAGATGCGCGTGTCATGAACTGTTCCTGACCATCCTACGTTGATGTTGGTGAACGCCCCCTGTGATCCACCAGTGCTCGAAATACGATTGAAAAGCATCCCTTTCGGTTCATGTACTCTTTGGCAAGGTGGTCTGGTGCCAAGATGGGGATATGCGTGCCATCCATCGCCCCACTACAATTAGGGAATCCCATCGCGGCAAAACCATCCACTACGTCCGGCACATTTCACAGACTCACTACCCTTCATACCAGAAGTCAATTAATGGCCCTGCACACTTGGAGCACAGCAGCTCCCATGGTTGATTTACCTACTCTAAATTGATTCCCCACTGACCAGTAACTGTCTGGAGTTGCAAGCTTCCAAATAACGATTGCCACTTGCTTCTCCACTGTCAGAGCAGCTCTCATTTTTGTGTTGCTGAGCGGCAGGGCAGGGGAAAGCTCTGCCCAAAGTTCCTGGAAGGTGGTCTTCCGCATTCGAAAGTTCTGCAGCCACTGCTCATCATCCCATACCTGCAAAGCGATGTGGTCCCACCAGTCAGTGCTTGTTTCATGGGACCAGAAATGGCGCTCAGCAGAGTGCAGCTGCTCTGTGATTGTCAGCAGCAACTGTGAATTGTTTTTTTCAATGGCTTGCAGCAGGGCTGCTTGCAGAACATCGCTAGGTTCCACGTGGCGGAACCTGTTTCGGCTCTGGAAATACTGCAGGAGAAGGTGTGAGGTGTTTGAGATGCTCACAGCAAGAGTGCACAGCTGCGCAGGCTCCATGCTTCTGAGGTTATGGCCTACGCGTGGCAGTTTTAAGGTGCAAAAACCACTGGGTTGTTTGCTGTTGATATGAGGGAGGAAGCACAGTTCATCATGGGATGCCGGCACAGTGTTCCTATTCTCCCCTGTAAGAATGTTTTGGTCCCATGAGGCATTGCACAAACTTCCCAAAACACACTGTGGCAAGTTGCACTTTGGGATAGTTACCCACGATCCACTGCTTTGTGCATCGATGCAGGTGCTGCTAGTGAGGACGCACTCCATCAAGACAATGAGCATGGTGTAGCCATGCACAATCGACTTAATTAATTCGGAGGCTCGAGGTCGAATTAAATAAAGTCAACTTAATTTTGTAGTGTAGACAAGCCCACAGATACAATGGGTTACCTTATATAAACCTCAAGAGACAGAGGACTGCCGGTGTACTCCTGAGGGTTCTTCTGCCAAGTGTCCTGCTACACATCACGTTAGGAATGAGGCCAGCCAAGCCCCCATAACCAATACCTCCCACTGATGCTCTGTAACCACATCTGATAGCAATACTCTCATCATTAATTGATGGCTCTTGAAGGGCTCTACCCCTCACATAATAACAACCAAATAAGGTGAGGGAAGGTAGATCAGAGATCTTTAGCTTGTCTCTTGTCAGATCTAAATATTTTATCTAATTTAATCCACCACTCGTCCCTGGACTCAGCATTCAACTCCACCCCGAACCCCACAAAAATTCTCCAACCCAAACAGTACTGACTACCTTTGGGGATTTGGGGAGTAGGTCTATTTTGGTTTTTGTTTGTTTTACTACTCTTTCTGCACTGAGAGAGCAGAATGTTTCCCCAAAATGAACAGCTCGGCTCATTGCATCCAATACAGTGTTTTTAGATTTGCTTTGGTAAGCTGAAAACAAACAAAAGGAAGTATTTCTTCACACAATGCACAGTCAACCTGTGGAACTTGATGCCAGGGGATGTTGTGAAGCCCAAGATTATAACCGGGTTCAAAAAAGAATTAGATAAGTTCATGGAGGATAGGTTCATCAATGGCTATTAGCCAAGATAGTCAGGGATGCAACCCCAAGCTCTGGGTGTCCCTAGCCTCTGATGCCAGAAACTGGGAGTGGATGACAGGGGATGGATCACTTGGTGATTTCCTGTTCTGCTCATTCCCTCTGAAGCACCTGGCACTGACCACTGTCAGAAGACAGGATAATGGGCCAAATGGACCATTGGTCTGACCTAGTATCACTGTTCTTTTGTTCTTATATGAAATTTTGGCCAAGGACTGAGTTAGTTGGTAATACAAAACCTAAACAGTTGAGAACTTATGGTAGATTTGGATACCTTAAACAGTTAGCTCCAAATTTTTATCAGCAGAAAGAATAGAACCATGTGAGGTTTTACATTTTTTTAAAAAATTAATGAGAATTTCTGCCTATTGCAAAATTTTAAATATACCTTACTTGTTTCGAATATTTTGAGATACTCTGTTTTGAGATACTCAGTGTTTTCAGTTTGTTCAAGAAAATGACTGATGTTCAGATTGAAATCATTTTCATATATTTTCAGTTTCAGCATTTCACTATGGCAAATAATATGCAACCTGGGGGGAGGGACGGGATGGCAAATTTAATTTAATTTATTATGCAGTCAAAGTTATGTTGTAAATTATATAAATTGGGCTGGGTGGGGGGTTTCATTGAAATGCTGCCATAAAAGTTATTAAATATATCCAGCATATATCACATTTAGAAGCAACTCTTAGCTGAAGCATTTCAAGACTGGGAATAGATATCTCTCAAGTGATTAGACACAGGAAAGCATCCCCTTCAGCTCAGGTGGCAGAACAGAATGGATGCCCAGTACAGGCGAGCTATACTGGAGTATATGTGTTATTTTCCGTCTAAGGAAGGAGTAATATCAGAAGGCAAGCATTTAAGGATGTAGGGTTGATTATTTCAGTGACCATGTTTTGTTCGTGTCACTACTTGAGGAACAGAATGTTTTGAATAATTGTTCTAATTTTAAACTTCCAATATTTTTCCAGTTTTGTCCCCCAAAGCCCTACCTGCTCTTGTTCAGTATATTCTGGACTTTCCTATTCTCTCTGAATTCTGATACCACCCTCATTACTATTGCATCTGAGCACCTTCCAATAATGCACTAAGTGGTGTGTGACTAACAGGGCCATGTGTTATTTCTCTCAGCCTCTCTCCAAGGGGAGAATCCTGAGTGTGTAACCCATGTGCCTAACAGGGAGATATCTCTTTAAGAGACTCATTGGGGGGAGGTAGGAGTGAGTTGTATGTGGGTCATTGTTGCTAGGCAGACTAAGCACTCCACATCCAGAAGTTTCTGAAATTGGGTGTGGTAGTTTTGGGTATGCTCCATGAGAGCTTTGCAGAGGTCCATGTTCCCTGTGTGGGCTAGGAGAAGCTGAGCCCAGGAGCAGAAAGCAGGCTGTTGTCCCTAACTCTGAAGCATTTTGCAGCAGGTTAGTGATATGGTTAATAGGGAAGCATGGGCAATGCTAATTATAGCAAGGGGAAATGGGGAGGGAAAAATAACTGCTATTTTAATAGTATGCATTCAGTGTTGTTTTGATTTTAGCCAACCTGTTCTAGTTAAATTGTCTCCACTAGTCTGATTCACCAGTTTTTCTTTAAATGTGGTAATGGGGAAAGAGTCATTTGTATTTTCCTATTCTCAGTTTTGTATTTTCTTGTAACAGCGTTTTCTTTAAATCTATACACTTAACTGAGTGGTTGGTTAATCAGTTAGCTGACTGGCTAGCAGTGATTTCAGCAGAGGAAGTGTCTGCATGGATTCCAACTGAACATTCCTACAAGCACGTGGAGGGAAGATGTTGTTTTAGACTCAGCAAACTGTATAGATTTGGTGATCAGAGACTCTAACTGAGACTTAGGTGAACTAAACCTAAGCTTTTGGGAACTCTCAGTTTCTTCTCACTGTGTTTCTCTGGGGATTGAACTGTTTAGATTTTAATTTGTTTATTTATGTTTATGTATAACTGTGAAGGTAATGTCTGTGGATTATAAAACAGCCATGTCATGCTGTAAAAATTAGATTATTATTTGTTTCTTTAAAATAAGATTTTATAAAGTATTTAATTAAGTTCATTTCTTTAGTTCCTTTTGGGACCTGAATGTGGGGAGGCTGACCCTGTACAATCCTTACTGAAAATCCTTAGAGACTGAACTCTGGGTCTCCAGCTACTTTCTATGGGAATTGTTTTTTTGTTTTGTTTTGTTTAGGCTCTGGACATGGGAAATGACGTGAACTCTAGCCTACCCAAAGGTTACAAGTGCATTGTAGGTTTGTTTTTTGTTTGATAGAGTTTTTGTTTTGTTTTGTTTTTTAAATATGCATGCCGCTGTGTTGATATGAGAGATGGCAACGTCAAGGAAACACACTTTACACTTGGAGTGGAGGGTGGTGCAGTTTGTGATGGTCTTTCCTTTCTGTGGTAGTTTGTTCCACAGGCTTGGGCTAGCCCCGAGAAAGCTTTGTCTCCTCCAGATAACTTTATCTTTGTGGCAGACAGATCTGTTGTGCTTGAGGAGCAGAGTTGTTGACCATGGTCTTTGTCCCAGAGCTGCAGGTGGTAGGCCTTATGCTGTGCCTGAGCCATTGAGTGACCTTGAACCTGACTTGGTATTTTATAGGAAGCCAGTATAGAGAGTGGAGGACAGATCTGATGTGCTCCTCCTAATAACCTGTGTTGATGAGGAGACATGCCATAGCATTCTATGCTCGATGAAGTTAAAGTTTCCTGAGGGCTAATGCATTGCTTTGGTATCTGTACCACCAGATGCAACGTGACAAAAGTCTGTATAAACTGAGGCCAGGTCACTGTTCGCCAGGATGTGACAGAATCTCCTGGCCACCTGGTGATGATAGAAAGCTGAATCTTCAAATAATGCAATGTGAGAGCTTAGTGTCATTGGAGAATCCAAGAGCACTTCTGAACTGTGAACTTAATTGACCAATTGTGGGTATATGTCTCCAACCAAAGAAGACTGTGCTTTTGGCTCCAAACTCTTCCAGCTGCTTTCTGCTCTCCACCAACATAACTTCTATCTTGCTTGGGTGCAGTATCAGCCAGCTGTTCTTCATCCAAGAACTGATCTCACTTAAGCACTCCGCCATCTTAATGGTAGTGGTATGGTCATATGTGGTGAAGGATAAGTAGAGCTGGGTGTCCTCTGCAGATTGCTGGCACTTAAGTCTGTTTTGTCTGCCAGTTTACCTCGTGGCTGCATGTAGAAACTGAACAGAACTGAATCTTGTGGGACACCACAAATGAGGGGTCTAATGGCAGAGGTGCAGTTTCCCATTAGTACTCTTTGGTACATCCCTCTAGGGAGAACTTTAAATCATTTTAACATGTTCTCCTGGGCTCCTGCCATCTCTCTCAGGTGAGACAGCAGTATCTAATGGTCTGCAGTGTCAAGGGATGTAGAGAGATCCAGGAAGATGAGAACAGATGTCTGCCATCTATCCGTTGACAGTCAGAGATCACCGGTATTCCATGATTCTGCAGCTGCAGACTGTGCCGCAGAATCCACTCATTGCCACATCCAGGGGCTCCAGAATCAAAGCTTTTTTAAAAATTAAGTTTGCAAGAAAACTTCCCAAATGTGAGCTGAGTGTAAATTTATGCAGAAATGTCTGTCTGAGTCTTTAGGCAGCCTGAAACAATAGCTCTGAGAGGCATGAGCTGTCCCCATTATTTTTTCAGTAGGTTAACTCTGAAATCTAGAATGTTGCAGAATCCACAAAGCCTTTCAGCCGGATGGAAACCCATTGTATTGCAGAGTAGATGGAGATCTAGAGTGTACTATTGCAAAACAAAATTCCACTCGTATTCAGTATTTATATTTACATATTTATTCACACTGTATCTTATGGTTTAATTACTATGATTATATTAGCTAATGTCATTATTCGTTCTGAGGACAGAAGGATGAATGATTCGGATATGTGTGCACATTGTAGTGAATTTTAGCACACGGACTGCTTTACAAAGCTTAACTAATTAACTGCCATAATTAATGCCTATCTCACAAGAGTTCTGTTTATGCCCATTTCACCAATAGGGAAACTGAGACAGTAAAAGCTGAAATTTTAAAAGCAGCCTAAGTGAATTAGGTACCCACGGGTGCATTGACTTTCTTAACTAAGGCCAAAGAGGGAGAGTGTGTGTCAGAGCTGGAATCCGAATCCCGGAGTCCCTTGCTCTCACTCTTCTTCTTAGTTCACTAGATGAGGCTGCCTATCACACTAGTGAACTACTCTGCCCTGTTGTGGTCAGAGGTCACACTACCTGGTTAGTGGAGATTAGCATAGCTGCAGGCAACTAGTAGGGAGGGAACTTGCAGTGGATGGAGCACCAGAAGGAAAAACTCTGGTGCACTACACCCACCCGTCTGAAATGGTCTAAATGTCTGCTCACCCGTATTACTCCCCCTGACAACATATACACAAATCAAGGGAGCCATTCTTCAGGTCTCATGGATCAGCTCTGGGTGTGGCTACAGTGAAATACATACGACTTTGGTAAAAATCATGATGACAAACCTTTCATCATAGCATATGTTCTGAAGGCTGTATCCACCAGGGAAAAAGGCTGAAAACATAGCTTTCATTTTAAACAAATAAGAGGAGCCTTGACATTTTGAGGTCCTCAAAATAAGGAGCGGGACATGACTGCATGCTTCATGGACATTAAAGGCTAGCTGTGGCTGAATGTAGAATCACAGGAGTGAGGAACGACAAGGACATTTTTAGTCCATCTGTTTCATTCCTCTGCCAAGGCAGAAGTCAGTATTGTGGTTCTCTGCCTGCTTCCTTACCTCTGTACTTCATTCTCAGGTGCTGGTGTGTGGATAAAAAGCAAAGCAAAATATTTTTCATTGTCATCTTCACATTCCAGGACAAATCCCACAACAGATGTGGAATCCATGGGTATCACAGCCATCAATGGTCTGCTACCCAGAATTTCACTCACCAGGTCATTGTGCAGATAAATGGAAGGAGTGACGTTTGTCACTTCTTTGCAATGAGCTCACATTCAGTTCTTGTTGACAGCAGTTATTGTCACTTGGTATGCAGCTCGGCTGAAGCTGTCCTTTTTATGAATGCAGGTAAGGGGAAAAAATAACCTGCATCTTCAAATAATGCTTTCTGTCATCACCAGGTGGCAAGGAGATTCTGTCGCATCCTGGCGAACAGTGACCTGACCTCAGTTTATACAGACTTCTGTCACGTTTAATCTGGTGGTACAGATACCAAAGCAATGCATTTTTCCAAGACAGCGCACAGAGTAAGTGATTCTAGAACAGTGTTACAGGTTGTATTCATCAGACATACTACTATGGAAAGACACTGGCTAACATATTTTCCATGTACTTAATTAAGGATATTTCCATGCATTTAAATTTTCTTTTATTATGAGATAGTGAATTTCTCCATACGCCAAATCCTGATCTCATTAATACCTGTAAATCTGGACTAATTACACTGAAATCCGTCTATTTAATCTATCTATTCTCAAGTATGCTAATCATTATGGTATCTAGGAACCTATAGTTGTATTCTGGACTTACACCAGTGTAACTGAGTTCAAAGTCTTACGTGGTATTTCTTGTCCTTCATAAACAATTTATCAGTCGGAATGATGTTAGGTGATTTCCACTCTGAAGTAATCACCGCTTGGGCGGCAAGAAGATGGGTAGGTGTGCTGAAGGTAAATGATGTGGTAGAGGAATGAAAAGTGAGAGTCCATGCTGTTGTTGTTTTCCCACCAAACTAGTGCCAGTGATGCACTTGGGTGTGAAATGTTAGAATAATAGTGAGATATTTGTATCCAGAACTGTTCTATTGCTGGAAAATTCCACCACATACACATACAATATGGCTGAAATAGCCTTGCGGAATTGTCAAGGAATTTATTAGCTCTCCCTTACCATAGACACCAATACACACAACTCCTCTCCACAGATACATTCACACACAGGTTCACACTCCCTCCCAGCCACACACCTTAGCACATGCTCTTTGCCTGCATACTCCCCCTTCCCCCACCTCTGCCATTAACTTGCTACTTAGCCCCCACCCCATTCAGTATTAACTGGTCACATCTCCAACTCCTCAATTCTCTCAGCGCTGCACCAAATTTCTCCATTCTCTTTATTTTCTCCTACCCCTTTGCTTTCCCACTCCCCAAATATATAATTTCTTTTCCATGCCCAATCAGATCTATCACTGTGAGGAAAAAGCAGGTTTTCAAGGCTACACCAGCCACTGCTGTTCTCATTCCAGCAGCTGTGGCCACCTCAGTGCCTATCTCAGCATCAGGCCTCAAGTGTTCCCTTCGCGGAAGGTGCTTCAGCCTTGCTACTGGTTTTTCCGCTTGCAGCTCCACTTCTCCAGTCCCTGTAGCTCTGTTCTACCTGCTTCCTGGCTTATGGCATTCAAACCTGTTGGAATCTTTGGTCCCTCCCTGAGGAGCTGTGGTACTCCTCCATAGGCCTGGAGGGAGAACTATTGGGATGGTCTGTGGGAGGAGGCTTCAGGATGGCAGGAGGCAGTAGGGTTCTAAATATAACCTTGGCCAGCAGGGAGTTGAAGATGGAACAGACCTGGCCTAGGAGAGGGGTGACACTGATCTTCACTACTCAGACCCATGGACCTGAGTGTGGGAGGTATCCAAGAGCCAGACACTCAGAGAATTCATCAGGTGTCATTGCAGCTGCTCTGTTGCTGAATTCTGAATGGAGCTCCCCTTACAAGCCAGCCAATGTTGCAGCCTCAACTCGTATTGCCCAGCAGTTGCAACATCTGTTAGACTTGGTTTGTGTTTTGAAGATGATCTTCACAGTTTTGAGGGCTACAAACCTAGGTCCAATACCTGCTCTGACTCTCACTCTTTGGAACTCCATTCAAGCCAATAAGGTGTTAGCATGAGTTAGGGTGAATTAAGCCCTTAATTTGTTTTATATCAAAGCTTTGCTTTTGAAGAAGCTTTTAATTTGTCCCTGGCAAGAAGGTGAGTGGAATTTTACAAGGTTGGATTAAAATTACCAATTTGTATTCAACTCCTCCAACATAAACGAGAGTCAAGCAAATGCATGTTATGCAGCCTTGAGACCTCACTCACATTTGCTGTTCTGAACTTCGTTCCCATTGGTCTGCCTTAAAATATCTAAGTCTTTTAGTGCGGTGTAGTTTCAGGGAAGTCAAATACAGTGATTCCATTTTACATCAGCTGAAGATCTCGGCTAGAGTTTCTTCATTCATTCATTCAAAAACTAGCTTTTCTCATGTTGAACAGGGAACGTTAAGCAGCCAGCACACGTTAAATCTAAAGCTCTGCACAGGTTCTGTGACAGACACTGAAAGTATCCTAAAGTGGTGTGAAACACTACATTTAATCAGACCAGGTTATGAAGAGTAAATCGTAAGGGGATATCTGAAATACAACCTGAACATGCTACTTCAGAACACTGGTATTCTCAATATTGCTTTGAGAAGCTCAAGTATCTCTGTCTTTAATGAAACATTGAGCATTGAACATAACATTTGAGTACAATTCTCACTGGCAGCGAGTATAATAGGCCAGTGGAGGCTAAGCCTTCCCAAACAGCCAGGCCGTGTCCCTGCCCACATTCCGCCCCCGAAGCCCCACTCCTGTGTCCTTCTCTTCCTACGCTGCTTCTCTTCCTGCCTTCGTGCCACCTTTCCCCCGAAGCCAGCAGGGACTAGAGTGGGCAGGCAGGCCAGCCAGCTGGGACAGTGTACAAAACTACATGAAACTTTTTACTGCTCTGAAGAAAGTAAGAAGAATCTTCATTAAAATCTAACAAGATTTTATTGTAAACTGATCTTATTTTTCTTTACATTCCAGAAACTTTTAAAAAAATGATTTTTGTACGTTATACATACATACACACTCTCACAGGAGGTGTGTACATAGTGTTTTGTAGTTTTTTTTAATTTTTATTTTAGAGCTATGTGGAGGATGGAAGTTTAATTTCACAAAGGCTTTTGAGATTTAAAAATTGACTTCCTTCCAAATCAGAACAAAACCTGAAAACTTTGAAATTCTTTGTGAAAGAAAATTCTGAAAAATAAATTCCATTAAGGTTAGTCGAAACATTTGATTTCAATTTTGACTTTTTAATTTTGTACTATATTATAATATAGCACAAAATTTCAAAATGAAAAGTCATTTCAAAAGAAAAATATTGAATGTTTCAATAGGAAAATGTTGAACCAGGCAGAAAATGTTGAACTGTTTTTCACGGTTTTCTTCTGAAATGAAATTCCAGTAAAATTGACACAATTTCACAAAGTATTTCAATTTCAGTAAAACTGCATATTCTGATGAAATATGATTCCATTGAAGTTTCTCCAACCAGCTCTATTGGACTACCTTTAACGTGCCAATAATATTCTGATTAGGGTGGGCACTGGTTTGTAAGGTTAGGAGCTGGTTTCAAACTTCCCCAAAGTTTGGAGCTGAGATTTTGGTCCCATCCCATCTCCTACTGTGAGATGGCTGACTCGGGTCACTTTAATAATATTCTCTAAAATACAGAACAAATCTTTGTTTTAACAAAGATCCTGTTTGCTGGTCTTAGGCAAGTAGATACATTGATTTCACTGAGATTACTCATGTCAGTAAAACAAGCAGGATTAAACCTTTTGTGAGGAAAGGATGCCGCTTTTGTGAAGTTTTATGTTTTACCCTTTGGTTAATATCTGTTGTTAGATTCATCTGACTTCGTTACAAATAGATAAATAAATCCCATAATTTGCCCCGATTTTTTTTGCTTCTGTCAGGACCACAGGAGGAGATAGGATATCTCTGTAGTCAGTTCGACAAAAGCAAAAACAACTGCAACACTTCATGAGTGGCAATAACTGATTTTCTGTCAATCCTGGGGAAACCTATCACCAAGAGAGAGCCATACTGTGGCAGTGTTTCCCTTTATGTTCTATTTCTTACCTTTCCTCTTTTGGGGGAGATTTCCCATGTGGAAAGGACATGTTTCATTTAGATTTAAACCATGACATATTTGTATGTAGGTTACCTACGTGTGTGGAGTACAATCTATGAAAAAGGCAGTTTTTACATTTTATCATATCAACGCCTGATCTCAGCGTTATGTAAAATATTTGCTACTTACATAGCATGTGCCAGTGTGGTCACACGTTTTTGTTCCACACGGGTTACTTTGGAGCCTTAGGGCCCTACCGCATTTGCAAAGATTTGATTTAAATAGATGCAATGCCATCATGCAAATGTAAATATTGATGGGGGTGGGGGACAATAGTTCAAAAATACAGATTACCTTTTAGGTTAGTTCTCTCACTCTTGCAGGTGTGTACATGTATGTGCATAAAAATAATATATAAAAAATGCAGGACCAATACCCGCACAGCTGTATCTTCTCATGGCAATGCTACCACTGTGCTTGCATTCAGGGAGGCCATAACAGTGAATCACAGGTTTTCTCCTAGCTGAACTAAAGTTGGGAGCTTGTTTCTCCTGCCCACACTCTTTGCTTTTATGTATGTACATGACAATAGAAAAGGCATCATCCCCACTACAGTATGTAAGTAGCATGTGTTGCAGATGAATACTGAGTTCAGGTAAATTACCAAGAGAAAAGCAGACGGTCTGATTTTCTTTTCATGTAACGTGAGTGTGGAGAGTTCGTAAGTTATCCATGCTTATAGCCCTCAGGGATCAATTTTATACAAGCCAAAGAAATAACCTTGGTGTGCAGGCTCTGTCTGTCTGTGTTCAGTACTTACATGACCCCCATTACTGTAGTATCTGAGCACCTCACAATCTTTAATGAATTTTGTCCTCGCTACAGAAGGGGAGGTAGGGACGTGCTATACTCACCATTTTACAGATGGAGAACTGAGGCAGAGAGAGACTGAGTGGCTTGCTCCAGGTCCGAGGAACTGAACCCAGCTATCTCCAGGCCAGTGCCTCTTAACCATTGAACTATCCATCTTCTGACTCCCAAGGAGATTGGGGCCAGATATTTGTGTAAAATGGTATAGTTCCATTGTAGCAGATCATACACTGAATGTCTACTTAGCTTTAGGCTGTCTCCCCCCTGTAGGATCCAAGTAACTCCCCACTGTAGATAATGGAAGTTATTTGTCTCCTGTAGTGAGAGAATAGGGTGCAGGGAAGGATGCCAGTTTACATCATTCTTTCAGTATGCCCAGCTCACCTCTTCAGCTAACACGTGGAGTGGAGGGCGAGGGATCAGTCACGAGTTCCCACTTCTCCACCATTTGAGTGAAAACATGGAGTGTGAAGATCAGGATAATATAATTAGGTGATTGAACATTTTTGCTCATTCGTTCAACAAAACAATACCTTTTTAAAAATGTCCATTTTAAACTAATTTTATGGGGGGGGTTCCTTGAAAAGTTAAAACTTAATAATTGAAAATTTGGGTTTTTTTCCCCCGCAAAACCTTAAAAATGTCAATAAAAACAAAATATTTTTTCATCTCAATGTATTATAGGAGCATAAATCATTTCCTTACCAGCTATAATAATACTAGTTAGTATTTGCAGTATATAGTTCTTTACATCTTCATAGCGCTGTATAACATTTATGGAAGCTTGTATATATGCATGTATATTATAGATATGGAACGATAGGCTATATTATGAACATCGTTTCCTTTGCTTTGCATACCCAGCACTTCCGTTTGTACAGAATAAGACATGAGCTCGTGCCAGGGATGGGGAAAGGGGACCTGATCACCGAGCTAGATATAGGAGGAAGGGTGCATCTCTCTCTGTCAGCTGAGATCTTTTCCCAATATAAGTTGTACATTTTCCGAAAACTTGATTTCCTTATACTTAGCTATGATGTGGTAATGATCACATCTGTCCTCTTTTTTTTTTTTTTAAAATATTCTGCTTCTGTTGCAGATTTCCTTTCTTACTTGAAAGCCTAGCAATAGAAATGCAATTTCCTCCCTCTCTGAAGCTTGCAGCTGCTGGATTCAGATGGGGTCAAATGTTTAGCAGCATGAGGGATGCAGCCATGCCCACTTTTGTCTGTGATTTGTCCATACGTACAGTACAGAAAAACAAAACAGCTGTCCTTTTCAAATAGGACTTCAGTAGAGTTTACACCATGGCTAAATTTAGCCCCATCATGGTTAATATTTGCTGAAGATCAATAATCCATAGACACAATATACATACACACAAATTGAGTGACTGTAACAGAGACAGTGGTGTGTTTTAATGACTTCACTTGTTACCAGGTGTTTGTTCACAGGCTGTTGCATAGTTATACAAATGGATGACAAGAGTTCCTCCAGCCCTCAGTGTAAATCCAGTTTACTATGAAACTAATGGATTGTAGTTTTAATGATGTTGTCTTTCCCCCGCCCCAGGATGCATCTCCTTCTATTTTCATGCCAAGTATGTCACTATTTCATAACACAGTAAATCAGATCATTCCTTTGATGCTGTCCACCAGTGCAGCTGTACATCTGAGTCTTGTATACCCTAGAGTGGGATGTCTGTAGCGGCAGGCAAGCAAAGAATCTACTGGAGTTCTGTTCTTATATTTATTTAGCGTCTATAGAAAAACATTTTTTTTTTTAAACATCCAGACATCCGTTGGAGCTAGCACTGTTTTCACTAATAGCTGCCACTAGAGCTCTGGAGACAGACAGACCAATCCATATGGAAACAAGGTTTCCATAAATCTGTCAGGCTTGAATTCTCTAGTGGAGCCTCATCCAGCCGCTTACCATGATTTTCTTTTTCTTGTTTTTAATTCCTGCTCGAGTCAAGTTCAAATAAACCCATTAGTTAGCAGCACTCTTGAAACAAAGGTATAATTTAATTGTCTCAGAAATCCTGAGAACGTTTTCTCCCATACCGTATAGACATACATATACATTTGCATATTCCCACATTCACTGATGTACATTCATGCAGCCCATTGTTGTCTCCAATGTATGTGCTTTTAGGATGTAGGGGTTGGTTGCTTGTAAAATGCAGGTATTAGACCCTTAACGCTGCTAAGAAATGGAGAGGCCTGCTAGCCACAGAACCATTAGCGTTTGATAACTTCTGTCCATTCTACTTCTTGTTATGCTCCATTGGAGCTGTTTCAGAAATGACAGGGGATTAAAAGGCTCAGGGGATTGAAAATGGGCAACAGTCTTTTACCTCAAGGTCAGAGGTTCATCTCTGACCTAGACTAATAGTGGCTGAGGCTGGCTGAAAGTCATTAGCATCTGAAATGAGTTGGTGATTCTCATTCCAATTCCTTCTGGGCAAGTGCTCCCACATCATAAAAATGACCCCAGCTGGCTTTAAATGGCACCCTAGTGGAGCACTTAACAGGCAGAGAAACTTCTCTCTCACTCCTGGACGTGGTCAGGTTGGGTGCAGCAGTGAGGCACGTTGGTGGGGCAGTGTGGATGAGTGGAGGCCTTGTTTTTTCAGAAGGCTGCCCCATCTCACTTTGTCACCTTTGCTAGCACCAAACTTACTTTTAAAACAGGAAAAAGAAATTTAGTATGACATTACTCAGGGATACAGCAAAGGATGGAAGATCTAGCTAGACTGGAAAGGTTGTACATAGGCAAAAGTGTCTGCCATTAAGTAACACAGCTGTCCAAAATGAGGCTTTTGAGTGACTTTCTCATTTTGTTTTCTTTCTTCTTAGGCATAGATCTTAGGAAGGATTTTTCCTTATCCTGAATCAGAAGGAAATCTAGCACAGAATTCTCTGTAAATCAGAAGACAAGTTAGAAAACATAGTGATTTGGGGCCAAAAGATTCAACTGAATCAGATTATAGTTATAAGAATCTGCCTTCCATAAGATTCCAGATGCTATCTGGTAAATTGGGTGACGTAATCATGAGACCTAGACTTCTCCAGAGCTATCTGAGCCAGCACACCGGCCTCTGCCGTCAATTCATGGCAGTATCCAATTCTCTTTGTGGAACAGATCCTGTAGGCCAGTGGTTCTCAACCTTTTTTCATTTGCAGACCCCTACAAAATTTCAGATGGAGGTGCAGACTCCTTTGGAAATCTATTGTCTGTACATATCGTTTTTAATTCTTTTCAGTCAGTTTTCAGTCCATCTCTTGCAGACCACTTAGACGTAGTCTGCGAAACCCTGGAAGTCCGTGGACCACAACTTGAGACCCTCTGCTATAGTCAATCCTGTGGCCACTGTTCCCTCTAAGCTGTGCGCGTGTGCACGCACACACAAATCCTAAACCCCGCACACACGGCAAAACACCACGCGCACAAAAATTTGCACAGAAGAAATTTTTTGCGCACATGGCCTGTCAAAAATTAGAAGGAACATTGCCTGTGACCTATCAGATCCATTCTGGATCCTAAAAATACCCAGTCCTAGAAAGGTAAAAATGAGCTCATTTAATTACAATTTCTTCGGAGTGTTGTTTCGCGTACTTCAAAGCAGGAATGCTGATAAGAAATGAACATAAAAAGGTTACATGATTTTCAAAACATTCACAAATAATGTTATGGCATTGAAAGATACAGCTGATTCTCTGTCCTTTGCACCTTATCTTTTTTTTTTTCCTTTTGAAACACTGAGAGTAGCCTTTGAATTCCTCAGCTTTGGTTGCTTTATTACATGTCCTTGCTATTTTTAAACAGTTATTTTGTGTTTCATTTCCTGGAGGCCTTTGTTGTAGTGGTATTTCTCACCCCCTCCTCCTTCCTTGGCAATCAGGATGCTGGTTCACCTTGAGGCCAATACATCCAGATGAGGCCTGTTCTCAACTCCCCCCACCCCTCCCAGAAGACGAAGCATTTTACCCCATCTAAGTTATTATGTTATAGTGGTAGGTGTTCAGTAAAATTCATAGATTCTGACGGGCCATGACATGAATGTTCCCGCTATTGGAGCGGAGAAAGCTTGGTCACCCTGGAGATATTTATATTGCCTCTGAACAAGAATTGACACGTCAGAAGTCAATATGCGAAAGTGGGGCTATTGCAACAACCCGGATATAGGTGACTGCAGTGAAACACAAACCATGGATCATCTGTCGGTCTGCCAGCGCCTGGAGGAACCATGCACCATGGATGAGCTCACCAGGGCTACAGACTCGGCCATATTATGTACCGCATGCTAGAAAAACCTCTGATTGTCGTGGAAGGACACAAGTAGAAGATGACTCCATTTAAAGCTCCACCCTTCTGATGGCCATAACTGCGGTGGAGCCTCTCTTTGTGAGGACTTACTTACTAGCAATCCATGCAACTGTAACTGCTGCCGCTCTGTGAATTGGCTGACAGGAGATTTTAGTGCCGAGGGGCGGATGTCTCCCTACTGACTACAGCGCAACCCAGTCTGCAATTCTTAACATCCAAGAACTAAACGGGAGTAAGAAACCCAAGTCTGTTCTTCAGTCTATGCCATACATCACAGTATCTGGTGCTGCTATCAAGTCACTAGAGTGACTGACTGTCTCCTGTCTCCAGGCCTTTTTCCATACCACCCTCTCCACATGGACTATTTCCCCTCCTCCCACTTTGCCAAGCCACTATCCTTCCTTCTTTCATGGCCCTATTGAAGAGTGTACTACTTCTGGGATTTCCACAAGAAAGTAGCCAAATCCTCCTAGGTTGAGTCATTTGGGCTTCTCACATGGTGTCTTCTCCATCCCTGCTGCCTATTAGATTGTAAATGCTTTGTGGCAGGGCTTATCCGAGGTTTGTATCTTGTGTATCATCAGACTCCGTGTCATCGCTTAACACACACTTCAGTTGGGCTTTCAAATGATGAAAGCTTGAAGATCTAAAATAAACCCCACAAGGGTTTAACCTTGGTACCTTAAACATATAACCCATATCTTTTATCCACTGTGCTGTACGCACTACAGCTAACTGTATTTGTGACAATCTAACGCTGTTGGTTTTGCCCCCTGGAGAGTCCGCATTGCTCTCCATGCCGCCAAACAAGCCTTTTCGGAATTGCAGGTTAAATATGGAGCTCAAACAAAGTATGTTTCCTAGTGCAGGAATGCAGATTTTCGTGCAAATCAGATTTTATTTTCTGCGTGTTCTTTTTTCTTTGACAAAACAAGATTTTTTTCCCCCCTACACTTTAGCCAGACATTTCTCTCTAATTAGAGCACCTGTTGAAAAAATCCTTTTGTATGTGATGTTAAAGTAATCAGCTGTGCACAAAAACACAAAGCCAGCACTCCATGCCACAGCACTACTGCAAGGAGAGGTGTGTGCAGAATGGGAGGATGGTCTAATGCTTAGGGTACTCACTAGGGCATCTGGTTTGCCATAGGCTTCCTGTGTAAACTGGGGTCAGTCACTTAATCTCTCTGTTTCTTAGTTCCCTGTGTGTAAATGGGGATAACGCTTTCCTACCTCAAAGGGGTGTTGTGAAGATAAAATACCTTCTAAAGATTGTGAGGTGTTCAGATACTATGGTAAGTAGGCCAGGGAGGGCACCGTGTGAGTATGTAAGGCAGACAGATATGTAGAGGGATTTCTGTACACTGGGCAGGTTGGCTGCATGCTGGCTCCTTAGCACAGTTCTACCTAAACATACTGTTTACTCTGGCACTGGGGAGTGCTGAAGTTCACATGCACTGAATTAAGTCGCAGTGCTCAGGGCACCACTGCCCTTTGCCTGTAGAGTTCAGGTCCTGCGCAGTACAGAGAATAAGGGCAGTGTTCGTTTTCTAACGGGGATTCAAGTCATGATTAACTGTCACTTTCGTGCTGTATACAAATCAACTATTGCACTGAGGTTATGTTTTAAACTGAGCAATCCAATAATGCTGATGTTTTACAATTCTGTATTGTGGAACAAGTCTGTCAGATCACATTTAAACAAATGAAGCCATTTTGAATTTCAGTGAGAGTAAAGAAGAATCTAAAATAGTTAAGCTGATAGTCTGACAGCTTTAAGGTGAAGGATGATCCAGTGGCTGAAGCAGAGGACTGAGAATCAGGAGATCTGAGGTTCTGTCTTTGGCCTGCAACAGATTTTGTGACCTTGGGCAAGATACTTAATCTGTCTATGCCTCCGCTTCTCCATGTGTTAAAATAGGGAACATAATACTGACTTGCATCACATCTGTGTTGTCAGCTTACTTTATTACCTTTTGTATGAGCACTTTAAGATTCTCAGTTGAAAGGTGCCATAGAAGTGCAAAATATTATTGATTTATTTTGCAGTCTTCTAATGGCTGGGTAGGCATTCCTTTGAAATCTCCAAAGGAAAGTGTGTGGGGAGGGGGAGGGAGAGGACTGCTCCTGGGTACAGTAATTCTACTTATACAGAATTGTAATAGAGATTCCTCACGATTTCATTTTGCTTCAGATTTTTACCTACGAAAATGGAGTTGTATAATAGAACTGACTGACAAATCCTGCACTTTCATGGTGCAAATAGTACCATAATTATTGAACAAACACAAAGGTTTGTACATTGTACCTCCAATCTGCTAAGGTAAGTGAGAGTTAAAGGGCTGGCGCTCTGAGAGCTCACCCAGCTAATGGATCAGGGTTTTTACAGACAGAAGGGGTATGCTATAGTCAGAGTGGTAAATCTGTAGTGACAGATGTTGGTTCTATATTTGTCAATGACCTGCTTGGCATTGCATGCAGTTCATTCTACAAACAATAATGGAAACATGGTGTGAGGTAGAGAGAGGGGGAAATAAAGCTGTGGTTAAAATGAAGGTATACATTGAAAAATGTTATTTTAGTTTAAAATATTTTCCCCACCTGAATTACTTAACTAATTTTTTTTTAAAACAAGAGTCCTGTGTTTGAATAGGTATGAGATGCCTTCAGTTGCCTCTTGTTCCCTCTCCCTCACCTTGCTGTTGAGCACCAGACATCTGTCAAAACTATGGTAATGGCTTTCTCCTGATTTGAAAGGACGCTTAGTATTTGTCAGACTTTTCCCTGGCTACCACTTTCCTGTAGTTGTACCGTATCTGTCCCTACAGGGCAAGAGTTAGGTGCCACGTTGTAAAAGAACCACGTTGTCTTAAGCTACGCCTACAGTATGAGCTAGGAGTGTGAGTTCTTTGCTCACGTAAATATGCTTGTGCTAGCTCTCATTGAACTAGCGTGAGTATAAGTAGCCGTGTGTAGCTGCGGTCGCACGGGGAGCGGCAGGGGAGGGACAGCTTAGCTGTGCTGTGTACATAGGTCCACTCTTTTCAGATGGGTTTGTACACAGCATGGCTAAGCTGTGCCTATGCTGCTTGTGCTACACCAGCTACACACTGTTTATACGCACAGGAGCTCGATGCAAGCCCCTGCTCCTGTGCCGGTGAGTATGTGGCTGGGAACCACACCCCTAGCTTGTAGTCTTTGAGGTAGCTGTAACGTTAGTTGTTAGTGGATGGGAGGTAGGGCGGGGGAGGATTCCATGCAAAGAGAAATAGTTTGGAGGAGAGGATGCTCAAAACTTTAAGACACACTAGTATGGCCAAGTGGTGCCATCAATGGAGGGTCTCCACTAACCTTGCTCATGATTATTGTACCTTCCTTTGCCCTTCCTCCTTCAGAACAAAATCCTGAACTCTTTGACCTGGTACCAGCTGTTCCCTTGTCTTTCCAGCCAGAAAGGCTCACTGAGGATGGGGAAATGCTGTGCATGGTTATTTTGAAATCCAGTAACATCCAGCTGTGAATTGCATGAAAAATGCTGTGAAGCTTTTGGTTCTGTTTTGACAGTCCTTGGCTACTGAAAATTCTTCCTCTCTGCCCACAGTCCACTAAAACCAAGTCAAATCCACATACACTTTCTCCCAGTTTTTCAGCATTAGGTGACCACAATCATTTCTTGGTCACTGGCAGGATAAATTTTGTCAGCCTCACTGAGGGGAAAGATGTTCCAGAATCTTCTTTGGTGGTTGGTTCCATTCTTCCCTGTTTCCATTGGCTGGTGGATCTGTTTGGAGTCTGTGGGTATAACTAGCAGCAACGGGACAAAGTTAAGGGCCCAGCTATATGCAAGCTGGTTATTTTGGAGGAACATTGTGATGTTGCACTCAATATGATTTTATGAAAATATGCTAATAATTGTGAATATAATGTAACTGGAATATGCTTCCTACAAAAGATCTCTTGTAAGATATCATTACAAAGCTTATAATCTACTGTGTGTGGTCATCCTCTTTGTATAAACTTACCACTCTTGTATCTGAAGCTAGAAATATGAAATATAACTCTGAGGGCCTATTGTAATTATACAAAGTGTGGGCCATTAGTGGTGGTTTGGAATCTTGATGGCTCCCATTAACCAGGACAATTGACTGTAGTTAGCTCTGTTTACTTGTAAGTCTTCCTGTATACCTGTGGGCTGGCAAGTGGGTAATGAAGTCTTACAGAGACATGATCATGTCAGCTGAACTGGAATCTATCTTTAACCCAGTGCTTTTCCATTTAGAAAGAGGGGTGGGAACCCAGAGAGGGGCAAAGGATTCCTGCCTTGTGCAAAAGATATATAAGGGAGTGGAACAGAACAAAAGAGGCTGCAGTCATGAGAAATCCCCTGGCTACCACCTGAGCTGGAACAAGGGCTGTACGGGGAAAGAATTGTGCCTAGACTAGGAAGAAGTCCAGTCTGTGATAGAAGCTTATTGAAACATCTCTGAGGGTGAGAGTTTATCTGTATTCAGGTGTCTTACTGTATTAGGCTTAGACTTGCGTGTTTTGTTTTTGTTTTGCTTGGTAATTCACTTTGTTCTGTCTGTTATTACTTGGAACCATTTAAATCCTACTTTTTGTATTTAATAAAATCACTTTTTACTTATTAACCCAGAGTATGTATTAATACCTGGGGGGCAAACAGCTGTGCATATCTCTCTATCAGTGTTATAGAGGGCGAACAGTTTGAGTTTATCCTGTATAAGCTTTCTACAGGGTAAAATGGATTTATTTGGGGTTTGGACCCCATTGGGAGCTGGGCATCTGAGTGTTGGAGACAGGAACACTTCTCAAGCTGTTTTCAGTTAAGCCTGCAACTTTTGGGGGACATTGTTCAGACCTGGGTCTAGGTTTATAGCAGGCTGGCGTGTCTGGCTCAAACCAGGCAGGGCACTGAAGTCCCAAGCTGCCAGGAAAAACTGGCTCAGAGGTAGTTTCGGCACATCGGTTGGCAGTCCCAAGGGGGTTACTGTGATCCAACCCGTCACAGTATTATAATATGCTAATCTCTGTGTCTTGTTATAATACTGATTGGTTTGGCCTTGGTGGATGAGACCAAAGTGAGTTTGGCTAAAACAGAGTTTGGTCCCATCTGTAAAGGCAAGACGAACATTCATTATACGACCGTTGGGGAACTGCTATGCTACAATATGATCCCCTGGATCAGTCATAACAAATGGAAAATGTAGGTTAGAAAAAATTTTGAACAGTGTGATGTAGTTTTTTGGGAAGAGACTGTGCTGCTATATTTGTGCAGTACCTAGCTCAACGGTGCTGCGATCCTGAATGAGGGCACTACCACAAAATACATAGTAATCAGTTAAACTCTGGAATAGTCTTCTATGGAAGTGGTGTAAAGCTCAATCACTGAAATAATTTGCAACTGGACTGGACAAAGCTCTGGAAAATAGGATGTAGATGAACTAGTAGTTCTTTTCTAGCTATTGTTCCCATAATATTCAGCCATAGTGGATAAGCATATTAGCTGGATGTTTCTGCTGAAGTGATCAGCAGTGAAATAATTAACAGTTTGGGCAACTGAATTATAACTAGGCTTCAGAGTTAATCCCACAATGAAACCAACTGCGGGCAGTTCAGAGGGTTAGAGCTATTGTTTCCAGCTTTAATTCAGACCCCGGAAAGCAACATGACAGGCACATTATATTTGGAAGGTGAAACTCTTCCAAGTTTACATCCTCTGAAAGGCAATGGAAACATCAGAGAAATGATGGAACTTGTTTTCTGGCCTTCAAGCCTCGATTCTCACTGTCAAAACTCACAGATAAGAATGAAAATGGTCATTTCAAGAACCATCTGCTAAAAGGGTAAGGACTTGATCCTGCAACTAATTAATTTATTAATTTACTTGTAGTGCAGTTATGTCTAGGAGCCCTTGTTGTGGACAGGACCCCACTGTGCTAGGTGATGTACAAACCCAGGACAAAAAGATGGTTACTGCCCCAAGGTCTTAAAATCTAAGTAATCAACCTTAATCTACCTGTATTTCACAGTCTGAAGACAGCTACTGCTCTATGCACATTAGCTAACGTTATGAATATTTCCCCCCTGTGCACTTCATTCTGTAGTAGGTGTTGAGCACCTGCATGTACTCTGAGTCTTGGATTACTGACAATTACATCTTAGTGGGCAGAGCAGGTCAAATTAACTGTGAATAATATTTGTTATGAATTTTGGCATTTTTATTAAATAAATTATTTGCTAACACATTTTTCATTATTCAACGATCTCCATAGATCAATGAGTAGAACAGAGCAAATAATTTGCTCGATGAATTTTTCCGGCCAAGTACTGAATAATTATTTATGCATTGCTTTTTTCCCCTTATATAACTAATCTATGAATAGTGCTTGCTAATATACTAATATTGTTCACTATAGAAATGGTAGAGGTAATAAGCTATTCAATTCATGGGGATTTATATATTATTACTTAGTGCTTTGAGTATGTAGTTGTACTTTTCATGTTCAAAGTATATTACAAATAGTAACTGATGAAGATTTATAACTCTGTGAGGAAAGTGAGTAGTGTTGCCCCTTCTCTGACACCAGTGTTGACTCTCTGCCTAGTGGTAGCAGAATTCTTGGGCATTGCTGGATGGTTTCTGATGAAGGAGAAATCAGTGATGTGGGGTCTGATGTATTGCAAGTATAACTTGCTCTCTTTATGCATATGCACCATTCCTGAAACACGGTTGTCAAATAGCACACCCTGTTTTAGGCAATCCCTTGTTTAGAGAATCTGTGTGTCCAGTACCCTGTGTTCCCAGGGAGCCACTTTGCCTGAAGAAACAACTCTAATCAGCAGTGGTGCAAGTAGAAATCATTTCTTGCAGGTACTGCACTATTGGGAGGGACACAAGGGGGCGCACGTGACCTCCCCATGTGACCCTCCATGGGACTTTTCCCCACCCTACCCCCAGCCCGGGGCCCCCATGCTCTCTCCGTCCCCTCCGGCACCCCCCTTACCTGTCTAAAATTTTACAACTGCATCTGTTTGGGCCCTTGGTGCCACGTGTATTTCCAGGTGTCATTGGGGATCCAGCAGCACCCCAAATTGAAAACTTCTTAAATGTCCTTCTGCAAGCACCCCACTTCCCCTTAACACACTATCAGTGCCTCCCTTATGTCCAGACTAAGCTTCTGCCATCTTACCTTTATCTAAGGGTAGGTCTTCACTACCAACGTTAAAGCGCTGCCGCGGTTGTGTAGTCGCGGCCCCAGGGCTGGGAGAGAGCTCTCCCAGCCCTGTAAATAAACCACCCCCATGAGGGGCGCAGCTCCCAGCACTGGTGCACTGTCTACACTGCCACTTTACAGCGCAGAAACTTGCATTGCTGGGGTGGAAGGGGTTCACACCCCTGAGTGAGAAAGTTTCAGCGCTGTAAAGTGGCAGTGTAAACAAGGCCTAAGTATTGCCCTCCGCCAGGCACTAGGAAAGCAAAGATGCTGTGCCATCTGGGCTTGATGGAAAAGAGGCATAGAACTGTTTGTGCCATGTGCATCTTGACAGAACTGCAACCCAAATTGTTTTATTATTTTCCTCAGCATGACATACAGGAGGGCAATCAAAATCAGCCTGGCATAACGTGCATGAGAACTGTCTCTGGACAGATAAGTAATTGATCAAAATCACATTCTCTGATCTCTTGGGGCCAAATCCTCTTCCCATTGAACTCAAAAGAAGTTTTGCTATTGAGTTCAATGGGAACAGGCTTTGACATTTGGAAAGGAAAGAACAAAGCCACTCAAGCAAGGGCTATGTTGCTTATACCACAGGTTTCAAAGACTGCTGACTCATGAGAAAGTCAGCAGACATCTGATCTTTGTCCATTGCAAGGGAGAAATCAGCAGCTAATGAGGCTAGAACCATACCATATCCAACCATATCCAACTCTTGTACCATATCCAACTCTTAAGTCCATCTGCAAAGGATCAAGGAAATATGAAGGCTCCAGATTACCTTAAAATACTCAGTCCCTTGATTAGAATGCTCCCATTAGTATATGTTCATAGTCCAGAGGCTGGAGCAGGAATCAAAAATACTGTTTAAACACTTTCCGTGCCCCCCACCCCATCCCTCTTGAGGACTCCTGACCAAGTTAACAGCACAATACATATGCTAACAAACTTAAAACCTTTGTTTAAGTGTCCCTCCCAAATAAACCTTTGTTTAAGTTTGTTAGCATATGTATTGTGCTGTTAAACCCATATAAAGAATGAATGCCCTCCCTAGCCGTGTTCTGTTCCTTTAAGGAGCAGAGTGCAGCTCCACCCCCTCTCTGGGGGATGCGGGGCAGCCTCCCTGAGTCTTTCCAGTACCCCGTATCTGCTAAAAATCTCTTGCCGGTACTGCGTACTGTAACGTACCACCCTACTTGCACCCCTGCTAATCAGAGTCCCAGGCAGAGAGTAAACTCTTCTGTTCACTCAGCTACCTCACCACCTAGAACCTTGTTGAACCCAAACATCTTCCTATTAATAAGACTATGACATCCTACTGATTTTTGACCTTCTTGAGGCTAAAGGATTTAATCTGTTCAGTGCTATCAATGGGCACAATGCCAGGAAACTTGACTCTCTAGTGCTACTAGATTAACGTGCCAAACGTGAGTGAGTGAAAGAGCATGCCAGCATTGTGGTGGTGTTGTGAATATCTAACTATGGGATACAGCTTCTGTTCCATCAGTGGAATATCTGTTGGGTTTCCATGCACTTTGCATCAAGTACACAGAGCCCACAGACCCAGGACTATGTCAGTGGGAGGGTTTTTCCTTTTTAAAAATATTTGTTTTTCTATACTGCCATTAAAAAAAAACACTTAGACGATTTGACGATACTATGAAATGCACAGCTGAAACCCACAGACAAGCAAATATGAGAGCAGACTGGAAGACAGTTCTGTTTTGTGACAACTTTCAAGGTTTCAAAATTTCACACACACACTGGAAAGAAGGCAAAACCTTTCAGTTGTTTCCCCCAAAACAGAATTATATCATAATGTCCATTTTTGGATCAAAACCTGTGTGTGTCTGCAGGTGGTTAGGGTTCTGGTCTGGGATGGGGAAGATCCATGTTCAAGTCCTTGCACTGCCTGATTCAGAGTAGAGTGTGCCTATTCCCTTTGTTCCTAGCAGATTAGACCAGGCAGCATTCACATACACCTCATCACGTGCTGCCACTCAGCATCAGAATCTGATTGCTTTCAACACTGGATAATGACCTCACTGTGGTGTTGCCAAGAAATCCTGTCGTAGGCTAGATATGTCCACATAAACTTTGCACGCATTCCCATGTCAGCCCTCCATCTTAATTCCTGGCACTCCTTTTTGTTTCCACAGGTGTTTATGTGCATCTAGGGGTATTGTTCTAATAAAGGACAATTAATCTGGCAAAATTGCTTTTTCATGAACTTTCCACTTATGCCTTACAATGGAAAGTTAAGCTATTTCAGCAGCAAAAATTGGCTGCATTTTGAATACAAAGTGTCTTGTGTCCCCAGACTTTCTCATTAAAATTTTAAATTCACGAATAAAGTTAACTGACTTAAAGGACAGCGGTCACCTCGGTTCAAGCAGGACAAATATATCGTGTGTGTGTGTGTGTGCGCTGAAGCTGGTCAGAAAATGGTAAGTACTTTACATGAACATAGAAAGTAACAAAATGTTTTCATTTTGTCCTAGAATTTGCTTTTTTAATTTAAAAAACAAATTTTTTTTCCAGTTTTTGATTTTCATTCAAAAAAGCCATTTTTCCTTGAAAAATATTTTGGAATATGTACTTTTTACTTGCTCTACTATGTGTGTATTTGACAGATTTTAAAAGGCGTTTGGACATCTAAAATGGCATTTAGATACCTAGACAAATGACTTAAGGCCACTTTGATGCATAAAGGTAGGTGGATGCGCATCCTCTAGAAATGTTTCCTTGTGCTCCCAGAACTTAGCTGTCTAAGTGGTGTTAAGTTGAGCACCCATGTGATTTTCGTGCTTTTTAGCCATATGAGGAAATTTTTCTTCTCATCCTTGCACCCATGGAACTTCCAAAGTGTTTCCATGCAGCCCATGTATATGGAAAATTATAAAATTCATTGTAACCTTAATTGTAATATCATTGGGAAGCCTCTATTTAACATAAATAGTATTTTTAAAATCTCCTTTATAATTGGATAGCCAGCTTTAATCAGAAACAGTGTCTGAGGCAGACAGATGTTTGATGTTTGCAATGTTGTAGCCATGTTGGCCCCAGACCTGAAGAAGAGCTTGGTGTAGCTCAAAAGCTTGGTCCAGAAAAGGATATTACCTCACCCGCTTTGTGTCTCTGTTATGCCTTTGATGCTGTCAAACTTCGTTTCAAATCTGTGACCCGTTTTGGGCTCACTGGTGAGTGTACCTTTTGCTGACTGCAACGGTTACAGTAACTTTTAGTTGCAGAATAGCTTCAGGAAATGTTGTGGGGTTTTTTTGTCAGTCATATTGTTCCTGCTAATTACACAGGCCATATTAATGGCACAGACTGCTCATTTTCAGGCTCTGTTGGAAAGACTACCCAGAGAGGTGTTACTCCTCTCAGTGCAGTGTCAGATGTCACCCTGTGGGATATTAAAACCAATTCGAGATGGTGTTGAAAAATATTTTCTTTTTCTGTACAGTAATGCGTGGAGCACTGATAGCATTAAAAAGAAATCCCGTTGCTGGAGAAATGTTAATGCAAAAGCTGCCAAATGGGAGAGATTTTCTATAGTTCACTGTTAATGTAAGACTTTTGCCTTCACAGTACATGCTGTCCTCTAATAATGAACAGCTCTTTAATGAGAGCAGAGAAATCAGTGTTTCATAACTATACTAAAGACAAACTTTGGAAGGGTTTTTTCTTGGTTTAATTTGGTTTTAAAGTACAAACACTAATTGGCTTTAAATAAAACGAGAGAACCCTATAGATTTATGACATTTTTGAGCAACAAATCCAGATCTCAGGCCGTCAGAGAAACAGACTTCCCTTTTACGAGGTAATTATGATTTAGCATTTACTGTCTCCCTCTTGAGTCTGTGTGTTGCCTTTAAAGTAGCTCTGGGATGAATGTCAAAAATGGGATTTACAGTCAAACCTTTTCAACATGTAAACTGCCGGGTATGTATTATTTTTCTAAGGAATATTTCTTCTGCATTTATGGTGTTGGGTTTTTTCCCCCCTCGAAACAACACCTACAAATTACTCCTCATGAAAAAGTCGCTGCATCATCAGAAAATGCTTATTTTTGGAAGTGCTCTCGAGGGTTCGTGTAGATGTAAATATTTCCCCAAACCTCATGGACTGACATCTTTCACGGCTCATTTCTTCCCATCACTTAGCAATCCGTTTCAGTTGATTAAACTTGATCTGCATAAAAGCTGGTCGGGGCAGCTTCCATTTACTTCAGTGGGAGCTGAATCATGCCCTAAACACTGAAAGATGGTAGCTTATTGCATATATGCACACAACTCTATCCCTCTGCACAAGAGAAAGGGCGGCTGAGACCGCTGGTGAACTGGAAAGAGCTTGTTCTTTGTTTCAGAGAAATATGTTACCCTCAGGTCAACAGGAGGAAGGACTATCCTTTCACTTTTGCCATGGATTTCTTCTCTTTGCTGACAGTCTTTGTTTCATCCTCCTCCTCTGGATTTTTTGCTCCGTCAGAACTGTAACTACAGTGCCACACAAAGGGCTAGTCTACGCTGGCAATGCTAAAGCGCTGCTGCGGCAGTGCTTTAACGTGGCTCGTGTGGTCGCGGCAGAGCGGTGGGAGAGAGCTCTCCCAGCGCTCCAAAAAACCCAGCTCCACGAGGGGCGCAGCTCCCAGCGCTGGGGCACTGTCTACACTGCTGCGTTACAGCGCTGAAACTTGCTGTGTTCGGGGGGGGGGTGTTTGTTCACACCCCTGAGAGAGAAAGTAGCGGCGCTGTAAATTGCCAGTGTAGACAAGCCCCAAGTGTCCATTGCAATAGAGTTTCCAGGCCTTCCTGGGAACCAGAGCACAGACTGGCTTGCAGAGCTTGACAGATCTAGATGAAATGCAATTTACATCATGCAAACCCATTAATTCTTATAGTGTAGGGTGTTTTTCATCTAGAGCAGGAGTTCTCAAACTTAACATCTCACCCACTTCTATCCCTCACCAAATTAGCCAGCACCTTCAGCAACCCAAGCCAATAGTACCAAACCCTCCCACAGCATCAGTCTTTTCTCAGCAAGCCTTGCCTTCCACCAACATTGCAGCCTTCACTCACCCCAGCGTCCCCTACCTTAGCACCAGCCCCATCTAGCAGAACCCACCCCGAAACCAGTACTCCAAGTTACGCACCTCTCCCCAATCCAGCCATAGTTTCTTGCAGTGACTCGAAAAGAGGATGGTATGTGACTTCAAAAGATGGTGAGACTGGAGTCCTAGCAAGAAACAAAGGCTAGTTAGATGTGAAGAAAGCTTGAGAACCTGTGCACCAAACACTTCAGAGAAAAATCAAAATGATAGTGAGAAAAGGAAAGTTTTAAGGTCTGATTTAAATAAAAGCAGAGAGACAGTAACTTAGAAGGAGGGATTCCAGAAACTATAGATGAACTGAAAGAGTGACTGCCCCATTTGAGAAGAGCCATGAGGAGGTGGCCATAATCAGAGATGTATAACTGATACAATAGGCAAGATAAAGTGAATCAAAGGAGAACTTTGAAAATCAGGTGCATTATTGTGAATGAGATACAAAGTTGAATTGGATAGCGAAGATAAAAAAATCTTTATTTGGTTACAAGAGAATAAAGACCAAATTTATAAATACAAAGGTAGTGGTTATATCAGAGACCAGGCTAAAATACTGGTATTTAGGGCTGCCATTTTCAGAACAATCCAAAATAAGAGGAAAGATTTTGGGAAAGCTTCCAACTGAGAAGCTCAACAACTCAACACAGCTCTGCACCAAGGGGATGCCTTTGATAAGATTGTAATAAATGTGAACAGTGGAGCACATCAATAGGGACAAGTAAGGTAATTCCTAACCTAACATGGGTTTCCAACACACCTTGAAGGGAGGAGTCTACTTGAAGCAGAAAAGGAAGCTATAATGAAAGAGCTGAAAGGGCTCAAAGTCATACTTGTCTAACTCCCAAGTCTACATCAACATGACTATGGATCAAAGGAAGGCTAGTGACATGTCGAATTTCTAGCAACTTCCATGTCACAAAGGTAGCCTTATAGACATGGAAGAAGAGGAAGGAAAAAGAACATCCAGGATCCTGGATAACTGAAGATTTCTAGGCTTGGAAACTGCTATGGAGTTGAGGTCTGTGTTAAAGGAAATTTAATGAAATCCAGCATAGCATTAGAAATAAGTGCCCTGTGCCTCAAGTATGAGTGACAAGGTAGTGAGGTAATATCTTTTATTGGACCAACTTCTGTGGGTGAGAGAGACCAACCTTCAAGCCACACAGCTCTTCGTCAGGTCTGGGACAGGAACTCACAGCCTCACAGCAAAATGCAAGGTGGAACAAATTGGTTAGCATAAACAGTTAGCACATACTGTAAGGGAACATTCAAGGTAGAGTGGCCCCTTAACACCTCTGCAGTCATAGGACAAAAAGAGGGGGTTAGTGGATTACAGATTGTTGTAATAAACCATAAATCCAGTGTCTGTTCAGTCCATGATTTTTAGTGTCTAGCAGAGCTATGAATGTAAGCTTCCAGGTTTGTCTTTTGCAAGTGTGCAGGTTTCCTTTGAGGATGAGGACTGATAGGTCCTGGGACTGACATAGCTACAGCTACACTGCATACAATCTAAGGTCAGGTCTACACTGCCCGCGGGATTGGCGGGTAGTGATCGATCTATCAGGGATTGATTTATCACGTCTAGTGTAGACGCGATAAATCGATCCCTGATCGCTCTGCTGTCGACTCTGGAACTCCACCAGGCTGAGAGGCAGAAGTGGAGCCGACGGGGGAGCGGCGGCCGTCGATCCCGCGCTGCGAGGATGCGAAGTAAGTGATTCTAAGTCGATCTAAGATACGTCGACTTCAGCTACGCTATTCTCGCAGCTGAAGTTGCATATCTTAGATCGATTCCCGCCCCCCCCCCCCCAAGTGTAGACCAGGCCTAAGTGTAAGTGGCATTTAGCAAGGGCCTGACTGAAAACTCACTGAAGTCAATGTGGGTCTTTCCACTGACTTCATTGGGCTTTGGATCTGGCTTCAAATGAAAAGTTTAAATCTTTTACTTTCTTCTTCAGGTTCTGTGAAATCTTTAACCCAATGTGAGAACCCAATTTCTTTAGCCCAATTTCTAGAACACTCATGTAGCTCCCCATTAGCCATGATACCGGGACAGTTTCACCCACTACATAACCCTGCTGGTTGATGGAAAGGGTCTGAAGGATTCTGGTATTTTCCTCCAAAGATGGTATTTTGTAAAGTGTTTAAAGTATTATTATTTTATATTAAAAAATATACAAAAACACATTGAGAGGTGAGATTTTTCTATTTAGGGTCTTCTTCAGCCCTCGCCTCTGTGGGATCTGAGCAGCTTCCGGAACTCTCTTAAACAGTGTGACTAACATCCATCACACATAGTTCTTTCTTTTTCCCTTCTGCTGCTACCTGGGGAATCTGTGAGATTTTTGTAAAATAAATATATTAGATGTATACTGTGTTATGTCTGTTAGCAAAGACAGAGTCAAATGCATGTGCTTTGCACTTGAAACACAGGTGGTGGTGGTTGCAGTTTTCTTAGATCCTGCAGGAGTTTGTTCCACGGTCTCTGACTGTCCCCCAAGAAAATTTGGACTTTGCAGGGCCTGAAAAACGAAACACAATGAAAAGTTTTAAGTTATTAGTTTGCTGCTCAGACCTAGGTTACATGAATCATTCAGCACTTCTTTCTAAATTTATTTGCATGGTCTTTTTGAAAAACTCTTCGTAAGTCACCTTTCATGTCTTTGGCTATGTCTTCACTGCAAAAAAAGATGTGAGGGTTGACCACAGCTTAACTAATACTATCACTAACTAAGCCACTGTAGAATCCTAGTAGAGATACACTGTGAGGTAAACAGAGAAGGTCAACCATGGTCAGGAGCATAGTGTTGACCTTTACCTCATGATAAAATGACAGGTGTTTTGTCTCCACTAGCGCTTTCCAGCAGGATTGCTAACACACTGTTTTTTTTTTCTTTTTTTCTTTTTTTTTTTTGGTCAGTTTATCAAGACTTTGAAGTGTTCTGCACTATGAAGAGATAGATAGATAGCTATAGATATAGCTAAAAAAGTACAAAGGAGTCAGTGAATGAAAAGGATGACTTATCAAAAAGCACAAATAATGGCTATATTCTTAAAACCACAGCCAGCTATTTTAACTAACTGCTGGTAAAATCATTGTGAAGACAAAGCAGTGTATAGTTTTCATGTGAATTAGTAGGTTGAGTTAAAGACTATAGGCTTCCCAGCCAGGAGTATTCAGTCACACTGCTATAAGGGTGTGCATGGCAGTACGGGAGGGGAGTAAATGTCAGGCCATCTGTTTCTCTAAAGAACTTTCTTGAGGTTTTGTGAAGAGTCAAAACCTATCTTGCCAACCCCCTCATGAAGGTGAATGTGGAAGGGAGTGTCCGTGCAGGGAAACTGAGAGGGGTAGTCAGTCTCTCTCTCACTTACTCACACACACACACACACCCCACCCCAGTTGGGGTGATTTCTCTGGTGAATTACAGGAAGGGACAAAAATGTTGCTATATGCAATCTGGGGAGAGGGGTTTGACTTCATGACCTTGAATATGAATATCATCCAAATGTGAATATTAGCTTATTCTCCAGTCCCTGGCAATAGTCCAGGAAAGGAGATATTGTACACAGAATGAGACAGAGAGAGATGTAGCACTTGGTGACATCTACATAGCAGCAGCATTCATGACTGAAGTCAAACAGTGAGGCATCTTGGAAGACGAAGATAAATGGAGAAGAAAAGAGAGTCAAAACTGAGTTAGTTCAGATAGGGTCGAAAGGGAAGGGATTTGAAGCCTCCCCCCAAAAATTAAAAAGGAAAGGTTAGAAATAACATTCAAAGAAACAGAAGCGAGTATTTAAAAGACACTGGCTTCTTCTTTGGGATTCTATATAGAATAATAAAATGATCAGCACTAAAAGCTGCCCCAATGTGGTGGTATGATGAAAAGGTCTGTGAGGTCCTGTAATCAGAGGAAAGGAGCAGGTCATTCATCATCCAGAGTAGGGCAATCTCAATATAAGACTTAGAATGTGATCCTTGACCAGTTTTATGCTGACTGGACCAAAGCAGGTAATCTTTAAAGTCATATACATAAATAAGCAGAGCCTAAACTGGAGTATGGCATATTCCATTACAACCGAGGCATGTGACCTGGTGTGGAACCATCATTGCACAGAGGTCAGTTCCACCAAAACAATTAGGTCAGTACAGTTCTTTGTAGTCAGTATCTCATGTTACTGTGTAGTAAACATGCTTTTGCAATATGACATAAATATGCTCTATTCAAAGGCTGTGTAAATTGCTTGGAATCTTCCACCAGGCAGAATGCCAACAATGACGAGTGCACTGATTTCACTGTTACACTTTGAAAGACCGTTCGTAATGAAAATCTCAATAACCATTTTTTTTAAATGACTGTCTTGTAGACTATATATTTTAGGTCCCTTTAGACTCTTGATTTTTTTTCTCCAGTCCAGAATAATTGGCTTTGTAGCCTTCCCAAGTCTATCTGTTTGTCTGTCTGTCTGTCTGTCTCTCTCATATGCCAACAACTCTGACACATAGATAATTTATAAAAACAGAGTAGACACTTTTTAATAATTAAGTAATAGATAATGGGAGGGTAGTTTTTTTTTCTAGTGATGTACAATGGCTTTGAAGTAGAACAGAGCCCTGTAAGGGTTACATGCCCACGTATTGTATTTAGAAAAAAAAATTGAAGAAAGCTGCTAATATCATAGCATATAATTAACTACTTTAAGCTACTGAATGTTTCTCTTTATTTTGCAGTGAACGTACTTCATCGCAGTCACATGTATGCAGCAGTCCTGTGGCAAAGAGCCAGCTGGTTGCCCCAGACTAAATCACGTAGCATCAACACTGCCTTTTCTCTCCAAATTACAGGGCAAACAATAACAGGTAAAATTAGCCAAGGCGCTAATTATACAGCACAAGTGTGTAAAGGATATAGAATGATAAATGGCAAATGCAGAATATGTTGTGTCATATCATGTAATCTCTCCTGCTGCAGAGCTGAAAAACAAAGGGAGAATGGTGCCTTGTTTGTCTAACATACTCTACATCACAAATTAGAAATCCTTCCTAATTAAGATATTGCTAAATTTCCTTTGTTAACAAATTTTAACAATGTTAATTAGGAGGTTAGAGTGATCATTGTTCATCTAACAAACAATTATGGTGATTTGCACTGTGGTTCTCGGAAACATAAGAGCATCCCAGAGCTGCTTGTCTTTTTACCCCCAGGCTTCTTAAGCTAAGGCAGGGCATCTGGGAATGCTAATGTAGTACATAGACACTCATTTAGCAGGAGCGTTGCTGGAAAATTATGTCTGCTGTAACAGCATATAACAGTTCAAAACAGCTACAACTGTACGAGGATGATCTAGTCACAGACAGTGCTTGCTAAGGTCACTTAGGCTGTATCTGCACTAGAATTATTTTTAACTTTGCCTTCATTTCACTACCTCCGGTCCATCTCTGTCGGTGGTAGGAACTGTGGGAGCACTAGAGAAGACAGGGCATAGCCATTTTTGCCTTTTGCTCAGAAGCTGCTGGTGAGCGTAGCAACTCAGTCAGGAAGCATCACAAAATGAACCCACAGTTCTCTTTGCAATGCTGGTACCGTGGTTGTACTATTTCTTTGCAACTGAAAGAAACTGGCTAAACCAAAGCAGAAAGTTAATGTCCTGTCTGTGGAGGGGGGCTTAGTTTAGGAATCAGTCTGCTGGTTTCAGACGGCAAGAACTCAATTAAATCTCCATGGTGAGAGGCCTGCAGAGATCAAAGTCTTACCTTGCCACTTAAGCTAATGGCATTTCTGCCACTGACTGAAGTCAGGTGTAGAATTAGGCCCCAAATTAATTTTGAAAATAAATGTCTTGGATGGATAAACATCTGTGCTGAGGAGACTGAACTGCCTGAAAACTGGATTGTAATTTACAATGCTCCAATAACTTTGCCTAGACTAGGCTTATTTGAGAGCTCGTCAACTGTTGCAATGCTACTAGTGGTAGCCACAATTGGGAGCACTAGTATTTCTACAAGCAACCACAATATAAATATTTAATAATAGGCAGGATTCTGGCAACTACAAATCTAATTGTTGCCATGTTCTTTATAGTTGTTCTAAGCAAGACTAGACAACGAGGTGGTGAAAACGTCCGTACGCTTGCTGACACTATGCTCCTAAGGTTGGTATCACCAGTGGAGCAGCATTAGTGGCCATGCCTTGTGGAAGGCTTCCCAGCAAAGTTTAGGGTAGATCCAGCCACTGTGATCCTTGTCATCCCAAAAGCCCTGATCATTGTGGTTAGGGTGTGAAATAAATGAAACTATTCACACCCCTGAGAGATGTAGTTAAGATAACCTAAGCTCCGGGAGAGACACAATTAGGTCGACTGAAGAATTATTTTATCGACCTAGCTGCCTCCCTCGAGGGGGTAGATTAACTACAGTGATAGAAAACCCCCTTCTATCACTCTAGCTAGTGTTTGCACTATGGGGCTACAATGGCACATCTGCAGTGCCGTGGCTGTACTGCTGTCATATCAGCAGTGTAGATCTGCCCTGATTCCTTACGGTTTGCTCTCTGATTTTACTTTGTGTCTATTGTAAGAAAGTCTGTTGTTCATCCCTGGTATGAGAAAAGCTCTGCTGTTATGCAATATCAGGGGCTGTTGTTGCACATCGCCAGTTTTTTTTTATTCAAATCACCAAGGTCAGAGCAAATTTTATAGTTCCATTGTCCACCTATAAACTAATACCTTAATTGCCATGTATGCTGCTTTAGTTAAAGATGTGCGTGGCAAATCCTAGGTGAAGGATGGGTGCACAGGACACATCACCAAAATTCTAACTGTGGACTTGAAAAAACATTACAGCTGTGGGTCTGAAAGTATGTTTTCCACGTTGTCTGGGTTAGTGGACAGCATTGATATGTTTAGATCATAAGGATGTAGCTATTTGCCTGTTCCCGATTAATCCCTCCTCTTACTGATTATTATTGACAAAACTGTAGTGTAAACTAACACTAACCTGCTTAGCTCCTGCTAAGTTCTCATCAATATAAATGTATCAGTCCATCAATCAAATGTACATTTATAAAGTGCTCTTCATAGAAGGACCCGAGGATGCAGGAGACAATTAATATAAAGATATAAGTGTTAGTCTTGATTCAGTGAAAAAATTACTCCAATATTTCACAATTTTCTGGTGGAGATTTTACATGGGAGATTAATTGGATGGGCCTGATTTGTCTTTCCATTAGCCACTAATTTCTATTATTTTTGTGCAAATTTGAGAGCTGATGAAAGTGAAAGACTAATAGTACTGGTTGGTGTCAGGGTTTATGCATGCTTCCCCTGCACAGCTCTGTCAATGCTCCTCATTCCTGGCCTGCAACTCCCTTTTGATGGTTGTAGATCTCTCTCTTGTGAAAGCTTCCAGTTGTTCTAAAATGAATAGTGATTTTGTGTGAGGTTTTTGGCCAGAAGAAAGTAGGATAAGGCCGTTCATCTTTCTGTGTGTGACCGAGGTCAGAATTCAACACAGATCTTTAGAATAGAAAGGTGAATGCATTAACACATTGCTTTCTAGTTCTCAACTAAGTGGGAAAGATCAATTTTCAAAGCTGGGAGCCCAGAGTTGGATTCCTAAAATCATGTTTAGATGTGTAAGTGGATATTCAGGTGCTTCAGGGCCCATTTACAAGTCTACTTGCTAAATCAATTTCACCGAACTTTAAGTACCCACATGTGAAAACTGTGTGCACACTTGGTTATGTTTTTGAGTACATTTTCATCATGGTGCACAAAAATTGTATTATCCTTTATATTATGGACTATTATTGTCAGATGTAGGTGTTTAAATCAAATGTGGTTTGAGCTCTACAGGCGCATGTGGACTCTGTAAACTGACTTCCATTGTGTACCTTTAAAAACATGACCAAACCAATTTTTGTAACAATGTCCGTTCTGTTGCTGTGACTTTGCTGTATTCCACATTTCAGCCAAGTGAGATTTCTTTTTTCATAACTTTTTTCATTCCTGCAAACAGGGACCGTTACAAAGGAAATGCTGGCACCATGTTGACTGTGGTGGTATGGATGGGCTAAAATTCGAGGAATGCTTGCCCCCGGGAGGTATCTGTTAGCCTGAGACACCACTGAGGTATTGCATATCTGCCATATGCTGATGTTCACATAAATACTCCTGGAAGTACTGCTGCTGGAGCTCATTGTGTCTGGTACCATTGCGCGTCCCTGAAGTATAGTCTAGTGAATTGGATGTTCTGAGGAACTGCAGGAGCTCAGCCGGCAGGTGAAGGCTAACGTATCATCCTGCCCTTTGGGTGGTCACTTCTACAGTATTGCCCACCCCAGATGCTCAAAAATCATGAGTCAGGCTCACCAGGAATCATGAGATTTGCTTTAAAATCATGAGATGATGTAAAAATAATAATTAGGCATTCTTTTTATTTGCCTTCGGCTTTTTGAGCCTTTAGGGTGCACTGGGTTCACATTTCTCCACAGCCATGAGGGCTAGAAACTTATTTTTTCTTGAAGAATGAAGGCTGAGATCATCACATATCCACCTGACTCCAGGAGCTGGGGCTTTAAGGAAAACAATAATTATCACGAGAGTCATGACAAAATCATGAGAATTGAGAGCACTGCTTCTGTCATTAATCAGTAGTAATCGATGTGGTGTACCTACAGTATCTCTCTGGCCATTGTCTCCTATTGAATGCTTAAGCTAGGCCTCTCTCCATACATGAGGCCTGGATGACATCAAAAGAGAGTAAACCAGGGCAGAAAGGCCGCTGACTGTTTGGAAAGAAGGGAGAAGCAGAGCCAAGGTGTGACATGTTCACCCCCTCTGACAATCTGTTGGTCCCTGATTTGGACCATGATTTGGAGCTCCATGATTCTGGGAGAAGGTGGAAAAGAGAGGAAGAGGCAGGGAACAGCCGTTTTTCCTGGTTTGCTCCCCTTTTGACTGACTGACTGAACCTACTAAAAAGTGAGGAAGTGAATGCTGCTAATGGTAACTATGTCTGTCCCCCCTCATGGCTACACAGAAACGCCACAGAGTTGGGAGCAAAAGTGCTGTAGCTACTCCGGGCATGGCTACACTTGCAGATGTAGAGCACTTTGAGTTAAACCAGCCTTTGTAGAGCGCAGTAGGGAAAGCGCTGCAGTCTGTCCACACTGACAGCTTCAAGCACACTGGCGTGGCCACATCAGCAGCTCTTGCAATGGCCACAGAGAGCAGTACATTGTGGTAGCTATCCAGCATGCAAGTGGCTGCAACATGCTTTTCAAATGAGGTGGGGTGGGGTGGGGTGGAGTGTGACAGGGAGTGTGTTGTGTGTATGTGGGGGGAGAGAGAGTGCGTTTTGGGGGGGCTGAGAGCATGTCAGCATGCTGTCTTGTAAGTTCAGACAATAGCAGAAAACCCTCTTCCCCCCCAGCCTCTCTCTCTCTCTCACACACAGCATTCCACGCTAATGGTTGCTTTGTCCTGGAGCAGATAAGCAGCCGGCTGTCAGAAACGGATCTTTCAAAGGGCATAGCCGCATTCCTGCAGCAATTCCAAAAGAATGAGAAGAGTGGCCACTTGACTTAAGGGGATTATAGGACCTTTCCGGAGGCTGATCAGAGCGCAGTAATGCAACACCATGCTCACACTGACGCCTGGGCGTTTCAGCCAACGCGCAACAAGCATTAATCTTCTCGCCGAGGTGGAGTACCAGGAGCGCTCTAGCCGTGGGGTCAGAGCGCTCTACGTGCCTTGCCAGTGTGGACAGGTAGTGAGCTAGGGTACCCGGGGCTGCTTTAATGTGCTCTAACTCCCAAGTGTAGCCAAGCCCTCAGGCTCTACAATTAGTGGTGCTTCATAACCTCTACCTCTTCCCTTCACCGTGCCACACCTCCATCTCATGGAGAATAGACTGACTGGCTCTTCATGATTTGAAACCTACAGAGATTCCTTATTGCGTTTTTCCTATCACAAGGGTGTTCCTGTGGTTTTGGAGAGTATAGGTCTAAAAGATTTACTTCACTATTTTGGAGGATTGAGAGAATCTCCAATTTCCCTCTTTGGGGTGACACATCCACTCCCTTTTGTCCACACTCTTGACATAACATAAATGTGCATTAAACTGAGGTGCATTTACACATGTTATGCTAAATGAAGTCTGTTGTATCGCAGTATTTGGATACTACAGCAATTGGCGCTATTGAAATACTATCGGTGATAGAAAAATTGGCTAGGTAGCTTCCTAGATGAACAGAAACGTCCTGAGACCGTCAATATCACTTACGGCAGCATTGTGCATGGCTGTCATGCAATATCACACAAACATCTCGCCAATATTAACTGGGATTAGTTGTTTCTATTAGAACCAACTAGTCATCCAGAGAATGAGTAAAACGATTGGTCCAAATAACTACTGCACGACACGGCGTTTTGCGATAACTCTTTGATTCTTGGTTGATTCCCAGATGGGGTATAAATAAGGAAAATGTGGGGAAAAGGTAGGCTTTAGAGCTGTTTTACAGAGACATGTTGAGAAATGATAGAGAAAATTCCAGCAAACATGCGAGATTTGTTTTCTTAAGCAGCTGTAGATAAATATAATGTAAGGAATATAAATGAGCCATTTGCCATATGTAGAGCGAATCTACCTCTCTGTCTGAAGTAAATCCTTTCATCAATGGCAAGGATACCTAGTGCACAGAAAAGGCATTGTTTTATGTTACATTTAAGTCTAGATACATAAATAAATCAACTTTGAAATACAACGAACCAGACCTCAAACACACAGTCATGTTATTTCCTCTCCTGTTTTCTTCTCTCTCTTATCTCTGAGGGCTTCTACTTGTGAAAACACTTGGGGCAATCTTGTTGACTGAAATATTGGTATTTTATATTGCTATGAATTTATGAGGGGATAATTAGCTCCTTATTCCTCCCAAGTGATGCTGCTCCTCTTTTCTTTCTACTCTCCTCTATTTCATCTAACCCATCTTTTTTCTGCTATCTTCCTTTCTCCGCCCCTACTTCCCCCTTTTTGCCACTATTTTTATCTCCACAGACCCCACAGTTGCTTCTCTCCCTTCTTTATACCTGTCTACATCTCAACTTGCAGTATTGCTTTCACTCACTACTTCTCACCTCTGCCTTAGTTTCCCTTGTTATCCCGTTCCCAGTCTGCTTCTGTCTCTTCTTCTGTTTCTGTATCTGTCTTTCTTTTTCTTTGCCCTTTTCTGCTCTTTCATCTTCCTTCTGTCATTCATGTTTATAAGATCTAGCCAAAGGCCAGCTGCCTCCTCAGAGCGGATGATCACTTTAGGAAGCCCCCTACTTAGTTTTATGGGTGATGGGCTTCCTGGCATCAGCCCAAAGGTACAGATAAATATTAGGCATTCCAAAGACTGAAAATTAAAACACAGCATGCAAATATTCAATCCACAGTATTATTATGCAAATTGTCACCTAGTGGCTCATCTTATCAAGAAAATCTTCCTACACCATCACAGTTGTCTTCCACCTTTAAAATCTTGGTCACTGCCTAGTTTTCAATTGTAAAGCAATTTGTTAAGTAACAAATATTCCTAATAACTCTACTCTAAATGAGACACACCTGTGTCATTTTTCAGTCCAGTTTTCAGACTTGATTGCCTAAAGTAAGGCACCCGACTCTAAATTTGAATGCTCAAATAGGCATTTAGGCACTCAAATGCCCATTTTAAGCACCTAAATACCAATCTGAGCACTCAAATATGTAAATAGGCACCCTCACCTAGGTGATCAAATTTAAAATTTTGTTCCATATCATTTAGTGCAATTACATTACAGTTCTGTCAGATCCCTTGCCAGAGTTACGGGTGTCGAAATATCATTTTGCCTGTGAAGCATCTGCTACTTCAGAGAACCCACTTAATGCATGGAATTTATTACTTAGACAAGCACTGGGGAGTATATCCTACTGCTAAATTTCTATGCTACCCCAGCTATCTGAAGAGGATCCATTTGCTGTTTAGAGTGCCTCACCAGTGGGATGCCCACAGAAAGCATCAGGGATACTGCTGGCCAGGTAAGAGTGACTGGGAAGATTATCTAGAGAGGCAATCTCAGGGTTTTTCTTCACTGCAAAACTAACTCGAGTTATAACTGGGGTGTTGCCCCAACTCGAGTCCCATCTTCACATAAGTGAGTCCCTGTCACTTGAGTGTGGTGATACTTGTAACTCGAGTTGTCTGTCCCATCAGGGGCTATAGGCTACAACTCAAGTGAGCACAATTTTTCAGCTGCTAACACAGCCACTTTGTAGTGTGGACAAAGGCTAGTATCACTCAAGTGCCAGTAGTCCTTCAATGCCTTCCCACAATTCCTCCTGTGTACCCAAAAAGGACAGATAAGTTCTTCCAAAACATACTGGAAAGAATTTATAGGGTGTCGCAGCTGACTGCAGTGCAAAGAACCATGGGATGTGTCCCCAGGAGTCTTAGCACCACTCCTGAGTGAGTGCAGCGCCAGTGTAAACAAAGTAGCTTGAGAGTTATTTGAGGTTGACCTCTCACTTGAGCTAGGCTAACTTGAAAGGAGCAACTTGAATGTAAGGGCAGGTCTACACTGAAATGCTGCACTGGTGCAGCTGCGTTGCTGTAGCACTTCAGTAAAGACACTACCTGCGGCCACGGGAAGGCGTAAGTACTCTCTGGTATGTACCTCTGTGAGAGTCAGTAGCTAAGTCAACAGGAGAAGCCCTCACATCGACATAGCACTATCTATACGGGCTTAGGTTAGTATAATTACATCTCTCAGAGGTGTGGATTTATCACATCCCTGAACGACATCGATATACCAGTGTAAGTTTATAGAGTAGACCTGCCCTAAATAACTCAAGGTGACTCTGCAGTGAACACATACCCACGTTGACTTCACTAGAATGAGGCACATGCATAGGTATGTTCATCAATCAGGGCCTGAAGATGCCCTCTCTCTGGAAACCTCCTAATTACACCCTTTTTTTTATGTGACCTTTACTTAAATGAGACTACCTGTGCTTGAATTTAGGCACATGCTAAGAACCTTGGTGAATCAAGGACTTGGAGAAGAGTGGTGTTAGAAGGTCCCTGCTCCTCAATTCCCTGGGGGGGAAAAAAAATAAAGTTAGCTCTGGCTTAGACTAGCACTACCTTCACTTTAAGAAATGTTTTGTTTTGTTTGCTGGAATTACATTGTAAAATTCCATAAAACTGGCAAATACTTCTGGTACACATGCAAGGCAAAAGTGTATCCAAGAAAGGCAGAATAAGAGAACCCTGTCAGAAAACAGTCTTGAGTGAACATGCAGCTACCATTTGCAACTTAAAGGCAAAAAAGCCACCAGCTTGTGAGAGAACTCCAAAGGAAGCTATAAAATGCACATGTCAATAGCACATTTAATAAAACATTATCGAAAGCTCTTGCTGAATTACTTACAATAATAGGGAAATATGCAGGTATTTGTGCTTGAAAGCAATCATATTCTTTGTTTCACAGCTTAATGGAACTTGCATCCCAGAGTACCCAATGGACCAATTTAAATCACAATAAGGAGCCGACTTTCAGCTCACAAAAACAAGGAAATAGACAGTTATGGCTTAAATCTGGTGTGACACCCTGACTTTAACTGAGACTGCTGTGCCAATAAACAGAAGTGCGATTTAAAGCCTGCCTTTGTCAACCAGGAGTGTTAGACATCACTGTGAAATTTCAGGTTTTGTGGGGTTAATTGCACAACTCTTTGCTTTGCTTTAACGAGCTGGTTTGTAGCTGAAGAATTGTGATTTCCTTTGTTTCTTTTGTTGGGACCAAGGTAGTTTAAGGGGGAACATTAGCCATTTAATTATGAGTGTAGAAGTGAAGACTTGCTGTTGAAATTAGTCATTAGAAACTTTGTATAAAATGTGATCTTTTTAATCCACAGATGCAAGACCACAGTGTCTCCTGCAAGAGCCTGTCCAGACGTGTCTATTATATGAAGTATTACACAGTATTATTTTTATCTCACAGGTCATTTCATGGTGCTAGGATGGAAAGGAGAAAAGAGAGCTCAACGGGGTGGAGGAGAAGCTGAGGACGGAGGGATGGAAGCAGAAGTCTAAGTGGGTGAGAAATGGGAGGAAAAGTAGTGAGCCTGGGAACCTTAGGAATGGGAGGTCAAAGTGCTGGGAGGGCCTAGATGAAATGTACAGCATGGGGCTCTGCTATGACCATTCATCAGATAGGGAGACCAAAACTGAACATAGTATCCTAGATGAGGGCATATAATTAATTCATATAATAGAGCTACAGTATTTTTCTATATTTTTCACCATCCCATTCCTTACACAACTGAATGTTTTTGTTTATTTGTTTGTTCTTTCTTACTGCTACTGCACGTTAAGGAGAGGTTTTCACTGAGGGTTGATCTACACTGGGAATTTACATCAGCATAGCTACCTATCTCAGGGGTGCGAAAAATCCACCCCCTGAGAGACATAGCTCTCTCAACCTAATCCCCTTTATAAACAAAGCAAGGTTGGTGAACGAATTCTTCTGTTGACCTCACTAGTGCCTCACAAGGAGATAGATTAACTAGGCTAATGTCTACAGTAGGGGAGGGAAAACTACGGCCTGCAGGCCGTATCCGTCCCGTCAGGGCTTTTAATCTGGCCCGCGGGATTGCCAGCCCCGTGGCATGGCGGGGATAAGGCAGGCTCCCTGCCCTGGCCTGGCTGGCATCATGTCCCTGTGGCCCCTGGGGGTGGGGGAGAGGAGAAGAGGGCTCTGTGTGCTGCGCTCTCCTGGAGGCACCATCCCCTGCAGCTCCCATTGGCTGGGAATGGGGAACTGCAGCCAATGGGAGCTGTGGGGGTGGTACCCACAGGCGAGGGCTGCATGTGGTGGAGCCGCCTGCCCCACCCGACCCCCAGGAGCCACTGCCAGATGATGCTGGCCAGTTCCGGGAGCGGTGCAGGGGCCAGGGCAGGCAGGGAGCCTGCCTTAGCCCTGCTGCGCCATGGGGCTCGAAATCCCGCGGGTCGGATTGAAAGCCCTGACAGGCTGGATCCGGCCTGTGGGCTGTAGTTTGCCCTCCCCTGGCTTAAGATCATACTTAGTCCCATTGACTTCAGAGAGACTTCAGCATAGTAGTCTAGTCAAGGGCAAACATGGTTTACCCACTTCTCATTTGGAGAATATAGAGTTTAGGTTCGTTTATCCACTTTTTTTTTTTTTTAAACCACGACACCACTGCTTAAACCCATGCTTAAAGTTAAGCACAGTCCCTGAATTGGGATTTTCTGAATTGGAGCCTCAGGGAGTAATCACAAGTCTGATGGGGAGAATTATTTAATTCATTTTGGATTTCCTTCCTTGAGAGTGGGTTGGGTTTTTTTTAAAAAAAAACTTCACATTTTCGATTCACTGTTGAAGGACTTGGGTGCTATTGTACTACAAATGATAAAGCTAAAGGATTTGAACTATAGGATTTATGTAGGGCAGATATAGCAACACAGAGATAACTAAATACAGGCTATCTGCTTCAAAAGTATCAGCAGAATGACCTGCAGCATGTGCTCCTGTTGTATTATTTTGATGAGCCCCTCCTTTTCTTCCTCACCTCTTCTGTATTTCTTTGCTTTAGTTCTAATTATTTGAAGCTCATATGATATATGGGCTTCCAATAATTAGAACTGGTGTAAGGAACCACAGAAAGGAGATTTATGCCAGTGGAATACAAAGAGCCTTCTGACGGTGTCATTTTTCTCTTTGGACTTTGAAATCCGTTTCTGCTGTCTCCACTCTAACAGAGCTATATCATTTTAGTCCACATAATTGTATTCCCCCTTTTCTTAGACAAGCAATGGCCTAAGCCCTTATTAAGTAACAGATCAAATGTCAAAGTTCTGTTGTAAATCAACAGGGAGCCTGTAACAAGTGAGGGTGAGAGGAAGCAGGGGGAGCAGGCAGTCAAAGACAGGAATAAGATTTGTTGCCAAGTTATTAGAAATGAATGCTTTAAAGACAAGCCTACTCAAACTTTCCTTGGGACAATTTAGTAACAATAACAACATTGCATTACTTCTGCCTTGTCCCCGGGCCAGACCAAGCCTGTGATCTGGAAATAAAGCTAAAACCTCCCTGACTTGTGCAAGTGTTAGGGAGGGAATCTCATCTGCTGCTAAATTGCTTGTGAAAAAGTATAAATATTTTAAGCCAAATAAGTAAATACATGTTAAGGACATCTCCCATAGGTTTTGCTAAGAAAGCACATCTGAAGAGAATGTTATCAGCCCTCTTTCCTTTTGCTTACTTCCTTGACAACTTCATGTAAACTTTGTAAGTATTATCCTGACTTGCCCTTTCATAAAATTTCACAGCTGATATCACGGTTTCTTCCCAATGAGCCTAATGTGGGGCTTATGTTCTGCTTGTGAAGCATTTGTACTGATTCAGCTTTAAAAATGATTCTTGTGTTGACATCTGATGACAGTCAAAGATGAACTACAAAGCAACACTGAAGTTAAACCTAGATTTCTATTATGAATATCCCCACTCTGTGTGTGAGAGAGTACTCAGCACAGAAATAAATTTGTACTGGCTTTTGGAAAACATGTTTACTGATTTATTTTCACATTCTTCTGTGGAATCCTCTTGGTACTTCCCAGTTCAGTGGCAATATCCCAGACTGAGACATCACAAATATCAGAAGTCTCATTGAAAATTGATATATATAAAAATTAAGCTGGGGTAACAGTTAATGTTGAAGGAAATTATACTAAAACTACCGATACTTTTGCTGAGCAGAAGTTGGGGACAATTTGCTTACCACAAAAAAAGGAATGATTAAGTTCTGTGCCTAGCATCATTCTGATATCCGTTCTACTCCTTTCTGCCCTGGTATTCCTTCTTGGGTTTTTTTAGACTGCCGGCTCTTCAGGACAGGGACCATGGCTTCTAATGTTGTCGTACAAAACCTAGTACAATGTGGTTTTGATTCTGTCTGGGGCCTCTACGCACTACAGGAATACAAATAGTTAATAATAATATCACAGAGAAGAAACAGGTGTTTTAAAAGGTGAGTTAAAACACCTTATTTCTCAACTGAAAGTCCTACACATCCTGCTTTGTACATGATACTTGGCACAGCAACATGGCTACCTTTTTGCTTTGCACATCACTTCAAAAGTCTGTGCTCTTTGTGCTACATGGACATAACTAGTGAGAAACGAATGTCTTGTCTACACTATAGCAAGTGACGCTGACCATTAAAAATCGCTATAATTACATTGCTTGTGCATGTTCACACAATGCTCCTTCTGTCAGCAGAGCACATCCACGGTCGGTGCTCTAGCATCAGTAGTGAGAACCGTGAACTGTGGGTAGCTATCCCACTGTGCTAGTCGCCACCTTCTGCAGCTAGGTGTTGTGGGAAGGCACAATGGATCAAAGTGCATCATGCCTGAGGGCTCAACATCCCATGATGCAGGTTTTTCTGTCCCATCATTCCATGGACTGCATTTCACAGCATTTTCAATGGCCCCTGTTTACTGTGTGCCCGCCATCTCTTAGTGAAAGGTTGGATCCTCCACTGCTGTCTGCTGTTGTGATCACTGTTATGACCAGCTGCTATGTATTCATGCAGTATATCACAAGCATCCAAGCTGAACAGGAATCAGAGGTGCCTGGCCTGCTCTGTGCCAGGAAAACAAACAACACCAGATTACTTTTGCCATTCAAGGAGTAGCTGCACACAGTGGACTGTCGCTATTGGGCTTGGGAAACAAGTACTCAGTGGTGGGATCGCATTGTTATGCAGGTCTGGCTGCAGAACTTTCAGATGTGGAAAGCCGCCTTCCTGGGAGTGTGTGTGGAGCTTGCCCCAGCACTACAGTGCAAGGACACCAAAATGAGAGGTGCCCTCTTGGTGGAAAAGTGCATGACGATCACTGTATGGAAGCTGGCAACTCCAGACTGTTACCATTCAGTCACAAATCAGTTTGGAGTCGGGAAGCCCACTGTTGGGGCTGCGTTAACGCAAGTGTGCAGGGCCATTAATTGCCTCCTACTACAGAGGACTGTAACCCTTGGAAATGTGCATGAAATAGTGGATTGCTTTGCGGCATTGGGATTCCCTACATGTGGCGGGGCAATAGGTGGCATGCATATCCCAATTTTGGCCCTGGACTGTTTTGTGAAGAAGTACATCAATAGAAAGGGGTTATTTCTCTATGTTTTTGCAGGCGCTTGTGGATCACTGCGGTCGTTTCACTGACATGAACACGAGGTGGTCAGGGAAGGTGCAAGATGCATGCATCTTCAGGAACACTGGCCTGTACAGAAAGCAGGGACTTTCTTTCCAGACCAGAAGATTCCAGTGGGGGATGTTGAAATGCCCATAGTAATCCTGGGAGCTGCAGCATATCCCTTTATCCCATGGCTTATGAAGCCCTACACGAGAAACCTGGACAGCAGCAAGGAGCACCTCAACAATAAGCTGAATAGGTGCAGAATGACCATAGAATGTGCCTGTGGCAGATGAAAAGCACGTTGGCGCTGCCTTTATGACACATTAGACCTAAATGAGGAAAATATTCCCATGGTCATAGAAGTTTGCTGTGTGTTCCATTATGTTTGTGAAACAAAGTGTGAAAAGTTTTCCCTGAGGTGGAGCGTGGAGTCAGATAGCCTGGTGGCTGATTTTGAGCAGCCAGATACCTGGGGTATTAGATGGGCACAATGGGGTGTGTGTGTGTGGGGGGGGGGTATTTGAATCAGGGAGGCTTTGAGGCACCATTTTGAAAATGAGCTCCAGCAATGTGTCTTTCTGTACAGCACTCTGCCATGCTCTAACTTGCCGCCTTGCATGAAAATTTTGATGACTGCTTCCCGACCGTGATTTGTAGTCAACAAATGTTCCAGTTGCCATTGTGTATTAACTCCAGCAGCAACCACCATGTGTAGGAGACAAATGAAGGTGGATTATTTTTTAGAGAGTATGTTACTAAATACAAATTAACAACACACAGAAAATGCTTGGTGGAAAAGGCCATCTCCTGAAGGAGACTCTCATAGCTGTGTGTAACTTAAGGTATCATTTTGTAAGCTGTGAAAAGGGGAGGAGTGAATGGGGGTACTGCGACAGGCTGGGAAGATGCAAGGAATGCGTGGGAGGAGTTTGGGGAGGGCATGAAAATCAGTTCTGTATAGGCTTCATGGGCAACTGAGCATGCGTGTGTTCTGCCTGCAGTGCGATTAGAGACTTCAACCTCTCTGTTTGCTCCTCCATCACTTTTGTCATCTGCTCCTGGCCCACTAAAATTCACTCCTTCCTCTTCTGCCTATCTATTTTATGATTTTCATTTACAGTCTATCCCCACACCCTGTGTTCTTGTTTTTTGGCATCTGAGAATTGGAGCACCTCTTGAAACATGTCTTCTTTGCTCCTCTTCAGTCACTTCCTTATCTGGTGGAGGCACTCCACTGGTGTGTAGGGGGTTCCCCTGAAGGTCACATCTGCAGAAGCACAAGAAACAATAAACAGATGCATGATCGTTAGTGCACTCAGCATTGAATCATTATAGTAAAATACACCTCTTTCTCACTGTCCATTGGCAAGCACACAGCTCAGCCAATTCCCTAAACATGAGTTTGGCTCTGGGCGCGGGTGCACTCAAGATGGGGGAAAGGGTCTTGGTGGTTTTCTAAGGGGATCACTGCAAACAACTCGGGGCAAAATTATAAATTCTGCCACCATTTTCCACAGACAGGTGTCATTGAAGCTGATATCTCACTCCTGAGGGTAAGCAAGGATGCAAGGGCGCATCCCTGCATGCATGTGGCTTCAGACTGGGTCCCTATTTTGTTTGCCTGTGTGCCGCTTTGGTGCCTGCACAAGTGATTGCCAATTGGAGGGGGAAAGTTTCCTACAATGGGGGAAGGAACAAAGCCGCTTTCCCAAGGAACTTTCAGAAGAGGATTGGTGAGTACCTCCAGGAAAGTTTCTTAGAGATTTCTCCAGAGGATTCCCGTGAAATCTTGCTGCACATTAACGCACTATTCCGCCCCACTGCATAGCTGCACAGGGGAATGCACAGCTAGTCTTGTACACTTCTATCCCTTAACCTAATTCTAGCACATAACAAAACAAAGGACAGCTCTACTTATGAACCAGCATCAACTCAAAAAGATTACTTATCTGGGCTCCCCTCTCCTGCATCATGCATGCCAGAGTTGGAGTGCTGGGACTGGCTTGAACCCTCCTGGGTCGAGAAGAGAACCTGACTCACCACGGTACCAGATGACCCTGTTGCCTGTCCCATCTCCTCTCCAACTCAACCTCCTTATCCACCTCTTTGTCCTCAGGGTTGATTCCACTGTCTCCTGGCTCCAGCCACCCTGAATTATCCACAGGGCACTTGGCTGTGGAGGTGGGGTCACCGCTGAGGATGGCGTTCAGCTCCTTATAGAAGCAGCAGGTCTTTGGCACAGCACCAAAGAGCGGCGGTTTGACTCCCCTGCCTTCTGGTACACCTGTCTCAGCTTCTTTATCTTCGCATGGCACTGACGTGTGTCCCATTCATAGACATCATCCAACATGCCACAAGAAATCTGACCGTAGGCAACAAAGTTCCTATGGATGGAACGGAGCTGGGACTACATAGTCTCATCTTCCCACAGAGCCAGCAGATCTAACAACTCAGGTGTGCTCCAAGAGGGACAGTGTTTTCTGCATGGAGCCACCATGGTCAGCTGGGAAGATGCTATGTGGGCAGTCCACACCAAGCAAACAGGAAGTGGAATTTCAAAAAATCCCTTTAAAGGGGGAGGGCTGAGCCATCATGATGGACATTGTGGGACACCTCCTGGAGGCCATTTACAACCAAGCGCAGTATCTACACTGACATTTTGTCGACCTAAGTTTGCTGCAAAAAGCTCTACGCCTCTTGTCAAGGTGGTTTTACTTTGTTAGCAAAGCAGGAGAATTTTTTCAGAGGAAGGAGCATTATTGTGTGTACACCTCCACTGTTTTGTTGATGAAAGCTGCCTTTTGTCAACAAAACTCTGTAGTATAGACAAGGCCTGACTTTCTCCCTTCCCTAGAATATTGCAACAAATGAACATCAAGATCTGTGGAAATAATGTGTTTAAAACAGGAAATAAACCCAGAATTTCCCTCTCACTTTTCAGGTTTGACAAGAACAGAGTAATTGTAAAGGATGAGTCAAACATGGATACAGGGTACAAGTTTTTCAATTAAAGTAAAATACTTGATAGGAAGAAATGCACTCAGCAGGGCATGTGATGGGCTTAATCTCTTTAAATTCTTTATTATAGCCGGGCTTCTGTTTGTCTTATTAGGCACTTGAATGGAGACATAAGATGAAGAGCATAGGTCTTTAATTGCTTATTGCTTCTAACGTAGAAATACTTAACCTGAAAGGAATCAAATAAGATATTATTAGTTCAGGGTATATACCATTGTGACAAAAAACACCACCACCACCACAACAGCAAAAAGCAGTAAAAGCAACTTGAAATAATGTGAAGTGGTAAAGAATATATAGAAAAAAAGCATGAATAAAAAAGATAAAGTACAATAAAAGAGCATAACCAGCCATCCTACTATACTGAACTGAAGGGTTTAGGTTCACATTAGCAAAGTGATAAAATGATTTGAAAAGCTATACCTGTGAACATAAAGGAGGTACCTATCATGAAGTAGGGAAGAAGGAGGGCAGAACTGGTGAGATGTAAAAGCTTTTTGCCTCCGCATAGCAATGTGTCTCAGCCCACAAATGTAAAGGGCGTACTGGTCTTAGCTTCTTGTGAATATTTGTCTTCCTCACAAAATCGCCTCACCCTTAGCATAGGTAACAGGAAAGGGAAAGCTAGATGGGAGAGACAAGGTGGCAGGGGCGCTCCCACTTTTTACTGGCTGTAAGGACGAGCAACGGAGTGGAGGGGCAGGGTCTTGGGGAGAAGAGAAGTGGGGCCTCGGGGGAAGAGGTGGAATGAGGGTGGGGGCTTGGGGGAAGGGGCAGCATGGAGGGGTCATGGTGCCATAGTTCAGGCATCGGTGACACCCCCCACCTCCCCGTTAGGAAGCTTCCGCCGCCCTGAAAGGTGCCTGAGGTAATATTTTTTATTGGACCAACTTCTACTGGTGAGAGGGACAAGCTTTTGAGCTTACTGAGAGCTCTTCTCAGGTCTGGGAAATGTACTCAGAATGATACACTCCCCAGACCTGAAGAAGAGCTCTGTATAGCTCGAAAGCTTGTCTCTCACCAACGAAGTTGGTCCAATGAAAGGGATTACCTCACCCGCCTTGTCTCTCTCATATCCAACATTGCAACAACACTGCATAGAGCTGCATGGAGCAGTTAGAACAGCGTGGATCTATGCCATGCTTACCTATCAAAGCATCGCGATGACACTACACTTTCCAAAACACCAAAATTCAAAGAGCATTTATTTGACTCCAGATACATTTATATATTCTGTGTAAGCATCGCCACTTTTAATTGTGCACCTTGCTGCAATTGGCTTGCCATCTCCGGACACCTTGTCAATTTTGGTATATAGAATTTCACCCTCTAACGCTTCTGTGTGTTGCAGGTATTGAAGCAGTATCCCCACAGGCTTTATGACGCGGGCCAACATGTCAACACAAGACCACCCTGTCACAGGTAAGACATGAAAAATATGAGTACACTGAGTGAATTTTGTTAGTGGAGCAGCACAAGATTATTTAGGTCAAGTGTTTCTGTTGTCTTGGCCAAAAGCACTGCACTTCACTTCTCTCTCTAGTTAGGTGGTCTGGAGAATTAGTTCACACTTGGTGCTGTAATATGAAATATTCAGGAATTGATGGACTCCTCATGCTTCTTTGTTGATTTCCTTTGTTTCTTCTTTTAGAGAAATAAGCAAATTCAATTAAAAAACAAACAGATTTATCTGTGATGTCACTGGGCAGCTTTTCAACTACAGGGCAAACTCATTGCTGTGACTGTAGTGTGTACTTTGCAGGTTGTCTGACTCTCTAGCTCTTTCCATTTCTACTGTTGCACCATTTGTGAAAGGTGACGGTTGACTCTGAACCTCAGACCTTGAATCCAAGCTTTTAGCTCGTCCCGTGTTTGCCTCATGGAGCTCAGAGTTCTGTTTCTCTCCTCTAAGCAGTCGTCAGAGACTGTCCTCTCCAACAGATTCATTTCCAATTAAGGCTGTTGCAAAAACAAGGAAGTTGTACTGGTAATTTGACAGAAATAGAAAATTGTACACTAGGTATAAAAATGAACTCATTGACAGGAATGCTAAGGAATGCCTGGGTAGGTGGGCACAAAGCTTAAGAGTATTGAATTAGATTTCTGACTTATCCCAGTGTGACTTACCTCCGCAAGGCATTGTTAGCATTGTCCTATTCTCTCTCCAAGACTTTAATCCAAATTTTGCTACACCTTGAAACAGGGTTAAAATACAGTTCAGTTCCATCTACGCTGGAAGATAAAACCCAGATATATCTACACTGCAAGCACAGGGAGTGATTATGGATTCTGTAGACATACTTATACTAGCTTTAATCTATCTAGTTTGAGTGTCAGTGCACTGAAGCCACAGCAACGCTTGCTTCAGCCATGCAAGTAATTTCCCAGGGATCCAAGCAGGCTTTAACCACCTGTGTTGAAGCATGTGCTGCCACAGCATTGCTGCTCTGGGACCCAAGCTAGTTAGATTAAAGTTAGCTCAGGCATGCCTACATAACCTTCCCTTGCACCCCATGATGGCAGTGTTATACCCTATGTCTGGGGATTACTGTTCATAAACGTATCTTTTAACCAGTGTTATAACATGGTTCTCATACAAAATTCAATGTCTACAGGGTCAGGATACCATGCTAGGGCCACATTTGCAACAACTGTGTTTCAGTGTGGCTGTAGCTAGTATGATTCTGATCCCACTTTGGTCAGAGTCTGAGAGTATGTGTACACTTTGAGCTGGAGCTGTAAATTCCAGCTTATGGAGACATACCTGCGCTAGCTCTGATCAAGTTAGTACGCTAAAAATAGAGTGTAGTCACAATGGTGTGAGAGGCAAGAGGGGCCCTGATTACACACACAGTATCTCAAATGGTGATGTGCTCAGGATGGCTAGCCCCTGCCGTTGCTCACACCACCACGGTTCGCTCTGTTTTTAGTGTGCTAATTCAATCAGAGCTAGCATGAGACTATCTCCTCCAAACTGGAATTTTACACATCTAGCTCCCAGTGTAGACGTGCCCTACATGAACTTAAATGGCTTCCAAGACATCGTGACCTAAATTTTCATCAGTGCCTCATTTTTTGGGTGCCCAAATTGAAACACCCCAAATCTGAGGGACCTTTCAAAATGTTGGCCTTCGTTTACACTACAGCTTCCACCAACTTACACTACAACATTCCACCCACGGAGCTGTACCCTTGATAGTCCAGCAGTATTAAAACTCCTAGTTTAGCCAAAGCCTGTATCTGAGGTGTGTATGTAAACCAAATTGTATTGGGTACCAGATAGTTTGAGTTTCCCATTCTGTATGGAATAAGTATTTTGGTCACCCTTCGTTGCAGCCAGACAGATCAGGTATTTCAGAGTTGTTTCTCTGCTTTGACTGATCGGCACTCCCTTTCTCCCTCATTTGTTTCATGTAAATTTCATCACTGATTTTATTTTGTGCCCTTCACTCCTTATTTCCCCCTTCTTTGTTTTATGGAAGCTGATGATGGGTGGGTTGTTGTTTTTTGTCTGTTTTAGTTGGTTTTAATTTTATTATGTAACAGAGGTGCCTAGCGCTCCTCTGTTACATAATAAAAAATTTCCATTTTTAAGATTTGTATACATTTTTTCTTTCACCAGCTTTGTGAATTTACTCCATTAACTGCAAACTGATCTTTCAGACTTTCTTTACTGATAGCCACTTTCCTTGTCTTGCACCACTGAAATGTAGATGACTGAGCTGCTCCCGGTTATGAGACTGCTTTATATCTGTATATATGAAAACAGTTAATGGAGAAGGTGCCAGTAGACAGCACTCAGGAACATGTAGCATAGTTCCTAGTTCTTGTAGGACCAATAATGTTTGCGGCTGTGCACGGCAAATGGCTTCCTTTGTATAGCTCTTTATAGCTCGTCTTAATGCTGCCTGTTCCATTTATGTGTTTTTCATTCTAAAGGGATAGGTACCAGAAGAAATAATTTCTTTCGCTGTTTAATTCACAGTCATGGGGACAAAACTTCTCTCTTCTCTTTGGAGACCAAGCACTTGACAAGTAGTGGGAAAGTTGGGGACTCAAGCTTCTTTGGTTTAATATCGGGGATTTGAAAAGGATTTTCAGAGGTAATTTTGATTTGTAGAAATGCCCTGGCTTTGTCGGGGGGGGGGGGGGGGAATAGGGGCATGACATTCTATTTTAAAAGTATTCTTAGGTAGGCTCCAATCCTTTGAACAACCCTACACCCATGCAAAGAAGCTTGCAGAATCAGGGCTTCAGTTTCCTTGCCAAATAATCATTAGCTCTTCAAAAATATCAAGGGGATTTTTTTTTTTTTGCTTGCAGTTGGGTACTATGCAACATTCAAATGCTCATTAACATAATTGTTCCTTCCAATTTGCACTCTCATTTGCACTATGTTAACAGCTACTTTTTCATCTTTATTCAAACAAATGCTGGCCTTTGCAACCAAGAATAAAATTAGTAGTAAGTGATAGCCCATTTTAATGAGGCCAAATTGTTATTTAACTTCAGATGTGTGCAATATTTTTTCTCTAAATCTCCTTTAATTCCTCACTGATGTTAATTATATTCTGTCAGACATACGACGCTGAAATGCTTGCTCTTCCAGCAGAGTTCAAAATAGAATATTTTGCTAGTATGCCATATTAGCAAGGGGAAAAAAAGGAGACTTCTATCTAATTTTTTGCTAAAACATCTGATTAAAGAATATGAGATCACTGCCATTTAGATAGGCAGATTTGGCAGCTCTTTCATATTTACTGGAACTGTGATTATAAATCATAGTTGTATCTCTCTCAAAAAATGAGTGATCAGAATATGTATGTTAGCAGCTCAGACGTCAAGAAGAAACTTCTGTTATAACTGTTTGTTAGAAAATCGCCAGGTTTCTATTCCTTACTCTGCCTTTGCTCTGCACCTGATTCATTGTGTGACTTTGGGCAAGTCTTTGTGCCTCAATTCATCCCATTTTTATTTTAGATAGATAAATAGATATGTCACCCCTCTGAAGGCAATAGTAGCAGGGTTGCCAACCCTCCTGAGTCTCCAGGAATTAAATATAAATCTCCAGGAGAGTGCTGAGAGCAACTTGGAAGATAAATCATAGGGCATTCTGAAAATGAATATTGAATGTTGAGTCCAATGTATACAGTAGTCCAGCTGGTGTTTAAAATGCCATGACAATGTGAATTTGCTTGTCCAACAGTTGCACTGTGCATGCATTTCTTTACCTGTGTGGCTGCAGCTTTGTCACAACGTAAAGTCTGTGCACCGTAACTGATATATGCACGCACACAGGCATGTCCGTCTTGTCTCTTTAGCCTATGCTACACTGCAATTGCCTTGCACTTTCAACAGAAATGGATTTTGGTGAGGGCTCTTTAAAACACAGCAGCTCCAAAAGTACCGTAAAAAAGAGAGAGTACTATTGTTGTTGCAATGATGAATAGTGTAAAGATCCTTGACTATAAAAATTGGCTTTGCAAAGTCGATGACTTCACAGCAAAATGCATTCTGTGTGGTCCAGCATTTTCTGTTAAATAAACCTAATCCACGGATTTTTGCTGTATTTGTCCTTTTCTAATGGTATGCTATTTTATTTTCTGTATTTTTAAATAGCGGAATTAACTACAAACATACACACAAACATTTAAACATGCGTTAACAAGCAAAGTAACCTAAACCTGATCTCGCTATTTAAAAATAAGATTCACATTGCAAGGGGAGATTTTTGCAATATTATTTACTTAAGCAATATGCTTAAAATGTGAGATGATAATCCATACGACTCTCATTATTTCCACCAAAGGCAAAATGATGGCTCTGTAGTGAATGAGTTTTAGAGTACAGTAGGTCAGTCATTAATGCCATTATGTCATGAGATGAAACCTTCTGGAAATAGATGCAAACAGAGTTGGCAACTCTAAGTAGCAGATATTGAGGACTTGCAAGTCAGTTTCTTGTCTCTCTTCCCATCTCTTTCCAGTATCTCCCCTCGGCCAGAGCCAATTCTAGCCACTGTTGCAGATGCTGGCTCCTTTCAGAAGTGTTTCTCTCTCCTCTTTCCAAAACAGTCAGTGCCATCTCTTCAAATGGTCTGTGCATGAGGGTATCATTCCATGTGCTAGTTACTGCTGTTGCAGGGAGAAAGCGTAGATTAAAAAACTATTCATGTGAGGGTGATCAGTATTGACCAATGGGATTCTTTAAAAATTTCCCTAGGTCTAATAAAAATATCTGGTGTATGTGTGCCAAAAGGGGAATAAAAGAGTGAGCAGCAAGCAAGGTGTGATATCTGCAAAATGAGCCAGTTGAGAGAAGAGTCTGTTGTTTAATTGGCCAAGTTAAACAAGATACAATTAGGACTAACTTGGTCCCCTAAGGTATCTTGGAACTCCCGGGGAGATTATGGGGAAGCTGTTGCTTTAACTGTATCTTGTTTAACTTGGCCGTTTCAATGGTTTACACTTTTCTGACTTGGCTCTTGTTGTACATATCACAACTGCAAACTGCTGACTGGTCTTTCTCCTCCCCCCTCCATCTTTTTCTGTATGTTAACTGTTCTGGATTAGATAACACTAGATTAAGAAAAAAATCAAATATCTAGAATTTATAACGTAACCAAATATTCTGAAAGATGATCCATGATGTCATGGAACCCTCCTGAAGTGTGTGCACCATATGATCTTATCACTACCATTTACACTAACTGTAATGTTCTCTCTGACACTGTCTCTCCCTCCTATCTCTTCATCCCCACCTATGCAGGGCCGAGTAGTGAGCTGCTTCTAGCTGAAAAAGTTCACCCATCCCTATGATAGGTAGTGCTCCATATATGGTCAGAGATGTGTGTTACGTAAAATATGTCCATTGTGCTGTGGGTACCTCAGGTTCAGCCTTGCTTGAAAGTCATTTCCGTGGGATTGTTTCCCTGTAACTCTCTCTCTCTCTCTCTCTCTCTCTCTCTAGGGAGTGCTCCAGTAATTATACAGCTCACAAGTTACATATGCCGTAGGTGCTCTTGCTGAATGTGAGGGCAGACTCCTATACTACAAGCACAGGGCCTAGGTTAATTTTTGTGAGGAAACCGTGACTGAAAGTGGGAGGACTCTGGGGAAACATACAATGGATAGATAATGGGTTAAAAATACATTTATTTTTTAAAAGGATGATGACAAAGTGCAAACTAAGGCTAACATTAAATCAACCTGGAGGGAAGGGGGGCAGTGGGAGCTGCAGAGACGGTGCTGGGGGCGGGGTCAGTGCGCAGAGACACCGCCTCCCCACCCCAGGGGGCACAGAGATGTGCTAGCAGCCAGCCGCTTCTGGGAGCGGCGTGGGGCCACAGCAGGAAGGCAGGCAGCCTGCCTGAGCCCCACTGCACTGCCAGACTTTTAGCAGCCCGGACATGGCGGTCCACTGGCAGGGGCTCCAGGATTGATGGTTTGGTGACCACTGCACTAGATGCATGTAGGAGATAGTGCTGGACTGGAAAGTACCGTGTTCTCATCTCAAGTGAACCGTGTGGAGTCTGTAAACTGTCCAAGACAAATAGTCAAAGTTCAAGATGTTTACAAGCTGATGGCATCAGAGGTTATAACTCTGGATTTTTCATTTTCCCCTGGTTTTCCTTGAACAAACAAATAAAAAAGACACCTCAGGGAAACAGAAATAGAAAGCCATTAAGATTATGAAACTGAGCATTCAAAAGTCAAGACATTCCAAAAGTTAAGATTTCTTCTGCAATGCTAACTTGGCACTGTAACACATACAGAATATTTTCTCTTCTTTTCTAGTCCTGTTTTCTAGTGTGACCAAAATTTGTTTTTTGGAGGGGCAAGTAAGATGTTGTTAGATTTTTCACTCTTAACAACCACGGTAGAAGGATGTGTGCCTGGGATGGTAAATTTTCGTGGCAGTTCTCGAGGCAACTAAATCTGTACATAATACACAGTCACACTGTTATGTAAGATTTCAGAGTAACAGCCGTGTTAGTCTGTATTCGCAAAAAGAAAAGGAGTACTTGTGGCACCTTAGAGACTAACCAATTTATTTGAGCATGAGCTTTCGTGAGCTACAGATGAAGTGAGCTGTAGCTCACGAAAGCTCATGCTCAAATAAATTGGTTAGTCTCTAAGGTGCCACAAGTACTCCTTTTCTTTTTGTTATGTAAGAGTTACTCACTTGCCCCATTGGAAGTAGAATTAATAGGATTGTTTGCTTACATATAGTATATAAATAATTTAAAATAGCAATATGTATATTCCCGTTATTGCATCAGAACATTCCAGGGGCCAATATCTTCTTTTTTCAGTCAGTTTCACAGTTGCAGCTCCTGCCTCCTCCATTGTTCCTCTGGTCTGTGTTAAAGTTGTGATCAGGACTTTGAACCTGACAAGAAAGGCTCCAAGCTGAAAGCCAGTGCTCTGAAACTGACAATGGGGGAAACCTTTGAGTTGGATATTGGCGTTTATTGCTCTACACTTTTGTTCTCCTGATTCACTGTAGCATGAAGACAGACAAAGGGAGAAGAAATGTGAAAGTGCTAGAATGATGCTGGGGGTCATAAAATCATCCCTTCAGAATATAGTCAAAGTGTATTACATAAGATTTCTTATCCTGTGGTGGATCTGTGATCCGTTTGACTCATCTATTTTATCTGCTGGCTATCTATTTCTGTTGAGCCAGTGCTGATCTGCTTGCCAGGACTGAACCTAACAATTTTGCAATATATAATCATTTTATTTACAAAATGCCCTTTCACCCACTTAGGCACTCAGGGTGTTGTGTACCTAGGGGATGAACACTTCATAGCTATTGTAGGCCGAGTACACTGGACTTCTTGCATTCCTCCATCGCCTTCCACCCACAAGCTCCTTATGTGCCTCACCCCCGTTGCCTCTCTATTTTAGGGACTGCCTGCAGTTTCTCCCACCTCCTCTCTCATGCCAGGGGCTCTTTGTGTCCCACATTATCCCTTTGCTACACACCAGAGGCTTTGAGTGACTCCCATGTCCCGGTCCCTCCATATCATTGTCCCCCTATTTCACCCCCCCTATGGCAGGGGCTCTGTGTGGTTCCCTTTCCCCCCATTCTCCCCAGGCTGGGGGGGTCTGTATACCTCTCCTTCCCCCCTCATCCTGTACCAGAGTCTTGTATTGTTTCCCCAAATGTCAAGGTCTCTGTGTGCCCCCCATTCCCCTCCTCACCTCAAATAAAGAATTGATTGGATGCAGCCTTCCAGATGTATTGCATGACAGACAATCAGAGAAGTGTTGAGTGTTAGCCTGTGCTTTGCTTGGTCAATTGTTTCATGCAAAAAAATAAATGATCAAAGCATTATAATAATACTACACTTAAAAAAAACCCCAAGAGGAACCACTTTCAGCAAGACAGGACACAAAAAGGGGTTTTTATTTAAGAAACAGTTGAAGAGGAAAGTCTTACATAAACATGGGCAGGGCCCCTTATTCTCTCTATCGCTCTCAAATTGCCAAAGCCCAAATGTGGGGTGCAGCGTGTGACCCAAAATGAGGGGGAGACACTCAAATTACATAAGGAGGAAACATTAAATGATTCAGGGGTCATAGCTGTTTCTGTGTTTACTTTCTCAATCTCGTGATCCTCTGTCTGATGTACAGTAACTGCTCGCTTAACGTTGTAGTTATGTTCCTGAAAAATGCGACTTTAAGCAAAACGATGTTAAGCGAATCCAATTTCCTCATTAGAATTAATGTAAATCGGGGGGTTAGGTTCCAGGGAAGTTTTTTCACCAGACAAAAGACTATATATATATATATATATATATATATATATATATATATATATATATATATATATAATATGCCCACACCACACAGTATAAGTTTTAAATACTGGTACACAGCGATGATGATTGTGAAGCTTGGTTGAGGTGGTGGAGTCAGAGGGTGGGATATTTCCCAGGGGATGCCTTACTGCTAATTGATGAACTAGCAATTGGCTGAGCACTCAAGGGTTAACTCGTTGTTAATGTAGCCTCACACTCTACAAGGCAGCACGAATGGAGGGAGGGGAGACAGCATGGCAGACAGAGACACACACCGTGTGTGTGAAAGAGAGATGCACATTACTCCTTTAATTATGCTGACCCCACTCTAAGTACACTGCATTTTTAAGCAGATCAGCAAGCTGAGATGGCAGCTGTTGCCAGGCAGCTCCCTCCATCCTGAGCCCCATCGTGTGTCCCCCCTGCTATATGGAAGATGGGGTAAGTGGGCTGCAGGGGGGAGGGGGACAGCCTAACATTAGCCCCCTTCTTCCCCCCAGCCCCCAGCAAGCAGGAGGCTCCCAGGAGCAGCTCCAAGTCATAGGGCAGGAGCAGCACATGGCAGTGGGGGGAGGGACAGCTGAACTGCTGGCAATTGGTAGCCTGCTGGGTGGCTGCTGCACAGGGAACTTAGGGGAGCGGGGAGCTGCTAGGGGGCTGCGGGTCCACCCTGGTTCCAAGCCCTCACCAGCGAGCTGCAATGGGCTTCTCTTCCTGTAAGCAGTGGACAAAGCAGGCGGCTGCCAAAAGATGTTATAAGGGAGCATTGCACAACTTTAAACGAGTATGTTCCCTAATTGATCAGCAACGTAACAAAGAAACAACGTTAACCGGGATGACTTTAAATGCGGAGTGCCTGTATATCATTTTCAACCATAAAAGTGAGAGTACAGAAAATGTATAGGGTTGCAATGAGAGCACCTCCAGAGGGCTGAGCCCTATACATGATCATCCCCAGGCTTTGGGGACAGTTTGATTTTTATTTCATCTTTGCAGCTGGTTCCTATTTCTGTGTGTTGGGCCAAATTAAAATCACTGATACAAACAGCCCAAACTTGCAGAAAGTTCAGTTCTAGATCCAAACTTTGCAGTTCAGGCTCATTCTCTCCTTCCAAATATGAGAGTAAACATGGCTGTAAATAGGGGTTGGGGAAAAAGTTGTTCTAGGTGTCGTTTAAACGTGGGTAGCAGTGAGTGCTGCAGACTACAGCCCACGGCAAAAAACTGATCACCTGCTGAGTCACGTAGCGGTTGCTTCCCTGAATCAGCAGCAGTGTGTATCACTGTGCAAATACCTTTCGTGGAAGTCTTTGAGGGCTTGTCTGCACTTGAAACTTTTTTGGATTAACTTGCATTGTTGGGGGATAAACATCCACATACACAAGGGTTTGTTTTTCTTTTGTATTATCTGGCATTTCAATCTGCATTAATTAATCCACTTTGGAAGCAAAATTACTCAAATTTGGAGTAAGTTATTCCACAGTAAAGTAGGTGTGGACACATTCCCATTTCAAACGAACTATTCTGCTTCTGGCAGTCCTCCCTCTGCATTGCTGTGCACCAGGGTAGGCCTGTTTACCTGTCTGCCATCTCCTGCTCCAGGATCATCTTGACTTGATGTCCCCTCAGTTTAAATGCTGGTATACAGCCAGGTTAGCCCAAATTCAAACATCCAGATCCCATACCAATTATCCAGCAGCCATGCCCTGTGCTACTCCATAGCCTCATGCTGAGATCCTAGGCTTCCTTGCTTTCTGCAGAGAGCAGCTCCAGTCCCATCTTAACAGCAGTCCCCAGGATGCCAACATATACAAGTATCAGAGGGGTAGCCGTGTTAGTCTGTATCCACAAAAACAACGAGGAGTCCGGTGGCACCTTAAAGAATAACAGATTTATTTGAGCATAAGATTTTGTGGGTTAAAAACCCACTTATTTAGATGCATCTGATGCATTCTTCGGATGCATCTGAAGAAGTGGGTTTTTTTACCCACGAAAGCTAATGCACAAATAAATCTGTTAACATATACAACAGGATATCAAACCATATGAAACAGGGGGGCACTCTTGGGGCCTGATCCAGGGCCCAAGCAAAGGAAAGGAGCTCTGACAAGGTTATAAAACACCAGGAACAATAACGCTTCTAGCAGAAGTTGCAAGATTTGCATCTCTGAAGAGAGATGGGCCAGTTTTTTGCAAGGGGGGGCACCACCAAACCCTGGCATGTTGTGGGTGAAAACACCCCGCAGATGCCAACCAGGTGTCCAGGACGCTACGCAGAGATTGACGTAGATAACCAGGAGCTCTTTGACTTGCAAAGCCCTGATGCAGGTCCTGGGGACAGTGCCAGAGATACAGGAGACCCCCAAATCCAAGATGGAGAACCAGCGCAACAGAACTGGGGAGGGGATCTCTTCCATTTTGTAAGTTACACTGACCTAAGCGCCGATGTGGACAGCGCTATGTCGGCAGGAGAGCTTTTCCCTTTGTCATAACTATCGCTGCTTTCTGCCCTGCGGTAAGCTCTCTAGTGTAGCCATAGCCTCAGTGCATGTTGTACTGCAATCAGAGGTGTGACTGCAGTTTGGGAAGGCATACCCATGCTAGTTTTAATCTAGCTAGTGCAGCTAAAAATAGCAGTGAAGATATGATTGCATGGATCCCAGCAGGGGCTGTACAAGCCCGCCTGGAACGCACATGGCCACCTTGTGCTGGGGTCCATGCTGTCCCGTCAGTGCTGTGTTTAGTCATACTAGCTAGATTAAAGCTAGCGTGGATATGTCTACTGTGACAAAGTTCCTCTTCTGCCTTGGTGGGTCTTGTGCTTATTGGCGGATTTGCTCGCCCCAGAGGTTCACGGCAGCACTCAGTTTGGCCGCTTTCGTGGCTCGAAAAATTCTGCCGTTCACTCAGTTAGCCTCATCACTGGCCAGCATGGGGAAAGGAAGAAGAACAATCCCTGCAGTCTCTGCTGATCCACCTAGTGGATCGGGAACAGGCCAGAGACCTTCCCCTCTGGTGGAACCCACAGTCCAGTTCAACTCCTCCGGTATCAAGTAGGGAGTTGGGGGAATGGAGGGATGGGGGGAACCCAGGCCCGCCCTCTACTCAGGGTTCCAGTCCAGGGCCCTGTGGATTGCAGCAACTTCCCCATGGCCTCCTCCCAACACCTTCTTTATTCTCACCACAGGACCTTCCTCCTGATGTCCGATAATGCTTGTACTTCTTAGTCGTCCACTAGTATGCCTACTCACTCTCAGCTTCTTGCTCCTCTTGCTCCCAGCTCCTCACACGCACTCCACAAACTGAAGTGAGCTCCTTTTTAAACCCAGGTGCCCTGATTAGCCAGCCTTAATTGATTCTAGCAGCTTCTTGATTGGCTGCAGGTGTTCCAATCAGCCTGTCTGCCTTAATTGTTTCCAGAAAGTTCCTGATTGTTCTGGAACCTTCCCTGTTACCTTACCCAGGGGAAAGGGACCTACTTAACCTGGGGCTAATATATCTGCCTTCTGTTACTCTCCTGTAGCCCTCTGGCCCGACCCTGTCATGCTACCCAAAGCTTCAGTTATGCCTCTGATTGCAGTGTAGACAAACCCTAAGTGAGCAATCCCTGGCCTTGCCAGAGCTCAGGGGCTGAACTGTGACAGGCCCTTGCATGAGTCACACAAGGCCAGGAGAAGGGTTCTTAGAGGCTCCTTTTTCTCACCCACTCATAGTCTGCCCCAGATATGTTAAGTAACTTTATTACAGTCACATGGCTAGTTGTTGGCAGAGTAGGGAATAGAACCCAGCTCTCCTGGCTCTCAGTTCCGTGCTTTGACTATTAGACCTTACTGCTTTTTGTCATCATAAATTAGCAAAACACAGTCTAGAGCAGGGTGGGCAAACTACAGCCCACGGGCTTGATCCAGCCCCTCAGGGCTTTGGATCCGGCCTACGGGATTGCCACCTCCATGGCGCTACGGGCCCCACACCACTCCCAGAAGCGGCTGGCACCCCATCCCTGCGGCCCCTGGTGTGAGGGGGCAGAGGGCTCTGTGCGCTGCCCTTGCCTGTAGGTACCTCCCTCTGCAACTCCCATTGGTTGGGAATGGGGAACTGGGGCCAATGGGAGCTTCGGGGGAGGTACCCACAGGCAAGGGCAGTGCATGGAGCCCTCCTCCCCCCCACTCCTCAGGGGCCACAGGGACGGGGTGCCAGCCGCTTCCCAGAGTGGCGTGGGGCCAATGCAGGCAGGGAGCCTGCTCTGGCCAAGGCAGGCACAGCGGCTGCCTGCTACCATGCCGGAGCCGCTCCACCCCGCTTCCCACCCCCGGAGCCGCCTCCAGGTAAGCCGGACCGCCGGCCCAGACGCCCGCACCCCAACCCCCTGCCCTGAGCCCCCTGCCGCACCCGTCCTGCACCTCAACCCGCTTCCCTGAGCCCCCTGCTGCACCTGTCCTGCACCCCAAGCCCCTGCCCCAGCCCTGCATGCAATTTCCCCACCCAGATGTGGCCCTCAGGCCAAAAAGTTTGCCCACCCCTGGTCTAAAGGGTGCTGAACAGAGCAGGTATGTTTTTAATGGTCAAATCCATTAACTGCAAGAAATCCAACCCATCAAACAGTTATGCTGTGCTCACCCCCCTCCTCCCCAAACACCTGAACAAAACCAGAACTCTCCAGAAAGCAATATAACAGAAAAACAATAGATTTATTACCTGAGAGAGAGCAGAGGCATGCAAAAAATCCTTCATCATATAGATTGCATAATGCAATTTGCAACATGGAAATTATACTCTATTTTTATTACACTTTTTGTCAAGGATAGTGTTCTAATGGAAAATATGATCATTTTGGATGTAATGTGGAGGATTTCCATTATCCATACCATTCCCTTTTCAGTTACGCATATAATAGTGATAGAGGGAAAGGTTGTATGGCCCTCTGATGTCAGTGTTATCATATACACAATGCTGGGATTACGCACTTGTTCACTGAGCTATTTTCTGGTTACATGCCATATAGTCTGCTGGCCTTGTTAATTTGATCATTGATTAAGGAATCCGTGTTTAGCACCAGTTTTTTAGTGTCACTATGAATTCTTGGGAGTGCTTGGGCTTACCTAGACAAAGGGTCTGGAGCTGGAATACTGGTGTGCCTAAGTACAATGTCTGCTGTTTCACTTAGGTAATAAATTATTGGTTTTGCTGTTTGGACATCCTGAGCCAAATCCTCTGTTGAAGTAATTTTGACTTCTATGGAGTTACGCCAACAGACACTTTAACTTCCTGGTTTTTGGGTGTTGCTCGGGCATTTTCCCCCCATTGTGATTGCTTTAATATAAATTATTAATATTGTATTATATTTTAATATAAAATATAGTGTGTGTGGAGGATTTGTGTGTGTGGAGGGGGGGATATTATGTCATGCTGTCTGTTATGTCATGCTGTCTATAGCAAGGAAACAACAAACCTTATAGTGCTACAAAGCATCATGTAGGTTAGGTAGCTGTGAATTATGAAGATTGTTTTCACCTATAAATGATGGAACTAGTGCTGGTACTCAGGTGATTTGAATGATCTGTTGCTCAGACATACTGTAATGCAGCCAGGGGTGTGCTCTGCCTATTAAAGGTACTAGGACCCAGATCCTCAAAGGGATTTCAGTGGGAGCTGGGCACCTGAATACCTTGGAGGAGGTGATTCATAGATTCATAGATACTAAGGTCAGAAGGGACCATTATGATAATCTAGTCTGACCTCCTGCACAACGCAGGCCACAGAATTTCACCCACCCACTCCTGCGAGACAACAGCATAACTCTATCGCTGCTTCTTGCGAGAAACCCCCATACTCCCGGTTGGAAGATCTATGAGCACAGCAGCTGCTCATCAGGCACCAGACTTGCAGTAGGCAGAGACTGATAAAAATTTAACTTGGGACCTCTGAGATCACTAGTGCAGGCACATAAAGTTTTGTATCCCAGGTAACTAGCATTTTACATGGTAAGCTCTTTGATGCAGGGATTATCATTTGCCCTATGTTCGTACAGTGCCTGGAACAATGGGCCACTGACTTGGCTGGGGCCTGTAGGTACTCCCACAGTATAAATGTTAATTAATAATATTCATCCTGCAATTAAACCAAGACTTAGTGTAAAGCCCTGCCAACATTAGTAAATGCCTCCAAAGGAAGTAGATATCTAACAAGAATCACTGTGTTTTGGAGAATCACAAAGCACCCATTTGTATTTCCTTAAAAATGCTTAATCTTTGTTAAAGAAAATGTTTTCTACGGGTTATAGAAATAAAAACAGCAAACTATCCTGTTTCAAGAAACAGCTCTCTGTTGAGCAAATTAATTAAACACAGGTGCAAGCTAGCTACAACAGTGTATCATCTTTTGCCTATTCCCAAGCCCTTCTAGCCAGTAGGAACACAACAGAGTTCTGGTGTTCTAATTAATCCATAATCTCACAATAGACTCAGAGATAATTACTTAGGACTAAAAGCACACGTCAGAAAAGAAGTGCACAAACACAAATATCATGTTCCAACACTTACACTTTTGTTGGGTAAAACCAGGATGATTCTTCGTGGGGATTTCTCGTCTTCATTTATTCCCCAAATCTTTGTCAGAAACACAGAAAGGTACTTTAGACAAAAGAACAGATTTTATTCCTCTAAAAGCACTTAGTCTAAACTACTGGGTGTTTTGGAGTTTTGTTTGTTTGTTTTTACAGTAAAGAGGAGGACTGTTTTGGGACAATGAAACATCTGGAATCCCATTACAGCCATTGTATAACTTTTGGAGTATGTTTTCATTGGTATGGCATTGATTTTACTAGTATCAATATAAATATCGTGTTAGCTCGTAACTGCTAATTATATCAGCATAAATTTAATTTATAGTGATAATCACAGTCCTCATGTTGTGCTGCTGCCAAACCTTACAACTGATGCTTTGAGACATCATGTAAACCCAGCCATTAGCAATCAAGTAAATGCTCCCATTACACATTACTGATACTGGCTAAAGAACTTTTTAATTGGCTTCTCACAATTTATGGCAGATAATACAGGCTGTGAGCTCAAATTCAGGGTTCTTTTTCACATTTTCTGTCTGCTAAGTATCTGGATGCAGTGTTGTAGCTCTGTTGGTCTCAGGATATTATTCTGTGTCATATTGAAAGCCTGTCTCTCTCACCGACAGAAGTTGGTCCAAGAAAAGATATTACCTCACCCACATTCTCTCTCACATACCTGGATGCTAGTTGTATTATGTTGTATACCACAACAATAAGTGCTTGAATTTGAAAAGATTGGGATTGTGTACCTTAGAAAGGAAATGAATAGGAGGGCACTTGATACAAGTTTGTAAAATAACGAATGGTGTAGAGAAGGCAGATTGGTAGTTCTGTTCTCCCTGCCTCATAATACAGTGTTCGATGAAATCGAAAGGTGGCAAATCAAAAAAGGACAAAAGGAAATACTTTTGTCAAAATGTGTGATTAGGTGGTGGAGCTCATTGCCACAGAAGCTTGCTAAAGCCAAGAATTTTGCAAGATTCAGAGAGGGATTGGACATTTGTATGGATAAGAAAAATATCCGGAGTATTTATAGTTAATATGAACAAAAATGTTGGAAGGAATATAAAACCTTATTCTAAAATTTTAAACTAATCTCTAATTGTGGGGGATTAAGGTGACACCTAAGTATGGCAGTTGATCCTATTGTGGGTGGATCTTGAATGTTACTTTAAAGTATCTGGTGCTGGCTATTGTCGGAGATAGGATCCTGCATTAGAGGGACTAGGGGTTTGATCCAGTATGGCAATTCCTATGTATCTATGCTTGAAAAAGAAACTGAAATTTCTAATGTAAGAATGGATCTTTTTGCTATTATTTCAGTCACTGGATCATTGAATTCATTTTAGGAAGAAACATACTGTGTGGGCTCTGTGTTGTCCACAGTTGTCAATGGAAGTCCCACAGGGGTCAATGGGAGTTGTGTGGGCAGGTCGGGAGCGAGATATGGCAGTGTATGAATAGGCAAATAAAGACGACAATAAACCAAGGACTTCAAAAAAATGAGAAACAGAGGCAGTGCTGGCTTGGGACTGTATGGAACATTGAGAGGAGTGTGTGGAGACTGGAATAATTATAGTAGCTTCTGTGATATCAAGAGATATTGATCCCTGTAACATCAGCCTTTTCCTAAGTCAAACCACTGTGATAGCGTTCTGCAGAGTTTGGTGGGTGTGTATACGTGTACGTCATCGCTCCTAGTGTTCCCTTCAATTAGCTAACATGTTAAAACACAATTTACCATGCCTACACTAGAGTTTTAAAATGTTACCTAACTTTTTTTTTTAAATCTTTTACCCTAGTCTAAGCACTGCATATAGTTGCCAGTATTTGTGACACTTTTCAAATGAGAAATCTCCAACTTTGCCAGCAGACTTAAGGTCGTCAAGGTTTTGGAAATTGCACAGGACGTTTCTAAAATGTTCTGTAAACATGGTCTTACTGCACAAGATACTAAAGGTATTTTCATGATGTGTCCATAGGGGAAATGTGAAGGTCTGCATATATATGCACAGAAATCAGATATTCTTTTCAGGGATATTTAAAGAGGTGTCTAATAAAATAATATGTAATAAATATGAGAGATTAGTTTTTAAGGAGCCCTCTACAAATTTTCATGTGTCACGATTCACTGGTAAGATTCATTTAATTGACTAATAAGTAGTTTATTGACCTAGGTTACTTTTGTAGCAAGCTCTCCTGACCAATGTAGAATTGAGTATTCTATGCAGATAAAGGCATCCACTTTTCATTGTGTTTCTTTTTCTTGGAACACAAGAGGAGCCTTGTGTTCTAAATGATCTGTAATTGTTATTAGAGATGACTTTTTTTGCAGGCTTTCAGAAAGGTTTCTCTATTTTGCCTGCTTGATTTGCTTGTATCTGATTGAATTTAGCTGAATAAAGGAGGAGCCAATATATCTATGATTAAAAAGCATAGATTTGAAGTATTTCTAATGAGTTCAAGCTGTTGTGTATATAGTTCAAATACTAGGCCCACTCTGCTGTAAATGTGTCTTCCTGTCTTGCTGACTGACTTGTACTTAAGCAGACGGCTAGCTTTCAGTTTATGATTTACTCTCTGCTTAATTGCATTGACAATGGCAAGCAGTGAATAGACTCTGCTTGGGTTTAGGGGTAAAAACTAATATCTTGAATAAATCAGCCATAGGATGTGCCACTGTACTATGACAGTTATTAAGTATGGTAGAGTGAACTTTGCGTTGAGATTATCTCATTTCCAAGTTTATCAGAGTCACCTATGATTCCAAGGCCAGAAGGGACCACTGTGATAATCGAGTCTGGTCTCCCGTGTAACACAGGGCAATAGAACTCCCCAAAATAATTTCTTTTGCACTAGTACACATCTTAAAAAAAATAAAATAAAAAAAAAATCCAGTCTTGATTTTTAAAATTGCCAGTGATAGAGAATCAACCACAACCCTTGGTAAATTGTTCCCATAATTAATTAGCTTCACTGTTAAAAATGCACACCTTATTTCCAGTCTGAATTTGTCTAGCTTCACCTTCCAGCCATCGGATCTTGTTACACCTTTGTCCACTAGATTAAAGAACCCACTATTATCAAATATGTGACCCACGTAGGTACTTATAGGCTGTGATCAAGTCACCCCTTAACCTTTTTATTAAGCTACACCGATTGCACTCCTTGAGTCTATCAGTAAAAGTCAGTGGTCTCCAACCTGTTTACGCACAAGATCACTTTTTGAATTTAAAGACATCCCAGGATCTGCCCCACCCCTTCCCCGAGGCCCCATCTCCCCGCCCCCGTTGCTTACTCTCCCCACCCTCACTCACTTTCACTGGGCTGGGGCAGAGGGTTGGGGTTCAGGAGGGGGTTTGGGCTCTGGACTGGGGCTGAGGGGATCACAGTGTGGGAGGGGGCTCTGGGCTGAGTCTGGGACGGGGGTTGGGATGCAGGAGGGGGTACGGGGTGCTGGCTCTGGGAGGGGGGTCGGGGCAGGGGGGCAGGGGGTTGGGGTGAAGGAAGGGGTATGGGGTGCTGGCTCTGGGATGGGAGTCAGGGCTGGGGCAGGGGCTTGGGGTGCAAGAGGGGGTTCAGAGTACAGGAGGGAGTATGGGGTGCAGGTTCTGGGAGGGGGCTCAGGGCTGTGGATTGGGTGTGGGCTCCCAGCGGGGGGCACCTACGTTGGGCGGCTCCCGGACATCGGTGTAGTGGGGCTAAGGCAGGCTCCTTGCCAGCCCTGGCCCCACTCAGGCACCTTGGCACCTCCTCCCTATCACGAGCCAGGCCACGCCCCCACCCTGCCAGCCAGTAGCACACTATGTGGCCACACCGCTCCCAGAAGGGGCCAACGCTTTCCTGTGGCCCCTCGGGGCGGGGGGCACATGGCTCAGCACGCTGCTCCTCTCTGCAGGCACCCCCGCAGCTCCCATTGGCCACAGCTACCCGTTCCCAGCCAATGGGAGCTGCAGGGGTGGTGCTTGCAGGCAGGAGCATTGTGTGGAGACCCCTCCCTCACCTCCCCCCCGGTGGGGCTGCAGTGAGTGCTGGCCGCTTCTGGGAGTGGCATGGGGCCGCAGCAGGCAGGGAGCCTGCCTTAGTGGCAGGCAGCCCCACTGTGCTGCCATGGCTGGAGCTCGCGAATGACTGGGAGAGTCTCCAGGATCGACCAGTCGATTTTCAGTGCTTCTCATTGCCAGAGCCAGTGCTAGGCATAAGAAGACTAAGCAATTGCTTAGGTCCCTGAGCAGCTCCCTATTCACTTTTTATTATAACTTGCCTGTTTTAGTATTGGGGGCAGGGCAGGGGGAATATTCTTGCTTAGGGCCCCTCAGTGGGCTAGCACTGACCCTGCTCATGGCTCTTCTCTGACCCCTTTCCAATTTATCAACATCGTTCTTGAATTGTGAACACCAGGCTAGACACTGTATTCCAGCAGTGGTCGCAACAGTGCCAAATACAGAGGTAAAATAATCTTTCTTCTACTCAAGAGTCCCCTCTTTATGCACTCAAGGATCGCAGTCTCGAACAGCCTAATAGATAATGAATGCATCAATGCCATTGACCCTCTGTGATACACTGGTTAATTAAATAGGAAAGGTTCTGAAGAAGGAATATTTCATCTCCATGCACCCTTTTTATCCCTACAGTTTATTCAAAGTTATTTCCAAATTATAGAATGATAGAAATGTAGGTGTGGAAGGGACCTTGAGAGAACATCTGGTCCAGTGCCCTGCACTAAAGCAGGACTCAAATTTACGTAAACTATCCCTGGAAGTTGTTTGTTTAACATGTTCTTAAAAACCTCCATGGATGGGGATTCCACAACCTCCCTTAGAAGCTTATTTTAGTGTTTAACTATCTTTATAGTTAATTCCCCCCCACCCTTCCCCAATATCTAACCTAAATCTCCCTTGCTGCAGATTAAGCCCCTTACTCCTTGTCCTATCTTCAGTGGACATGGAGAATAATTGCTCGCCATCTTCCCTGTAACATTCTTTACCATATTTGAAGACTGTTATCAGGTTCCCTCCTCAGTCTTTTTTTCTCAGGACTAAACATGCCCACTGTTTTTAACCATTCCTCATAGATCAAGTTTTCCTCAACCTTTTATCATTTTTGTTGCTCTGGTCTGGACTTTCTTCACTTTGTCCCCATCTTTCTTAAAGAATTGAGCCCAGAACTGGACACAGTACTTCTGCTGAGGCGTCAACAGTGCTAAGTAGAGTGGACAATTGTATAATGAATTAATCTTCATAACAATTAGATACTTAGGCTATGTCAAAGGTATGTTTAACATCAGTATGGCTCTTTCCATGTAACATCCCGGTGAAACAAGCACAGGTAGTGTTTAACCTTGATGTAACTAACGAAGGTCAGCCCAAACAATTTTTTTTTATTGCAGTAAAGATGTAGCCTCAGTTATCTAGGTGATAGGTACCTTAGAAACACGTTAGTCAGACAGATAGTTACAAGAGCTGGGGATATCGAACTGAGGCAAAGAGATTGGGATTTGCTGAAGGGAAAAGGTGTTCTTTATCACGTTAGTAAACACATGTAACTAACATCGTAAAACTTTAATGTGGACAAAGCAGTTTGTAGCTTTCACGCGAAGTAGCAGGTTGAGGTAAACACAAGGGAGAGCCCTCAATCTACTAATACATGTGAAAACTACAACTTCCTTATACACATTAATTTTACCATGTCAGTTACCAAGTGTTAGCTGACAGATGCTAAAAACCCACCCTTTCCCCCAGTGTTCACAAGCCCTTGGTGTCAGAGAGAGAGAGAGAACTAGAGAAGATCTGTTGGCTCTTGGTTCTATGCTGAAACTTCTCTAGACCATGGACTTCTCTTCTAGGGAGGACGAAGCCTCCGATTTAACCATGGCTATTAACTTTTTCACTTTATCTGTGTGGTGTTGTTCACCTGGCTTGATTAAAATGTTTAGGATCTTGTTGACACGATTTCTTTACATTTATTTATTTTAATTTTTTTATACTTTTGGCAACAGGTGTGCGTGGGCATAGTCATTTTCCTCCTGATGGTGAGAGCCTCCCATGTGCTGCAGGCACAGAATTTGCCACAAAATTCACCATTTGTGACAAAATTGTTCTCCAGGAGTCAAGCTTTCATGGAGGAGCAGGAAGCTGGGTGAGGGGCTGGAGGGTATTGCTATTATATATTTCTAGCTCTATGATTGTAAATAAAAACCTTGAAAACCCAACCTAAATGTAAACAGACAGTATCTTCCTGAGCCTTCAGATATCCTGAAACAATAGCTCTGAGAGGTATAAACTGCCTCAATCACCTCAATGGGTTGTTAAACCTAAAAACCTAGAGATAACATTTAAATGTCAGCTTTGTTATCTATTCCATTTGCAGAATACTCCAGCTAGTATGCTTGTTCCACGCTCCCAGACTGCTTCCCATGTCACCCCAGGTGATAAAAGCCCCAACTACTCGTACTTAGCTGTCAAAATTCCTCATCTTTCCCCTGGCAATTTCTAATGCAGTAATGCATTGTCACTACCAATATCTGTGGCTTATTGAAAATCTGTGGCATATTGTATTTAATACCAAAATAATTAACAGTGAAATGATTGTATTTAATTTCATATTTAATTAACAACCCACATTTTTAATACACCTTAAGCTACCACAGAATGGTCTCTGTACCACAGAATCCATAGGATTTAGGTCCAGCTTCCTGTGTAGTACCTGGGGCCTTGCATATGGTTTTCTGCTCAGTTCATCTGCCATGACCAGACTCCTCTGCATGGTTCCATGGAAAGCTTGTATAATTTATTGGATGGTGGTGTTGGAGTTTTTTGCTTTTTTACAAGTCGGGTTTCAGTTTTATTGTTTGCTCTTTTCTCTGACGTTTTGACACCACTTTTCAAATGGGCCTCTACTTGAGGAATATATTTAAGGCTCAGTTTCTACTTTGGCATTGCTTAAAGTCACTGTGATAGATTTTTTTTTAAATGGCTTGGTATCTTTAAATGTGTAAATATCGTCCCTAATTTAAATTTCTAAATAGTCACTTTCTAAACTGTCAACATTTTAAAATCTGTTGATGTATGCAATCTTGAAGTTACCATGGCGACTGATTCCATCGCCAGGGAGACATCGGTCTTGTGATATCCTCACTGAACAGGTTCAGCTCCAGAAAGGCTTGGAGATTCCTTTAAGATGAGCACATCCTTCAAGTTTAATGTTTTTAATTTTTAATTTCTGATGTAAGCCAGCTTTCCTCAGTGGGATATAGCTCGGTTATGTCAGTGAAGGAGAAGAGAAGGAGGAGAAACAATCTTGATTCTGAAGCGCTTCATTGTGACGGATGAGGGAGACTTGACAAGTATGCTAATACCCACAGATCCTGTTTCACTGTTGACCTTTTATCTGAGTAGCTTCAGAATGACATTACCATCACTCACTTCAACAGTGATAGCATATGAGCTTGAATCCTGGTTCACTCATGAGATAACAAGATATTTCTGAATGTAAATCACCAATGAGTATAGACTGCCCCATAACATCTGTTCTTGCTCTTGTATTCAACAACAGGACTGTGCAAATGGGCCATATTGGACCTGATTCTGCAAGGTGTCAAGCACTTCCTGTGAAATGTTGTGTGACCTCCACTCCCACTGATGTCAATGAACACTGAGAGTGCACTCAGGCCATTGTGCGAGGTGCTCAGCATTTGCAAAATCAGACCCATCATGGTTAATCTACTTTTAATATTCACTTGGAGATTCTATACCATAGCAAAACTGCACCTAGGTATGTTATCAGGGGGAAAGCACTAGTGAGTCCCTATTTACAGGCTATATTCACCATCACTTCATTCTTGACTTCAGTCACCAAGGCCACTCCAGACAGGTCTTTTGAACTCTGCCACACAGAACATTCTAGACTTTAAAGGTGCAGTAGCCACACACAGTCAACACAATTTTTAAAGCCCCATGCACCACTGTGAGCAGAATTTTTGTGGAAGAAAAATTCTGCAGGGGGGAAGAGGTTCTCAATTTTTTTTTCACATGGGGAAACAATTTTCTTTAGTTTCAATTTTAGGGTTTTTTTTCCAAATGTAAATACAATATATAAAGCTGTCAGTGAGCGTGGCTTTGGAGATAAAATGTACCTTTACAAACTTGAAATGAAGCCATGTTAGCACTGACTGATTTGGAAGATGGTTCTGCTGTTCTGTTTATATGGGCATTTTATTGCATTTTTTAACAAAATCAAAAAAGGGACAAATTGTTGTAATGTGGAATTGCACTACATAGCTCAAAGGCATTAGCTGAAATCCAGTGTTTATAGAGTGCTAAAATTCTGCTAGGTACTTTTACAGACCAGAAGAAGAAGTACCTGACCTCAAAGAGCTTACAGTCTAGGGCCCCGATTCACAAAAGCATTCTTAAAGGGATGGATTTACGTACATGCTTCAGTGTTTTCCTGAATTAGGGCCTATAGTGACAATATGCAAATAAAGTTGAGGGAGGGGATGCAACAGAGAGCAGTGTGATTGTGCAACAAAGTTGACCTCTTGTCTTGTTATCTCCATGAGCCTTGTCTGGATTTTCCTAGTGTTAGTGGGAAAACTACACTTGCACATGCCAAATGACCTCTTTTGATTTACCAGTTATTGTTTCTGTGATTACAGTATCAGGAGAAGATACTATACTGTTGATTCCACTAAAAACAGCACTGGCATATCTGCTGGAGCCCAGTCCACCCCACTCCTGAGAGAAAACTGGCTGGACTTTCTCTCCAAAAGATCTTCTTCAGCTACAACATCCTCTGAATGTTTTTGGTGCTTTTTACTAGAAAAGGAAATGTAAGTCTCCAGCCTCATGTTTTGTGAGCCTTTTTGGACCCAATTCAACAGAAATAAGAAAAAGCCTACTGTGCTCTTAAAGAGAGGGGTCGTGGTTTTGCTGTTTTGTCTTTTCCTTTAATAGGCCCACATTAAATTCCTTCTACGTCAGGCCAACAGTACAAGGCTGCTGCAAAACCCATAAGGGCTGGTGGTTGATAGTGTTTCAGCTAAGAGTTACCTTTCTCATTAAAAAAAAATTAAAATAGAAAACAACCTGATCTTGTTCATTAGGAATGTTAATTTTTGCAACAGCTCTAATCCCAAATATTTCAATAAAGGAAAAGTAACCCCAACCCCAGTACACATATGATTAGCTATTTCCTATTCTTGTTTATTGCTTGTAAATAGAAGAACCTCACTCTTAAATGTGCACCTTCTTTCTAAAAGGATCTGCACTTTGCCCTGTTCGTTTATTCTCTGTCTCACTGACATGGGTTGTCTGGTGGGTGGAATCTTTAGCCTTCTGCTGCCTGACTTCTAGAAAAAGAAGGAAACCTGGATTCTCTCCTCAATTGTTAACAGTGTGACGTCTGTACTCTAGTATTTTCTGTGTGCGCTCCAAAGGAAAGAATGATTGCATGCTTATCAAAAGCAAAACAACCCTACATACCATTTCTTTGGTCCATCCATTACTAAACATTAATCATGGGCGAAGGACTGAGAATCATAGAAATGTAAGTCTGGAAGGGACCTTGAGAAGTCATTGAGTTCAGCCCCCTATGCTGAGGCAAGATAAAGTAAATCTAAACCATCCCGGACAGATGTTTGTCCAGCATCTTCTTAAAAACCACCAATGATGGGATTCCACAACATCCTTTGGAGGCCTATTCCCAGAGCTTAACTACCCTTATTGTTAGAAAGTTTTTCTAATATCTAAATTACATTTCCTTTGCTGCAGATTAGGGTTAATTCTCAAATTTCTCAAGATTAAACACATCCAGGTTTTTTTAACCTTTCCTCATAGGTCAAGTTTTCTAAACCTTCTGTGATTTTTGTTCCTCTCCTCTGGACTCTCTTCAGTATGTTCACATCTTTCCTAAAGTGTGACGCCCAGAACTGCACAGTGCTCCCGCTGAGGTCTCACCAGTGCAATTACCTCCTGTGTCTTACATGCATCGCTCCTGTTAACACACCTCAGAATATTAGCCTTTTTTACATCTGCATCACATTGTTGACCCATATTCAATTTGTGATCCACTATAACATTTCTGATACTTTTCAACAGTACTATCACCTAGCCAGTTATTTCCCATTTTGTAGTATGTTTGACTTTTCCTTCCTAAATGAAGTACTTTGCACTTATCATTATCAAATTTCTTCTTGATGAATTCAGCCATTTATCCAATATCTCAAGGTTGTTTTGAATTCTAATCCTGTCTTCCAAAATGCTTGCATCTCCTCCCAGCTTAGTGTCATCCACAAATTTAATATACATACCCTCCAGTCCATTATTCAAATCATTAATGAAAATGTTGACTAATACCAGATCCAGGACTGACCTCTGAGGGACCCTACTAGATACTCCCTCCCAGTATGACATTTACTTTCCATTGATAACTACTTTTTGAGTATGGTCTTTCAAACAGTTGTGCACGCACCTTATAATAATTTCATCTAGACTGCATTTTTTTAGTTTTCTTATTTGAATTTCATGGGGCATTGTGTCAGTAGCATGACTAAAATCAAGATATATCATGTCAACTGTTTCCTCCCTCCCCCCCTCCACTAGGCCAGGAACCCTGTCAAAGAAGAAAATGAGATAGGTTTGGCATAATTTGTTCTTGAAAAATCCATGCTGGCTATTCCTTATAACTCTCTTATTCTCTAGGTGCTTACTAATTGATTGTTTAATAATTTATTCCAGTATCGTTCCAGGTATTGAGGTTAGGCTGACTGGTCTATAATTCCCAGAGTCTTAGTTGTTCCCCTTTTTAAAGATAGGTACTAAATTTGCCTCTGAGACGACACCTGTCCTCTATGGGTTCTTGTAAATAATAGTTAATGGTTCCAAGATGGCTTTAGCTAGTTCCTTAAGTACCATAGGATGAATTTCATCAGGCCCTGCTGACTTGAATACATCTAACTTATCTAAATATTCATTAACCTAGTCTTTCCCTATTTTGACTTGTGTTCCTTCCCCCCTTGTCAATATGAAGTGTGTTGAGTGTCTGGTCACCATTAACCTTTTTAGTGAAGAATGATGTGTAGGCCTGGGACCTGATCACCCCTCCCTCCCATATTAAACCAGCCTTGGGTGAAACTCAGGGAGTGCACCGCTAAAATTGGGGGGAAAAAAAGAAAAAGAAAAGAGACCGTTCTGCTGCTGATAAAGCACCCCCAGCGCAGGAATGTCCCTAACGAGAGTTATAAGCACCAAGTTTATAAAGTAGAAACACCCAGGTGCTGGGAAATTTTAGAGAGGCTACAGAGAGACTCAACAAATGATAAGATAAGCTCTGACCAGTGAATTTATGCTGACCATATACACAGAAAAGGTCACAAATAGTTACAATTTGGGCATTAAAGATAAGATGTAAAAAACTTGGGCAGGAAGGAGGACACATAGGTGCCAGTGTGTAACTGGTTAAAATTTTGTTACTTAGGAGTGTGGGATAATGTGATAGGTTCAGTAAATTTGAAGGAGGTAGTTAGTTTTACCTATATAATGTAAATCAAAAACAAAGCTCTTTGGGAACCGTGTCCAGATTACAGTTCAGCATCAAGCTGCTAGAATTCTTACCCCTCTGCATGACTGTGGTGTGCAGAGCCATCACCCTAGATTGTGTGGGTGACAGATGCAAAATAGGCATTGAAACACCTCAGCCTTCTTAATGTTATCAGTTATTGACTTTCCTTCCCCACTAATTAGAGGAGCTAAGCTTGTCTTTCTCTTGCTCCTAAGGTATTTAAAAGGCAATAAGTAGAGGTTCTTCTTGTTCCTCGTGAAGTGTAACTGATTTTGTGCCTTTCTGATTATGTCCTTATATACTTGCTCTGTTCTTTTGTACTCCTCCTTAGGAATTTGTCCATGTTTCTACTTCTTGGAGGCTTTGTTTTTGATTTTCAGGTCATTAAAGCGCTCCTAATGAGCCATATTGGCTTCTTACTATTCGTTCTATCTTTCCTTTGCATCAGGATAGTTTGCACTTGTGTCTTTAATGTTGTCTCCTTGAGAATCTGCCAGCTCACCTGAACTCCTTTATCCTTAAGATTTTTCTTCCCATGGGACCTTACCAGTTCTCAGAGTTTGTTAAAGTCTGCTTTTTTGAAGTCTATTGTCCTTATTCTGCCGCTCTCTCGTCTTCCTTTCTTTAGAATCATGAAATCTATCATTTGGGGGTCACATTAATCCAAATTGCCTTCCACCTTCAGATTTGCTACCAATTCCTCTCTGTTGGTCAGAATCAAATCTAAAATGGCTGCCTCCCTCTTACTTCCTCCACTTTCTGAAACAAGATGTTGTCCCCAGTACATTCCAAGAACTTACTGGAAATTTTGTATTTTGCCATATTACTTTTCCAACAAGTGTCTGGGTAGTTAAAGTCCCTATTACTACCACGTCTTGTGTTTTAGATATTTCTGTTATTTGTTCTAGAAATGCCTTATCCACATCCTCTTCTGGATTTGGTGATCCCGTAGACTCCTACCATGATATCACTCCTATTTTTACCCCTTTTATCTTTACCCAGAGACTTTTAACTGGTCTGCCTCTCACTTTCTTCTGGATGTGAGAACAAGTGTATATATTCTTGATGTGTAATACAACACCTCCCTTTTTATCTTGCCTTCCCTTCCTAAACAAATAATACCTCTCTATACCAATATTACAGTCATGAGACTTATCCCACCAAATGTCTGTGATGCCAATTAAGTCATAATTAAAGAGCACAAACTTATTCCTTTGTTGTAGATTCTTCTGTTCTTTTCTGAAAAAATTTTCATTTTTACAAAAGGCCATGTTTTATCAAATAAAAGTTTCAAACAAGAGGGTAGGCCAGCTCTACTCAGGACACCTAGGTCCGATTTTTCAGAAGCTGTGCAGCCACAACAACTCCAACTAAGGTCAAGAGTAGCTGTGGGCGTAAGTGCTGGAACTAGAGGTACTGGGGGGTGCTGGCGCACCCTCTGGCTTGAAGTGGTTTCCATCATATCCAGGGTTTATGGTTTGGATCAATGGCTCTCAGCACCCCCGCTATACACATTGTGAAAGCACCCCTAGTTGTGTAGGGTTGCCAACTTGGTAATATTAAAAACTGGACACTCTAGCAGGAGTGCTGGAACCTCCCCTGCCCCGCCTCTTTCCCTGGGTCCCCTCCCCATCCACTCCTCTTCCCTTCTCCCCCCCATTGCTTGCTGCTGTTTCCCTCCTCCCTCCCCCACCTCGGGTTGGGATGGACTTACCTGTGGAGCCGGGGTTGGGAGCGGCAAGCGCCCGACACAGGGAGGAGGCGGCCCCGGCTGAGTAGGAGCTGGAGCAGGTGATGACTTGGTGCCTCCCTGGCTGCAGTAACTGGACATTGGGTGTGCAGTTGGTAGATATGACTGGACACTGTCAGGTCTCCTTTTTGACTGGACTTTCCAGTCAAAAACCAAGCACCTGGCCATCCTCGTTGTGAGTGCTCAGCACCTCTGAAAATCAGGCCCAAAGAGTCTCAAGTTGGCCATCCAAAACTAATGGCCACTTGATGTTTTTGACCTTAATGTTTTACTTTCACCTGGCCTTTTGGGAAAGCCCAAGATGTGACAAGATAATGGGCTACATTATATCCCTGAGAAGATGAACATAAAGCTTAAATTCTGCCAACCCAATATGTTTTCCCTACTCATCTTGGGCAGAGCTTCACTTGTAAACAATCACTATCTTCCATTTAAAGATTAATCACTGGCATGGATCAGTGAATAGAGGACTGCCCTGGCAATCAGTGACCCTGCCACTGATTTGCTGCATGACCTTGGGCAAGTCAACTCTCTGTGCCGCTGTTTCCTATACCACTCTTTCTCTGTCTTGTCTATTTGGATTGTAAGTTCCTTCTATCACTATGCGTTTGTAGAGTGCTTAGCACAGTGTAATATTAATATAATATAACTGTAATATTACTTCTTACAACAATAATAATGGAAATGTGATCTGAAGGGGCAAGGGAAAAAGAGCATTGAAACTCTAACTGGTACCTAGTGCCATTTCCCTTTTCCTGTCACTAATAAAATCATAAGGACTAACAAATAATGTTACAAAACATATTTTTTGTCAAGAAACTTGTTTTTTATTCATTTGTAACATGATCCTGTTCCATATGAGACAGTGCAATCTATCAGAAACCCAGTGAAACATAGAGAAGGGAAAAGAACTGAAGACATTTGTTCAAAACGGAGCTTTTACCTGCCACTTCCCCCCTCCCCCCCCCCAAAAAAAAATGCAGAGAGCCACTGATATTTTTTTTTAAAGGGAGGGTCAGGGAAGTAAATTCTGGTTTCCCTAGAGAAGTGGTTAATTTTATTTTAGTAGCTGCAGGCAGTCTGTGAATAACAGAGTATTACAATCCTGGTACATCTCTAATTAATAAGATCAACTGTCACTGTAATTTTTTTTTCTTCAGACAAATTTAGATATGTCAAGGATGCAATTATTTTGAGAATGATCTGGCTTTACGCTATTCATCTTTCGTCCTGCTCACAGAGAAAATAAAACTGTCGGCTTAAATGCCCTCGGAAGTCTATTTTAGGTACCTGATTGAAAATTTAAAACAAGAATGCTGTGTCCTGCTGCTGTTAAAGTGGCCACAGTTCCTGCTTTTTTGTTTTTCCTCTCTCTCCCTTTGATTTGTGAGGGATAATGAGCCCTGAGTTTGGGTTTATTTCCAAATACAATCTAACATCACCATGCTTTGCTGTGCTCTGCCGTGCTCTGCCTCTGACCGTGATGGACGTTAGAGGTGAAATCCTAACACCACTGAAGTTAATAGCAAAGCCCCAACTGGCTACAGTAGGGTCAGGATTTTACCAAAGGAGTCCAGTGCAGCTAGATGCTGAATACCCTCAACTCCCATTGACTTCCAGACTTTACACAATCCGGCCTCATTTTAGTGCCAGGAGAGAGGCTTTAGGTTTATGGGGAATAGTTATGAAGCTGAGAAATACCAAACTGTTTATTGGATTTACTGTTTTGCTTTTATTCTGCAGCATCTGTGTGGCCTGGTTACTGAGGAGGTGTCAATGCTTAATCCAGGCTAGCATTATAAAAATTATTGCATATCACGAGCCTCACAAAATTATATTACAATAATCGCTGTATTTTGGAAGTCTCCACTAAGAAAAGGGGAGGGAAGAAAAAGCCCATAGTTTGGACTCCCACTTGTTACATCAAGCTGGTCAAAATATTGTCTTCCAGCTCAGGTTTTCCAGCTAGACTAGTCCCCTTGGGATGGTAAAACACGATTCCTGGTCTGGAGTATATGCACATGCTTCTTATGGATGCAGTGACTGAGCTGGCCAGCACTTTGCTAATGAATACAAGAAACACAATCCTATGGGGGAAAGGAAATTTAGAAATATCCTGTTATCGAAAGAAGACCTGATTTTTCGGCCTGGGGGTCAGGCTGGCTGGTGCAGCTAGGACAGGCCAACCAGTAGCCCATCCATTAGGGTTGCCAACCCTCCAGATTAATCTTTAATTAAAGATAATGTCATGTGATGAAATCTCCAGGTATTCACCCAGCCAAAGTTGGCAACTCTACCAGACAGTTTTCGGGGCGGTTTGGCCGGGGGTCCTCGGCCACAGGTGAAGGGGGGCCCTTGGGCAGAAGGGGCAGGACAAGGGCTAGCCTCGCCGAACGGGGGTGTTCATATGCTGCCTATGCTCTTGCACTGTGCTCAGCATCCCCCTCAATAGCCCTGCCTGATGTAACTTAAGGTTTAAACTTTATTTCTCTGTTGAGCAATGAATTATTTTCTATAAAATGAGGTCTTTCGAGAAGCTGACAGACGCTGACTGGAGTGCAGCAGGTTTAGCTGCCTCAATTCATTGTTTGAAACTGAGAGGCCTGGAGGTTTCAAGCTAGCATTACATTCAAGGTGATAATAAATGTAGTCTGGCTGGATTGGTAATACTGGAATTTCTAGCCTGGTCCTGTCTAGACCATGGTTTGTTATGGAGTGAAAGTCACAAAGGAGGGACTATAGTAACACACTGCATGGAAGTGCAGCCCTTGGGGAACTTCAGACACATTTAAAGTCCAAGCTTTGCTTCCAGCCCCTAACAGAAACTGTTGTAAATAACATTAGAGCTGTCTTTCAACAGGCTCTAGGAAGCATATAAACTGAACACAGTTTTTGTTGTTTGCAGCCATACGCTAAGCTCAGAACTGTCAGATCTAATTATTCTCTTTAAGGCATGAAAGTTTTAGGGATTAATTAAGCAAAGAGCAAAAGCTTGTCTGCAAGAGGAAACATATTTCTCTTTGCACCATCATGTTATTGAAATTTCCTTGAGTTTTACTTTATAGAATAACAAATTATGGAAATTATATGTACAATTAACATGTACTAGAATATATATGAGAGGGTGTCTAGATATATCTCTGAAGCATATGTAGGAATAGATAGACAAATATAATATACACGTACTATAATCTGTGCTCAAGCTAGATATAAATGTGGGTGTATTTATGTAAACTTTATATAGCACCATGGAATATAAGAGATGTAACATTCTAAGGGTTCTGGCAGCATTTGCCTCCAGAAGTCTAGATTTGAATATCCCCAACCCCCCACTCTCTCTCATTTATGTTTATTTGAAATGTTGTCTGCTTACATTCCATATTTCAAAGAAGTGCTATATTAATATTGATATTTTGTCATAGCAATTATATACATATAAATGGATCTGCTGTTTTCAAAAAAAATGTTTTATATAGAGTGATAGATATATTAAATACATTTTGTTATGTAATATATTCAGGCATATAGAGACTTCAGGAATAAGAATCATTGTAGTTAGGACATGTTAGTTATTTTCAAAGATTTGCTTAATATTTTTCAGAAGAATCTGTCTTTTCTGCATTTTCACACTGTCCCTTAAGTTATAACCCTTGCACAGTAGTACACTATCACATTTCTTTACATTAAAGGTTTGTCAAGTGAAACGTGGTCCTCTTTAGCTCCATTTTCAGTCTTATTTATTTCCAATTGTAATAAGATGGCCTGCTGCATCAATTTCATACTCCAACACAGCCTCTCAGTGAGGCAAAGCTTTTAAGCCAAGATGTGAGTCTGACAGAAAACAGGGTTATTTATTGAGAACTTACATTGTAATTTTAATAATATATCTTAAAAATATGGAAAGTTAGAAGAGAGACTAGATGGGTAATGTGATATCAAAGAGACAAGCTTTCAAGCACCACAGAGCTTTTTTTTAGGTCTGAGAAAGGTAACCGGAGCATCACAGCTAAATACAATGTGGAACAGATTGTTAAGCGTAAGGAATTAACAAATGCTGCAAGAAACCAAGATGAAAAAGTGGGTAATTAACACTTCTGCTGTCACAGGACAAGGAAGAGTTAGGGGTGGTCTACATTGGGAACTTATCCAGAGCTGGGATGTCTCTTCAGCAGAGGGCAGACCAGTGTAGGGCACGAAGTGGGTCATTTTGTTGAAGTGGTCTACCTCACTGTCAAGATCATCATAAATCCCTTGGACTCTGGGAGCTCCATGATCAAATCTAATGCAATAATGGCCCGGGACAGAGTGTCTAGAGGTTGAAGTAGACGACAGAGTTTGTGGCGTGGTGCCTGGGCTTGAACTCACACATTGCAAGTTGCTATGAAGGCATGTATTGGGAGGAGCATTTGGGGCCTCCAGTCAAGACAGGATGTCATTTGCTGAGTCTTCAAGTGTCCTGCCAGTGGGGAATCATGGCACAGCTGTAGGGTTGCCACACTCACCTGATCTGGGGAAAGGCAAAAGAGGCTATTCACGAACGTGACTACCTCCTGAGTGTTGCATGGTTTCTTGTCAGTGGCAGCTAGTTCATCAGGCAGAATAGATCCTGGTGAAGACAAGCATTCAGGAAGTTACGGGGCTTGAGGACATGGGCTGATTGCTGGCTAGGCCCGTGGGGTTCAATATCAAGGCTATAGGATAAGATGTCCGCCTTGCCATTTCTCATTCCAGGGAAATATGTGATGGTGATGTTGAATCACCAGAAAAATAGAGCCCACTGGAGCTGCTGTTGGTTTAATGTCTTTGCCCTGTGCAAGTTCTCCAGATTTTTGTGATCAGGATATACTTGTACCAGATGGTGAGCCCCTCCCAAATAATGTTGCCACTCTTCAGCAGGGTTAAGCTTTCATGAATAATAGGCTCACGGGCATAGTCTTTGTTCAGGACCATGTTGCTGTACCGGAAGCACTGCGTTCTACAAGAAAGACTTGCATGGCATCTGGGTGGGTCAGTATGGGTGCTATGGAAAAGGTAAGTTTCAGCTGATCAAATGAATGCTGGGTTTCAGGGAACCACTGGGCATTTTTTGAGAGCAGGGTGGTGAGGATTCCAACTTGTTTTAAGAAATGCAGGAGGAATTGCTGATAAAAAACTGGCAAATCTTATGAAGCATTGCTGGTCATGGGTCATGTGGGGATTGGCCAGTCATGGGCAGCCTGGGGTCCATCTGGATTCCCTGCCTGGTCAAGATAAAGCCCAGAAATTCTGTGGAAGACAGGCCAAGTGCACACGTCTCTAGTTTAGCACAGATTTTTAAACTAAGGGCTGAGGGAAAGCTGAGAGGTGCAGAAGAGCCCACGATTTGGTCAGACCCCTGTAGAGGGAGGCTCTATTAACAGGGATTCTCTATATCGTAGTAAAGGTGAAAGGATAGAAGTTGATAGAGTACAGGTAGAAACTGAAGAGAAACAGTCAAATGAAAAAGAGACCCATTCAGTTACATCACATAAGGGTGGACAACTAAAAAGTGACAAAATTTATAAGTGCGTGTATACAAATGCTAGAAGTCTAAATACTAAGATGTAGGTAGCGGCTTTATTCAGCCCACTCTGGAGTCTTCTCAGAGCAGCCTCTGCTGTTCAAGCCAGGTGTGGATCATCAATTATTACTGAGATAGACCGGGGGAAAGCATTCCAATTCAACAGTACCAAGCTATTGTTTTCCAGCAGTGGGGGAGGCCCAGTCTAGAGTATCTCCTATTAGCAGTCTGACTACAATGCTCACCTTGGACTGATCAAAGGCTGTGGTCTGGGGCATGTCAGGAACAAATGGCAACATTGGTTCATAAAGCCCCAGAACCACTGGCAGGATTCATCAAAATGTTCTGTCAGAGGAACCAGATGCCCCTGATTAGGGCAAGGCACTGCAAGTCATTCCTGAAGTGTGGCATTCTCCCCATGCAGCTGGTTTAGTTGTTTCTGGAGTAGCTGGTTCTCTGTGATTAACAATCCTGCACGTATTGATTAGCTGCCTGAAGGTGGGTGGCCCATTTGGGTGAGTCCAGTGCTTCTGGTGGCAGTGGCTGAGCTGTGGGTCCATTCTTCTCATACTGAGCCTACTCCTGCAGGTTGCAATGGTCCAAACAAGCTGTCAGGGCCAGAGCGTAAGTGTCCAGGCCTAAGGGTTAGCACTTGGTGCAGGCAGAGAATCCAGGGGCCAGGAGCCAATTACCAAAAACCAGGCTGAGTTGGAAATCCAGGAGATCAGAATTGAGTGACAAACTGGAGAGGTAGAACCAAGAAACAAGTGTCAGGAGGCAGGCAGAGGCAGGTTACCAGGACGCAGGATCAGGCAACAGTACCAGAGGGCAGAAACCAGGAGGCAGTTACCCAGAGTCAGGCCGAGTCAGGATACCAGGAGGTGAGGATCAGAGGGCAGGAACAGGTAAAAGCCAGGGAAGTGCAAGCAGTCTACAGCAGGGTGAAACCCAGTTGTTCAGACAAGTTTCTGCTTGGTCTTCTGGCTTACATAGGGGGTTCAGCCCAATCAGGAGCCTTGGAACTCTCCCAATCAGAGTGGAGGGGCGGGATTTGTACCCTAGTTCGGCTTAATGAGTCTGGGTCCCAGTTGTTGTCTCTGAGCTGCCAGGTGAAGGATTGGAGTGTTATGACTCCAAGGATTCCCTACAAACCCAGGTCTTGAACCTGTGGGCCTGACATAGGTAAAGTAAGAAAAATGCTGCTTGAAAACTTATTAGAGTTTGATTTAAGGATATTTACTTGTTATATTTTGACATGTGATGCTTACAATTTTTGTTTTAACAGTTTGAATTTCAACAGCTCCCGTCTTTAAATAATTATTGTCTGAATCCCCTATTTTCATGCAACTGTGAAAATTTAACTGTATTAAAATAGAAAAAATGCTTAAAACCAAACGTCAACATTAACAGTCAAAATTATTTTTTTAATTGAATTCTGCCAACCCTATTTATAACTGACTGAAGAACCATGGAGAATGCATAATTATATATCTTATGCCTTGTGTAAAAACACAACTGTAACACTTCATATGGTTAAAGCTAGGATTTCTCCCCCCCCCCTTTTTTTAAAGCATGCATATACAGTACAAGCACACATATTAATGCAATGATGATGTTGTAAGTGTCAATACCAAAAATTAAAGAAATTGTACATACACAATTTATTTATAGCTACCGTAACTAAACTCTGAAATAGAGGTTTTAATATCTACTTTATGAGGAGCAACATAGGAATGTTAACATGTCTGGGAGAACCTTAGCTTTTCCATATCCTGAATCATTTTTGAAATAACATTTGAAATTTACATTTATTTGAACATCCCATTAGTGTCTTTGCTCATTTAATACATTTATTTGGGAAAGGAACAGTGACTCATTTGTTCTGTAAACCAAAGCATGTCTCCCAAGCACTGTTCCCTCTAAGCTGTGCGCGTGTGTGCGTGCACGCCAGATCCCAAACCCCATGCACACGGCAAAACACCGCACTCACAAAAATTTGCACAGAAGCACAAAAATTTGCACAGAAGAAATTTTTTGCGCACACGGCCTGTCAAAAATTAGAGGGAACATTGCTCCCAAGAATTCCATGGCTATACTAATATACCTTTTCCCCTTCAGTCACATAAGAACAGCCATACTGGGTCAGACAAAAGGTCCATCTAGCCCAGGATCCTGTCTTTCAACAGTGGCCAATGCCAGGTGTCCCAGAGGGAATGAACAGAACAGGTAATCATCCAGTGATCCATCCCCTGTCACCCATTCCCAGCTTCTGGCAAACAGAGGCTAGGGACACCATCCCTGCCCATCCTGGCTAATAGCCATTGATGAGCATATCCTACATTAACTTACATAGTGCTTTCCTGAATCATCAAAAGATTGTCCCTGCCCCAAGGAGTTTACAGTCTAAGTATAAGACAAGAGACTACAGATGGATAGACAGACAGGAGAGTACAAGGAAACAATGCGACAGTATTGGTCAGCATGACAGGCAATGGTTCCAGTGCACCAGCATAGCTATGGCAATTCAACACATGGTAGTGTGGATGCAGCCACACTGGTACAAAGGATCGGGGTCCTTAAGCACATACGCAGGTTTGATAGAATTTGATGGTTTTTTTATAGTTTTGACATATGATACCAATGTTTGTTTTAAGCATTTTTTCTATTTTTATCTATTTACATTTTCACAGGTGTGCAAAATTACAGAATTTAAGCATTTTCTTTTTATTGTCAATTTAAATGTTCACAGTTGTGGGTAATTATGTGCAGGGGCGAGGGGGGTCAGACAATAGGGGAGTTCAGCCAATAATTATTTAATGGCAGTAGATGTTGAGATTCAAAAAGTTAAAGCTTTATAACCGTTGTGACACTCTGTATCTCAGGGGAACGCCCTGCACCCCCATGTTCATCCTTATAATATGATTGTGTGGTTTCCAATCCAAAGTTTGTCATGTCGGGTGTCTTCGGAAGGCTCATGATGCCCTGAGCATTGTTGTTATAGTAATGTTATAGGGTGTAATTTCATGCCTATAGTTATGAGGCTGAAAATGTGTCCTCATGGCTTAAAACAAGCCCAGGAAAAACTCTCCAGGAACAGAGGGGCAGTTCACACCTCATCAGGGCATGTATGGGACAAACCCAGCCCAGCCTCACAGGAACAAAGGACACTGGCCTAGGCATCAACAAAGGATCTGTTGGACTCTCGAGTGAGTCACCCCCCTTCCCTTGGACAGTTTGGGACTACGATGAGGTAATGCTCACCTGACCCTGAAGGGTGGGGGGGCAAAGCCAAGAGGGAAGAAAGAACATGATAAAAGGGAGAGATGTTTGCCATGCTCTTCCTCTCTCGTCCACCTCATCTACAGACATCACCACCAAGAGACTGAAGCGCTGATCAAAGGGGAGAGCCTGGCTGAAGAGCAACCAGCCAGCCGGTGGTGAGATGCATCTAAATTTGTAAGGGCACTGAAAGTGTTAAGATCAGTTTAGAATGCATTTTGGTTTTATTTCATTTGACCATATCTGACTTGTTGTGCTTTGACTTATAATCACTTAAAATCTATCTTTTGTAGTTAATAAATTTTGTTTGTTTATTCTCCCTGAAGCAGTGCGTTTGGTTTGAAGCGTGTCAGAGACTCCGCTTGGGATAACAAGCCTGGTACATACCAATTTCTGTTTTAAATGAATTAACCCATTTAAGCTTGCAGCGTCCAGCGGGAATAACAGGACACTGCAAGACGGAGGTTCCTAGGGTTCTGTCTGGGACGGGACCAGAGATATTGGCTAGTGTCATTCAGTTGCACAATCCAAGGAGCAGCTTACATCCCACAGGCTGTGCATGAACAGCCCAGGAGTGGGGATTCTCACAGCAGAACGGGGTAAGGCTGGCTCCCAGAGTTGAGGATTGGAGTGACCCTAGCAGATCACCAGTCCAGATAACACCAGGGGAACATCACAACCGTTAAAACTCAAATTGTAAACATCACATGTCAAAACATACACAGTAAATATCCTTAAATCAAACTAACTTCTCAAGCTGCATTTTTCTTGATTTGCTGATCTGTAAATTTTGATGGAAATATTTTTTGTTCGTTTGTGTATATGGTGAAATCGTCGTTTATTGATAAATATCTACTCCTTCCAAGCCTATGCATACCTAATTTTATTTTTTATTAAAGTCAATAGAACTAGTCATATGAGTAAAGTTACATTTGTGCTTGCAGGATCAGGCCCTCGGTTATAGACAATTAAATAGATACTTGTGTTTTCCAATTATCTGTGTTTCATGTTATCACATATCTTTCATTATCATATGTCATTACATTATCTTTCTACATCAAACATGCAAGCTGTTTTTAAATCCAAATTTTTTTCTTGTTATCTTAATTCAAAAACTGTAAAAAGATTGTACAGAGGAGTAACAATATACAGATCCACCATGAATTCGTGGGATGTAATTCAATCTAAATTCCATTGCTGTTCATCAGCCACACAAGAGCCCTGCTCTCACAGTTTGACATTTTGATTGAATTAATTTTTGTATTCCACTGGGAACTGTATGTTGTTTATGTTTGCCTGTTCACTGCTTTAAAGCCACTCAGGCAAATTCTGACCTCTGTTCCATCTGTGCATCCAATTGAAGTCAGTCTTCATATATCTCATAACCTGACCATGTTGTAAATGATAGCAATGTTGCCAGCTCTTGCCAGAATTGGTGGGACTAAAAGTCCCAGCTTCTAGAGACAGATGTGTATGGAAGAATCTCAGCTTCCATTTTAAAACAGTAAGTGTCTAGCCCTTAATGTTGCAAAGAAAAGCTTGAAAACATGACCCAAGTGCACCCTAAGAAAACAGGCGGCAAAGGGAAAGAACCCAAACTGTATTATGATGTTTTTAATTTCATAGGAAACACAGAAAGTATTAAAGAGATGCCAAAACATTGTTGTGACATACACACACATATTGTACAAACATACCCAGAATGATTTTTACCACTGTTTGAATAGAAGGTGGAATGTGGGAAGATTTCTCTCTCTCTGCCAGGGTCACAGCAGCATAATATTTGTTGTCTTCTGCCTAATGTCATGTGGTCCATAAAAGCCAGAAGAGGCCTTCTCCCTATTGAAAGAAGTACTTGGCATATTTGGAGCATATGCTGACACCAGTTGCTTTTCAAAGGCGCTGTAAATTCCAGTTCATTCTTCTCTCCTATTTTCCATTCAGAGACACAGCAAGGGGCATTTGGCAGACCATGAAATAAAGCTACACGTGCTCTAATCCTTTTCAGGGTGAGGCTCCTGCTTGCTTGCTAGTAGCTCTCTCTTTCTATGAAAGTGTGACCAAGTACAAGAGCACCTTGCTCGGATTAGACAAGGCCATGGAAAATACTTGGAAGATCTGGGTGTTTTTTTTTTTTTTATCAGCTGAATGTAAACTGTATTATTGACCTTAACTACTTTAGTACATAGAGTTCAGCTTCACTCTGTGAGCTCTCTTTTGCTTCTCCCCCCGATTCCTTCTTGTTAAACAAAATTAACTATTTCCAAGCTCAGAAAGGTTGGCAACTGTGTTAAGTAAAACACATGGGAGGGATCTGAAATCTTCCTAAATCACTCTCAATATTTACATGAATGAACAACGGTTTCATGTTTTGTGATTAAGGGCACGGTCTGGTTTGCAGTTGGCACACCAGGGACTTGAATATGTTCATGGACTAATTTGATATTAGTTTTTTGGCACTAAAAGGGATTATGCGACTGAATCCTGCCACTGGGGCAGTGTCTGACTCTGAAAATGGATCTTTAGAGTAGGGCAGAACAGGAACGGTAAGCGAGAAGACTAGGCCTGTGGTATTTAATTTTGTTTGATGGGACCCTGTAGAAAATAAAAAGGCTGGAGAAACAGAGTCCTTTTAGACCCCCAAAAGGCGTATGGGCTAGATCCTTAACTGGTTTAAATCAACAGAGCTCCACTGACTTCATTTTTTGTTTCAGCATAGCTTTGTTGACTTTATGGGTCCCCTGATTTTTGGTGTTCAGAGATGTGCACTGATTATTTTGAGCAAAATCCTTGGTTTTCCAGTTTCTCTTTCTGGAAAGCTTTCCCAGTCCACTGTATTTCAATGGAACTATTTTGTCTTTCAGAACTCGCAAAATTTGGGGAAACTCAGTTCTGGATCCAAAAATTGTGGCTTGGTCCCACCTCTACTATTTATCTTTTCAGATGTCTCCAATTTTAGCTTTCAGGTGTGGTGAGGTATAAGCTATATCTCTTATTTCATGAAGTCACACCTATTCTAGGCATCCAGCAATAAACTACCTGGGACTGGTTTCCACATGGTTTTTGTACCTCTGTAACTATATTTGGTTAGAAACTTACCGGGATTAGTTAATAAATAAGAATAAACTTATAGGAATCAGCTATATCTCTATTAATCCCTTTATATCAATGTAGCTGCATCCACACTAGGGGTTGTACAGCTTTAACTGGTTGCTAAAGTGATATACAAGTCCCAAACTGTGTGTAGATAACCTCAAGATTGGGCTTTCTTGTTCGTTCTATTGGCTTGTGGCAATTTTGTGCCTACTATTTTCCAAACATTTTAATTCAGAGATTTATTGACAGGGGAAGTGAAAATATACTTATTTCAGCATTTCAGAACCTCTTGACAGATATTTGGTAAAACATTCAAAGTGTCTTACCTTATGGAAGCCAACTTGTCAATCCTTATCTTCCATCTACAAGATCTTCCTTTTGTTTTGTTTTTCATTTTTTGGTTAAAAATTTGAAGTAAGTGTCAAGCCATCTGGAGTGGCTCACAAATGTGGGTGCCAACCTCAGGGCAGACTATTACAAACCAAGGCACAAACCCCAAATTGGTTGTGTGTTCTATAATTAGATTTCACCATCCAAGTATCAACTCTTCAAGCACTAGAACAGTCTTAACATGGAGTCACAGACATTCCCCTTGGGCTCTCTGGTCTATATTGCCACCCAGGCAAGCCTGTCTTTGTGATAGATGGTCCTTTACACCAAAAATCACAACAATATCCAGGTTACTCCCAGTCCCAGAGGACCAATCACTTACTCCAGGACAATTGTACCTCAGATCTCAAACCAAAGACAACACTTGTAGCTAATCCTATAGTAAACTAACTAAAGATTTATTAACTAAAAAAATAAATGAGTTATTTACAAGGTTAAAGCAAGTAAACATACACACACACACACACACACACACACAAAGGAGTTACAGTCTTAGATTCCAAAACGTAATAGATGCTGCTGTGATGTGCAAGCTCTCTATGTTCTTTAGGGCTAAATCCAAGGTAAGCAGCTTGGGGATCCCTTGCTTATACTTAGAACTGTCGCCCTCCTGAAATTCCAAGCAGCATCACAGTGACAATTTCTTCTTGACCTCCACTCTTCATGGGTGTGGGGAAAACAATCAACAAAGACTTTTGTCCACTAATATTCCGCAATGGCTTGTCTGGTATCTTTGGGTGTTATTTTGTTGGAGAGGAGATGACAGCTCTGATGGTAAACTAGTACTTCACACTGGGTAATGCTTCTCTCCTGGGTGTGAGAGTTTACAGATTTAGAGCAGAGAAAACACTTAAATATTGCCTTATAATATGGGATACGGATGTTATAAGTAAGATTAATACATGCAATGCCCTACAGGCATTTCATAAAGTCTAAACATGACACATTCTTACAACTCTAATATCTATTTTAACAATACTAACATACAGGTGATCCAGACTGGTTTCTAGCTATGCATTTGTCAGTGTTCAGTAAGGCCTAGCGGCCTTGGCATGAGCTGGCACCTGGTCTGATAGCACCACAGTCAGTACAAAATAAGTGCTTTATCACCAACTTGCCAGTCCATGATTTTCACCGACACATGAAGATTTCATTGCACTGGGTTCTTCTGGTAAGCATTAAAATGACTGAACACATCTATGTGCTAGATGAATGAGAACAAAGTGGTGGTACAGTATGAAATTGGTCTGGACAGCTAATGAGTTAGCTTTGTTTCCTTTAAAACTACAGGACACAGACTCAGTTCTTTCCTGATATTCACTGTTGAGTGGCTTACTTCAGACTGCAATGATTTCTTGAGTCTCAGGATTGACCCAGTTTGTTGTAGTTTCTTAGCCCACCCCAATATAATGAACTATAAAGTAGTCACCTCTCCCTCTTATTCAATAATCAGAAATGTCCCAACCCCAACATAAAGTATAGCACGCAAAAAAAGGCAGAGCACATACCAACTTACAGAGGATTCTCAGTGGAGGTTCTGAGTAGGTGGTTGTCTGGTGGTAAGCTAAGCCATACAAAAAGTACCCAAATTAGGGTTGCCAACCCTCCCAGTTTTGCCAGGAGTCTCCTGGAATCAGGCCATATCTTCCAGAGGTTACTGAAGCCAAACTGGGAGATTTTAGGCCCTGAAAGTCCAGCGGCGCAGTGGGGCTCAGGCAGGCTCACTGCCTGCCCTGGCTTCGTGCTGCTCCCGGAAGCAGCTGGCATGTACCTGCGGACCCTAGGGTGGGGTAGGGGGCTCTGTCCCTGCCCCCAGCGCCGACTCTGCAGCTCCCATTGGCCAGGAGCTGCGGCCAATGGGAGCTCCAGGAGCGGCTCTTGCGGGCAGCATGCAGCGCCCCCTGGGGCCGCAGGGACCTGGAAACTGCTTCCGGGAGCGGCGCGGGGCACAGTAGGCGGGGAACCTGCCTTAGCCCCACTGCACCGCTTACCGGGAGCTGCCTGAGGTAAGCATCTTCTGGCCAGAGCCTGCACACCGCACCCCAGCCCGGAGCCCCCTCCCACACCCAAACTCCCTCCCAGAACCTTTTCTCCGCACCCCCTCCTGCACCCCAACCCCCTATCCCAGCCCTGAGCCACCTCTAGCGCCCAAACTCCCTCCTAGAGCTTGCACCCTGCACCCCCTCCTGCACCCCAACCCCTAGCCCCAGGCTTAGCCTGGAGCCCCCTCCCACACTCTGAACCCCTCAGCCCTAACCCGGAGCCAGCACCCTTTCCCGCAACCCAACCCCTTGAGTGACTGAACCCTGAAAGTGAGTGAGGATGGGGGAGGGACGGGGGGATGGGGTGAGTGGAGCGGGGCCTCGGAGAATGGGCGGGACGGGGGCAGGGGTGGAGCAAGGGTGTTTGGGTTTGTGTGATTAGACAGCAACCCTAACCCAAATTCCTACAACTAAAACATCTCCCTAATACCTTTCAAAGGTCCTTTCGGGAAATTTCTTATAAATTCTTCTTTGCTAGATCAGCAGCAGAACATTGCTTGCCTATTTTCTTCCAAGTGAAAAACCAATACTTTATGCGTCAGGAAAGTTGGATATATTTGTATTGATATAGATATTGATAAAGCTATTGATAGAGAATGTTTGCTTGAATTTCATTTAAGGTTAAGAAACCTTGAAGTAGGAGCAGCTTGAAGAACAAGAAGCAGCAAAATAAGCTTTCAAAACAATAAAAATACAGGAGTGGTGAGTAGAATTTCTCATTACTGTACATCAGTGGCACTCAGCCTTTCCAGACTTCTGTACCCTTTTCAGGAGTCTGATTTGTCTTGAGTACCCTCCAAGTTTCATCTAACTTAAAAACTACTTCCTCACAGAATCAGGCATAAAAATATAAAAGTGTCACAGCACACTGTTACTGAAAAATTGCTGACTTTCTTGTGTATATATAAAGTCTGCTGCAGTTTCCACGGTATGCATCCGATGAAGTGAGCTGTAGCTCACAAAAGCTCATGCTCAAATAAATTGGTTAGTCTCTAAGGTGCCACAAGTACTCCTTTTCTTTTTGCGAATACAGACTAACACGGCTGTTACTCTGAAACCTGACTTTCTCCTGTTTCCCATATAATTATAAAATAAATAAATTGGAATATATTTCAGTGTATAGCTCAGTATAAAAAAGCCATTGTATAAAACTTTAGTTTGTACTTACTTGGCTAGTGCTTTTAATGCAGCCTGTGGTAAAACTAGGCAAATATGTAGATGAGTTGATGTACCTGCTGGAAGACGTCTTCATACTTCATGGGGTATGCATACCCCTGGTTGAGAACCACTGCTATACATTATAGGTTTAAACTGAGTTTAGCTATGTTGTCCCTTTCTCTGGTCCTAATTTTGGTAGCTAAATAAATGCACTGGTGTACTCTGAGAAATGGGTTGCTGACACTTAAAAGTTGTGGAAATCTTCTGTCATAAAACTGAGAACTAAATGATGATGTGAGACGGAAAAGTCTTCAAATGTGTGTGTACATATAGGAGCCTCTTTGGCAGAAGAAAAGGGTTGTGAGGCAATCTGGAACAGGCTTGCAGGGAACGGAGACCATCTTTAAGGACTTCTCTGGCAGTTGTTATATAATTAAATCTGCTGAGTGACATGTGATTCAGAACAGGCCATCACTCTGTGTTTTCATCATTCTGCCCCTGAGCTTTAAAAAAAGCTCTGTGCTCCTTCATTTGGAAGGCCTTGTTAAAACCGGCCTGTGCCTCATTTTGTCAAGCTGCAGCATCCGTCACTATTCTGAAGTCCTACATGAGGCCTGACAACACAGTTTTTGTTGAAAACTTGGGAACTTTCGAAAATCTATTTATTCTCATCATCTGGAGAAGTCTTAGAGGTTGCAATTGCCAAAAATATTCTTATCAGTAGCAACTAAAAAAAGAAAGCATGAGATAAAATTAAACTAGATTATTTGAGGAGTGAGTGGAGAGTGTTGAGTAAGGCTATTAAAAACAATTGGTTTTATCTGGATCACAAATGGATACAACAAGATTGTCACTAGTAGAAAAATCAACAAATGCTTAAGGTTGAACTGGCCGTGCACTAAAAACAACACCAGTTCTCAAATATGGGTGTGCAACTCATTTTGTCATTTTCCTGGCTATGTTGTAGTTTTCTATCAGTTTGGTACTGGGAGGTTGAACTCTGATCATGCAGTTGTGAGACAAAAAAATGTTCTTGACCTTTCATATATATTTCCAGGCCCTATGATTCCAGGCCCTACAGCTACGTTATTTTTTTAAAAACAAGAACTCAACAGCTCATTGAAGAAAAAGATCGTGGGGGTAAGAGGTAAGGGTGTATCCTTGAAAGATTTCCCCATCCCTGGTAGAGTCATCTTCTCTTTCTACAAATTCATTGGACTGAAAAGATATTCCTCATTGTAGGGTTATATCCACCACTAAAAAAATAATTTTGAGATTTTGTCTTCACAGATATTCCTATAACAGGAATTGGGGTTTTTAAAATATAATTTGACTTGAGAATTTTATTTTACATACAGTCAAGTTTAGTTGATATATAGTTGTAGTTATATAGTCAAGGTATCGTTTTATGAATAATGATAATATTAATATCCATCAGACTAACAACTGCCCTGAACAACACTTAATCCAGATTTTTGGCTGAGGGGGTTTAAAATCCCAGCATGTATTTTGTTCCAACTTCCTCCGGACTGGTTGCATTTTCAAAGATACTAAAGAGACACGATCAAAGATAGGAGAGGAGAGGTCACTGGTAGGTTAGCAACTGTACAGCTCTGGGTCAACACACCTGGGGACCAGGCTTTCTGTCACTGACTGACAAGAGTGCAGGAGGGGGTGATTCACACACAGCATGTTCTAATGAACCCCAAACTTAGAATGAAAATTTAATATGAAATGGATGAATTTCTGAATTTTGCCTGAAATTCTGCCCTTGAAAGATCCATGAACTCACCAGGCTGTTTGATGTTCCCAGATGGGGAATCAAATTGAGGTGTCAAGGTCCAGGGAGTGTAGTGACTAAGTATAACTACTAGACCTAGGAGGCAGGGGTATCTCACATTGAACTCTATATTTTCTCTTCCCTCCTGTTAAATGTTCAGAAGCAGCATTGTGTGGCTCCAAAGACAGCCATGTCCTGTTCTGCTTGGCCAGTGGAGGATGCATCTCCATTATTATGATGTAGCAGAAGTAGTACTGTATTATTTATTGTTTTGAGCCCCCCAAAGTTGTTAGGTACTTCACAGACAAGTAAGACAAACATGTTCCCTGCCCGTAAGAACTTTTGATCTAAATGTAAGACAAGAAACATCAACTGAGAGAAACAATTAATGAGGAGGTTAGAGGGAAGGGAGCCACAGGGATTAAAAGTATACATTTACACAGATACCCAAGTATGCTCTGTCCATGTCTTATGGTTACCATGGTCTGAATTAAAGACGCAAAAATAGCAGCTCATTAAGGCTTGTAGCACCTCTTGGGGAGAAGAAAATTAAATTTAAAATGTAAACTTTTGGAGTCAGCCTGTGCTGCAAAATGGGAGATCAGAGTTTGATGTGGGGTCTCCTGCTCTTGTGTTTCTCGGCAGGAATAGAGCACTTTTTATCACCCAATAGCATCCTGTATGGCTGATTAAGGAGGAGGAGTTTTGTCTTCAGCCGGAAGTATCTTCAGTTTCAGCAATACAATAATGTAACTGCAGCATTTGGGGTAATTGCTGTAGCAGTATTTTAAAATTAAGATGTTACAGCGTGGGGCCTGTGAAGGTTGTTGGTTTTGAAGGTTAAAATAAACTTCATATTAGCTCATGTCAGTCTTAAAAAACCAAGCCACTCCTGTATTTTAGTGTTGTGGGGCTCAAGCCCTCCAAAGGACAATAGTTCTAGCCGAGAGAATGTTATAAGGAACAAGTCTGAAATCAGAGTGACTTCCAATATCCAAACAACCCAGTAATACCCCCGCTAGAGTGTCACAGAGTTCCTGTAAAATAGGCATTTTAAGAAATACTAAGAAAAGATCATAATCCTTTTTTCTTAGGGAGTTATAAATTAGCATATGACACCACCATTAGCTAATCAGAAAACTTCAACTTGTGCCCAGTATTCGAAAGCCTTTTCCACCATGTGAAATTTCTGGTTATGTTATCAACACGTCTATGTGAGATGAGATCTCTTCTTGTAGTCTGTCTCCCTCCATTTTACTGGTACTATATTTTTATATGGGGCACATTTTTTATACTGAGGTTACATTTAGAAAAGGTTAATAAATGATTAATAGCTGTTTATAAGCATGTTGCAGACCTGAGTACTATTTGTTATAGATTATTAAAAGGACATCAATCGAAGGTATCTTAGATGGTTATAAACCATGGTCATAAGCAATCTTTGGACCGGTTGGACCCTATAATAGTCTATAACAAGAGTGAGCAAACTACGGCCTGCAGGCCAGATCCGGCCCCTCAGGGCTTTGGATACGTCCCAGGGACGTGGCAGTCCCACGGAGCTCTCAGGGCTTTGGATCCGGCCCGCGGGGCTGCCATGTCCCGGGGGGGGGGGGGGGGGGAGAGGGCTCCGTGCGTTGCCCTTGCCTCCAGGCACCACCCACCGCAGCTCCCTTTGGCTGGGAATGGGGAACCGCGACCAATGGGAGCTTCGGGGGAGGTACCTGGAGGCGTGGCAAGGGCAGCGCGTGGAGCCCTGTGCCACCCCCTCCCCCAGGGGCCGCGTAGGGACGTGGTGCCGGACGCTTCCCGGAGCTGCGCGGTGTGGGGCTAGGGAAGGCATGCAGGGTGCCTGCCCTGGCCCCGGTGTGCGCCGCTGCCACCCCAGAGCCGCTTTAGGTAAGCAGCACCAGGCTGGAGCTCGAACCCCTCCTCCCCATCCCCCAACTCCCTGCCCTGAGCTCCCTCTCACAGTCTGTACCCCTTCTACACCTCAACTTCCTGCCCTGAGCCCTGTCACACCCTGCACCCCAACCCCCTGCCCTGAGCTCCCTCCCGCAGTCCGCACCTGTCCTGCAACCTGCCCTGAGCCCCCTCCTGCACCCCAACCCCCTGCCCTGATCCTCCTCATACACCCCACACCCCTCCTCTGCCCTAATCCCTTGCCCTGAGCCCGTTCCTGCACACCACACACCCCCACACACACCCCACACTCCCTCCCGCACCCCTGCCCCAGCCCTGCATACAATTTCCCCACCCAGATGTGGCCCTCGGCCCAAAAAGTTTGCCCACCCTTGTAATGAAGCAACTTTGGCGTCACCCCTGACTCCTTTTAATCTGGCATTTATCTTGAGTACACAGTGAAGACTACACTAAATTTTCTGGTTACATGCTGATTCCTTTTTTGAGCTGTATTTGAAACTATTGAATATGAGATTTTCCTGACTTGTCAGAAGATTCGGGCTTGGGTGGGCAGGATAGCACTGGCTATCACAGAGATAGCAGGGGGTGCTGTTGGGTCATTTAGGCTCATTTACTATGAGGGGTGTCATGCAAGCTGCAGTTCAGTCATTCTTCCTATTCAGCATGTCCTACATGTGAGCCCTACATGTGAGTGAGATAAATTGTTCTATGGTGCTATTTATACGCAAATATGTACCCCTCTGATCCTTTGTGTCAAACGTGGATGGTGCAGTCATTCTGCTTTCCTATTATATGGCCAAGACACAGAGATGGGTCATGAAAGCAAAATCCAGGCAAGATAGAAGTGATTCTGGTAGGCTGAAGGAAGCATCTGGGATCTGTGTTGGGGATTGTTTCTGCTTACATTATTGAATGGGTGAATCACCTTTGGTCAAACACTTGTAGTTGAGGGGGATGCTCCTGGGTTTTCAGGTGGCACTGATGGCCAGAAGTGCATTTTTTCCCCATCTGTGTTTGACTCTGCGATCATTATCCATGTCATTGCAACCTCCAGAGTAGGTTATAGCATTCTACTTTATATGGCACTAACCTGGAAGCATACAGGGTGTGCAGAGTGTAGTAACCTGCTTACTTAATGGTGTCTGAGTATGAGCAGCATGTTAAATCAGTGTCCCAATGACTGCACTGGCCTCTTCAGTTATGGATGTAACCCAGTGCATTAATAATAATACCTTCTTCTTTTGTAGTATATTTCATCAGTAGATCTCAAGGTCAGTATGCCCCTGTATGAGTTGTGTTCTGACTCTCTCTTTATGTGACATCACAAGAGATGAAATTTTCTATTCTACAGACTCTAGATTTTAATATCCCACCTAGAAGCAGGACATTATTGGGGAGTGGCCTTTATTGTTGGGATTTTTTTCCTCCATTGGTCCAAGGGACACTAGGGCACGATATAAGACCTATCTGTTTATTCAGCCTTTTGACTTAGGGAGCAGCAATTGTGAGCAATGTAAGGATTCTTCTTCCAGGAAGAGAATCTAATAAAGTCTGTGGTGTCAATGGGTTGACATTTCTGTACGTGCCTCCAGAGATTGTGACAAATGCATTTTATAAAAACAATAAAAATAAACTTTCTCACAATCATAAATAATGATATTGCAAGCAGAAAGCTTTGCAAGTTGCAGCTTTCTGCTTTACTGGCCTTTTGTCCTTAGTGAACTATTTGAAGAAAGCAGAAAAAGCACCAATGATGAATAACTGTTTGACCTGAGTTTACTTATGGTAATTAGTTTTTAAAATATTCCCGGGCCAAACCTCTTTCTTAAAATTTAAATTATTTTGAAAGTTTGGAGGCAAAAATGTAGTACTACAAAGGAGAATAATAGAGTAGTTACATTTGGCAATAAAACAAAAAAAGCCATGATACTTTTTGTACCGTTTCACATCTTTTTGTACAGTCTTTTTATTTCTCTCTGTCTTTTCTAAAATCTCTCTGGCTGCTTTTCATTGCATGGAGGCAGGACAGGATTTGTGTATTTTGCTCTTGCTACCACCTGAAAGAAAAATGACACTATAACATATAAGATTTTTCTAACCACTACATTTAATTATAAAGAAGAAGAAAATACATGTTTCTAAAGCCTGAAAAGGAAATATGCATGAGGATTAGAGCAAGAGGCTGAGAGTCAGAAGGTCTAGGTTGGATCTGTTCCAGGCTCTGCTACTAACTTGCTGTTTGCCCTTGGGTAAGTCACTTCACCTCTTTGTGTCTCAGTGTTGCCATCTGTAAAATGAAGAAAATGCTATGTCAGAAGGGTCTTGAGAGGTTTAATTCATTATAATTTTTCAGCTAAAAGGTCTGTAGATGCACAAACTATACACGTATCTATTATAACAATTGAGTAATTATCAATAAGGCAGGAAATGGCAACGCAGATCGATGAGGCAGTTGAAACCTAAAAAGTGCAGCTCAGCATATGAGAGAGGTACAACACTTTCAAAGTTGCTGTATTGTGAGTTCTATTATTTTATTATTGATTTGTGTAGAAAACAGATGTATTATTTAGCTCAACCCCCTGGAATAATACCCCTCAAATTAAAAAAAAAAAATAAAGTTTTACAACAACTTTGAAAATCTTTTACCCTGCCTTTCTGACTGTTTCACATGCTTACCTGCATTTCCTGTGTTTGAGATATCACAGACTGGACTTCCTGCTGGCAGGTATAATTAAAAAGGTAGTTGTCACTCAGGCCATCTCTACACTACAGAGTTTTATCGACGCAAGTTACACCGATGATCTAAAACTGCCATAATTACGTCGCTTATGCATGTTAACAAAATGCTTCTTCTGTCAGCAGACCGTGTTGATACTCTAGCATCAACAGAGAGATGGGTGCTCTGTGGGTAGCTATTCCACTGTGCTACTCTCTACCTTCTGCAGCTAGGAGTTGTGGGAAGGTGAAATGGATCGCAGTGCATTATGCGTGTGGGCTCAACATCCCATGATGCAGTTTTTTCCATCCCACCATTCCATCTCATTGCATTCACAGCATTTTTCAATGGCCTTTGTTTACTGTGCGTCCGCCATCTCTGTCTGAAAGAATGGATCCTGCACTGCTCTCTGCTGTTGTGATCACTGTTATGAACACATTGTGGCTGGTCATGCAGTATATCATGAGCTCCCAATCTGAACAGGAATCAGAGGTGCCTGACCTGCTGTGTGCCAGGGAAGGAAACAACACCAGATTACTTTCGGCATTCTTGAAGCAGCTGCACACAATGGACTGTCACTTTTGGGCTTGGGGAACAATTACTGAGTGGAGGGATCGCATCATTAGGCAGATCTGGGATGACGAGCAGTGGCTGCTGAACTTTTGGATGCGGAAAGCCTCCTTTCTGGAACTGTGTGCTGAACTCGCCCCAGCACTTCAGCGCAAGAACATCAAAATGAGAGTTGTCCTCTTGGTGGAGAAGCGTGTGGTGATCACTGTGTGGAAGCTGGCGAATCCAGACTGCTACTGTTTGGTCACAAATCAGTTTTGAGTCAGGAAGTCCACCACTGGGGCTGCATTAATGCAAGTGTGCAAGTAATTAATCTCATCCTGCTACAAAGGACTGTGACTCTTGGCAACGTGCATGAAATAGTGGATGGCTTTGCAGCAGTGGGATTCCTACCTGTGGCAGGGCGATAGATGGCATGCATATCCCCATTTTGGCCCCAGACCATCTTGCGATGGAGTACATTAATAGAAAGGGATATTTCTCTATGGTTTTGCAGGCGCTTGTGAATCCCTGGTGTCGTTTCACTGACATCAATACGGGGTGGTCCAGGAAGGTGCATGACGCACACATCTTAAGGAACACTGGCCTGTACAGAAATCTGCAAGAAGGGACTTCCTTTCCAGACCAGAAGATTCCAGTGTGGGATGTTGAAATGCCTTCAGTGATCCTGGGAGACCCGGCGTACCCCTTACTCCCATGGATCATGAAGCCCTTATGTGGAAATCTGGACAGCAGCAAGGAGAGCTTCAACGATAGACCGAGCAGGTGCAGAATGACCATAGAATGTGCCTATGGCAGATTAAAAGCACGCTGGTGCTGCCTTTATGGCTGGTTAGACCTAAATAAGGAAAATATTCCCAAGGTCATAGCAGCATGCTGTGTGCTCCATAATATGTGTGAGGCTAAGGGTGAAAAGTTTTCCCTGGCATGGAACACGGAGGCAGATCATCTGATGGCTGATTCTGAGCAGCCAGGTACCAGGGCTATTAGAGGGGCACAATGTGGGGGCTATTTGAATCAAGGAGACTTTGAGGCACCATTTTGAGAATGAGCTCCAGTAATGTGTCTTTCTACAGCACTCTGGCCTGCTTTGTTAACTTGCCACCTTGCATGAAAATTTTGTTGGTTCCTGACCATGATTTGTACTCAGCAATGATCGAATTTCCACTGTGTATTAATTCCAGCAGCAACAAAACAAAGATGTGTTATCTTTCAGAGAGTGTTTTTACTAAATACCACTTAAACAGCACACACAAAAGGCTTGGTGGAAAGAGAGATAAGAGTACAGGGCAGTGTAGGCTCTCACAGCTGTGTGTAAGTCCAGGTATCATTTTGGAAGCTGTCCAAACAGGTGGAGTGAACGGGATACTGAGACAGGCCAGGAAGTTGCAAGGAATGTGTGGAAGGAGTTCAGGGAGGGTATGGAAAGCAGTTCTCTGTCTCCTGCAGTGGGGGCTAAGCACACATGAATTCTACCTGCAGCATGATTAGGGACTTCAATATCTCCGTTTGCTCCTCCATCACTTTTATCATCCATTCCTGGCCCATTAAAATTTGCTCCCAGCTCTCCTTTCTGTTCTGCCTGTCTATTTTATAATTTTCTTTTCAAGTCTCTCTCCACATCCTGTATTCTTGTTTTTCAGCCTCTGAGGGTTAGAGCACTTCTCAAAACATGTCCTCCTTGGTCGTTTCCTTATCTGAGGCACTCCGCCAGTGTGTAGGGGGTTCCCCTGAAGGCCACATCTGCAGAAGCACAAGAAAAAATAAACAGAAGCATGATTGTTTTGCACATACAGCCAGGGCTGGATTTTCAGTTAGGCACAGTAGGCACATGCCTAGGGGTGCCAGTGTTCTAGGGGCGCTTTACCTCTCTAAAACTGCAACACGAAGGTCAGCTGTGGGCAAGGGGGTGAGGGACCCTGACGGTGCTGTGCCTGTGGGCACTTAAGGTATAAATCTGGCCCTGCACACAGCATTTAATCATTATAGTAAAATACACCTTTTAAAAACACGAATCAGTTTCTCACTGTCCCTTGGCAAGTACACAGCTCATCCTAAACATGATGAGTTCATCCCGGGGAAAGACGAGACATGCTCAAGATGAGACAAAGGGTCTTAGTGGTTTTTTAAGGGGATCACTGCAGGTAACTAGGGAAATATTGTACATTTGGCCACCATTTTCCAGCGGTGAGGGACATTGAAGCCAATCTCTCACTTCTGAGGGTAAGCAAGGATGCAAGGGTGCATCTCCTGCATGCGTGCAGCTTCAGACTGGGTCCCTATGCTGCTTGCCTGCGTGCCACTTTGGTCCCTGCACAAGTGATTGCCAGTTGGCTTGGGAAAGTTTCTTACAATGGGGAAGGAACAAAGCAGCTCTGCCAAGGAACCTTCGGCAGAGGATTGGCAAGTATTCCAGGAAAGTTTCCTAGTGATCTCGCTGGAGGATTCCTATGAAATCTCAGTGTGCATTAACATACTGTTCCGCTGCACTGCTTAACTACACAGGGGAATGTGAAGCACATGCAAACACAGCTGGTCTTGTACATTTCTGTTCCTTCACCTACTTCTAGAAGGACAGCTCTACCTCATATAACTGAGCAGCATGAACTCAAAAAGATTGCTTGCCAGAGCTCTCCTCTCCTGCATCATACGGGCCAGAGATGTACTGCTGGGACTGGCTAGACCCCTCTGGATTGGAAAAGAGGGCCTGACCCACCGCACCACTGGACGAACCTACCGTGTGCTCGACTTCGTCCTCCAACGCAACCTCCCTGTCCACAAATTAATCCTCAGGGTTGAGTTCTCTCCAGTCCCCCCATAGTATCCACAGGGCTCTTGGCGGTGGAGGTGGGGTCGCCGCCGAGGATGGCATCCAGTTCCTTATAGAAGCGGCAGGTCTTCAGCGCAGCACCAGAGCAATGGTTTGACTCCCTTGCCTTCTGATATGCCTGCCTCAGCTCCTTTATCTTCACACAGCACTGATGCTTGTCCCATTTATAGCCCTTATCCAACATGCCATGAGAAATCTGACTGTAGATATTGAAGTTCCTACAGCTGGAGCGGAGCTGGGACTGCACAGCCTACTCTTCTCACAAAGCCAGCAGATCCAACAACTGAGGTGTGCTCCAAGTGGGCGAGTGTTTGCTGAGAGGAGCCACCATGGTCAGATGGGAAGATACTATGTGAGCAGTCCACACCAAGCAAACAGCAAGTGGAATTTCAAAAATTCCCAGGGCTTTAAAGTGGGAGGGGCAGAAGCCTGTGTACCTGGATACAGGGCAGCGGACTTCAAACTGCTGACCAGAGAGGTCAGGATGGGCACTGTGGGATACCGCCTGGAGGCCATTTACAGAGACATAACCAAGCACAGTGTCTACACTGACACTTCGTCAATATAACTTTGTCGCAAATAGCTCTATGCCTCTCATAAATGTGGTTTTATTTTTGTCAGTGGAAGGAGCATTGTTGTGTGTTCACTGCCACTGTTTTGGCGACAAAGGCTGACTTTTGTTGACAAAAGTCTGTAGTGTAGACAAGACCTAAGTGATGCCAGCACCATTAATTAACAAATATGGACAACTAGAATCTATAATATGTATGTCTAAAAGCTGTTCTGACAAAAAAAAATATTTTAATCTATATTTTTATTTAAATTATAATACCTTGCACATATTTAGTGCCTTTCATTTATAAATAGCAGGGGGTTGCAAAGGTGTGTATATTTCATTATCCCTATTTTACAGATGGAGAAACTGAGGCATTTAAAGTGACTTGCCCAATGTCATATTGTAGGTTACTGGCAGAGCTAGGAATATAGTTCAGGCATCCTGACTGCCAGACCTGTATCCTATCCACTTGACTATACTGCCTCTATAAATACTTCTTAAACTATATGTTAGGAATCAGTGCAGTTTTCTTCTAACGCTATTAACAGCTTGTCCAAAAATTTTATAACTTGGCTCTTCACAAAATAGCATTTACCTTACTGAAAATAGGTTTGTAGGAGCTTTTACTGGATCCAAACTGCAATAAATAAGATTACAAGTTAAATGGAATGTTTAGAAATGCACCTTCCAGACCTGATTGGCAAGTGGACTGTGCATTAATTCTCCAGATACAGGAAAGCCAAACCACACAAGTCATTCACATCTAGCAAAATACAACACACGACTAGAAAGCCAGAGAAAAGGTACAGTACTTTCAAAGTTCTCCCTCATTAGTGACTGCTTGGGGTTACCTGGGATCATAAACTCTCTCAGCTGGTCATTAATCTTCAGAAATGCCTTACGCTTAATTTATTATAACTTTAATAATTTAAATAAACTCTATGCCAGAAAGCATCTCCACCCCCCTATTCCCAAGCTGAAGTTTCAATAGTTTTGTCAATATTGAAAGTAGCATGAAATGCTTGAGAGTTTACATCAGTGGTCCCCAAACTTTTGAGGGTCGTGCCCTCCTTACCCCTGTCTGTGCCCCCCATTCCTCCTGAGCCAGGAGTGGGGCCTGGCCAGGAGCAGGGCTGTGGCCAGGGGCTGCAGCTGGAGGCAGGGGTGGGAGCGGAGCCACAGCCAGACTGCACTGGGGGTTAATAGCCAGACACACAGCCAGGTGCAGCTCCACTCCCAGCCTTGCCCCCTGCCTCTGCCCCAGGACGGGAACGGAGCTGCAGCTAGTGGCCAAGGCTGGAGATGGGACCAGGTGCGTGTGAGGGACACAACTGGGGGGCTGGACAGAAGCAGAACTGGGGAGGGGCTGGGTGGCACTCCCTCCCCACCCCTGTGGGGGCTGGCTTGGGCCTCACCCTCACCCCAACCACCCTGATGGTCCTCCATGCCCCCCTACGGGTTCACGCCACACACTTGTGGACCTCTGGTTTACATAATAGATCATACAGTAAGACAAATGATTATGTCCATGCGTGATGATGACATTACATGATGGGGAAATGTCTTGTTTCAGAGCTGATGTGGGAAAGTTTGTGTTGGGCTTGGGGATTGTTGTTTTTGAGTGTTCTTTGTTTTGTTTTTAATCAACTTCATTTTTTTTTATTTATGACATTTTTCTGTACTGTCCAGGGAAGAACAGCAGGCAACCAACTGGCCACCCTAGTTTTCTTAAACATTACGGGAAAACATATCTAACAGGTACAATTTGCTGTCGAACACCCTCTCTCTCTTGCTTTCTTACACAAACCAGTTCAAAATGACACACAGAACTGTGTACAATGAAACTTATGCAGGCTGAAATGACTGTCGTCAAAACTTATGTACATGCAACTCATGTATGCGGTTGGAACTCAAGGCAGATGATGCCACTTACTTTTACCACAAGTAATAGTGTGCTGCTTTTGGAAGTTCCCCAGGCAGCAAAGGGTTGCTCTTACTTTGGCTTGGTTGGTAGGCACTGACAAGAATGTACTAAGAGTGACTTGATTTCTTGAGCTTCAGAGGCAATTCCCACCACCCCAGTAAGCAGCCCAAAACAGAATTGTTCAGAAGGACACGCTTCACTAATTTAGAATGTTTCCAGCATAAATTGACAGCATTATGAAGCAAAGTGCCAGCAGCCAGCAACTGCATATTTCAAATCTCTGTTTCGTCATCTATCTTTCCTGTCTGATTGCTTTAATCGTTGACTAATAACTTTGAGGGATCACCTTATTACCATCAGCCACCCAGCCCTGCAGTGCACTGCTAACATCCAACTGCTATTGGACCTGAATCAATTCTGAAGCACTTAGAGGAGAAGAAAGTGATCAGGAACAGTCAGCATGGATTCACCAAGGGAAAATCATGCCTGACTAATCTAATTGCCTTCTATGATGAGATAACTGGTTCTGTGGATGAAGGGAAAGCAGTGGACGTGTTATTCCTTGACTTTAGCAAAGCTTTTGACACTGTCTCCCACAGTATTCTTGTCAGCAAGTTAAAGAAGTATGGGCTGGATGGATGCACTACAAGGTGGGTAGAAAGTTGGCTAGATTGTCAGGCTCAACGGGGCGTGATCAATGGCTCCATGTCTAGTTAGCAGCCGGTATCTAGCGGAGTGCCCCAAGGGTCGGTTCTGGGGCCGGTTTTGTTCAATATCTTCATTAATGATCTGGAGGATGGTGTGGATTGCACCCTCAGCAAGTTTGCGGATGACAGTAAACTGGGAGGAGTGGTAGATACGCTGGAGGGTAGGGATAGGATACAGAGGGACCTAGACAAATTGGAGGATTGGGCCAAAAGAAATCTGATGAGGTTCAACAAGGACAAGTGCAGAGTCCTGCACTTAGGACGGAAGAATCCAATGCACCGCTACAGACTAGAGACCGAATGGCTAGGCAGCAGTTCTGCAGAGAAGGACCTTGGGGTAACAGTGGACGAGAAGCTGGATATGAGTCAACAGTGTGCCCTTGTAGCCAAGAAGGCCAATGGCATTTTGGGGTGTATAAGTAGGGGCATTGCCAGCAGATCGAGGGACGTGATCGTTCCCCTCTATTCAACATTGGAGAGGCCTCATCTGGAGTACTGTGTCCAGTTTTGGGCCCCACACTACAAGAAGGATGTGGATAAATTGGAGAGAGTCCAGCAAAGGGCAACAAAAATGATTAGGGATCTGGAACACATGACTTATGAGGAGAGGCTGAGGGAACTGGGATTGTTTAGTCTACAGAAGAGAAGACTGAGGGGGGATTTGATAGCTGCTTTTAACTACCTGAAAGGTGGATCCAAAGAGGATGGATCTAGACTATTCTCAGTGATAGCAGATGACAGGACAAGGAGTAATGGTCTCAAGTTGCAGTGGGGGAGATTTAGGTTGGATATTAGGAAAAACTTTTTCACTAGGAGGGTGGTGAAACACTGGAATGCGTTACCTAGGGAGGTGGTGGAATTCCCTTCCTTAGATGTTTTTAAGGTCAGGCTTGACAAAGCCCTGGCTGGGATGATTTAGTTGGGGATTGGTCCTGCTCTGAGCAGGGGGTTGGACTGGATGACCTCCAGAGCTCCCTTCCAACTCTGATATTCTATGATTCTGAATCTGGTAATATCTATGTTGTCTTTTAGCTAGCAGTAGGCTGGCAGGGCTAATAAATCCATATGTTCATGTATAAGGAATGAGTTTTCTGTCTATCTTAGGTACTTATATGGCCCCAACTACTATGGTATCAAAGGCCTGGACTCACAAAGGGAGTTAGGCATTATGATGCTGAGTGTTACTGCACCTAACTTTTAGGCACCTAGAAAATCACTGCACTTCACAAAACCTGTGTTAGGTACTTTGGCTCAGTATACCATGAATGGGAGAGAGAGGTGCCTTAGACTCTGATTCACAAAAGCCAGTATGCTATGCAGGAGCCACCTAAACGGGGGCCACATCAGAATATCCCACAGTTCAGTGGTTAGCGCACACTCTCTTGCGAGGTGCGGTATTGCCACCCCCAAATGCTCAAAAATCAAGAGTCAGGCCCACCGAAAATCATGAGTTTGGATTTAAAATCGTGAGATGATGTAAAAATAATAGATTGGGTGTTCTTTTTATTTGCCTTCTGCTTTATGAGCCTTTAGAATGCACTGGGGTCACATTTTGTAGTTTTCTCCAGTCACGAGGGCTAGAAACGTCCTTTTTCTTTAAGAGTGAAAGCTAAAATCATTACATATCCACTTGACTCCAGGATCTGGGGCTTTAAGGAAAACACTAATTATCATGAGACTCATGACAAAATCATGAGAGTTGGCAACATCTGTTCAAATCCCTTCTCCCACTCAGGTGGAGGGGGGACTTGAACCCCCATCTCTGGCCTCTGGGATAAAAGTAATGAGGGAAATCCTCATCGTCTTCTCCCTCCCTACCCTGGTTGTTTGGTGTGAACTCACTTGAGGGAACCTGTGAAAGAGTAGGGGATGCCATTTTCCTGGGGTCAGAGGACTTGCCTGTCTGAGGAGCCTGCCTGCTGCACCTGAGAAAAGAGATGGGACTTAGTTATCTGACCCCTATAAAAATGAGGGCAGCAAGAACTGATGGAGGAGGGAAAGGGGCTACAACACCTTCAGGAAGCTGAAGGGCCTGGAGTGGTCCTCCTCATGGACTATTACTTCTGAGAGGAACTGCTGCAGAAAACCAAACAACCAAGATGGAGACTCTTTGGGTGCCACTTATTGCTCGGGGTAAAAACGTGGAAATCTTGATCCTGAAGTTACTGATGAAGAGAGAAAGAGATTCGGGTGAGGTACTCTTGTACTTACACAGACTTTGAAGTAAGGCTCTGTATTAAGGTTTTGATAATGTTGTTAAGAAGACTCAGTTAAAAGGAAACATCCTAGTTGAAAGTGGCTTCCTGGATTCCTTGCGATATCTCAGGCAAAATTAGTCCAGGGAGTGAGCTGACCCAATAAAACAGAAGTTGGTCGGAGAGGAAGAGGGCACTATAAAATAGACATAATCCTTTACAGGCTCAATCCAGTAGGTATGCTCAGTGGCCACCTACTGGACTGGACCCTGTATGTGATTTAGGAAGCCAAACACCTGTGTTCCCCATGGGCGGCAGGTGGAGCCCCCTTTAGGGGAGACTAGCCCCCGGCTCAGCCCCTTCCCCCCCGTGTTCCTCCTCTGCCGGAGCCCTGAGATCCCTTGCCCCTCCCCCGCAGCCTGACCCATGAGTCCCCCCTCAACTGGAGGAGCCCCAGGCCACCACCCCTCTCCCCACCTGCCCGAAGGCGTGCCCCGGGCCATCCACAGCCGCGCTGCACCTTCTCAGCCCAGACCCCAGCCGCTGCAGGGGAAAGCCTGTCACTCTCATCCAAAGAAGCTTTTGATATGCCCCATGCAGGTTCCAGGACAGCTCAGGAGGCAATATTTGCTACTCAGCTTCCTGGGTTCATCAGTAATGGAGTCTAGGGAGATTACTGATGAACCCAGGAAGCTGAATAGCACATACCACCTTCTCAGCATGGGGCATAATAAAACAAAAACTTCTCCCCCAAAACCCCGCAACCAGAGGTTCAGCAGCAGCAGCCGCACCAGGGGAAGCAGAGCCTCCCCTGGCCTATTGTACCCACTGCCCATGGTGCTCCCCAAATTTGTGAATCACTCTGGGGCTTAGGATCAAGATACATGTCTGTAAGCCTAGAGTGAGGTAGCGGTGCTGATGCCCAGAGACAGAAACACAGACATCTGGGGAACTTTTACTGCAAAACCTTAGACCTCAAATGAGTTTAAGTGCCTAGAGGCTTCACCGGGTGGGTATGTGCATCTCAGTGGTCCCACAACTGGGACCACTCTTCTCATGCATCAAAGCCTAAGAACCTCACAATTTTTGATATATTGTAGCCTCTTTTGGCCTGAGTGACTAGTCAAAATTGGGGGCCCTGGAGATGTTCTCGATGGGAGCAGAAATTTGTGGTGGAGTCTGGTGTTTTGTTGGATGCAGTCTGGTTTTTTACAAGGAATGTACTGTTGGGATTTTGTGGTTCCCAATAATAAGCAAATGAGTCACATGCCGGGCGGAATCAAGGGTCTTCGATTCAATTCAATTTAATTCAACAAGACTTTATTCAATGTGCACAGAGGGAGAGCCCTTGGTACAAAAATCAGCCAGAGTTCCTCCAGCAAGGAGCCCCTCCCATTGCTATTTTATAGCACATGGCAGTTGCATAACAAGTTACATAACACAAACCTTTAACCACTCATATTTAACCTTTCCATATATGGATTTGTTTATCACATGCTTATACTTCTCCACTCCACATGTTGAGCTCGCCCCCCTCCTCTTGGCCTTTTCTCCAATGTGCCTAGGGTGGTGAGCCACAGCATGGTTCTTTATGCATAAGTACCTTGTAAATCACATTTTGTTTAAAATGAACACACCATAGCCTTCTGTACAAAGTTCTGCTTCTGCAAACACAGGAAGAACCAACAGCGAAAGGAGTGGTTTCTTAGCTTACAGCCTCAAGCCTCTTTATCCAGCAGCAGATCCAAAAGTTCTGTCTTTAGCTTCTCCTGGGGTCATACCTGTTTGCTTGGATTTCTTCAGTGTGTCTCCTCTACATTTGTCTTGTTCTGTGTTCTCCTTCCCTCTCACACACATGCCCTCCCTTACCCAAAACAATATTCAGAAAAGAAAAAAAACAACCCTTCACCCACAGAGTTCAAAACTCCAGGGGAGCTTCACATACTCCTTTTGTCTAAGGTGAGGGCTTGTGATTAATTTATCCTTACATTAGGATAATGTAGGGTGCATTCTTAAAGACCTTTGAAGTTAACCCCTAACAAGGTTTAACCCAGCACATCCCCCACCTTAGCTTCGCTCATCATCCTCATGGGGCCTAAAACAGTGACACCCAATAACCCATCCCAAACAGAAAAAAAAGTAATACATTAAAAAGATACAAGGTCACCTATCTGCAAATGTACAGTGTCCTTCTGTCTAGATGTTTTCACATAGCCAACCCAAATTGATTTTTAGTCCCACCCAAACCTTTGTGGGATTTTTTGTTCCTTGATGGTCTTTCTTTCAGTCAGCCCTTAAGGAATGCCTGTTGTTTCTCAGATATCTTCTGGGTGAGGCAGAACCTGCCCATTGTGTTCAGATGGGGAATTCACCTGTATAACACCTCGATTTTACAGCTACATTCTCAGGATAACCAAGCCGAACTTCTGTTCCCCAGACTGTAAACTCTAGCACCTGTGTACAGTATGGAAGGGTTTGAAACATATAGGCCAAGACAGGAGCAGTCCCATGAGCCTTTTTCAACTCTGAAAATGCTACATTACACTCTGCTAACCACTGAAATATTTTCCCCTTCTCACCCAAGCTATGCAGTGGTTTTGCAATATTAAAAAACCTTCTGTAATAGCAGCAGAGTCCTAGACAACTCTTCACATCTGTGAGCGTCTTGGGTTGTTGGCCAGCTATGTGCAGTCTCAGTTTTCTTTTTTGTCAGTGGTATTTCCCCCTTTTAGTTTGCCTTAGTGCCAACATATATTAGGTCCACCGTTTCACATTTTGCAACCATGGTTCCCTTTTCAAGTATTTTCTGCTTGTCAGAACATTCAGCAAATGAACAAGGATCAGTTCTTGTTTCAGATCCGGAAGAGTTTACCAGCTAAGATTCGTCATTAAATCATCTTTCATGATTTCACGTAAATGGCATCAACGGGAAAAGATTAAACAGAAAGGTGGAGAAAAGGAGTGCCAAGGGGAAGGTGGAGAAATACAGCAGCACAATACCAATATGTTGACTCTCTGATGGAAGATGATCTTAGGGTTTTCTTTTTGCACCAGGGCTGAGCAATGTGCAACAATATAAAGGAATAATAATTATTCTACTTTAGTTTCAATGTAAACATTCCATACAAGGAAGAAAAAATGAATTGGCAATTGTACATTACAGCTTGCTTTTCTGGGTGAGAGAAATCAGGGTTCCATCACAAGAATTTATAGTAGCTGAGTTGGCTAAACCTCTGTCATTGTAAAAAGGCTACTTATTTGCAAGGGGTGAAACTCACTTCAACATGGAGGGTCCATTTCAAGGCCCTTGGGGCCACTGAAGTTCCAAAGTGGAGCCTCTGGTTCTGAATAACTTGACTCAGAGTGGACCCATAAGGTGGGCATTTCTGAAGATCTAGAAGCCAGAAATCGTAATGTAAGAGTGCGGCGGGACTGTGATTGCTATTCCACCCTGTAGGTTTCCATAAAAAGCCCTTTTGTTCAGGCTTGGTGCACGGATGGGTGAATTTCAGAGTGAAGAATGTCAGCTATGATCCATTCCACTTCACTATATCCACTTCTCATTAAGTTTATATATAAACTGCAGTTTTAAACAAACAGCAGTCTATCCACTGTTCATTTTAATCATACTCTGAATATCAGCTTTTCTTCTGAACTAGAATGTGTCACACATTAAGGGCAGATCTGTTTTATAAATATAGACTACAGATAGCGATTACAGATGTTTTCTTTACAAGCAGTGAGATTTCCAGCAGAGGTCACTACTCTCCAGCTTACCGGGTTTACTGTGTCCTGTGTGCTAGTCACTACCATTGCAGGGTCCCATTATTTCCTCTTCGAGTTTTGAGGGGATGGCTCTAGAATTCAGCATTCCATTAAAAGTGTTTGGTTGTGTGTACACAGGTACAATACTAATGTGTTTTTTTATTGTTCTATTAAAAACAAAGCAAAAACAAGTGGATGGCTTCATCATATCTGTTGTCCACATTTTGTAATTGTCCACTGCAGGATATGATTGAGAGTAATGCAAAAACTTGTGAATTTCTGGTTAAAAAAAATAACAGTGCACAGAAAAAATAATCTGTAAATCTGTGTAACAGTTTATGCAATTTCAAATCATTATCTGCAGACTTTCTGGCAACTTTTTTTGTTGGACAAATATTTCAGAATGCCAAATTAATATTTTAAGGAATCTATTTTGATGTCTTTAGCCTAAGATTTTCTTTGCATTTTTCATTAAACTAGGAAGGTAGGATTGGTTCTATAAAACTGAGGACACAGAGGGCCAGATTCTAAGGCCATGTCTATGCTAGAGATCTTACAGCAGCACAGCTGTACCCATGCAGCTGCACTGCTGTAAGATCTCCTGCGTAGCCACTCTATGGCCATGTCTACACTACCGCTCCTCAGCGACATAAGTTATATCAACAAAAGTGCTAGTATAGACATAACCTGACTCTGCTCCTTTGTGGCTACAGAGGCCATCCCTAGTATAAAAGGCATGCTGGAGTCGTAAGGGGATGTGCATTCTGGCAATCCCCATCTGGCAGTCCCGTGTGGGAGTGAAGCAAGGTAAACAAAGCAAATGACCACTTGTCCACTGTAGCGGGGTGGCTACCCTTTGCTAAAATAGAAGGGGTTAAAAGCAGCTCTGGAGAGGGCTGTGACTGGGGATGCCTGATTGAGGGAGCAGCCGCAGCTGGGCCACGCCCCAGTCAGGCCCCAGCTGGCCTGCATAAAAGGGCTGTGAGCCAGGGGCCCAAAGAGTCTCTCTCCAGGATGGGAGACAGCCCTGCCTGCCTGCCTGCCTGCCTGCCTGCCTGCCTGCCTGCCTGCCTGCCTGTCTGTCTGCCTGCCTGCCTGCCTGACAGACAGACAGACAGACAGACAGACAGACAGGGTACTGGGGGTGAAGCATGGCTGGGGAGGGCCAGAGGAGCAGGGGAGCTCCAGGCCCGTAGAGGTACTGGGAGGCAGAGGAAGGCAACAGGTCCGAATCCCCTTGCCTATGATGAGTGGTCTTTACACTGCGGTCTGCCCCAGAGAGCGGGGGCTTGGTGATGACTGGCAGTAGCCCAGACTGAGGCAAGGAGGGGATAGGGGGTTGGGGTTCCCCAGGAAGGGGAGACCGAGAGGCAGAGTGTGGGGGTACTGCCAGGGGGCAGAACCCCAGAGAAAGGGGCACCAGGGTCTGTGAGGGACACGGGGGCCAGAGCTGTGCGGATCACCGGCCTGCAGAGGGCGCTCCAGGCTGGAAAAGAGCTAATTCCCAATGACCTGCGGAGGCAGTACAGGGGTGAGACCAAACCTTTACATCCACACTGCCACTTTTGTCGCTCAGGTGGGTGAATAAGCCACCCCACTGAGTAACATAAGTTACAGCGCCCTAAGCACCGATGTGTTTCTCCTTCCGACATCACTACTGCCTCTCAGGGAGGTGGTTTTATTATGCTGAGGGAGAGCTCTCTCCCATTGGCATATGGCATCTTCACCAGATGCGCTACAGTGGCACAGATTTGTTGGTGCAGCTGCACCTCTGTAGCACTCCTAGTAGAGACTAACCCTAAATTAGATCAGCCCCATGACTGTTCTAACCTATGCCAGGGCAGGTGCAGATTGATTCAGAGCACCAGGGGAGCCTAAACTGGCTCCTTGATGGCTCCTTTCCTACCACCGCACAGAGCAGATCTCAGTGCAGGATTGATGCTGGGCCAAAATATACACAACTAGATTATATAGCTCTGTAATTTCATTTTCTTATCCAAATGGACCATCTTGTCAAGAAGAATCTAAAAAAATTTGTTCACGGATGACAATCAATTTTTTTTCATCATGTGATACTGTTTTCAGAGTCCAGTTAATAGTGCATCCCAGATAGGAATCCTGGGATACCTACAATAAATGGATTTTTACATGTGGTAAGTATTGCGATATGAAGGGGGGCACAGAAATTGTTGAGCAATCATGGAGCTGTGTTAACTTTAGGTAATATTCCCTAGTGGGAGGGGCAGATTTGCCTCAATTTATGAATTTGAGATGAAAATTTTATGATCAGAGTCTAAAAGTTATTTCCAGACACTTTTATTAACATTGTAGTTTTTTTTAATGTGGCCAACGTTAAAAACATATGTGCCTGAATGCAAAATCACACAGAATAATGAAAGCCATATATTCAACAAGCTGATGAAATAAAAGGTAAGGAGATGCATATTAATACATATACAGTCATCTTGATTTGAATTCCCCTAATTATCTACATCTAATATCTTGAAGTTCTTGCTTTACAATGTCAAGAGTAATCATCAAATTGTGTGGACAAGCGTTGAAGCCTTCCAATGGGGATTTGACAGCTATGGTTCAATTCAAGCCAGAACATTCTGGAATGTTGTTCTGAAACTTTTTTGGAAGCCAAAATGGCCTTCCAGTAGTTCTGGTACTATCGCTAACCAGAAATGCATTCTGGCACTCTTCCTTTTAGGACTGGAGAACTGTTGACAAGCAAACTACAGAAGAGACATTCTGGATCTGAAAGAAATAGAATTTTAGGTCCTTTTTAGGGGAGAATTGTCATTCCACAGTTGTGAAGAACAATCTGAAAAAAGTAGTGAGATGCAGGGCCGGCTCCAGGCACCAGCGAAGGAAGCAGGTGCCTGGGGCAGCCATTAGAAAGGGGCAGCACGTCGGCGTCTTTGGCGGCAATTCGGCAGCGGGTCTATCACTCCCTCTCTCCCTCTTCGGCGCCAGTTCCCGCTGCTTTTTGTTTCTTTTTCTTTTTCTTTCTTTCTTTTTTTTTTTTTGTCTTTGCCGCTTGGGGTGGCAAAAAAGCTGGAGCCGGCCCTGGTGAGATGATTTTTAAAAACAGAGGAAGGATGTCATCATCATTATCATTTTAACACACACAGGCCCTAATTCAAGAAAGCGCTTAAGCACATACTTAAGTCCATTCCTATTCAGGAAAGCACTTGAGCATGTTGCTTAACTTTAAGCACCAGGTTAAATACTTCCCTAAATAGGGATGCTCTTCTGAACTGAGACCTCAGTATGTACTTGTAAATCTTATTAAAGAGCCAATGTGAATTTTCCAAAGCCTAAAGTGAATTAGAAATGTGTACATTAATTTTATATTTAACTGAGTGTTAACGCAGAGGTTAGAGGGTGGTGGATATATGTACGCCGTCGCCTGTAGCATTGTTATTGGCACATGAGTACCACAGAAGAGGTTGTGGGCAGTAAGAAACACAGGCCAGTCTAATTTACACTGTGAAATGCAAAAGTAACGAAATACCAAAAATATTCAAAAGTTAAAAAATTATTTGTTAGTAATTTTTATTTAGTTAGCTAGTTCATTTTTTAGAAATGCTAAAAAATGGGGGGGGGGCAAAGGGGGAAGAGCACATCTGTCCCTCTATTCTAGGCCTGTGGTTCTCAAACTTTTTTCTTCATTGACCACTTGGAAACTGCTGAGGGTCTTGGCGGACCACTTTAATGATCTTTCCAAATGTTGTTCGTACCGTTAGCTAACTATTGAAAAGCATTTTGGATAAAAGCGCTATACAAAAAAAACCTAATAATTAATTATTCGACATTTTTTTGTTTTTTGTTCGACAAATAAAAGTACACAACTCATATTTTAATATCAGTAGCCTTAACTTTCTAGTGCGATGGATGTGTCCTCTCTCCCCTGCCATGGAAGCCCCCAAGCTGGGGCTGGGAAGGAGGGGGTTCTCTCGCTCTCTCCCCCACCGCAGCAGCCCCCGAACTAAGGCTGGGAAGGAGGGCCATCTCTCCCTGGCAGCTGCAGCCCTGGAGCGGGGGAAAGTCACCTCTTTCTCTGGCTGCCGCAGCCCTGCACATCCCAAATTGCCCCCACCCCCTCTTCTCACCCCACTGCCCCCTCCCACCTACCCCCTATTCCTTCCCAGGCCACCACTTCACCTTACATGTGCATCTTCTCCAGGGTCTAGGCACCTAATTAGTGGAGCCACACCTGCGCGGCTCCACTAATTAGGTGAGTGGCCCTTTATTCCCTCATGTGCGTCCGCCCAGGCACTCATTTTAGAGGGAACTATCCGTGGACCACCTGAATGGAGCACATGGACCACTGGTGGTCCACAGACCACAGTCTGAGAACCTTTGCTTTAGGTATCCTTTTCATCTCTTAAAAATATATCCTAAGCATGGCAGTACAACTAAAGATAACTTACCACCAGTCAGCTTGGCAACTAAAAATCTCAAATCCCCGCCCCCTTGAACAATTCTCCATGCTAAATAATCTCTCCTAAAGTGTTATCTGTAGCACGAGCTAGGATATCTCTAGATAGTATATGATTTTAATTTTGGCAGCACCTCCATTTTAGTTTCAGAAGAAACTATTCATTCAAAATTTTAGGAAATAGCATTGACAGGTGCAGGGCCTACTCACGCCACCTTGTGTGAGTCAGTCAGTCTGACTGAGAAGTCTCTTCGGCAACGTTGGGATTACTCAAGTGAATATGAGCTGCAGTATCGACCTTAGCTGGAGTTGGGGAAATTGAAAAACTGACTGTATAGTGAGCTGTCTTAGTTGGGTTAAGATAGCATTTACAAATGATAGGGCTAAACTCATCCTTGTCATAGATTTATACCTTCAGCAGGTTTGAACCAGGGATAATTTTGGCCTGGACTGCAACTTTCTCCCCAGATTACCTTTCACATCTGTAACAGAAAACAGCCTTTCAGTCCACCTGTAATGAGGAAATTTTGTATGCCCCACTAACTTCCTCTATCCATTTATTTATGAGAACATATTCAAATTAAATTATAAGATCCTTTGGATAGACAGCATGGCATTTTATATGTATGTATAGTGTGTATTTATGCACTATATAGCACTCAGCACAATGGTCCTGACAGGGGCCTTTGGGCGCTATTGCAATACAAACAATACTAATAATTACATATAAAACGTTGGTGTATATTTATAAATTACATAGTGTGTGGCCTGAGCCTCCTCTCATGCTGGTTTGAATGAGGAGTAACGCCACTGGAGTAAATGGAAGTACACCCGCGTGAGAGGACAAAAAAGCCTGAGATTTGTACTTATTCTTTATACTCGTCCCGATACGAGTTAATCTCATAGATTATCAAGAACACGAGTGCAGAATCACACAGCCATAATTTTATGTCCTTCAACTGAAGATATTTGTATAATGCAGTCTGTATCTATAACTGGATACTACACGTCCTATAACGTGGTCACTTTAATATGAATACTTTTGACTTCGGCTTGACTATTGTATGGAAGGGTGCCTTTTTCTAGGGGAATGGTGGTTTGAAACACATTTTTTTTTTTTTGTCTGTCCAATAGACTGACGTTTATTTAGTTTCCGGAGTGATTGTATAGGAGAAAATGATCTAGCTGTGTGAACTTTTATTGAATCTCAGCCAGACTTTCTCACTCTCTTTGGTCAATGGGAATGAAAGAAATTCTACCATGTTGAAAAATGGCACAAGAAAGAGAGCCTGTGAGTGTATTATCAAGCTGCAGGAAGAGAGGTCAAAGAACAGGACTATGCAGCTTCACTGGAGAAAAAAAAGGGAGGGGGAGGGTAAAGAGTAAACCTGATAAACTCTTTTCCTCCCTTGTTATCTGGTGGCAGATCTTCCTGCACGAAAGGTTCAGTGGCTTGCAGAGCTAGAGTCTCATCTTCAGGAAGTGAATTGCGCAGGCCATTTCTCCGATCCAGAGATGTAATGTTCTGGACTTTTCCATTGCCCTGGTGCAGTGAGCGCCAGTAACTCCTCTACGTGGTTTGCCTGAGCTCCTCCTATAAAATGTAGAAAGTCATCTGGAGGTTACACCCCAAAGTGCATAGCTTAACATCTCTAATCTCATGGAGCCCTCCATGCCTTCCTGCCAGAACCTCTTAGAGACCTATGTGCATTCCCACAAGAACCTCTAATCTTGTAGGAATTATGCAATGAAAGGCTAATTGTGTCTGTGGCAATCCAGGGAGAGAATATTGCGGAGTGGGGGAGAGGGGAGGATTAGAATGGCATGGTTTGATGACTGATTAGGGAAATTATGGCGTCTAAGGGAGCAGGGGAGGATTGGATAGCTTGCTGAGAGGCTCCTCAAAATGTTCTGTTCAGTTGTTCAGATAAACATCTAAACTTTTCAGTGATGAAGTAGAACTCCTCCAAATCTAACTGCAGTTCAAGCATCACTAGTTCCCTGTGGTAACTTCTCTCTCAAATTGTCTTTGTCATTATTTTTGACTATCATGTAATGAAAACATATTTAAAAGTAAAATGATGGATTTCTCGGGGACTCTGACCCTCAGGGGCAGATTGTTAAAATGCTGCAGAGGAAGCTGAGTGCACAACACTTGTTAATTAGAGTAGAGTGAATGATTTATAGCAAATAATTTATTCAATAAATTTGGCCTCTCTTTTAAGAATTGTCCATGAGCAGTTTGTGGTTTTCTTTATTCATTTGTTACTTGGTGAATAGAATGTACTTCGCTGAAGTCAGTGGAGTTACACCAGGGAAAACTGGTATAAGGAAAAGGAGAATTGAGCTCGACGTGTCTCTGAATGTTTGTGGAGGCAGGAGGTGAAACCACATTGCCCTCAGTACAGAGCAGTTCAAAGCAGCTGGAGTTTTGCAGTGGTGAATCAGGCCCAACGTGTTTAGACTCTGTTAAGAGTCAAGGTTCACAGGAGGTCACTGATTGTCACACCACATTCAAAGTAATGTAAAGGAGGCAGCATATTTTCTTGATCAGGTTTACTCACTTCATGATCAAATATCAGTTTAAAAGGGATATGGCGCTACACAGGCTAATGCACAGCAGTATTCTCTGAACAGGTGCATAACATTTCAGTAATAGGTTTGTGGAGCGTTTATTCACTTGCCAGTTTTATTTATCAGGTATTGAATTCAAAGTATTTCCCCACAGGATATCCAGAGATTAGTGTGCAATGAAAATGCTCTCTGAACAACTGCATCCTCTAATCAGCATTAATGTCTGTAATTCTAGCATCACTGTGTGTGTCATTGAAATGGGCCAGTTGGTGTTTCCATTAGCCCTTTTCCAGGAGGTCATGTATCAATCATTTTAGATCCTACTAGGATGAAGTTTTTGTCAGCTATCTGTCATCTTGGATTCTTGTGCTCTTTTCCTACCCATGTGCATGTGCAGCAATTAGAGCTGCTTTGTTATTTTAATTTTGAACAAAAACAAATTTTTAAATGTTGCACTTTGCCAAAGGAACAGACATTCCAAGTTTTGACCAGCTCTGCATATGATTTGAATGACATTAGAACTGATATTTGGTTAAATAGATTAATAAAATAAAATTGAAGGTTTTGTTTTGGTTATGATGGCTTCAATGACTCAGTTCTTTTATTATCTGCCCATTCTAGTCTACAAAATTTGCTAGCCTAAATTTTCATATGCGGCTAGTTATTTTAAGTGACCCCATTTTTGGTAGCCCAAACCTTACATGGGGCTGGATTTTCAAAAAGTACCAAGCAGCCAGTCTCTGAAAATCAGACCATGTAGGGTCTCTCAAACTGGGCAAACAAAATTGCTAGTCATTTTTTAAAATTTAGGCCAATTTGTTTAAGTATCAGGCTTGAACACAGTGATGGCTTAAATGCATTTTGCTGTAACATTATCTGGTTTGTCTGTGTGACGAAATTGTGCTATAGTAATACTAATGAACTGTGCCCTAATGCAGGGTTGGTCCATATCTAGGGTTTGTAGGTGCTATGGTAATACTAGCCATACTACATTAATTGCTCCTAAACTTGTTGTTAAACATGTACTGGGCTATAACTGGGCTTCTCTGTCTTACAAAACTAAATCCTAAGTCACTCTGTCCATTTCCGTGAGGGAGACCAGGTCCTTGAAGTTGAGAGCAATAAAAGAAAGAAAGGACTAGTGAAAGACAAAGAATAAAGGGATGGTGAGAGAGAGACAGGGTGAGAGCATGCATGTGTCCTGTCTATGCATGGCTCAGAACGATGCTACAACTGCATTCAAATGTAATGTGATATGTGATCATCCACTAGTAGGAAATAGAGATTATATTGTTACCTGCCTTACTGTGCATATAGATCTCTCTTCTTTATCTATATGCACAAGGAGTGCACGCGTATTCAAGCGATTTAGTAACTGTGGTGGCTGTATGCTGACATAAGTTAGGTCAACATAATTTTTTAATGTAGACATAGCCTTAGAAGTCACCCGGTCCCCTCACTCAGTTATTGTTGAAATGCAAGGAGGGCCTAAATTTGCCCCATCCCTACTTTGTAATGCTGACGCTCTCTGTGTAGGCTTCTAATTGGGATAAAGTTGTTGCCCTTTTAACCAGAGATTGTGTTTGAGACACACCAGTCCTATCAGGTACTTATAGGTTGACAAAGTATAGTTCTGGCAGAAATTGAACAGAAATTTTAATAAAACATCCACGCTGGTAGAAACTATTCCACAGGCCCTCCTCTTAGCAGAGTTTCTAAATGTATTTGTGTAATACATGAGTGGAACTGGAAAGAGAGGATCGTGCTGCAGAAGGGACCTCTTTTGTGACACCAGGCGCTTAGGAGTGCAAGCTGGCCCAGGCTTCTACCAGACAACCACAGACCGCTGTGCCTGCTTAGCAAAGACCCCTTTCCAACTCTGCCTGCCTGCCCATAGCACTTATTGCTAATGAAGCAGTTTGTAACCATGTTGACTGCGGATGTAAGCCATCTTACAACTGCATTCAGCTATAACTATGTTTGAAAACTGCTTCGAACATGGTCATGAGGCCTAGTGTGAATAGGATAAAAGGCAACGAGTGAGAAGAGAGTAACATATGGGACACTTGTGACCGCCTGCCTGACTTGGCCAAATTGTGTTCAAAAAATTTCCTCTGGCCTAGGCCTGTACTCGGTTAGAAGCTGTTTTGGCCCCAGTGAAATTTAAGCTGAGAGTCAGTATTGTTTTGCCAGTACAGACAAGGCGTTGGGCAGCAACAGCACACACTTTCAAAAGAGCTCAGTGTCATTGTCTCTGAGGCAACCGGAATCAATGTCTGCTTACTGGAAAAGGCAGCCTGAATCTCTAATTGTTTTTTATTTCCTTTGTGGTTGGAGATATTGATATCTATTGTAAATATGCAATATATTGCATACCTTAAACAAATACAAGTCCATCTCTGAGCTTATTTCCTTTGCCGCACATTTTGGAGGTCACCCTTTGAGTTTTTGGATGGTTGAGATAGGGATGAGTTCTCAAAGTTGTTGGGAATTCCCAATTCAAATAATGAATTGTCAACCTGAAAGAAAATGAATTGAATCAGTTTCTTGGGTTAATTATAATTTAAATACAGATGACCTAAATTGTAGGATTTAGGGCTTGTCTACACTGGCAATTTACAGCCCTGCAACTTTCTCGCTCGGGGGTGTGAAAAAACACCCCCCCAAGCGCAGCAAGTTTCAGCGCTGCAATGCGCCAGTGTAGACCGTGCCCCAGCGCTGGGAGCTATGCCCCTCGTGGAGCTGGGTTTTTTAGAGCACTGGGAGATCTCTCTCCCACCGCGACCACACGAGCCGCGGCAGCACTTTAGGATTGCCAGTGTAGACTAGGCCTCAGATCCAGCTTTGAAGATTCCCCCCCGCAAAGTTCTGAGGTGTGTGGGTCAAAGATTATGATTTGGCCCTGTTTTAGGGATAATGCCAGCTATGTATCTTACATCTGAATTCACGTTCAAATTTCAAACTGACTCTAAAAGTTCACAGATGTTCTGACTTGCAAACTTAATTCATGCCCATTTCTAAACTAATCAAAAAAGTGTGTTTTTAATGTTGTTGCAGCCATGTTGGCCCCAGGATATTAGAAACAAGGTGGGTGAAGTAATATCTGTTATTGGACCAACTTCTGTTGGTGAAAGCTTTCGAGCTACACAGAGCTCTTCTTCAGACAAGTATAAGAGAGATCAGAGTATTGTGTATGCTTTGCCTTTGTAATAAACAAACAGAACTACACTGCCATCTTGTGTCTGCCTGGAGTATAGCTACTTTACGGCAGTGTAATTTTGTAGGGATGAGCCAAATCTGAATTATAATTAAGACAAATGTCCGACTTCCCTATATTTGGGTCTGCTTAAGAGCTTAGAAACTTTCTGAATAGTAACAGGAGCAGGTCTTCACTCAGTAAGATCATGTGCTCTGAAAATGGGTCACGTGGGTTAGCAACAGGCATCAGCCAGTTAGAAGAGATGCTGTCAGAGGCTCACACAGAGCATGCTTGAGGACATTTTTCCTGAAGAGCTTTGGAGTGGAAACACCTCCGTGTAGGAGCTCTTAATAGAAGAGACTAAAGAAAAGCCAGAAAGTACTGCTGCTTTCTGTCAGGAACAGTTTAAAAGCAACTGGCCATCTGACAGAAGAAGCCACTGTGGGGAAAGAGACTTTTAAAATGGCAGAAACATGTTAATCAAGTTGGACTGAACATGAAGGCTTGAGTGGGAGGAATCACTGGGGAGGGAAAGAGAAGGTAGCTGGCTGTTAAAGCATATGTCTGAATTGCATATGTCCTCTGCCTAGGAGGAGAGTTAACCTGCACAAAATGTTTTGGCTTCTAGCCCATAGCAGCAGCATCATGCTGCTTCATCTTTTTTTGTGCCAGAGTCCTGAGATGAGGGGTGTCACTTTGGTGGAGAGGAAGAAAGGGAAAAATATATAATAATTATAATAATAAAGTTGTTGTTGAGTCTAGATTGGCCAGTATTATTTTTCAGGAAAAAGTCATGGTGAAAGGATAATGACCCAGATGTGAGCTCCTTCAGAATAAATTGGCCCTTCTTGGAAAGCCTCAGAGAATAAAATCAACAAGAGTTCTGTCTACATTACTTTTAAAACCTATAGAAATGAATAAATATTAGAATTTTTCTATGTTACTTGAAACATCCTATAGCATCTTTCAACAGAGATAGAATTCTCTATTAAAAAACCCCATAGAATGGTTATAAGTTATACGTATAAGACTTGTCCATAAGGGTACTTAATGTAAAAAAAGGAAAAAACAAAGGGTTAGAGCAAGAGCTAACTCTTATCCCCAAATATGGGGTGGCATGAAGTGGCATGTCCCCAGCTGGAGTGCTGGGAAGGAATTGTCAAACAGAATTACAATTCTTTCTCTTTTTCCCTCCTGGCTCCAGGAGGTAGTTGTTTCCTGCACAGCTTTCCCCACTGCACAGCTCTGCAGGCCAGTGAATTGGAAGGGGAAGAATCAAGGCTGTGCCCACTCCTGACTTCTCCACCATTTGCTCCTAGAGATGGATAGCAGCTATGCAGAGCCCGCTCTGACCCCTCATACTCAGGGCTGGTCTACACTAGAAAATGAGGTCAACCAAACTTATGTCACTCCAGGGCTGTGAAAAATCCACACCCCTGAACAATGTAGTTAAACCAGTCTAAGTGCCTGTGTAGACAGCACTAGATTGACAGAATAATTCTTCCACTGACCTACCTGCTGCCTCTTGGGAAGATAGATCACCCACGCCAATGGGAGAGCCCCTCCCATCAGTGTAGGTAGTGTCTGCCCTGAAGCACTACAGTGGTGCAGCTGCACTGGAATGGGTCATCTAGAGAGGTGGTAGAATCTCCATCCTTAGAGGTTTTTAAGGCCTGGCTTGACAAAGCCCTGACTGGGATGATTTAGTTGGTGTTGGTTCTGCTTTGAGCAGGGGGTTGGACTAGATGCCCTCCTGAAGTCTCTTCCAACCCTGATATGATATGATTCTATGAAGTGTGGACAAAGCCTCAGACTCTCAATCTAGCTAAGCCATGTGTGGCTGCAGAGGGAGGCTTGTGGCCCGCTTACTGCATAGGACCGTGTTACAGAGTAAAATAGCCCAAAGTAAATAACGTTTAGTTTTTTCTCCTAAGGCTAGGCTGGAGAAATAGTCCTTCATTTCTACAAATGAAAAACTGACTTGCTTCAAAATGGATATGGCCTTGGCAAATCAAAAGCTTTTTTCATTGTACCTACTGACATTGCTGTCAGTTGCCTTAAACACAGATTCAGAGTATATTCTGCTTAATCAAACCCCACCTCCTGAAAGGCCTCCTGCTTCCAGGATTCCAGAAGTCCTGCTGTCCTACAAGTCCCTTGCCTCTCTCCCTCATCCCCTACTAACATATGCCCCTTTATCTTATGATGCCTTTCGGAGAAGGCTTTCATTAGCCTTCGTCTTTGGGGCCAGAAGGCCATTTCCCCTTTTCTCCCAAACTCTTCTGGGAGATCCAGACACTCCCTCTCTCATCCTGAATTTGTATGAGGGGCCGGGCTGTGGGAGTTAGTGGTTCTGTGCCCACCCAGTCCAGAAAAAGCCTTTGGTAGTAGCAGTTTGCTGATGTTTCCCAGGCTGTGCCACACCAGACATCTCAAGCACCAGGCATCTTGAGTACCAGAGAGCTAGGGACATCTCAAGCACTAGAGAGCTAGTTAGCCAGGTCAGTAGAGGGCAAGGATGTCCTGATTTTGCTGCTATTATTGGGGGGTAGGAGCAGGTAACTGTTTTCTAAACCTATTGGCAGATGTGAGGGAGCTGGTATAAAATGCAGCTCCCTAACAAAGATTCATAATGGAAAGAGTAGAGGGTCCACTCGCGCCCCCCTGAAGACTATGGGAAAGGTAGGAGAGGGGGATGGGCACCCATCATTGTCATGGTTGTACCTGGTAGGTCATCAGCAGTATCAATAACATCAAGGATTCCAAAATCATGAGTCAGGTCTCCAGTCATGAGACTGGCAAGAAAATTATCAGTGTAGGGTTCTTGTTCTTTGCATTCAGTTTTCTGAGCCTTTAGAGTTCACACTTTCAAGTTTCTGTCCACAGCCACAAGGATTAGTCACTTAGTTTAAAAGAATAAATAAACCAAAACAAAAGGGCTGAGATTTCACTTTCCAGGAGCTGGAACTATCACAAGACTTACGATGAAATCATGAGGGCTGGCAACAGTGTCTCATTCCAGGAAAGGGGGTTGCTGGGGATTCATAGGATGCGGCCTGGGAGTAATATTCATTTATCTTATTGATTTATTCAGATTTTTAACACAAAAAGAAAAGGCTCCATACAAAGCGCTACGTGATCTTAATGTCACTTTAAAAAACTACAATAGCATAAAGTCAGCAGTTTACCTGAAAACGATTAACCAGCCAGTACCCCAAAATACCCCCTGGGCAACCATATAGTAACTTACCACAGAGCTTACTGCACTTTCCCGAAATGGGGTTTACCCTGAATTGTGGCCTATACATTTCAGACCAAAAGACCCCTCATGAAAAACACCCTGCTGGAAATTCCCTGTCTTTGCAAGGGGGCCCTATTCATGCACCTCTGCTGTCCACAACAGGCTCGGAACAGCACAGGGAGAGTTTTATGGGGGTCAAAGGTCTTCCAGTTATTCCAAAATGTTGTTGTTCTATTCCAAATAGATATTTGGGATGCTAGATCACTTGTGTATTTATCTAAGGGCTCGTCTACACTTAAAACGCTACAGCAATGCATCTGCACTATGGCAAATGTGCCACTGTAGCACGTCAGTGTAGACACTACCTACGCTGAAGGGAGGGTTTCTCCTGTCGAGGTAGGTAATCCATCTCTCCAAGAGGCGGTAGGTGGGTCAACGGGAGAATTCTCCTGTCAACACAGCACTATCTGCACCACCGGGGGTTAGGTCGGTTTAACTGCGTTGTTCAAGGGGGTGGATTTTTCACACCCTGAGCAGCATAATTATATTGACTTAATTTCCTAGTGTGGACCAGGCCTAACACACATCCTTGGTCTTTCTGAGTGTCACACTACTGTACTTTAGGGAAGAGGAGGCAGAGGAACTGGTGGATGTGTCCCAAAACCTTAACCCATTTTTAGCTCTCTGACAGTAAATCCATTGCTGTTTCACTGAAAGTAGGCTAGTGGCATGCATAAAATTTGTATTGTTGTTCAGTGCCACCATTGCGTTGGCGCTGTACAGCACACAAACTTAAAGGTGACCTGTAAAGGAAAAAACATTGATTTGTGCCTCTTTACCAAGTATAAAGAAGGCCTGTAAGGTTTTGGGGTTTGAGGTTGGTTTTTTTTTTTTAAAGGATTTTTTTCCTTGCTTGAACTCCTTGGAGGCCTCAAATGTGGGTTGTGAGCAAGCTCCACTCTTAACTGGGTATACTGGCTCTTTAACAAAGACCTCTTTTCTCCCAAGAGTTTGTCAGTTGTTTGTATTAAATGTATTAACAATATCCTACAAAACCCTAGAATTTTGAACTACTGTACAGGAGGCAGTCCAGTGGGGAGAGAAAATGAGTAACTCTCCCCCATCTTGAATCTGCCTGTGAGGGTAGGGTGTAGGCAGTCCACCTGCTAGCCCTCTGTCACTCAGTGGAGTAAAAGCTTTTGGCAATGGGCACAAGCTGAGGTTTCTCAAGCTATGTTACAAAAGGGTTCTTGGTTACTTAGGCACCAGAGAGTCATTTAGCCAGTGACCATCTTGGAACCACTCCTTCTGAAGGGGGGAGACTCCAAGATAGAAACTGCAATTTCAGTAAAAGACTAGACAAAGCCATGCCAATCCTCAAACTGATAAAGTGACAGCTTTCTGGAATCAAAGTCATTTGTTACTTGGTTTCTCAACAACCAAAGTGTGAATTAACAAGGTTGTGTTGCATTTGCTGTCTCAAATCATGCAGACCTAATAGAGATTTCAAAAAGTGACAGAAAAACTTCAAGAGAAACTTTACTGAACCTGTAATTATAAACTTTTTGGTATTTCAACAAGGTACTATTTACAAAATTAGCCTGAGATACTCCATGTGTTAAATCTAAATAATAAGATTCAGTATTTATAATTAAATACTGTTTGGTATTGGAGCTATCCATGAATTGGACATTTCATACATTCATGATGGCATTAAAGTGAGCTTCCTATAATTAAGTATTCTTATAATGGAATATTTGCTCCCATGTAGTTAACATAACCGTCAAGAAATATATGAAACCAAGCGTAGAAAGCCCAATTTTCAAACTCTTATCTGTAGTGTAAGTGGGTATCGCTCAATGATATAATGAAATGGACCCCCTCCCCCCAGTCCCCATTCAGTTAGTTATACAAATTAAGAAAAAACAGCATCTGCTTACTTTCCTGTATATATTATACAGATTGCTGGAGACTGTAAGGAATTAATTAAGGGATCTGGAGCCTTTAGCCTTAGCTTTATTAATTCAAATCCAGACCAAGGGTGAAATCCTGGCCATGCTGAAGTTGATGGCAAATCTCCTATTGACTTCAATGGGACCAGGATTTCACCCTATTCTATAGTGACCAAAAATAGTTGGCAGTTTGATGGTGGTCAGTGTGAAATGAGTTGGTGCTCTAGGTCCATTTCCTGGAGTAGGTCAAAGGTGACCACAACACAATTTTTCCTCCCCACTCCCAATATTATAACTGATACCCTTGTTGACAGTATAACCAGGAAAGAATAAATAAGTCTGGGGACTGACCTACCTTCTCAAACTTAGAAGTGGCTCCTTCAGTATAGGGCTGAAACATACTTAGGGCAGCCTCTGGCTCATTTCTCAACAGGTATGGACAATATAACAACATCCTCTATGGCTGTCCCCTTACACTCCTGCTTGCAGAGCCATTAGTCCAAAACGATCCTTCAATAATATTTTCAAGATGGTCCTTTGTATTCCCCTTAACTCCCAATAAACAGCTGGCAATATATGTCAGGGCACGTCAGCAATACAAATGTTTGTAACCCGTCTGCCCCAAAACCACCAGTAGAAGTTAGTTATGTGGAAATTACAAAAAGGTTCAGAAGTTTAAGATACAATTATAAATCAAGAGCTGTACTCTGACCTGCCTTCTGCTGGCAGAAGGTACATTGCACCGATAGCAGAAATTCTATTATGAGGGTGTTGCAGTTTTAACTATTCTGTGAGCTAGATATAAGGAGAATCCCGTATGCTAGACAGTAGAACTTGGATGGACTTCTGGCATCACAGCACAAATCCCTATTGCCTGAGCTAAGGGTGAATCACCCTAACAATAACAGGGTTTATAGTTTCTGTAAGCTGCCACTACTAAAACGTGCAATGATCACATACATGCTAGCGTCTCTGGCGTGGTGGAGTCCTGTATGGGACAGTAGTGTCTATTCACACTCTTAAAGCCAAATTATGGTTACTGTATTATACCTGTGCGGCTGGGTCTGGAGAAGAATGCAGGTAGTCAGAGGTCTGTGCATCTCACCGTGGCCCCACATTCTCATGCACTGGCCAGGGACTCTTGGGTTGTATAACAGGGGACACCAGTGAGTGTGCTCCCCCACCTCTTCCCCAAAGGCATTGAGTGAAATCCTGCCCCTCTTGAATTCAATGGGAATGTTTTACCATTGACTTCAATGGGGCCTGAATTTCACCCATAATGCCTGCTTCTAGTGTCCTGGGAAGAAAGAAACTAGACAATAATGTAATCTGTCTCTCTCTTGAAATATGGGGCAGATATTCACCAAAGGGCCACCGGGCAGACTCAACTCTTTTGTCAATGGAACACATTTATTTGGTCACTTTAAAATGCTGTCTTCTCCTCCGGAGAATAAGTTTCACTTTTTTAGCTTTTTCTAACAGGAAATCTTCCTAAAATCTGCAGTGATTCTGGCTGTCCTAGGTTACACCAACTCCAGGGCAATAATGCCCTTTTCATTTGAAAAGATGACTGAACACAGTATTCCAAATGAAGAAGTGCAGTGCCTTGTGCAATAATATTATCACTTCTTTTGATTTATATTCTATTCCCTGATTCACCCCAGTATCCCATTCGCCTTTTGTGCTCAAGCCATTCACTGTCCTAATGACTTGAAGGGTTTTTACTAAAATAACCCCCAGAGTAAATTCCTTTTCTGGTCAGTTCACTCTGAATTACTGTTTCACTTAAAATGTACTCTGTCTGTCTTGGTTCATTGCCTCTAGATTTATTATGTAACATTTGCCTTATTTAAACTACATTTTCTATTTACTGGCCCAGTTGCTTGAAAGATCCAAATCACTCTAAATCCAGTTACATTGTTGCTCATTATTCTGTCTCTCTCCAGTTCTGGTACCATCAACTAATATTGATATCTTACATCTGATATTCTCATCAAAATACGTTACTAACAATTCTGTGCATTTAAAAGATAAAGGTCAACTTTTAGAAATCTCCCATGGTCACCAGAAATAAGGCCAAGATGTCATTATTTTTTGCCTCTTTCTATGGAAAATAGTCATTTGATATTCATATGGAGACTTTTATTAGCAAATGTAAAAAGTGCTTTGAAAAAGATATTTTAATCAGGCATGTAATTTTTTTTATGATTGTGTCTATTTGTATTTAATGTGCTTGTTATCTTTGATCCTTTTTGCCTAGAGGGTATCCAAATGAACAGCATGGCATTAGTGGATTATCTTTTGTGCATCTGTAAGTTATCTGCCCTTTTAAAATTTTCACCAAAAAAAGTGTTGTTTTTAATGTGAACAGACAACAAAATGTTTTCCAATCCAAATGACTCTTTCTAACTGTCTCTCTCCTACCCTGTCTTTGGTGGCCTGGGGCAAAATCTGAAACTGAGCCCACCCTTTCTAACAAAAATTGAAGACAAAAAGAATACCCACAGAAATAATGAAACTAGGGGTACAGAAACACTGAGGGGAGGCCGGGTTGCAATGCCATTAGGTTTGGGGGTCCCCTCAAACAGCGTGCTGGGGCAAACAGCCCCCAGGTGGCCCTGCAACTCAATGTCAGACCTGCATAAGTTCTAATGAACTCCGAGCTTATAACAGACAGCTAGTACTCCTTAGAAGTGACACTTTAAGTATTGCAATTATGGCGAGCATGAAACTTTTAAGTGTTTCATTATATGTTTAGGAAGACTAAAGTTCAACCTCAGAGAAGGGCACATTGGGCCACCCCTTCAGGTGTGTCTGAGCACCAATCACTGCACCTGAAGTGAGGGCATAGGTAAGTTTCCGTCCTTCGCTCCCACTCTGCCTGGAGGTGGCTCAAGGCAGGTTTGGCTCCCAGCAGTACTTAGAGCAGCTTCAGAGTTGCTCTAGCTTGCAGTATGTGGAACTGTCCCCATGGGAACATTCCACCAGCCCAGGATCACCAGTCTGCAGTGTTCTTTTGCCACCCTATTACACCCACTTCACCCCCCCCGTAACACCCGCTTTGCCACAGAGCAGGGGGAAGAAGCAGGTGAGGTAGAATGTTTAACCCAGTAATCCCTAGCTGCTATAATGGCCCCTTGGGGCATTGGCAGCTGGCCGTAAATTAGAGTAGTCCTTAAACCGGAGGTCCCCAAACTGTGCGGCATGCCCCCGCTATGGGGCCCAGGCCAGCCCCCACAGGAGGCAGGGAGGGAGCGCCATCCAGCCCATCCCTGCCCCCAGCTCTGATCCGGTCCTGCCCCCAGCCACGCCCCCGGCTCCCTGCCCTGTGGCCGGCCCTGTCCCCAGCCTTGGTGTGACTCTGCTGCCGGCCCCGCCTCTGTCCCCAGCCTCAGCTGCTGGCCACGGCTCGGTTCCTGGCCCAGGGCCGAGGCTGGGAGGAGGGCTAGGAGTGGAGCCACTCCACTGCAGCTCCACTCCTGCCCCCACCCCCAGTCTCAGCCCATGACAGTGGTCCCGCTTCTGGCCCCAGACCCACCCCCAGCTGTGGCCCCAGCCTCAGCCCCCTTACCCCATCCGTGTTCACCCCACCCCACAAGCCTTGGCCCCGCTCCTAGGCCCAGCTCCAGGGGGAGCAGGTTGTGTGGAAAAGGGTTAGGGGGGTATGACCCTCAAAAGTTTGAGGACTGCTGCCTTAAACTGTGTGTATAGCTGGCTCTTCTGATACACACTGTGTGCTCCTCAATCACAGCCCCATGTGTTTAAATAGCAGGAAGGATATGGGTCACAAACGCAATCTAGTTTTGTAAACCCTAAAATTCCCTAAAGGCAGTTTGTAAGAATCATAAAACATTGTATTCCATGAGGCTCGCTCTTCCCTGTTATGCATGAACTTGCCTTGGATGCTGAGTTTCAGTCAAGGTACTCCCTTGTTATTGCATTATGCACAAAGAGAGTGGAAATACTTTAGTAATAGTTATAAATCTATTTAAATAGTTATAAATCTACATCTGAGTGAATAGACTCCATATTCAATAAACAAATAATGAGGAATTTGTGATAAGGAGAATGCCAAAGAAAACATATACCACACAGCAGTCAAGTTCAAAAAATTCTTTCTCTACAGTAGGTACTTACTTATACGGTGCACATCACCTTCATATCTGAATGCCTCACAAATATTAATGTATTTATTGTTACAACACACCTATGAAGTAAGGAAGCACCATCTTTCTCATTTTACACGTAGGGAACTAGGCCCATATTAAAAGTCAGGAGAATAAAGTGTGAATTAACAAGGTTATGGTGCATGTATCCTTTCTCAACTCATGCAGGCATAATAGAGATTCCAGCAAATGACAGAAAAATTTAACTGCAATGATTAACTGTATGGCTTCTCAAAGATGTACTTGTTACAAAATAAGCCTGAGATAATCCAGGTATTAAATCTAAATAATAAGATCCTGTATTTATCATTCAGTACAGTTTAATATTGGAGCTAGCCATGAATTGGGCAATTCATACTTTAGTGATGGCATGAAAGTGAACTTCTTTTAATTATGTTTATTTCCATATATCTAAGACAGTTGTTACTCAGAAATATCTTACCATACTTTGTAATCCACATTCGTTGAGTTTTATTCCTGGTAAAGCTGCTCAGAGAAAAAATTTTGGTGAACCATATTCCATTGGAATATATGGTTTCATGAAAATAAAAAATGCTTCGTGAAATCAAGTCGACTTTACTGGAACTTCATTTTGGAAGAAAAGAAGGGAGGAAAGTTCTGACAATGTTGAAAAGTACCATTTTGATTTTTTGTTTTGTTTTGAAACAACTTTTTGTTTCTAATTTTTTTTATTTCATGTTATATATGAATTTTAATACACATTTTAAAAAAGTCAGAATTAAATAAAACATTTTGAATATGTCAAAACAATGTTTCAGTCAACCTGAAGCTACATCTTTTCAGAAGTATCCTTTCTGAAGAATTTCTACATTTTCAATTTTCATTCTGGTTCAGAATGAATCCAAATGTCAAAAATCCTTTGCAAAACAGAATTTCCAACCCCCAAACACCTCTAATTCCTGGCTTTATCTCTAAACTGTTCTGTGACTTTGGGCTAATCTCTCTACCACTCTGTGCCTGAGTCTCCCTATCTATAACATGAGGATTATAATATTGACTCACCTTTGTAAAGAACTGGGAGATCTATCTACAAAAAGCACTAATTATTACTGTACATTTATTCTAACATTACAGTCATCATGTGTGGTGGATATCGTAGGCCAGGGGAGGCTAAGCCTCCCCAAAAAGCCAGGTGTGGTCCCAAGGCCCCCTCCTGCTCTTCACCTGTGGCTCCAGCCCAGGCTGCACCTCTTCCATGAAGCATGCGGGGACTGGGGCTAGGGCAGGCCAGCCAGGAGCCCAGGCCTCGGAGCAGCTGGGGCCACACAGTGCTCCGGGGCTGGGAGTGCTGGATATGCCAAGGGCTGGGGGGCACTCTGGCTGGCCAGCCTGGGACTGTGGGATATTCCTGCCAGCTAGTTCAGGGCTGGGTGTGGCTGGGGTAGGGCTCCTTCGGATGCACTGTGGGGCTCGGTGCTCTGGCAGGGAAGTGGGGGCGGAAGGGGTGAGGGAGGGGAGGGGCGGGACCTCAGGCAGAAGGGGCGGGGCCAGCAGCCTCCCTGAACGGGCGGGTTCACACGCCACCCATGATTACAGTATCTCAGTCCCTTGACCTAGCCCAACAGCCTTTGATACCATATCTCTTTCCCAGAGAAGTTCCACGCTTTTAAGGCACAACTGGAGGCCTTTTTATTTCGGTAGATTTATCTTTGACATGTTTTGTCCCCTCCTGTTTATATTTGTCCACCTTCTGTTTGTTTTTGATTCATGCAAATTGGGATGAAGTTGCCCTGAGGGCAAATTTTCCTTGTGCCAAATCCTTGTATAATGGTTGGCAGTCTATTGAATGATGCATGGAGACTCCTCTCTGGTCTAACAGGGTTGAAGTACATTGGCAAGGCAGTGTGGGGAAGCTTGTGGTGCTGTTGCCTGTGCTGAGTCTTTTATTGCTTGTAAATAGAAGGAAGACCTAATTCACTGGGCTATGTAACATTTAAGCCTCAAAATGAGGCTTAAGGGTGTCTTGTGTTATGTATAATCCTATACAGGAGTGAATTTCTTTCTTAGCTTGTTCCTTGGCATCAGGACTGCTATGAAATAGCACGAGCTATTGTTATGCCAATAACCACCCCAAACACACCAAGAAATCTGTTATCTACAGCCACTATTGGCACACCAATACACAGAATATGTTCTGAGGAGAAAGTCTGGGATATACACCTTGACACACTCAAAACCACCTTCACCAAACAAGGACACTCCACCAGAGAAGTAGATCACATCGTGGAATGGACCACCCAAATACCCACAGAGATTCTGCTTCAATACAAAGATAAAATCCCCTCCAACTATACACCCCTAGTCATCACCTACCACCCTACACTGGAGCCTATATGGGGTATCTTCAAACAACTACAACCTATACTCAATGGGGGCCACATCCTGAAAGAAATATTTCCTGAACCCCCTTTTCTGGCCTTCGAACACCCCCCTCCAACCTCTCCAAGCTCATCATCAGATGTGAGCTCCCCACAGACCATGACACATCAACTCAGAGCAGCCCCAGACCCTGCTAGAACAGCTGAAGAGCTGCAAAACCTGCTGCCATATCTCCACTGCTACAATGATCAACACTCCCCACAACACACCTTTCAAAATCCATGGGTCCTACAGATGTCTATCCCAACATGTGGTGTACCTCATCCAGTGCACTAAATGCCCCAGTAACAACTATGTGGGTGAAACCAAACAATCACTGCGCTCTCAAATGAACTAACACTGGAAAATGATAAAAGCCAAAAATACCATATCACCTGTGAGTGAACACTTTTCACAAAGCAATTACTCTATATCTGATCTCTCAGTCTTCATCTTCAAAGGAAACCTGCACAACACTTTCAAAAGACAAGCCTGGGAGCTTGAATTTATAACTTTACTAGACACTAAAAATCATGGACAGATTAGAGACACTGGATTTATGATTTATTACAACAATCATTAGCCCACTAACAACTCCCCCCTATCCAGCTGCCTTTCCTGCCCCCTCCCATCCTTTCCTCCCTATGACTTCCCCTTGAATGGTCCGTTGAACTATATGATAACTACTTATGCTAAACAGTCTGTTGCGATTTCTATTTAGCTGGGACACTCTGGGTGTGGGCTTGTCTACATCTACAGAGCTACAGTGGCATGGCTACACAGATGCAGGTGCGCCACTGTAGCACTTTAGTGAAGATGCTACTACACCGACAGGAGAGCTTCTCCCGCTGGCATAGTTAATCCACCTCCCCGAGAGATGGTAGCTATGTCAAAGGGAGAAGCTCTCCCGCCAACGTAGCGCTGTCGATACGGAGGTGAGGTCAGTATAACTATGTCATTCAGGGCGTGTGGATTTTTCATACCCCTGAGCAATGTAGTTATACCGACATCGACGTGGTTATACTGACATAGCTATAGACCTGGCCTGTGTCTATGCTGCAGTTAGAAATCCATGGCTGGCCTGTGCCAGCTGACTTGGGCTAAGGGGCTGTTTAATGCAGTGTAGACGTTTAGGCTCAGGCTCTAGCCAGGCTGCAGGATCCTGCAAGGTGGGAGGGTCCCAGAGCTCGGGATGCAGCCCAAGCCCAAATGTCTATTCTTCAATTAAACAGCCCCACAGCCTGAGTCAGTTGGAACAGGCCAGCTGTGAGTGTCTAACTGCAACATAGACATACTCTCAGAATACATTTCCCAGCCCTGAAGAAGAGCTCTGTGTAAGCTCAAAAGCTTGTCTCTCTCACCAACAGAAGTTGGTCCAATAAAAGATATTACCTCACCCACCTTGTCTCTCTAATAAGCACTTAGACATTCTGCTTGGCCTCTGGATGCCTGTATCCAGCACCCTAGAGTGATATTTTTTAAAAAAATACAAACAAATTCTTTGCTATTTTTTGTACAAATCACATGCTATTATAAATGGCTTAAAAATTTCACAGACTCAAAATGCCAAAAACCAGCTGTATGCTGATGTGAGCAGCATGTGTAAAAATGACTTGAATCTAGTTCTTATCCGAAGTAATTCCCAGTGGCTTTTATGTTTTCCATAAATGGTTAAGAAAAGTTCTTGGCTGGAAACAGTAATACCATTTTTAAATAAATGCGTTATAGTCACAACTTGAGCAATCTTATTGCATTTTTCATTGTAATTAACACTGACATTTTTCTAATCTGTAAGGAATCTATTGTTCCTCACTAAACTGATCCATATAGATAAATTGTCTTTACACTTCAGTTTCTTGGGATAGGCCAGATCCTGTTCCCATTAAAATCAACAGCAAGATTCCATCAACTTGGAGTGGAACAGGACTGGGTCCTCTATGGTTTACTCAAATGTGAACTTCCTGTAGAAGTATTATTCCCAAGGATCCAACCTCCATAAAAGAGAGCAAGGATAATTTAAAAGAGTTTGGCAAAATACAATGAAAAGTTAGATTTTTTTTTTAACCATATCCAGGCTCTCACTCAGAAAAATGTTCTTTGACACCTTTCCTATTTCAGTAAAAACACCTGAGGGAGGTTTTCACATCCCTCTGAACAGATTCTAATGCATAAATTCACATCACATCTCCAGGGCCAGATTTAGTGATAATTTGACTCAAACTAATATGTACGTAAAGGGATTTTGCAAATTTATAATTTCCAAGGGGCACATCTGTTAATATTCTATTATAATTTCTTAACTCCATTTCTTTCATTAAGGAGCTAATTTTGTTCCCAAGTGGATCATTAGCTTTTACCCATTTTGATTAATTTAATTCATATTACCAATAGCTACCTAAGGCTTTATGAACTGGATGGGAACTTTTAGCTCTTGTTTTAACCCAGTCTCTCACCATGAGAAATCTTGTCAAGTCTAATTGCATTTAGAGGAATTTAAATTCACTTCTTCTGACATTATTTCTGAAGCTATAGTAAGTGAAGTGTGTATTGCACTCCTCACAATGAGCTTTTTACATCTTCACAGGATCTCTGCAGGAGTTTCATCCAGTTTATCTGTCGCTCACAAAGCGCCTGATCCCAAGAGACACTGAGCACCCTCAACTCCCACTGAGACCAAAATGGGCATCTCTTAGGTCAGGTCTACCCTACAGAGCAATATCGGTATTGAAAAATTCACACCCTTGAGCGACACAGTTATACCGACCTAGCCCCCGGTGTAGACAGCACTATGTTGACCAGAGGCTTTGTTCCACTCCATCCTGTGGAGGTGGATTAATTATGCTAATGAGATAAGCTCTCCCATTGGTGTAGTAGCAGTTTATGCTATTTAGCCTCATCATCTCATTCACAACAAATCAGACTAGATTCCCTTATATCCTAGTACCAAATTATGTCTGCTTCAGCACAGATGTGCAAGGGGGGAAGAAGATGCAGGAGGTCCCCTTTTTTTCCATTGAAGCTTCCATTATTTGGCTGTCTATAAGCCACTGAATGCAAGGGGTTGAAGGACTCTAGTTCTGCTGGCAGCATTGGAGAGACCAGAAGGAGCATGTCTGGGCAAGGTGGAGGTTTGGCCTTGGCACACTGGACGGTGCTAGGAGGCCACCACTTGGGGAGAGGAGAGAAGAAGGGGGAAACACATCCTGCACCTTTACCAAAGGAGGAGCAGCACAAGCGAACAAGTCAGCACAGAGTGGCTGGATGGCTTTTTGCCTATTCCTAACTTCTGCAGCCACAACCAGGCAAGCAAAGGAGCTCTCCCACCCCCTACAGGGTAGCTTAAACACTAGGACCCTTAATATGACCCTAAATATTTTTTCTTTGTCCTGCCATCTTCTGCCAATAAGTTTTCTTTAAATCCTGAGAAGAGACGTCCCACCTTGCTCGCTATGTGCAAAACTAGAGTCTCTCCAAGGTCTCAAGGTTACATTGTGATTTGCATTTCGTTACCCTGATTTGCAGACAGCGCTGAGCAGCAGGACATGTAGCCGTGCATTGCAGCTGGGAACGTGCCTCCCAGCCCAGGTAGACAGTTGTGCGCTACCTTCACTCGAACGAACAGGCTAAAAGTAGCTGTGTGGACATAGTGGCTGCCGCAGGGATTCGGGCTAGCCACCTGAGCTCAAAAGTAGTGGGGCAGGTGGCTTGAGAACCTGAGCTGCTGCCCATTTTGCAATGTCCACACTGCTATTTTTAGCTCAGCTTGAGCTAGTGCGAGTCTGTCTACCTGGGCAGGTAGGCTCACTCCCAGCTGCAGTGTAGCAATACCCAGAAGCCCTGATTCTGAGCTTATTGGAAGCCCTGTGTCTACAGGGCAATAGCAATTTTCATATTAAACAATTTAACCTCCCTAGCCTATAAATCTTTGCTGACCATCTCAGTACATGGCTCCATTCAAACATTTTATCTAATGTTCTGTCTAAAATCTTCCCTTCATTTTCCAGCATAAGCCCCCAGTGAATCATTAATTTAACGAGATAAAAATCTCTAGCTAAACAATTATTCTTATAATAAAGTTCCCATGTTCCACTAGGGTACCTCTCCAGGGTATCTATTAAACCAAAATGGTCCCACACAATCATTTACATCTAAAGAATTCAATTCATTTCTGACTCCCTCCAGGCACTTGTCTTATAGTGATCTAATAAGGAGCAGTTTTGGCTGTTGAACAATAGTCTACAAAGGGTCCATGGGAACTTTGAACACCAACCCCCAACATTTCCTGGGAAGCTGTATTGCAGCATCTCTCACGCATCCCTTTTGAAAATGAAACCTTTCAAAGCATTTGGCAATGAATGCGTTATTCTCTAAGAAAAGTCTATATACATTTTCTAAATAAATGACCTGCTCTAGGTTACAAAAATATTACATAGCTTAGAAAAACATTAACCATCTTAATTATTCCTAATAATATCTATAACCTCAGTAATATTCACAGAACCACTGAAACTGAAGCTGGAAAAGACCTATAAAATCATCTACTCTGCATAACACTAGTGCAGGAGTGTAGATTGCTTTTTCTAGTGCTCTGTCTTATCCAGATTTAAATTACCTGTGAAATTCCCATTGACGCAAAACTCTCTTGCTATAATGTATGTAGATTCCCTAGCAGATACTGTCTGTTGGTTTTTTTCATAGACTTAAAACTAGAGAAGTAGGGATAATAAAATACTAGCTTCCTAGGTTGTATCAATTCCATAACTGCATTTATACAGATATCATCCACTTAACTGCACTCATGAGACATCAGAGGCCTTTTGTATAATGGGAAAATAAATTTAACATGATACATCATGTTAGAAAAGTCTTACCTACTGTGATGGAATGCACCTCTGTATTCACCCCCTACACACTATTGTAATAATCTCTGTACAAGATATGACATAATTTGCTGATCAGTAATATCATGATAAAATTTGTGTAGCAGAATTATTTATTAAATTTCTCCCTTTTGGTGTTAAAAATGCATGTTCAGACTCGCATAGCACCAAACTGGTCAAACAGACCTGTCTTGAACAAAGGAGTGTGTGTTTGCCTTAATTTGCATTTAATCGGTAAACAGAGTCATCAAGCAGGAAGGGGGAAGAGAGGAAACAAAAGAAAACCTGCATGTGAGCATACACAGATGAAAAAACTCAGAAGGGAACATTCTTTCACACAGACCCTTTGTCTCCTGGTTCTCTGCTGGAAAGGTTTATTTAAGAGGGGGACTGAAGCTATAAACAGAGGAGGGACAAACATCCCAAGACACGCCTCCTCTCTCTCTCCCTGTCCTTCTGACTCGTTGACCTGAGAAGACAAAAGAAGCAGCTGTTGGACTCTGGAGGAGGGGTCTTGACCTAGAGGTTTGTCAGTAATGCTGTTGAAAGCATGGGGTGAGAAACTTTGCTTCAAATCTAATATTGTTTGTTAAGTTAGACCAGCGGTGGGCAACCTGTGGCCTACAGGCGCATGCGGCCCATCAGGGTAATCTGATTGTGGGCCGTGAGACATTTTGCTGACATTGACTGTCTGCAGGCACAGCCCCCCGCAGTTCCCTGTGGCCGCGATTCTCTGTTTATGGCCAATGGAAGCTGCGGGAAGCGGTGTGCCGCAGAGACATGCTGGGTGCCGCTTCCCACAGCTCCCATTGGCCAGGAACAGCAAACCGCGACCACTGGGAGCTGCGGGGGGCCATGCCTTCAGACGATCAAAGTCAGCAAAATGTCTTCCGGACGGCAATCAGATTACCTGATGGGCTGCATGTGGCCCGCGGGCCGCAGGTTGCCCACCACTAAGTTAGACACTGGAAAGCATTTCATCTTTATTTTTCTTGTATCCATTTCTCACTCTTATGCCTCATTGCTTGTACTCCCTTAAAATCTCTCTCTTTGTAGTTAATAAACTTGTTTTATTGTTTTATCTAATCCAAGGTATTTGAGTTAAAATGTCTGGGTAACTCTATGTATGCAATGTAGTTATAGCATTTTGCTTTGATGCTGGGGGTACCTTACCACACCTGAAGAGAAGCTCTACGTGGCTCAAAAGCATGTCTCTCTCCCCAGCAGAAGCTGGTCCAATAAAAGATTACCTCACTCACATTGTCTCTATGGGTAATTCTATTTAAGGTAATAAGTTAGTGTATATTATTCCCTTAAAGGAACAACGGACTTAATATATTTGGACTGTTCAAGAAGGGGTGGGAAGTACAAGACATACATTTTGGGGGGATAATCCAGAACTGGGAGTATGTTGGGGTCACCATGCAGAAGTAACCAGGGCTGGTAAAAGCCAGAGTGTAACCTGTGTGTGGCTGGCAGGTTGTAGTTACACACACACACTCCAGGTATGGCTTGCATGCTGGAAGTCTGTTTGTGAGTGGCCCAGGTGGAAGCTACTGCAGCAAGGCATTGTAAGGCACCCGAGGTTGCAGGGTGAGGAGACACAGCCCCTGACTGGTCTGGATTGCACCCCAGCATGTCACACCTACCTGATGTTAAACACAACTTAGTATAGACAGGGACAAGTCATGTTTTAAAATGCATTAGCTAATTGTAGTTAAGTCTGAGATCCCACCCTCTTGCCTTCAGGGTTAATCATGACCCACTAACACATTCTTAAAAATGACTGTCCTTGTGCATGCTAGTTTCCTAGTGCATGTTTCATCTTAGTTAATACGTTTTCTAATATGATGCATTTTCCCAGTGCAGAAAAGGCCAGGGTGAGAGCATCAGACCTTCTCCAAAGTCAAAGGCTACACATGAGCTAAAAAGAATCTCCTTGGGATCCTAGATATCCCTTTTCTCAAAGACAGAAAAAGGAAGTCAGGGAGAGTCTCTGAAACCTGTGGGAGAGATGAAGCTAGAAGGGTTCCATTTGTAAACTGAAATTAGGTTTTGGGAGAGCAGAAAGCTTTACTACCATAGGGCACTGTGAGGCTCTGGGAGACGACAATTCTGGCATAGAACTGAGGAATTTAAAGGCTGGATGTGGTGTCTCCAAGTAGATAATTCTTTCTGTTCTACACTGTGTGTCTTTAAGGTTAGCAACTTTCGCTGCTGTTGCTGGGACTATATTTCAAGCTAGAGGCAGACCTTGTAAGAATATTTAAATAAATCAATATATGAGGTTTGTCCAAGGTTACGTGTTTGTTAAAGTTTTATTGATTATGCTATTGGTTGTAAATTATGTAACTCAATAAAGCTGTGGACTCTTTCCAATAAAAGACAAGGAGGTTATTCAGTTAACTGGAGTCTTAATGCAAACAAATGTAATGATATGGCACATTATAAGACCACAGTCCAGAGTCTGACAAATCCAATTCATCATGGAAATGACCACAACTAGGTTATGTCATCACTGAATGAATTAGGCAGGAGGGGGCTGCTTAAAAAGGGGAAAGCCCTACTTACACACAAATAACTTGGTCATAAAATGGAACAATAAAAGTGAATCGGGATAATAGGACTCTCCGAGCAATTCAGTAGATTAGTAGTATGTTTTGCATGTAATTGTCATGTCTATGTTTTACAATGTAGATATTTTCTACTCTATTTTATTATTTATACTGTTTTGTCAAGCACTGAGAGATCCTTCAAGATGAAAAGTGCTTATATATAAATCATTAGTATTAAAAAAGAATTCAGAACATATGGAAAATGTAGATGACAATTTTTTTTTTGCGTAAGCCACAGAAGGAGCCAGCATTAGAGCCAAAGAAGGGGCGTGTGAGTTCCTGGCTCCCTGGCTTGCACTCAAACTACTAGCTTGCATTTCTCTGGGGCAGTGGTCACCAAATGGTAGATTGCAATCGACCGGTCGATCCTGGAACCTCTGAGAGTCGATCATGCTCTCCGGCTGCTAAAAGTCCAGCAGCACAGTGGGGCTAAGGCAGGCTCCCTGGCTGACCTGGCCCCACACATGCTTCTGCTGCCCCTGGGGAGGGCGGGGGGAAGGGGTCTTTGCGCGCTTCTCCTGCCTACAAGCACCGCCCCCGCAGCTCCCATTGGCAGGGAATGGGGAACTGTGGCCAATGGGAGCTGTGGGGCGGTGCCTGCAGGGAGGGGCAGCGCACAAAGCCACGTCCCCTCCCTCCCCAGGGGCTGCAGGGTATGCTGGCCGCATCCAGGAGCGGCGTGGGGCCAAGGCAGGGAGGGAGCTGCCTTTGCCCTGCTGCACCAGCGACTGGGAGCCGCCCAAGGTAAGTGCCGCTAGGCAGGAGCCTGCACCCCAGCCCTGAGCACCCTCCTGGAGCCAGCATCCTATACCTCCTGCACCCCAAACCCCCAGCCCCCTCCTGCACCCTAATACTCTGCCCCATCTCAGACCCCCCTCCTGCACCCAAACTCCCTCCCAGAGCTTGCACCCCTCACTCCCTCCTGACCCCCAACTTTTTGCCCCAGCCTCAGCCCAGAGCCCCCTCCTACACTCTGAATCCCTCAGCCCCAGCCCGCAGCCCCTCCCACATCCCAACCCCTGCACCAGGCCGGAGAAAGTGAGTGAGGGTGGAGGAGAGCGAGCAACAGGGAGTGGGGATGGAGTGAGTGGGGCAGAGCCTCAGGGAAGGGAAGGGGTAAATCCTAGGTTGCCCTTAAATTCAAAAAGTGATCCTGTGCGTAAAAAGGTTGGAGATCACTGCTCTGGGGTACTCTTTTTCCTCTCAAAACCAAATATTTGCTGATTTATTTTCTTAAAAAACCCAAACTCTTAGAACTGATTTAGAAAGAGATTAAATTGTGACTTTCAAAGTAAATAAGGATTAACTCTCCACAAAACAATGCTTGAAAAGCAGGAGGAGGTGTGTGTTTGTTTCTACTTTCACTTATAATACCAGAGAGGAATGATATTACAATAAGAACATAAGAATGGCCATACTATTAGACCAGTGGTCCATCTAGTTCTGTATTCTGTCTTTCGACAGCGGCCAGGTGCCAGGTGCTTCAGGGGGAATGAACAGAACAGCAAATATCAAGTGATCCATTCCCTGTCGTCCAACCCTAGCATCTGGCAGTCAGAGGTTTAGGCACATCCAGAGCATGGGGTTGCATCCCTGACCATCTTAGCTAATAACTGCTGATGGAGCTATCCTCCATGAACTTACCTAATTCTTTTTTGATCCTAGTTATACTTTGGCCTTCGCAGCATTCCTTGGCAATGAGTTCCACAGGTTGACTCTGTGTTGTGTGAAGAAGTACTTTCTTCTGTTTGTATTAAACCTGCTGCTTATTAATTTCATTGGGTAATCCAATGGTCTTGTGTTATGTGAATGGATAAATATTGGCATGGGATATACTCTGTCGAGTAAGGGTTGCAAGACTGGGCCCAACGTATAATTATTTTATCTTAACATGCTCTAATATGTGGGCCCTTTTCATGATGAAGATAAGAGTAACTGAAAGTAAGTGTTATATAACAAAGGCTTGCAAGGCATTCTCTCTGACAGCTTTAAGAGAATGCTGCTTCACTTTTATTTAACACAGAACAGAAAGAAAGGAAAAGCCAAAGACTTTCTGCAGAACAATATGACAGTCTAACCCAGAAGTGGGCAAACTACGGCCCGCGGGCCACATCCGGCCCACAGGACCCTCATGCCCGGCCCTTGAGCTCCCGGCTGAGGAGGCTACCCCCGGCCCCTTCCCTGCTGTCCCCTCTCCCCTGCAGCCTCAGCTCGCCATGCTGCCAGCGCTCTGGGCGGCGGGTCTGCAAGCTCCTGCTGGGCAGCGCCATTGCAAGAGCCGCCAGCCTGCCCCAGTGCTCTAGACTGCACGGCGGCGTGGCTGGCTCTGGCCAGGCAGCACGGCTGCCAGTCCTGGTACTCTGAGCGGCATGGTAAGGGGGTGGGGAGCAGGGGGGCTTGATAAGGGGCAGGGAGTTCCAGGGGGCAGTCAAGGGGTGGTTCTGGGGGGGTCAGGGGACGGGGAACAGGGGGGTTGGATAGGCATGGGAGTCTCGGGGGGCCTGGCAGGGGGCAGAGGTGCGGATAGGGGTCAGGGGTGGTGGTTTGGGGCAGGGGGTCCTGGGAGGAGGCTGTCAGGGGACAAGGAGCAGGGGGGTTGGATGGGTTGGGGGTTCTCAGGGGGGCCAGGCTGTTCGGGGAGGCACTGCCTTCCCTACCAGGCCCTCCATACAGTTTTGGAACTCTGATGTGGCCCTTGGGCCAAAAGGTTTGCCCACCCCTGATCTAACCTGTTTAGAAGCCAGCGCACATTCCAGTCAGCACTGCTCTGATCTAGACAAACTAATTAAACATGGGTGTTGACTAATCCATTAGTATCCTCTCTCAGCTGTTCCCAGGAACTTCTAGCCATTAAGAACACAGCAGGCACCTGGTGTGCTAATTAACTCGTGTAATACACACAGGCATTCTGAAGTGTGATTCTGCTCTGAAAATGTCTCTCTCTATATTGGGCACTTTCTAACTTGGCTGCTGTGTTCCCTGCATTAATTGAGAGTCCTAGCTGTTGATTTTACTGACCAAAGTAAGTGTTTATTGCTTTTCACTCCTCTTAGCCCTAAAGAGCCAATACAGACTCTAGACGAGATGGAATTTGTTCTGGTTCACATACTGTCAACAGAATTGTTAACTAATAGTACAGTAACAAATTTGTTTGTTTCCCCCTGACTTCCTGTATGAAGGGACTGCCCCTTGGGAATTTTACCCATCCTACAAAGTATTGAGTGTCTATCTCTGCAGCTCTGTTCCTCTTTCTTCTTACCCCATGGATAGTGCAACCCAGGGCTGGATATCTGCAGCTGGGTAGAGAGTGGACTGGGAGAAGGGGAAACTACTGGTGGCAGAGCAAAGAGGAATATGCATCCTCCCTTAAGACTGGAAAGCTGATCTGGAGTTACTGAGACACTATGAACCTGGCATCCCCCCTGTGCTACATTTACCAAATCATTTTTCATTGTACAGCTTCACTTTAAGTCCCAGATTTTCAAAAGTGACTAATAATTTTGTATGCCTACATTTTTGAGTCTCCAAGTTCTTTGGGGGCAGGGATCATCTTTTCTGTTTGTGTGTGTAATTAATATATATGCCTAGCCCAATGGGGCCCCATCCTCTCAGTGCTTCTAAGCATATTAAAATGTAAAATAAACAATTAGGGATCTAGTTTTTTCTGAGACTGCTGAATATCCATCTTCTAAACATCAGATACCCTGAAGGTGTCCAAAGTTAAGCAACTGAGATCATTGCACATGTTTTCAATTTAGGCCTAAATCTTTTAGTTGACTGATTAAAATATTACCTAAAACAGATACGTGGCAGATGAGTTTGCTTTATTCAATTTTTGTCCAGTCTGATATTGACTATTACTAACAATCTTGCAGAAATTCAAAGGTGAGAGTGAGATTCTGCTCACAGTTATACTTGTGGGAAGTATGGGTAACTGAGAAAAAACTGGCCCTCTGAGTTTAAAGCTGAGTTAATCCTGTAAAAAGAGACATTGGTACCACGGAAGCCAGTGGAAGTTTTGCCTGCAAGACTGGCCCCAGACTCTGTGTATACATACATACACATTATGGATTTTTATTAACATATCGTGTATCAGCCAAGATTCAAAACCTTTCCCCACAAAATAGTCTCAAACCCTTCCTCCCATCCACTAATGGCTCCATTGTAGTCCTTTCCCAGAAAAACCCTGAAAGGATAGATAAACTGTGGAGAGCAAACCAACTTAACAACTTCAACCTGAAGCTCTTGAAAGCTCCAGTCAGACTCCTTGCTGAAAACACTCTCGCTCTGAGTAGATCCATAATGTAGAAATAGATTGGCTCCATAGTAACGTGGGATTGATCTCATAATACATTGTGAATGTCCCATCTCTTTTTAAAGTTAGCTTGAGTGTGGCAGTGATTATTTAAAGATTCTTTCTGAAGAAATAGCGCTTGATGAAGTATTAAACTGGTAATCCACTGGAGTGCACAAAATGAGCTCCAAATGATCTGACCCCCATGATAGTGAGTTATTTTGACCTGGCCATTAGCCCTGGTATGTGAGCAAAGGAAGATGACGAGAGTTATTGTAAATAGGAAGCTTAAGGCCTGAACCAGCTCCCATTAAAGTGAATGACTGGCAAAATGCTTATTGACTTCAATGGGAGAAGGCTCTAACCCTTCATTTGTCCAGTCTTTGAGCTGAATTTGATGTAGAACATTAATAATGATCTTACAGAAATATAAAGGTCACACGTTTAAAACTCTTAGTTATGTCTGTACAAAGGGATGTTTCTATTAGCAGCTGTGCCTCCTGCATTGCCATTACCCCTGATTGTTCCATCTCTGTTGCCAATTTACCCAGGCCACTGGCCTTCCTCCTCCTTCTCTTTGCCTCCTTTAACTTTACCAGGCAAGCTGGGGGGCGGGGGGGAAGATGGAGGGGAGAGGAAAGGAAATCAGAGCGGGGGGAAACTGGCATGCTGAATGAGTATGTAACTAACCTAAGGAAACTTCGCCTTCTTATTTACTACCCTTGTCCTTCTATCTCTTCTCTCCCCCCCCCCCCTTTTTTGCCTTATAACTTGTAATGTTTATGTCTGAGGTTGTGGTCTGATCCTGCAGACACTTAATGTCATGCCAGCAGCTGCTTCTGGGAATAATCCCATTTTATTTTTTATTGCATTTGCATAAACGTTCAAGTCAAGCGTGTTAATCCAAACGTCTTAACCCCTCAATAGCTGAGGGAAGGGAATTGTGCATGGCCATGAGGGAACCAGGCTGCCCTTGCCGATGGATGCAGCTGGCAAGTATATGATCTACATCTTCTAATTGGCCACAGTGGCAAAGCGGTGGAGGTGAGTCATGAAGGCCCCACTTACATTGATTTGCAGCATATCTGGTCACTCTACATCTGAAGTAATGGAGCAGTGCCCACAGAAGGCGTGGAAAGTCAAAACTAGGGGAATGGACAATTGTATTTCTCATGAGATAGGCATTGGCTATGTCTGAAGCTTGTTCTTGCCCACATAGTTTGCCATCTGGAGGTGCAATCAAGATTCTTTAAAGGAGTTGCCCAAACGGGGCACCATGAGTGGTCAACCGGTAGATGAGACACATCTTTAACTAGGGGTAGATGTGGCATGGCTTACACTTGAAGGATCAGATTCTGCAAGGTGACTTGCAAGGTGTCAGAAGGGGCAGTATTCCCATTGAAACCAAACAGTAAGTGTTTGCAGGATCAGAATCTTCCTAAACAATCAAGGTTGGGACTATGTTTTATATGTGTTCAATAAGCCACAAAGAACCCTTTGAACATTACATAAAAAAAATGTAATTTCAATAAACAATACTTACCCTCATCACTGGAAAATGAGTATCATGTCTGGCTCCATTTTATTTTATTAGGATGTTTTCTTCTTCCCCCACCCCCTTTTTTTGTTTTAATTACAAGTATGTTAAATTGGATGCCTTACCTTATTTGTGCAAGTGTTCTGCCAGAGACATCAGATTCATACTAATTTACAAAAAGTTCCGTATTATCAAATGTAATTGAAAAACAAAAGACTGAAAAAAAACAAGAACTGAAATGAATTTCTTGAGGAGTTTAACATTTAAATTCCCATCAAGAAGATACTGCTGTGGAAGGTAGGCAGTTTTAATTCTCTATGCGACCTTTTAAAATCAGTCTATTTAAAATGCTTTCAGCAACTCAAGACCCAGTTTTCTTTCCTTAATACACTTTTTTTTTTTTTTTTAAACTAGTGCTTACTACCCTGACATCGGGTCACTCTCTTTCACAGAGATTTGAATAGTTGTTGTTGGTTGTTGATTTATGTTATCATAACACCCAGATACATCTATCGAGTGCTAGGTTCTGTACAGACATGTAACAAAGATGACAGTCAGGCCCTACCCCAGAATGCTCACAGTCTGCATGATAGGATGCAAAAGTTGGACAGTACAAATAAATGGGGGGGGGGGGAGGACGGGGAAATTTGGGAGGGTGAATTAACAATAAAGCAAATGGAGTTTCACAGAAAAGGAGACATTATTTGTGGCATTCTCTTAAGGGCAAGAGTAAAAAGGGTGTTCCCATACTGCAGCCATGATTTCTGGATCTCTGCTGCAGAGAGAAGTTTCTTGTTACTAGCCCCAGAGCACCTGGGAATTGCTCTTGTGGGTGTGGGGGTAGATGTTAGTACACATTTGGTTTGTTTCTGGCTAGCTCTTAAACACGTCCCAGTTTTGTCTACATGCTATTTCATCAAAATATAGCCATGTTTTAAACCAAAAGCTAGGCAACATTTCTCTCTAGTTAAGTCCATTATTCCCTGTCACAGAACTTTGATCTCACAGACCAGTCTCTTTATATTAAGTAACAAGGCATCATTTGGTTCACATTTCATCCGTTCCTTATCACATTTACATTCAGGCAATTGCCTCCATATGCTCTTTTGTAAAAGAAAAATCCAGCTGCAGTGCAGGCATGCTTACATTTATGGATGGAGTGATTATGTCAAATGTTGATGCATTTTTGTTTTCAGTGTGACTGACCTTAAAAGACTGCTTTACTTGGGGAGTTTTATAATACATTTTTAAAAATTTACAAAAATTGCTCCCAACTAAAATGGTTTTAAGTGTGCTAATTTAATATATACAAAGATTTAACACTTGCAGTGCCATTAGATATACTGAAAAGTATTCTTTGAGCGAGGCACCTTGTGTGGTCAAATGTGTTAGTGTTGAAAATTGATTAGTTTCAGTGCCATGGGACATACCCATGCATACTTCCAGGCAGGACAGCTTGTCTGTGTTCAGATGTATTTTAGTATTTCTGCAAATGGAATAAAACAATACTTTCTGTTACCTAGGAGTTTCAGTATAGCAAAGGGGCTGGAGCACCCACAGAGGAAGGAGAAGGGGGGGGAAAAAAAAAAAGGGTGGTCAGCATGCATTGGCAGCCCTCTTCCCCCCCGCCCCCGCCCCTGCCCCTGCCGATCAGCTCCTCCCCCTGCCTCCAAGCACCTGCGGCAAATCAGCTGTTCAGCAGCATGCAGGAGGTGCTGGGCAGGAGCGAGGGCAGGGCGCACTTGGGGGAGGGAGAGGAACGGGGTGGGGGCAGGGATGGGGGCTTGAGGGAAGGGGTGAAGTGGGGGTCAAGCACCCCCCAGCAACTCATAAGTACAGCAGTATGCAATATAGCAGGGGAGCAAACCAAGCTTTATTTGTTTGCGAAGGGGTTTGTAGGAAGGGAAACTGTCATGGACTCTAACGCAAATTGAGAAGACAGAGAAAATAGTGATGTGCAGATATTAATGTAAGAACATAATTATTTTGCATTAAGCTGATTGGTTGGAGAAGGGGCTGTTGAGAACAGAGGAGGGGTGTTGTGGAAATACTAGTATGATATGCGCTGAAGAGGTAATGCAGACTTGTGTTCTTTATGCTGTATAAAGATTAGGGTCTCTATATGCCAACAATTGTTGTGTGTGCAATTGACATAATTTTGTCTAATGTTAATGGAAATGTTCTAGCACAATTTACCAAAGCCATTTACAGTTGTTAAGATGGAGTAAAATGGAAAGAAATTGTGAGAAGACAAACCCAGGAGGTTTGATATCTGTGTAGGTGACAGGAAATGTATTTAAGTGTGGAGTTTCTTATTCTGGGCCTGTTGGGTTTTGCCAAATTCTTTTGTTTAGAAAGTACAGTACAGCAAATGTTGCAAGAACATATTAGAGAAGATGCTTTTTAACTGCTCCCTTTTTCCACTGGATGGTTGAGATCCAGTCTTAGGCTTCACTGGACTTTATCATATTCTGTATGTTTGCACAGCGCCCAGCACTACGGGGCCCCAACCTAGTTTGCCTTTAGGTGCTGCTCCAAGATAAGTGTGTAAGAATAATATAGTATTCAAAGCTTTCAATTCTGCCATGGCACCAACCTGCCTCCATCGTACTTATATGGCTAATGTATTTATCCTCACCGCATCCCAGTGCGGTAGGAGAGTGCTATTACCCCCATTTTACAAATGGGAAACTGAGGCCCAGAGAGACTATGAGCTAGGGGTGTAATTCCCAGCTCACATACTCTTGCTAGCTCTCATCTGACAGGAACAGTAGTAGCTTAGCCACAGTAGCACAGGCAGGACTGGTTTCTGCTAGCAGCCCTGCATAGATACCCGTGGGTTTCAGGCAAGTTTGCAGTCAGGGTGGCTAACCCCTGCCAGTACAGCCACACTACTGTTTTTAGTATGCTAGCTCAAGTGAGAGCTAGCCCAACTATGTCTACATGAGTTGGGAATCACACCCTTGCCTTGTAGATTAGAAATAGCCTATGTGATTTGCCAAACGTCCGACAAGAAGTCTGTAATAGAGCAGGGAACTGAACCCTGCTCTCCTGAGCCCTAGGCAAGCACCATAACCGCTGAACCATTCTTTCTTGCACCTGTAGGATGACTGACCAGAGCACATGCCCACCACATGCAGATTATTCCTGAAAGGAACCATTACCTGGTCACGTGGTGTCACTGACCGTGAAACACACTGATCACAATCCCTGATCCCTGCATTAGAATGCCTAGGAAGGAGTACTGCGGAAGATCTGGGGGTCATAGTGGATCAAAAGCTAAATATGAGTGACCAGTGTAACTCTGTTGCAAAAGAAGCAAACATCATTCTGGGATGTATTAGCAGGAGTGTTGTAAGCAAGACACGAGAAGTCATTCTTCCGCTCTACTCTGTGCTCATGCCTCAGCTGAAGTATTGTATCCAGTTCTGGGCACCACAGTTCAGGAAAGATGTGGACAAATTAGAGAGAGTCCAGAGAAGAGCAACAAAAATGATTAAAGGCCTGGAAAACTTGACCTATGAGGGAAGATTGAAAAAAATTGGGTTTGTTTACTCTGGAGAAGAGAACACTGAGAGGGGACTTGATAGCAGTTTTCAAGTACATAAAAGGTTGCTACAAGGAGGAGGGAGAAAAATTGTTCTCCTTAACCTCTGAGAATAGAGCAAGAAGCAATGGGCTTAAATTGCAGCAAGGGAGGTTTAGGTTGGACATTAGGAAAAACTTCCTCACTGTCAAGGTGGTTAAGCACTGGAATAAATTGCCTAGGGAGATTGTGGAATCTCCAACATTGGAGATTAAGAGCAGGTTAGCCAAACACCTGTCAGGAGTGGTCTAGATTGGGGTTGGCAACCTTTGGCACGCAGCCCATCAGGGTAATCTGCTGGCGGGCTACGAGACATTTTGTTTACATTTTGTTGGCCTGGCAGCCAGGCCCGAGCTGCTTCCCACAGCTCCCATTGGCTGGGAACGGCAAACCGCAGCCACTGGGAGCTGCAGGGGGCTGTGCCTGCGGATTGTCAATGTAAACAAAATGTCTCGCGGCTCGCCAGCAGATTACCCTGATAGGCCACGTGCCGACGGTTGCCAACCCCTGGTCTAGATAATACTCAGTCCTGCTATGAGTCCAGGGAACTGGATTAGATGTCCTCTCGAGGTCCCTTCCAGTCCTATGATCCTATGATTCTATGCCCTTCCAGTTACTATTGCTCTGAGGGTTTGGTGGCAAACCAGAATCAGGGAAAAAATTCTGGCCCCTGCTTCTCTTTGGCTTGCAGTGTGTGCACCCTGGTAAGTGCATCAGCCAGCCAATGCTTGTCCCAAAATTATTCTAAGATGTATACTCTGCGGCTTATCACAGAATGTTATGTGATTACATAGGGTTTATTTCTGTTAAACATCTTGGCTGTCAAATACATCTGTGGTGTAACGCCATTGAAATTGGTGAGTAATAATGACTTCTCTAATGTCAAAGCTTTGTATTTATGCAGTCACTCACACTATCTGTGGGTAAAGGCAGCAAAATTCATTTTAAACCAAATTACAATATAATAGAATTTGATTTTATGCAGCACATTCCATACTAAAAGTATCTCAAATTATATTGTTGTGTACCTAAGGCCGAAACCATAGGTTTTGTAACAAATTTAGGTTTAATTTATTACACGAAATATGAATACAAATGTGTTATAAAAAGTATACAGAAATTAACTGAAAATTACGGTTTTAAGGAATTATGAAACATTCTTCTGCACTGCTGGAAAAGTAAACACTAGAACATTTTGCTAGTGCTTCAGAACCAGGAAATAAAATTGACGAGTCTAATTTCACTGTCCAAGTCTTGGGAAATTCACAAGTAATAGAAGTTCCTAAAATGATGAAAAGTATATTATATTACAAATTGTGCCATAATTTTGGTGGTGGTATTAACAGTTATATATATTTTAATTTAAATCTGAGTTTTTTAAAAATCTATGCTATCCCTTTAAATACTGGTGGTGCGCTGACAGTGTAGGCCCCTAATGGGAAACCTGTAACACATAATGCTAACTGTATTGTGCAACGAGCAGGACACCTGTTCCTCTGTGAAGCCATTGAAATCAATGGGGCCCATGCAGGGGCCCATCTGTATGGAGCTCATTGGTACATCAGGACCTTAACCATCCCGTGGCCCATGTTTGGTTTTGGATATCAATGGAAGAGGAGCCAGTAGTTAGCAGCTTATGCAGCATAGTACATGATACACTTAATTTCCATTTTAAATCATGTGGACTAGCTGTGAGGAAGCTGTGTAAGGACAGCTCCTATATGATGAGATCACAGGCCAAGGGAGAGGGGATAAAAAAGTTGTCCAAGTGAGCAGATTACTGTCTGTCTTGGAATCACAGGAAAGCTTATGCTCAAATAAATTGGTTAGTCTCTAAGGTGCCACAAGTACTCCTTTTCTTTTTGCAAATACAGACTGACACGGCTGTTACTCTGAAACCTAGGATTATATGTGAAGGGACTAAGAGCATGGTACTAGAAGAAGAACCTGGGATGAAATAAAGTGGAATGGGAGCAAACAGTAGGGTGGCCAACTTTCTAGTCGCACAAAACCGAACACCCTAGCCCCGCCCCTGCTCACTACATTCCCTTCACCCCCCCCCCCCCCGGTGGCTTGCTGTCCCCCACACTCACTCACTTTCACTGGGCTGGGGTAAGGGGTTGTGGTGTGGGAGGGGGTGCAGTCTCTGGGGTGGGACCAGAAATGAGGGGTTCAGGGTGTGGGAGGGGATGAGGGCTCTGGCTGAGGGTGCAGTCTCTGAGTGTGGGGCTGTGGATAAGGGGTTTGGGATGCAGGAGGAGGCACCAGGCTAGGGGGTGGGGCCAAGGGATTTGGAGTGTGGGAGGGGGCTGTGGGTTGAGGCAGGGGGGTGGGGTGCAGGAGGGGGTGAGAGCTTTGGGGTGGGGCCAGAGATGAGGGGTTCAGGGTGTGGGAGGCAGTTCTGGGCTGGGCCAGGGGGTTGGGGTGCAGGCTCTGGACTGGTGGTGCAGGCTCTGGGGTGGGGCCAGGGATGAGGGGCTTGGGGTGCAGGAGGGGGCTCTGGGTTTGGGGGGCTCAGGGCTGGGGCAGGAGCTTGGGGTTGGGGCATGGGCTTACCTTGGGCAGCTCCCAGTCAGTGGAGCAGGGTGGGGAGCTAAGACAGGCTGCCTACCTGTCCTGGCACTGCATTGCTTGCACCTCAGAAACAGCCAGCAGGTCTGGCTCCTAGGTGGGGGACCAGGAGGCGCCACATGCTGTTCTCACCCACAGGCATCGCCCTACCTAGCTTCCATTGGCCGGTTTCCAGTCAATGGGAGTTCGGGGCGGGGATAGCGCACAGAGCCCTGTGGCCCCACCGCCTAGGAGCCGAACCTGCTGGCCGCTTCTGGGGCTCAGCGCAGTGCCAGCCAGGACAGGTAGGGACTAGCCTGCCTTAGCGCCACAGCACCGCCGAACGGACATTTAACAGTCCAGTTGGCAGTGCTGACCGAAGCCGCCAGGGTCCCTTTTTGACCGGGTGTTCCGGTCAAAAAACAGACACTTGGTCATCCTAGCAACCAGTAAGAACACTTGTGTAGAATTTAATAGAAAATGATGTCCTTTCTGCAGACTTTTCCAATTTGTTAAATTCTATAGGACAAACTATATTCTTGCTGTAGAATTTTATAGACTAGTACAAAATTTATAGAAAGGGTTTCATTCTGTATTAATTTCTGTAGGGTCATTAAACGAAGTTCTGTAGAACCCTCTTAAATGTTTATAGCACCCTGTTGGTATCATCCCTATTCAGTCTATCAGACTCCCCCATAAGGGGAGGGAAATAGAGTGAGGAGAGAAGGAAACAAGTCACATAGGGCTAGACCTAAAAAAGCACTTAGGCACCTACCTGTCACTTTAGGCTCCTAAATCCCAGAATCAGGCCCCACAGGGATTCACAAAACCCCAGCTCAGCTGCCTCCAAACCTGTAAGCCCTTAAACTTGCTCAGCACCTACAATTCTTCAGTAAAAGTTCTCTCTGTGCCTATGTTTCTACCTCTGTGCATATGTGCTGTACCCCACATTACGTGTCTGGATGCCTAAGCCCCAGAGCAATGCATGAACCAGGGGGAAACAGGCGTTCCTCTGACTATTTCACCAGTGGGGCCAGTCCAGTAAGTGGACTCAGAGCTTGCTTACCAGATCAGGCCCTGTCTGAAAACCCACACTAACCAGCCTGGGGGTGGGGAATATAACCACTGTGCTATGGGATATTCTGCAGTGGGGCTCCCTCAGTCTTTTCTGTTGAAGCAGTTCCACTGTGGAAAAATAATTTAAAAATTCATTGTAGCTGGGAGGCTGGGGCTCCCACCTGAGTGCTCTAACCAGCAGGCTACAGATTCATTCTTAGGCTTCCACTCCCTCTCTCTGGCCCAGTGAGTCTTTCATTATTTAGACACAATGGAACAGCTTCAATAGAAGAGACGGTGGAAGCCCCATATCCGCATATCCTATAGCTCAGTAGTCAGATCACTCTTCAAATCCCTTCCCCCTAGGCAGTGGGGGTACTTGGTCCAGAGTTCACCCACATCCCAGGTGAGTACTCTAGCATCTGGGCTGACAGTTACAAGGGAGTGCCCGCTCCTCCTCTCTGCACACCACCTTGCTACAACGGGTGCCTCACATCAAGAGAGGGTTTGCAGCTGAGAATCCCAAACAGAGGAAGGCACCTCCCTGCAGCCCACATCTCGCTGCTGAACTCCCTGACCGGTGTGGAGCTTAGGACATTCCCTTTGCCTTGGCATCTCCCATTAGCTAGTTTAGACGGGGAACTGCCTAGCATGCTGTCTTTTGTGAATCCCATTCTCAGCTTCCTATCTCTCCCCAGTCATTGTATAGGGAGCTTAGGTGCCTAACGCAGGCTTTGTGAATCACAGTGATTTTCTAGGTGCCTAAAAGTTAGGCATGGTGATGCTCAGTATTGTCACACCTACATTCTTTTGTGAATATAGCCCATAAAGCTGTGTGTTCCAGGTAAACACTCAAAGGTATGCCAAACCAGAGTAGTGTTGATGGCGATGTTGCATTAACAGGCTAAAGGATTGTTGCAGACAAAGGGGACAGACATTTTTGTATTCTGAAATTGCTCATACCACCTTAGATATCTGTGCAACTCTAATCCTTTGGCCAGGATACTAACATTGTGCCTCAACTCCTTTAAAGATGCCATTGGATGTTTACCTTCTACCTGGACCACCAATAGACATGGGCAAAAAGGACATTAGTTTTATATCAAAGAGACGGCCCTTGTATCAGAGCAATGCTTCCTTAGGCACAGTGGTGCCTTAGGTTACAGTATCAGCAATGTGTACATGCTCAGTCCCTGGAAGTTAAGCCCATTACTTTCTACTCCAGAGGCAAGTGATCCCTATTGACACATACAGACACCTCTGCTATGTGGAAGCCTAGAAAAGTAGATAAACAATAACACTGCCATTGAAATGTTTTGTAAGGCAACAATCCAGTTTCCAAGCATAGGAGCTATAAGGCCAAGTAGTTTCTCCCAGTGTGGGACAACAATCATTGACTTTTTTACAGTGTGATGGCTCTTTTTGCATTGTTGCACTTCAAGTATTTTAAAAATATCCACTTAAAGACAAGTTTCTCTCTCTGAGTGCAAGATGGCAGTACAAGACAAGAGTGTACTGGTGCAATGGGCTTATGCTGTGTGACCTTGGGCAAGTCACTTTGGGGCAGATCCTCAAAGGGGGTTAGGTGCCTAACTTCCATTGAAATCAATGGCCTAAATACTTTTAGGATCTGGACCTTTGTCCCCAAGCACTTCAGTATAAAGTGCTTTCAGATCTATAGATGGAAGGAGCTACATACATGCAAAACATTACCTTTATTAAACATCATGATAAAAGTATTTCAGAAACAGGAAAACGAGTGTTTCAATCTATGGACTCCTACTTCAAAGACATAGATGGCAACTAACAGAAATGCTATAGATCAGGAAAAGCTAGGAGAGGTAGCTGTGATGTTGTCACTGCTGTATGAATCATCTGGCTAAGAGGTCAGCCCAATAGCCAGGGAATAGTCAGGTTTGCTCTAAACTAGACTGTATTTATTGAGCTGGTTAATGATCTTTTCTTAGCAATGGATAAGGATTAAGTGTCCAGGTTGATTTCATTAGATCTGTCATCTGTCTTTGATGCCATTGACCACAAGATTTTTTCGAGACACATTTGTTCATTACTGGCTGAGGGTGGATGACTCTCGGGTGGTTCTATTCATTCTTGGGTGGGAAGTCTCAAAGGGTGGTTTTGAGCAATTGTTCTTCCACCATGAAGTCAGTTATGCCACTCTTGTGGTCAGTATATATCTAAAGACACTAGGACAGTTAGTGAGCGGCAGCATATTCAGCAGGCTGATGACATACAGATTCATGTGGTGCAGTAGAATAAATATAAGTAACGCGGTGTCATGAAGACATTATGGAGAATAAATGAGTGTGAACTGGCTCAGTCGTAATCAGAGAAGACCAAAATAGTGAAGGGGAGTGGTCAGAAGTGGGGGCAATTTCTGCATTTATTTCTGGCTAGAAGGGTGTCACCTTTTCTCTACTATGTGGACCTTGTGACTGTCATCCATACATTTTGTCAGTACAAACTAGGCTACTGTCATGAGCTCTAAATCAGACTGGGCAGGGACGCTACCCTGACGGCTTGGGAAACTGAAACTAATGCAGCTCCCTACTTGCTGAGTGGTGTGTCCTGCAGAAAGTAACTAACACTACTGCTCAGGCAGATGCTGGCTTCCAGCAAGTTTCCTGACTGAGTCCAAGGTGCTGGTCTGAACCTTTGAAGCCCTAAATGGGGCTTACCTGAAAGACTGTCTCCCCATGCTTAGGGTCACCCTTAGGATTTATGGGGCCCTACACAGTATTATTAAACTGGTGCCCCATGCTCCACTGAAGGCAGTCCCCAGCCAGCACTGCTGACCCCAATGTGTCAAGGGAGCACTGCCACCACCCCCGCTCGGGGACCCCCAGAACCCGCCCCCATTGCTGACACACACCAAGCTTCGTATGCAGCTAGGGTGACCAGATGTCCCAATTTTATAGGGACAGTCCCGATTTTTTGGGTCGTTTTCTTATATAGGCTCCTATTACCCCGCCCCCCCCCGACCTTATTTTTCACATTTGCTGTCTGGTCACCCTATACTCAGCAGACACCGTGGCAGTGGCTCAAGGCAGGCTTCGCCCTGTCACATGGGGGCTGCATCTTGCCAAAGCCCATGGCCCTCCTGCAGCCCCTAGCTCACCACGAGCATTTTGACAGGAAGTACCAAGCAGTAATAACAATAATACAAGTGTTTGTGTGTGAGAGAGACAGAGAGAGAGAGACTGTGTGTTGGGGGACTATGCGACAGAGTATGTGTTGCGGAGTGTGAGACTGTGTGTGTGTGAGACAACCTGTACTGGGGGAATGTGACTCATGAGAGGCAGAGTGTATGTGGGTGTGTGAGCATGTGTTAGAGAAATGTGAGACACAGTGAGTGTACTGGTTTCAGAGTAACAGCCGTGTTAGTCTGTATTCGCAAAAAGAACAGGAGGACTTGTGGCACCTTAAAGACTAACCAATTTATTTGAACATAAGCTTTCGTGGGCTACAGCTCACTTCATCGGATGGTCTCTTCCTCCCCCCACGCTCGGCTCGGCGCCACCCCCGCCTCTCCCTGACTCATGTGGAAGTTTTGCTCCTCCTGTCCTGGCCGCAGCCTGGCCCCCGCCAGAGACTGAGTGGCGCAGGCAGGCAGGCAGGGTCCAGGGAGAGACTCCGCTCCAGACAGTGGTGGGCCGGACCACTGCACCGCCAGTAACCGGCCACGCTGCTCTGGGCTCCCCGGGGCTGGGGCAGCAGAGCCAGAGGCTGGGACCCTCTGCCGGCTGGCTGAGGAGCGAGCGAGGGGGCGGGGAGAAGCTTGCAGTCCCCGCACAGGGGAGGGGCTGGAGAAGAGAGGATTCCAGCCATGGCCAGCGAGGGGAATGGTGCCCAAAATTTTCGGGTGCCCTACTGCATTGTGTACTGCGTATCCCAAAGGACGGCCCTGCCCATGCTGTAATGCCACTATTACAATCAGCAGAGGCACTTGAGCTGGAGCTCCCTTGCTACAGTGAGGGGTATTCCTTGACAGTGCTTCCAAAAATCTTGATTTCTTAACCTTCCAGTCATTCTGTATAGCGCATCTTTCCTTGAAAACCCATAAGAAAGTTGGGGGCTCATAAGTGGAAGGTTTGATGCTGACAGATCAGGTGGGATCTGGGGGTCTGGCTGGGTAGATAGTCTTGAAATTTGTGTAATTGGAAATCTGAATGAAAACTTTGTGTTGGTAAATTCTAGATTTCCCCCCCGGACCCTCCTCCGGCATCTACATTTTTTGGAGTTGGCTTGAGCGGTGGATAGAAGCCAGACAATTTGAAATAATCATAATTAACTATAACCATTACTGATTAGTCAAGATTTGCAATATAATAAATACATGGATAATTCATCCATTGCAAAATATTAATATTTCCTAGTAAAGGGTGGAAAGACTTCATGTCCACTCAAATAAGGTGTAGACATACTACTAGTAATAATGCCTAGACCTTAAATACCACTAACAGGGCCACTACTTGCATGGATCCATGTGAACCCCACCACACTCGTTCTCTTGATGATTCTGTCAGGATTTCCTAGAGAATCAGCTACACTCTACACGCTGCTTTACATGCAAGTAATACCAACTGTAGTCAGCACGAAAGGAGAATCATGAACACCACTTGGCAGCTAAGTAAAGAAGGAACTGATTGTCAAATATTTTGTTTTACAATGTATTTGTTTGTAAGTCTTTAAACCTGCACATATACTCTGTTAATAACTTGGGATTTTGCACAGCTTTTTGTATTTACTTTTAAAAAATGCACGTCAATGTATATTGAAATACGTAGCAGCTCACAGCATCTATAACATAGTGTAAAGGTGTAGTCCTCACTTACAGAGGTGAGGAAAATCTATTTCGACCCCCAAAGGACAGACTTACTGGTGCAGAAGGTCACTAAATACTGGCAATTGTGCCGTGGGCTTGGAACAAGATCCTGACTCTACTGCACAACTGCTCTTCTATATGAGGGAATGTAAGAGAACTCGTACACCAGTGAAAGAATTACATTTCTCACACTATCCATAGTGCTCATATATTGTGAAAGATAGGGGAAAGAAGAAAGGAAAACAGCCCATGTATGTATAGCAAGCCAAATTCTTCCCCAGTATCATCCGGAGTTACACCAGGTCTGAATTTGGTTCATGATGTTGAATACAAATATGCTTTTGGCTATTACTCAGGAGAAATTGGTCAAGAATAGTTCAGCCTTTACTGAAAATATTAATGTTGCAATACTGCCAAGGGTCATTGTCAGCCTGGGTTATCTGCTGCATAAGTGCTGGTCACACAAATCAGGCTTAGCTAAGGGCTATAATTCATGCACTCAGCATTTCAGAAATTATTTCTTATATCTTCCTCTACTTGCCATTTTGCAAATTCATTTAGTTTCAGTGAGTGTATAACTATTGTAATCTCTTGCTGGAACCATTTCTTTGTCTGGTACAGTGTTTCCCTGTACATCAGATTTGATCAAAGCTGAACAAGCTCCATTTATATATACACTTTGTATGTGAAATGGAAAAAAAATTAAAACTGCCACCTATGGATGCATTCCATTCAGCCTCAGATAACCCAATGGAAAAATACAGACCACCGTTTACAGAAAAAATATTAACAAGGATGTGCTTGTGGTTAAGGCAGACATTGGAGAGTCAGGAAATATGGTTTCTCGTCCTGGTTCTGACACAGATTCCTTAAGTACCCATGGGCAAGTTACTTAATTTCCATGTGCTTCAGTTTCCTATCTGTAGAGTGGGGATTATATAATTTCCCTACTTCACATGGGTGTTGAGATTAAATGCATTAATGTTTGTAAAACACTTTGAGATCTTCTGGTGGAAGGCACAATAAGTGCAGTGTAGCTATATGGATAGAGTACTATACCTCAGGTTTTCAGAGTTGTTAGTCTGTATCAGCAAAAACAATGAGGAGTCCTTGTGGCACCTTAGAGACTGACAAATTTAAGCTTTCGTGGGCTAGAACCCACTTCATCAGATGAATGGAGTAGAAAATACAGTAGCAGGGGTGTGTGTGTGTGTGTGTGTGTGTGTGTGTAAATACTTACGTCTGGCTATATACATATAGCCAGACATAAGTAAGTGTGTGTGTGTCTATATAAACACACACACACACACACACACACACACACACACACACACACACATAGTACATGAAAAGATGGGAGTTGCCTTACCGGCGGGGGGGTTTCAGTCTAACGAGACAATTCAATTAACAGTAGAATAAGGCAACGCCTATCTTTTCAGGATCTCAGTCCTTTAACCTTCTGAAATTCCTACACCGAATGCTATTTAGATTACTGTGAGAGGGACTTTTGAATCGGATCTTAAAATATCTTTCGTTTCTGAGTCTTATTACCGTCTTTGGTCATACATTTTGGTTGTGATTCTGCCTGGCCCTCAAGTCTTAATAGCTTAGCAAGTTTTAGGCTCCTAGACTGATCTTCTGTTTTATTATTGTTGTATTGGCATCATGGGCTGATTGATGGCAGGAGTCAATAGTGAAGGAGAGATGAAGGTCAGGTGGGGACTGACAGTGAAGGACCTTTGAAGTGAACACAAGCGGCTTATTTTGTTACAGTGGAGGGATCCACAACTAGTGGAGAGATGCAAAGATACAGGTGACATGGCCAAAGGAACAGACTCAGAAAACGAGCTTTGCAGCAGCATTCTGAATGGATACAAACAGGGCAAGATAGCATTTGTCAAAGCCAGAGAGAAGGGTGTGGCAGTATCAAGAGATATTGAAAGCCTGAGAATTTTAGCCCTGTGGATAGCTAGGAATGGTTGTTTCTTAGCGGTCATATGTACAAAGAATCAGCATGATTAGATATAGCCTGGATGTGAGGATCTAGAGAGAGGTCTGAGTGGAAGATGATGTCCAGGTTACAAGCTGAGCGGGAGGCAGGATGGCAGCGTTGTTGACAGTGCTCAAGAAAGGAAGTAGCGGAGAGGACTTGGTGGGGGAAAGATTAGGAGCTCTGTTTTAGCCATGTTTAGCTTGAGCTGATGGCTAGACATCCATGAGGAGATGTCAGAGAGACAACCTGAGATTTTAGAGGCAGAGAGGTAAATCTGTGAGCCATCAGCATTGAGATGATGGTATTATTGGTGTTTAAATTACTGCTGAACTTGTGTTTGTGGATGAGATTACCCAGAAATAAAGTGTAGAGGGGAAAAAAGGAGACCAAGCATATAGAGCCTTGTTGAACTCCTACAGAACGTTGGAAGGTGAATGAGGAGGATCCTCCAAAAGACATGCTGAAGGAACAATTAGAGAGGTAGGAGAAGAACCAAGAGGGGACAGAGTCACAGAAGCCAAAGGTGGACAAGATTTCAAGAAGAAGAGCATGATCTACTGGATTGGTTTATTATTGATTCTTGAGGAGGGATGATGATCAGTTGTCCATACTGATTCTTTTAGATCTACCATGTGCCTTTGATATGTGGAGTTTTGTTGATATCTCAGGGAGAGATGGAATAGCTCTTCTTTTCTTTCTCAGAGGTCCAGCAGGGCAATTGCTGGTCCACCCCAAAGTCTATCTCATTGGGTCTCTTCTTGTCACCTTTCTTGTTCAACATGTATGGAACCTGGGGCCATTAGGAGGGTCAGTAAAGAGGCTTGTGTTATTCAATATCGTGGTTTGCATGCAACTAAACCTAATTAGAATGGCAAAAGAATTAAATTTTAAATAGTTTCTTTTATTTGTATGTATTCATGTCCAATCCACTCTATCACCTACTAAACGTTCATATCACTTTTACTGGCGCCCTGCGTTTAAAAGTGGGCACTGATGGAGTAAAATTAGGGGGGATACATTTGTCTATTAGCGACGGAACAGGTTTAATTTACCTAAAATTGAACTTTGAGGAGTAAATAAATAATTTTAACCACTTGGAAATACACGAAATAATCAGTTTTACTTACTTACTTACTTACACACACACACACACACACACACACACACACACACACACACACAGAGTCAGGCATCTTAATCTGTTAACTGTATCAGATGTAAAATAAACCACAGTTGCTATGGAGCAATTTATTTACAATACATGGCACACAGGAATACAGGTAGGTAGGTTACCTCTGAATTTAATTTCACTTACAGTACATGCTTTTATGTAATTAATTTTACATATAAATTCAAATGTGTGGTGGTAATCTAGCATGTACCAAATAAATAACACATTCAGTCCTGTACCCCCACCGTCCTTCTGGCCAACAACTGAACAGAATTCCCTTGAAACTCAATTGGTGCAGAACTTTAATTGGCAAAAGGGGCGTTGTTGAGTGACACAGTTGTGCTTTCCTCCCATTAAACCTTCAATACAGTCAAAAGATAGTCTTCTTTACACAATTTAGAATTACAATCCCTTTTAAAAATTATACTACATCAATTAGCTTTTATAATTATTGAATCCAATTTTTATACAATTATTTTAATGGTATTGTTAAGTGATTGTGAATCTATCCTGTTATGCTCCTCATTTCACAGATTCAAACCTCAAGCACAAACTTCTAGAATTCCTCTAAATTGTATTCTTACTTGAACGTGCATGCAGGCAAGCTAGTGAGGGAAGTTCTGTTCTCTCAGATTCCATCATCTGAGGTCTGGAACCTCACTTGCTCTCTTTGGTTCAAGGTGACGGGTCTCCTTTCCCTAGAGATACCTGAACTTAGCTTTCCTCACATCCTCATTTTATATACTCCGTATACACCATGAGCAGCCAAAAGTAGGTGCTCTCCTCTCATATCCCTTGGCTTTCTCAGTATATTCCAAGGGCAGGTTAAAACCCCCCACAGATGACTGATTTTACAAGCCACAGGCCCTATTTGCCCTAGTGTAATTTCACTGATTTAAACCAGAGATAAATTCAGTCTCATGTGTTTTATAAAACCATAGAAAAATCCATCTGTTTATAAGTCTTCTGAATAGCATGTGCTTCTTCACTGATGTGGTGTGTTTAAAAAGCATAATAAATTTGTAGCTGTGTGTGTGTGTGTGTATGTATGTATGTATGTGTAATACATATAAATGTTCTCTCAAGTAAAGGTGCTCTTGGGAAATCACTGACAGGCCTCTTATTTATCTGCATTCCTTGCACTAATGGAAGGGTCTGCATACTAGGGAAAGATTTCCAGGATGTTGTCTATCTCTCTTACATCTCTGTCCATCAATCACTCTGAGATTAACCCCCCAAAAATAAAAATATCTGCTCGATTTTGGTGAAACTCCAGGATGCTTATGTAGCCATACTTCACAGTCATGGTAGCGAATGCCATCAAAAACAAGAGCTCACCGTCCAGAGGAGAGTGAGGCCTATATGCTTAGCTTTCTGAAAAATTGTACTGCAGCAGCAGTAGTGCGTGACTGTTAAAAGAGCCGAGATATTAGTTCAGTCGATAACTTAATCCTCTAAATTAACACTGTCCAATCCTCTCTGTAACGTAGTTTTCAGATGGTAGAAATACCCATCTTGTTCTGAGAGAGGCTATAATGAATTGAAATGGAGCACACGCCATCATTATAGTAGCCTTGTAACAAAGCTGTAAGGCGGCACTGAGTATTTATTAGTCACCTTAAATTCACCAGCTAGTGTACCGTATGAAGATGCTCTTTGAAGACTTGTCCAGCACAAGCAGGTATTTGACAGATTACCCAAGCTATCAGGCTACCCTGAAGAGGCAGTATGTTAGCTTTTATTTCCTCTCTATGCTGCCCAACCATCCATCTTCATGACGTGTTTATTAATGAGCCCATGCTTTCTTAAACTACATCAACTTGGCCAGAACTCAAATTAGGTCCATTTTTGCAAGTGCTGTTGCTTCCTAAACACTGGATAATCTTCTCTTCTTGTGCACTGACAAGGATAAGTGTGTGTTTCTGTTCTCTTCTGTGTTTATGGTAACCTGGAAGCATGTTCTCTTTTTTTAGGCATGTCTAAAAAAAGCAAAGAAAAGGATCACTTGATGTTAATTTGTTCTTTTTTAAATACATTTTTAAAGTAAGGATTATACATTAAAATTACTGTTAAGAGTTTGCTCAGTGCTAACCACAATTAATTGGAACACCTTCTCTGTTCATTTCTCACCAAACTGTGGCTCACCAATAAAAGGAAAATGTTCAACTGTCTTGCTTACCCACTTATCTGAAGTATCACATAATAAGAAGACCTAGATACCACAGGGAAACCGAGAACATTATTTTAAATTTACAGGCTTTGGTGAAAATGGGCCTCCGTTTGGTAATCTTTTTGAAAAGTGACAATCTAGTGTTGGATCACAAACCTGTTTTCACCCGACTTGTATGCCAGTTAAAGTCTGAAATATCTTCTTCAAATTGTGAAGTATAAATCTTATTAAAGTCCCAATCCTCCCATCAATCCACACTCAAAACTGCCATTGAGTTCAATGGCTGTTAAGCGCTCAGGAATAATGAGGCTTATAAGAATTTAACAGACATATTGAATAGCAAAGTTCTTTGCTAAGATTAAGGCAATATTAAACATTGATGAAAGCTGATTTAGTCTCCCTGAGATTGGGCTCCCATGCTAGTAGAGTGTCGCATGTAATTTTTCATCAGGATGGTCACCTCCAGCATAAGGTTCATTTTTTTTAAATCACAAAACTTCAACTGCAAATAAAATTTACAGTTGTAATATGTACAACCAGCACGAGCCACATTAGAGACATTGAACAAAATGGGGGCATCTTTTTTTAATGAGTGATATACTTGCTTTCATACTTTCATCTTAGCAAATTTCTACAAGATTTAGCTTGTCAAACTTTATTCTGAATGGCACAAATTACTGGCAGAAATTGTCAATCTAAAAAACAGGCAGACATGAATTTAATTGCTCCCTGAAGATATATGAAAAGCTACTTTTAGCTGCAGCTAATTCTCCAATCAGATAGCATTTATGATTTGTGTCACTGAACATGACAATAATACCAATAAAATTTAGCCAAGAAAACTTTAAAAGTGAATGGTGGAGGGTTTGGGGTTTTTAGTAAAACGCACCAAAACTCTCATGTAAGATTCCCAAAGGGGTGAGGGAGAACAGAACCATTACTGAAAAATCTAATTAGCACTTAAAACTTGAGGGACTTGCCTCCTCAAGGTGATGAACTATAGACTTCCTGGTTTTTCTGCCATAGGGAATGGTTTCACTAGTATCATAAATGTTTCATCCCATTCCTGTCTAGCTAGCTTCTAACATGCCTACTCTCTCCAGATCCCTATAACCATCTCAAAGTTAAGTGTGCGGAGAAAAATATATTTCACTCTCGCTCTTCCCTCCTGATAGTAAGGACCAAAGTTTACATTGCATAGTATTCTCATTTTTTCAGGTTGGTTTGTTTGTTTGTTTTTTGTCCGGGGTGGCATTACAAGTGGTGGTGCTGTGTGCAGCCAGGTCAAAGAAGTGGCTTTTGTATTTTGCTTTCAGTGAGCTGTAATTCATGGTCAATTGCAAACTACTGATTTCATTACCTTTGGTGTATAATATTACTTTCTACTTCTATACTGCTCCACATCCAGTGATCTCAAAATGCTTTACAGACATATAATGGCAAATACTAAGATTCACAGCATCCCTCTGAAGTAATCATCCCTATTTTACAGATAAGGAAACTGAGGCAAAAATCTCAGGATTTCAGTGAGGGACGTATCAGGATCGCAGTGTGCAGGTTGGACAATATGCAGTCCATCAGACTGGGGAACATAATAAATGGAGCAGATATCCTGTAGGTCTGTACCTCATTCTTGGACAAATTGTATTTCCAGTTGCCACATTGTGTTTGCTGAGAGCATCCACTGAAGTTAATGGCCTTACTCTGAATCTATACTTGGCGTAACTGGGAGCAGAAATGAGCACATTGGTGCTCCGGAAGGACAGTATGTAGTGAGTCAAACTGGTGTATGGAGTGAATAAATACTTTATCTATTGAGGACTCAATCCTGCATTCTTTGTGCACCCAAATCTCTCCGTGACTTTGACAGAAGTTTTGGGCATACAAGGAATTCAGAATTTGGCCATAAACTAGATATGGAAACCAGCTTCTATTGGTAAATGAAATATTTTGAAAAGGCAAAAGCAAACATGTAGAAAACATTACTTACACAGGTAAAAAAGATGAGCAGCAAGTAAAAAATCCCAAGGCAGGACAGCAATAAAAGTTCCGCTCTGTATTTTTCAAATTTTTCATCTAATCGTTCAGTACAACCTGAAATATAAAATAAATGAGATGTTTTAAAGATGTATTGGTACCTCTGTTCACCTTTGAAGTAAAACATATCTTGAAATGGTCTTTAATCACTAAATTGCCATATCAAGCATGAAGAAGTCAAATGCCCTACTATACCTGTTACTTTTAATATGATGGTGCCACTTTGGTTGTGTTTTCCAGCTGGTGCCCACAAGTTGCACCCGTATGTCCCACTATTGTGGCTAGTAGTGTTTGTGATTCTCAAGGAATATGAGGTGTCACTAGAGAGCTGCAAGGATCCATTAAGTTCTTTTGGATAGTAATATTCCACACCATTCTCAAGGGTCTTCCGTACCATCTCTTCCAGTTCTTCACCATTTCCAACGATCTGGAAAACACCAACATATTTTATTGATGAAGCTACAGTGAGCATAATCTGCTGGCTTTCCTCAATTTTAGGGGAATGATATTTTATACAAACACAAGCTTTCTTTAAAAAAGAAAATGCACAATATATTTGAAGGGGAAAAATTCCAGGATGATGGTATAATATTTTCTGCCTGCAAATGAAGTGATCCTGCCCATCATGAGTTTTATCTACATTTCCAGTGGTTAAGAATGTGTGTGCGTGCATACACACAAACATGCAACTATTCAACATGGTTTCTTAATCTATCTAATCTGGATATATATCCAGTGGAACTACAATACAATAGAAGGCTGTGGGATAAATTCACCGCCTAGGAAGCTAACAGAGACCCTAGTAGAGGTCCGTAGAGGAGGAGGGAGAGGGCTGTTGCAGCCAGCCTTCCTTGTGCTAGAGAGTTGTAAGAGCTCCCTAATAAGGGTATGGCGCTGATCAGGAAGAAGGCATGGCCAGTGATTAAAGCTCCAAATCTGTCCTTTTAAGTTCCCTTCTTCAGGGCTTATTATCCACAAAAGGAAGAGCACATGCAATAATTCCCAGGGGCCTTCCCCATTTGAACCAGCAGAAAGAAAGAAGGCACTCCCTTCCCTTAATTCACCTTTGACTCAACTTCCCCTTCCTGTTACACTCCACCCAAACAAGGAGGGCCTGTTAACCTTTTACAGGTTGCAGCGCCTTGACCTTGTCACATGGACTTAAGCATTTTAAGACCTTTTATTACTGCCAGAGTGGTGTATATGGAAATCGGGATCTATACTTCTAGTACAGGAATAGATACAGATCTGGTGGGACTGGATCAACTTCAGTGAAATGAATGGAATTGACATGCTTCCATCAAGTGTGCATTTGGTCCTAGCTCTCTAATGAAATGCAAAATTGCCTATAATGCAATACAGAAAGCCACTCTGGCTGTCAATCCCTTTTCCCTAAAATACAGGTCCTGCTCTCATAGTATCTCGGCTACCCAATTAGAACACTCCTTTTAAAATTTTACATATAAGTTTCAGATAATTATGTAGATTCTTGTACGTCATCTTATACAATTTCTGATTTCCCTGACAGCAAACAGTGAGTGGAAAGGTTGGATGGTCTTGTTGTTAAGGCAGAGGAGGGGGAATCAGGAGATAGGATGCTTTATTCTTTTCTTATGCTGTTGTAAATTAGGAGAACCACCACTAAAGTCAATGGAATTATGCTAACCAAAAGCTGGTGCAAATGAGAACTAAACAAGGTCCACGAGTTCTAGTCTTGGCCTGACACTAACTTCCTGTATGACCTTAGGCAAATGACTTTGCCATTTGATGTCTCATTTCTTCCATCTGTAAAATGGAGATAATCATGTTTCCCTACTTCACAGGGGTGTTGTGAGGTAGGATTCACTTTTAGCTCTAAAGTTCTTTGAGATGGTCTGGTGTAAGGCATGACTATAGAACTCCAAAATAGTAGAATTATCACTAGAGAGAGAGACAGACGAGTAAGATGATTTCAGTTTACATTCACCAAAGCACCCTGAGTATGTCTACGGTGCACAAACTAAACCCAGGCCCTGACTTAGATTTGAGCCCAAACCTCCCTTCCGTCTACACACAAATCAGTCTGACTTGGGTCAGCAAACATTCAGCAGAGTTCTAGGACTCATGTCGTAGGGGGGTGGGTCAGTGCCCATGTCCTGCTGAGACTTGCATCCAAGCCTTGCTATTTTGCAGTGTGGATGCAGGTCAAGCCGCAAACCCGTGTCAGAAGGTCTGCATAATGCAGTATGGTTGCGTTAGCACAGCTGTGAAACCTGGTCCACCAACTGTAAGCTCAGATTTATAATGCCATGTGGATGGTCAAGCGCAGGTTTGGAAACACTGAGTCTACAAACCTGGTCTCACAGACCCAGGTTTAGTGTGAAGTGTAAATATACCCTCTGTATGGTCTGTACATACATAATATACTTTTTTTTAAAAAACAGGTAGCTTCACCACCTACAGTTCCTCCCCCATTTATGGAAACTCTGATCATTATTTGGATCCAGATCCTGTTTTATCCAAATCTCTAAATATTGGGAGAAAGGAATATTCACATAAATGGTTCCGATCTTGGCCCATCTCTACTTTACAATTATTATTTTTGTACTTCCTTTATTTCCATGTGGTCTCCTTTTCAACACAGGAAAATACAGTTCTCAGTGTCACTCACACTTGAGGGTACAGCATAACAGCCCTGCTATATGTTTTAGGCTACAGGGACATCTGGTGGTAGTTTTAGAGCCTTTGCATAAAAAGACATCACATTCATCAGTGATTCTATTTTTCCTCAGATGCTTTAACTAAATAATTTCTCTTTGCAGTCTTTATTTTATATATATCCGTGTGTGTGTGTGTGTGTGTGTGTATGTATATATAATATATATTAAAATCCTCTTTAATTGTAAAATTAGCAGAAAAAGATCTGAAGGAATTTAAGGATTTGAATAGTCTCTCTGCATAGCCCACAGTCATTTAAAAATAAAGTCAACAAAATATTCAGAGGCAAGGCAGCAGTCATGTTGTCTCTTAAACACGTCTACGTTACTACTAACTTATTTTCCCAAACCTAATTAAAGTCACCAAAATGCTACTTCATCATTTTGCCTCCTCCCATGATACTTAGCAAACTTTTGCTAGACAGAACATTTAACACATCAGGTTCCCATGATAATCCAATACTAATCCATGCCAAATTTTCTCCAGGTGATGCCACAACTGCACAGCATAAGGTGGATGACATGGGGTATGTCTAATTAATTCGACACACAGTCAGCGGATGTTGATTCAGGACACTGTAAGTGGCTGCAATCCACACACATACAAACTATCCTGTTCTTTAATCAGCCTCAAAATGTTTTTTGCCTAGATTTGTGTTTCAGTTCAACCCCATGTTGTAGAGCTACCACTGTTGATAGAGCTACATAGCGTTGAATGTTCTTGATAAGCACTTAGGATCATGAAAGAGAGTTGGGCTTTACCTATACCCCTTTTTCTTGTAATTCCTTTACAAGGTTTCAAAACCAAAAGGCACATTATGAATCATTCTGGAACCCACAGAAATACATAATGTTGAACTTATTTACATAAAAATTGATTCATTAGCATGCTGGCTGCTGAGAATTACTGAAGCAAGAATTTTGCTGGGAAACAGGGACCTGCAGGCAGTGTTCTTCTGCCTCTCTGCTTGAAATAAATTAAACAACGAAAGAATTTTGAGTTTATTTTTATTGTCCTATTTATTTGGCCTGGGGACAACATTTCTGACAGGCTTCCAACTTTTCAGAACCACCCAGACAGCTTGCTCTTTGTTGTTGCTCATCACCTTCATGGCAATGAGGAAAAGCACGCTACTTTAAATGCTGGGGTAAGACGCAATCAACACATGGGGATTCACCCATGAAGCTGTGTGCATTTTTTCCAAATTCTAGTCCTAACAAAATATAATTTAGTGCCTTTTTTACAAGCGGGGAAATAGGATGGAAGACAAAAACTGAGTCAACCCAATTACAACTTGAATCAGCACATGAATACAAATCAATGGCTCATGAAAAGGAAAGGTTGTCTTTTCTCCAGGGCATATATCAAATTTGATTGACTATAGTTTTGTTTCTGCAAATCATTTTAAAGCTTTGGTTCTCCGAAACATTGGATTTGGGCCCCTTTCTGTACTGGGTTTCTTAGGCTCTCCCTACTGCTATGTTTGAACTCTCTTAAACACATCTTCAGATGTTCTAGACTAGATCCGGTTTTTTTAATGGTTTTTCATGTAGCTTGGCACCATTCATACCATGCTTAAGCACTGTTCAGTTAGAACTGTACTTAAACACTGTTCATAAACATGACTGGGGAGCCAATGTAGACAGGGCTTAAGAGCTGCAAGACTTCTTACCTCTTTAAAATAATTCTCTAGGGCAAATTTTTACTCTTACACTGGTGTAAATCCTTACTAATTCCATTATTTTGATGGAATTATTCAGGAGTTACACCAGTTTAACTGACAGCAAAATTTGAGGCCTTTTGTCTTCTCTGGAGATAGGCGAGAAAAATGGCGAGAAACCACAATGTAAAGAGTACTTTGCTCCAAAAAATTAGTTCCTTACAGTAATTTGTAGTTACTAGAGCTGGGTAAGTAATTTGTAATGAATAATTTACCAAATAAATGTTGTATTTTTTCTGTCTCTGAATTATCCATACAGATTGCCATATTCTCAAATGTATTCACTATTTAAATTTTGATGAATAATTTGTACAAATAGCTCTTGATCTGTAGCTTGTTTACAAGGTGTTGTTTGTGAATATTTGATATCCAAAAATTGATTGAACATATAGGTTACATAATGTGCTTCTGTTCTCTGACTGGATGAATGTAATTCTTAGAATCAGGGGAGAATAATTGCGATTCTAAATTTTAAATTCACTTTCAGCAAACGTTCTGTAATAGACTTTCTTTCAGCAAACCAAACAAGGTGCAGTATGGGACAAGAATTGTTCTCTAGATCGCAGATAGAAAATGTTTTTTTTAGCTGTTCTTTAGAATACAAACTAACGTCATCTAACTTAGCTGACGGTAACCAAGAGTGAAATTCACCCAGCGCAGAGGTCCTACACACAACTCCCTGCGGTTTGGGGAAAAATAATCAACTAAACTTAATTTTATTGGATATGTTTGAAAGAAAATGGCTATTCAGTTAACATACACACTCCAGTCTCATCAAATGGCTTTCTTTCACAGTACTCTCCTTAAGCAAAATGGTACATTAAATTGACAATATCATTTCCCTTCATCATAAAAACAGCTTTTTATTACATGCAAAATGGTATTGCTCCAAGGCTGATGTCATAATCAAGGTGGGTGTGTTACTATTAACTTAGTGTTTTTCTGAGTGTAGGATCATTTGGGGAAATGGTTTCATTTAAAAATTCACTATGAATAATAAACTTGAATTTTTTCGCTGTTAAATAAATTGTTGATCTTAATATAAAAAAAATTACAAGAAGGAATTTATTTTCAAATGTCAAGTGTGTAGTGTCCAGTGGCTAATACAGAATGAGCTGAAACTGAACTGAGACTACCTACTGGATAAAAGTTGGTGTCACGAAAACACCTTCATGGTCACTTGGCACTAATGGGTTTCTTATGAACTTTCGCCGCAAAGATCAAGGACAGAATGAGGAAGAAATGTTTTTTCCCATTCAGTGCTTAGGCTTATTAGTGGAGGGGCAGCATATAAAATAAGATTGTTCTTCTGCTATTATGCTTTACCTAATTTTGAGCCAGAGTCTGCCCCTTCTCCCCCTCTCCCCCCCCCCCCCCCCCCCAGCTTATTGATGGTGAGTAGTCCCACTGATTTCAAAGTATTACTCAGTGTGAGTATTGGTCACAAATTCTGGCCCATGTGTAGTCTGGTTCCAATCCAGCAAAGTTCTTAAAAACCCACTGGAGAACTCTACCCCTGGCAGAATCTAGCTCTTAGTGAAGAGAACTATTATTTAGGGCTCTGAATTTATTACCCTTCCCTAGCACGGCAGTAAATTCACTTCAAAAGAAAAGTTCCATGTGACGGTGCATTCTGCTCTCAGTTACACCCAGGCAAACTCAGTGTGCTCTGGGCCTTACAATGGTGCACAGTATATACGGGGAGGAAAGATGAAAGGAGCGGATTCATCCTCACACCCTTCTGAAACACAGAGACTTCTCCATCCCTGTGTCCCGAGGACATGCAGCACACAAAGGGTGCTGGGATGAGGAGGAGCCATTGTTCTGCCCCACCCATCACACATTGCCCAGATTTGGAGAAGGTAAGGTACTCTTTGCACACATGCTCCGCTGCTCACCCTAGAGTGTACCCTTCTCCTCCGCCCCAGCAACAACCCAGTGTTGTGCCCAGATGGCAAAACTGAGTCATGAACTCATCTAAAAAAGTTAAGTATATTTTGTGAAACTTAAAGCCCCTCAAAATTAAAAAATTGTATTTAATTTGAAATTTGCCACTAAATTCCTTTTTAAAAAATTTGACGTTTTGAAAGCTTTTTTTTATCGGGAGGAAAAAATCCATTTTCTCCTTTTTTTTTTTTTTTTTTTTTTCCTCCTTTACCCAGTGTAAAAAATTTTTAAAAATAAAGTGAAAGTGTGTTTTGGTCTTTTTCCTACTGCAATTAAATTCTTAAGAAAAAAACTGAAATTTTTCATTTAGAATTTTTTCAGGGGGAAAAAATGTTTTTCAAGCAAAAAAAACCCCAAAATTTCTTGCAGTCAAAAAGGCATTTTTCCAAGATTTTGATGGAAATTTTTTGCTCAGCTCTAATTGGGTATATATGCGGATAGAAACTGACCCTCTGTGCTTTATGTAAAGGCATCAGACAAAAACTAACTTAAATATGTTATCAGATATGTATTTTGGATACTTATCCAAAGCATTTTGCTTCACTTTTACATTATACAAGAAAGAGCTAGAGCGTTAAGAGTTTTTTCCCCCAGCTAAATAAAAGCTTTTCCCCTTTTAACAAAACTTACTTTTAGATCAGGTTTTTCCTAGCTAAAGCACAAATAAAACAGCCAGATATCGACTAGAATTTAATGTGTATATCTTCTTATCCTGTTTAAAATTAATTGAAAGTAAAAGAATGGCTCTTCGCCCTTACAAAATGCTTCACATGTTCAAATTTCTATACAAACAAGAGCCCTAAGAGGTAGGTGAATAAAGTTTTATTATCCACACTTCTATTTTATAGATGAGACATGGAGAGATCAAAGCCACAATTTCACTAGTTTGCTCCCTAAAGTTTTAGCCGCTTAAATAGAAGTATCCTGATTGTATGGATGCTGAGCACCACCCCTCCAGAGGACTTGTCTGTACTTGTGGGTGCTCAGCATCCCAGGAAGATCAGATCACCCTTATGCAGGTCCCAGTTATGAAAAGTGTAGTTTCGGAAACTTACCCAGCAAATCTGTGACAAAGCCAGGAATAACATCAAGGAGTATGTGGCACTCTGCCTAGTGCCTGATCCACTAGGCCCCACTACTGTAAGTATTTTTGAATAAAAACCCTTGCACTTGAGCTAACTGACTTAGGCCCTGAGCCTATGAACCCTTACACACGTCTAACTTTACACACAAGTAGCTTGATTGACTTCAACGGCCTATTCATGCATGCCACGTTAAGCGCATGTGTACTCACGTGCAGGATTGAGACTTTAGTTCATTGGACATAGTTGTAGTACTTAGTACTCCCATATTATATTTATTTGGTTTTTGCACTAGAATATTATTATTATTATTATTAAGGGTTTTTTAAGATAAAACTTGAAAACCCTGGTATTCTAAAATATCTTCTTTAAAGCAGATCTTAAAAAAAAAAAAAATCTAAAAGTGCTCCAATAATTGTTAAGAAAAGGCAATGATGTCCTGCGAGGTGTGTTATCTAAGCATTAATTCCACACAAACTGCAGAGGCACATCATCATCCATCATTTTTTAAAAAGCAGCAGAAGCCAAAGATTAATTGCTCGCATTTACGGCACAGTTCAAAGTGACCTCGTACAAAAGATTTAGCCTAACAGCTGTTTGAACTCTACAGTCTGAAATTTCATACCGTTTGTTGGAATTACTTTTTAATTAGCCCTTTGGGGGCCATATGTGTTGTTCATTGATTAATCCTTCGGTAGCTGTTTTTTAAATAACTGATTAATTCTACATGTGGTTGCCTAGCTGCACTCTGTCATTTGTTTGTTCTCCTTAAAATAGTGTGGATGGTGAGAGCAACACTCAGTTAACCAAAGGAGAGAGCATGCAGTGGTCGTCATCAAGGGCCAGATCCTCTTTCTTTGTGCCACCAAAGAGGTACAGCGAATCAGTCCTGCAGTGTTTCCTCAGAATTCTTCTCTCATAATGATGGTTCTCAGTTCTGTTCTGTTGTCTGGCCCCACCAGCTCCTGCTCTGGAAAGCACAGTTCCTGCAAGAGCTGTGCTTCCTGGTGCTCCACTGATCAGAACTGATCCTCACCCCTAAGTAGGAGGGTTTCTGCCCACAGTATGGGAAGCAGCACAATAGAGCCTCAGGCTGTTTTAACTTGCACATTTGGGAGCCAGTTTGTCCCCCTGTTTTCTTCCACCCTTAGCCTGCCTCTGTCCATTTTCTTCAGGTCCACAGACCTAAACCAGACCAAGCCCTGTAGAGATGTTTCCCCAGGGTGGGAATCAAGGGAAACATCCCACACAGTTGGAATTCCCCCATTTTACAGGCTCCCAGTGCAAAGAGATGGAAACATGGGGTATTAATTGATTAGTAAATATTTATAAGTAAAATATTTACTTATTCAGTCTTTAAAAGCAGATAGGGAAAAAAGGATCACTGAAACTCTCCAAACCCATCAAGTTGAAGGCCCTCCCTTCTGAGCACTCACTTCCACTCAGCCCAACCCCTCAGGAAAAAACTTGAAGGTAGAAAGACTCTAGATTTATTGATGGACAAGTAGAGAAATTCTGAACAATTCTGACTAACTTAGATATATCTTTATGTACATAGGGACCTCTTCCTGGCCATTCACCAGTGACACCCACCCACTGCTCTGCTCCCATCCCAAGCTAGGGTGGCTCCTCCAGGTGCTGGCCACCCAACTCTGCTCACTCCCATCATCCACCCCGCACTCACATGGCCCCGCACCACTCAGGTTTGGCCCAGCCGCTCCTCCATCATGGAAGAAGCAACTGGGGTCAAATGTGAACGAGTGGTGTTGCGAACTGGAGTAGGTGCTGGGGGCTGCAGCACCACTCAGTTGGGGGGTTGTTTTTTTTCTAGTGTTGGGGGGGGGGCCTGAAATGGGGGTGTCTGTGCAACTGCACCAAATGCACATTGGTTAGCCCAGGGCTGGAGCAACATTACAGATGCAGCCTTGTGAAGAGCAGAATATCTAGAATAGCAGTGTGGGCATCCTCAGAACTCTGACACAGTGCAGGCTGGTGAGCAGGCAAGGGACGCCTAAAGAGTCATGCTCAATCATCTGCATACAGCAGTGTGTAAATATCCTATGGCATGTAGGATATGTAAATATCCTAGGCAGGCAATGCCTATGCTACCTTCATGCCTCCACTGCTCTGACAGAAAGATGCTTCTCCATAAAACAACCAAGCATTTCCTATGAGGAAAGTTAGAAGCAGGTGGGAAAGCAAAACAAAATGCATAGTCTTCATAAATCACAGTAACATTTCCTTACTTTATGCCAGGACACTGCCTCATAGGTGACGTGTGGGTCCCGAGGAGCTTCACAGGGCAGCAGGGTTTCTTCTGTACACATCACTGCAACCTCTGGAATGGCCACAGAAGTCCCACGAACGAAACACCATACTGCAAGCACAGGTACACACAAATCATCTTTAAAAAGAGAGGCCTAAGCATTCCAATCTTCAGAAGAATTACTGCCAAAATACACCCTGCAGAAATCAATGAGAAGTAAAATTAAAAATGAAAGCATCATGTTTACCATTGCTCAGGATAACAAGCTGGGTGTAGTATGCCCAAAGCATGGCTTGCTGCTGTCTTGGATTGCAGAGGAGTTGTGATTTGTTCTTTGCAGGAGGAGCTGTGTGAACAGAGGTGAAGCAGCTGCTGTTTCCAGCCCTAGGCAAACAGCTCTAGAGAACGTCAGCAGGGGTATGTCCCAGCCAAACAGTTTGAGTCTGAAGTCCCCTAGACGCAGGGAAAATCCCTGAGTGGGAGTGTGAAGGCTCCTCCCCTTAACCCTGCTAGGGCTCCCCCACTTCCCCTTTCTGTTTTTGCTGATGACGTCTCCTTTCCTGCCCCTCTCCTTAACAGGACTGAACAGAAAAGTAAAATTACTCACTGATGACAATAGGTGTCAGCAGTGAGTGCTGAATATGGTATAACTGCAAGTGCAGCCAAGGACAAGCCGTGTTCACTGCCTTTTCAGAAACCATAGTTAAACCCTCAGATTACAACACCAGGGTGACTCCATAGCCCAGGCTTTAAGGATATATCTACATGGGGAAATTTACGGGCATAATGAGACTGGTATAATTATGTAGCTGTAGTTGTATTGTTAAAATTCCCCATGTGGACACCCATATTCCATTTTTTCTGGTTTAGTTTATCTTGTGCTGAAAGCAACAGAAGCCAGAATATGGCACTCCTATTCTAGAAAATGGGTATTCACATGGGGAGTTACACTAGTACTACTACAGCAAGATAATTATACCAGTAAATTTTTCCCTGTAAATTTCCCCACATAGACAAGCTCAGATGGTTTCTGTCAGAAGCCCAATTCGGACACTCCGTTCTAACTTTCTGACAAAGTTATTTCCTTAAAATTGTATAACCCATTCTCAGGGCAGACTTTTTGGGGAAGTTTGAGATTCATCAGAAAGCATTTATGAATCATAATGCTTTAAAAGATGCTGACATTTTTGAAAATGGTTCAGGTTCTTTTTGTCCACTCAGAACTCAAGGGATTTACCGTGAAACCTTCACAATTGTTTTATGCGCTGATTTTCAAAAGCAGCTAATTTTGTATGTTTAGCACTTCTAGAAATCCAGGCCCGCTTCCCCTGTGGAAGCTAGCCCTGCTAGTGCTATTTTACCATGTTTTTACTTAGTTGGATATGATACATATATTTTCATCTCTGTGCGTTATCGCTTCTGTGTGACGTCTGGTAAATATTACAAGCTTTACTCTACCTAACTTGAGCTTTTATTTTTAAATGAGTAATGGGGATATGATGCCTAACCACATTTGTATTGTACTGGGAGATACATGGATGAAAAGCAATAGGTGATGTTTAATTTAAATTATAATTTCTATTAACAGTGTTTGACAGGGGAATATGTTCCAATCCTTTTTCTTAACAAAGTCAATTTTCATCTGGGAATTTATTTGTACCCTTTTCTGTAAACAATCATAACATCCTTGCTAAAGGGAGAAGAGATGGAATCAGGTATGAGAGGTATCCTTGTTGCTACTGCTGGAAAAAACATTTCTCCACTTAGCTCAAGTCTACATGAGGAAAAAGCATTCAGTTTTAAAACATTTTAATTAACACATTTTAACTACCGTGACATTAAACAAGACTTTTCCCTTAGTATAGACTGTCATTTAAAACACATTAGCTAAAATGTTTTAAAACATGACTTGGTCCTGTCTAGACTAGGGTGTTAATTTGTGTTTAGTATCAAGTTAGTTAACGCATTTCAAAATATGATTTTTTTCCCCCTAGGATAGTTATAGCCTCAGACAAATCCTTCTCTCTTTCCCCCTGCAAATATTTATAAACTCAGTTGTCTGTCATCCTCACAATAAAATATACGGACAGTCTGCAGGGGCCATGACAGCAACCAAGCAAGATATGGAAAAAGAAAGTGAAATTTTATTTGCTTTGACTGTGGGAGAGCATTCTGCTTCTAAAATTTCCCTTGCAGGGATTTTCCCTTGTGGAAACTTTGAGTCTGACTGTACTTTCCGATCCTGAACACTCTTATATGTACATGATTATTGATTCTGTAGCACAAACCTACCCCTCATCTTAAGCATTCTGGTGGCTCTTGAGTTTCATTTCCATTTATGTACATAAGAAGCAATCAAAGCTTAGTAGGACTAGTTTAGGTGGGAGACTACTGAGAATTATATTACTTTTTATCAGTCTGTGAGATGAAATAAGTCCACCTCTTTGCAGGGCTGCAACTAATTGCAGGAGCTGCATGGTCAAATCCAAGAGTGGAAGTTGACCATTAATTAAAATAGAAACAAGTGTGAAAATCCAAGGTGTCATAGAGAATGCTGAAAAGTCTGGGATTTATTGAACACTGACAGTATTCAATAAATATTAGTATCAGTTCATTCCCTCCTAATCAGATATTGGTTTGCTAAGATATTAGTATGATGCACATGCCTGATAATGTGGTATGTAAATTAGTTTTCATCCCTATGTCTGCCTGATAGAGACATCTCAAATTCCTTTTCAACTCCATATGGTTCTCTACAAGACAATGACCACCAGGAAGCAGCTTGGGACTTCAGAACCCTGCCTGGTTGTTCCAGACACGCTTGCCAGTTACAAACTCAGACCCAGGTCTGAACAACGTCCCACAAGCGGCAGACTTAACTGAAAACGGCTCAAGAAGTGTTTCTGTCTCCAACACTCAGATGCCCAACTCGCAATGGGGTCCAAACCCCAAATAAATCAGTTTTACCCTGTATAAAGCTTATACAGGGTAAACTCATAAATTGTTCACCCTCTATAACACTGATGGAGAGATATGTACAGCTGTTTGCCCCGCCAAGTATCAATACATACTCTGGGTTAATTAATAAGTAAAAAGTGATTTTATTAAATACAAAAAGTAGGATTTAAGTAGATCCAAGTAATAACAGACAGAACAAAGTGAATTACCAAACAAAATAAAACAAAACATGCAAGCCTATGCCTAATACAGTAAGAAAGTGATTACAGATGGAATCTCACCCTCAAAGGTGTTCCAGTCAGCTTCTTTTTACAGACTAGTCTCCTTCTAGTCTGGGTCCAGCAATCACTCACACCCCAGTGGTTACTGTCCTTTGTTCCAGTTTCTTTCAGGTATCCTTTGGGGGTGGAGAGGCTATCTCTAGAGCCAGCTGAAGACACAATGGAGAGGTCTCCAAGGGGTCTAAATAGACTTTCTCTTGTGGGTGGATACCCCTCCCTCCCCCTGTGTGGAATCCCAGCTACAAGATGGAGTTTTGGAGTCACATGGGCAAGTCACATGTCCATGCATGACTCAGAACTTACAGATAGCAGCCATTGTTCACATGCTACCTTGAACATTCTCAGGTAGACTTCTTATGTGGATTGGAGTCTTCCAAGAGCCATTGTCTGTTAAGTGTTTCTTGATTGGTCACTTAACTTTCAAATCCCTTTCTATAGAAGCTGACCAAATGCCTTAATAAGGCTACTTAAAATCAAACAAGTACACAGCCAATAATCATAACTCCAAGCACAAGATCAAATCCGCACAGACACACCCCTGGAACCCTGACCTGGGATATTCTATCTACTACCCAAGATCCATAAACCTGGAAATCCTGGGCGCCCCATCGTCTCAGGCATTGGCACCCTGACAGCAGGATTGTCTGGCTATGTAGACTCCCTCCTCAGGCCCTACGCTACCAGCACTCCCAGCTACCTTCGAGACACCACTGACTTCCTGAGGAAACTTCAATCCATCGGTGATCTTCCTGATAACACCATCCTGGCCACTATGGATGTAGAAGCCGTCTACACCAACATTCCACACAAAGATGGACTACAAGCCGTCAAGAACACTATCCCCGATAATGTCACGGCTAACTGGTGGCTGAACTTTGTGACTTTGTCCTTACCCATAACTATTTTACATTTGGGGACAATGTATACCTTCAGATCAGCGGCACTGCTATGGGTACCCGCATGGCCCCACAGTATGCCAACATTTTTATGGCTGATTTAGAACAACGCTTCCTCAGCTCTTGTCCCCTAAAGCCCCTACTCTACTTGCGCTATATTGATGACATCTTCATCATCTGGACCCATGGAAAAGAAGCCCTTGAGGAATTCCACCATGATTTCAACAACTTCCATCCCACCATCAACCTCAGCGTGGTCCAGTCCACACAAGAGATCCACTTTCTGGACACTACAGTGCTAATAAACAATGGACACATAAACACCACCCTATACCGGAAACCTACTGACCGCTATTCCTACCTACATGCCTCCAGCTTTCACCCTGACCACACCACACGATCCATCGTCTACAGCCAAGCTTTGCGATACAACCGCATTTGCTCCAACCCTTCAGACAGAGACAAACACCTACAAGATCTCTGTCAAGCTTTCTTACAACTACAATACCCACCTGCGGAAGTGAAGAAACAGATAGATAGAGCCAGAGGAGTTCCCAGAAGTTACCTACTACAGGACAGGCCTAACAAAGAAAATAACAGAACGCCACTAGCCGTCACCTTCAGCCCCCAACTAAAACCCCTCCAACGCATTATTAAGGATCTACAACCTATCCTAAAGGATGACCCAACACTCTCACAAATCTTGGGAGACAGGCCAGTCCTTGCCTACAGACAGCCCCGCAACCTGAAGCAAATACTCACCAACAACCACATACCACACAACAGAACCACTAACCCAGGAACTTATCCTTGCAACAAAGCCCGTTGCCAACTGTGCCCACATATCTATTCAGGGGACACCATCACAGGGCCTAATAACATCAGCCACACTATCAGAGGCTCATTCACCTGCACATCCACCAATGTGATATATGCCATCATGTGCCAGCAATGCCCCTCTGCCATTTACATTGGTCAAACTGGACAGTCTCTACGTAAAAGAATAAATGGACACAAATCAGATGTCAAGAATTATAACATTCATAAACCAGTTGGAGAACACTTCAATCTCTCTGGTCACGCAATCACAGACATGAAGGTCGCTATCTTACAACAAAAAAACTTCAAATCCAGACTCCAGCGAGAAACTGCTGAATTGGAATTCATTTGCAAATTGGATACTATTAATTTAGGCTTAAATAGAGACTGGGAGTGGCTAAGTCATTATGCAAGGTAACCTATTTCCCCTTGTTTTTTCCTACCCCCGCCCCCAGACGTTCTGGTTAAACTTGGATTTAAACTTGGAGAGTGGTCAGTTTGGATGAGCTATTGCCAGCAGGAGAGTGAGTTTGTGTATGTGTGTGTGTCCCTGGGGGGGAAAACAAAGGGGTGGGGGGTGAGAGAGCCTGGATTTGTGCTAGACATGGCCCACCTTGATTACCATGCACATTGTAGGGAGAGTGGTCACTTTGGATGAGCTATTAACAGCAGGAGAGTGAGTTTGTGTGTGTTTTTTTGGAGGGGGGTGAAGGGGTGAGAGAACCTGGATTTGTGCAGGAAATGGCCCACCTTGATTATCATGCACATTGTGTAGAGAGTGGTCACTTTGGATGGGCTATTACCAGCAGGAGAGTGAGTTTGTGGGGGGGTGGAGGGTGAGAAAACCTGGATTTGTGCAGGAAATGGCCCAACTTGATGATCACTTTAGATAAGCTATTACCAGCAGGACAGTGGGGTGGGAGGAGGTATTGTTTTATGATCTGTGTGTATATAAAGTCTGCTGCAGTTTCCACAGTATGCATCCGATGAAGTGAGCTGTAGCTCACGAAAGCTCATGCTCAAATAAATTGGTTAGTCTCTAAGGTGCCACAAGTACTCCTTTTCTTTTTGCGAATACAGACTAACACGGCTGTTACTCTGAAAAATGATACATGCATACAAATAGGATGAATATATTCAGTAGATCATAACCTTTGCAGAGATATGTTACATGGCATATCTAGCATAAAACATATTCCAGGTATGTCATATTTACTTTCATAAGCATATTTCCATAAAGCATTATGGGGTGCAAGATCACAGTGGTGACAAATCTGTCTACAATACTTTTGTTCCTATGGTGGCACCCTTCACATGGTATGTGAATGCTTTTTTTCATATTTTAGAACCCCTGCAGAAGCTCCAGTTTCTATCCTTAGTAAATAAGTCTTGGCAATGGATTTAGACACCATGTTGCTGGAAGAGGGCTCATGTTTACTCTTTGCTGGGATTAGAAAGAAGGCAGTTTAGACAGTAGTTTTGTCCTTAGTCTCTTTGTGTGCCGAATGAGAGTCCGGATAATTATAAAACCCTTGAGCAGGAAAGAGAAACCGTTTCTAAAGGAACAGCTCAGTGTTGTACCCCTTCCACTGATAAAAACAGAATGGCTTTTGTTTTATGTTGCAGTAGGTGACTGCTTCTTAAAAATGTATTATGTTAAATGTTAGAACACACAGGCACTCTCAAGACTCTCAGTCAAATGAATGTTCCTAAGAAGCTATAGAAATCCACAACAGCTAAACTGAAAGGTGTTGCTGTATTTTCTGGGGCTTTCCAGGGGTGGAGTCTGTGATTAAGTGGGCTTCCACTTAATCACAGAAGGTGCTTGAGGCTATCCATACCTATTAGTTATAGGTTAGTGAAGGTTGCAGGGCTGTAACTAATGCAGTGCATGTAGATTACTCATAATTAGTTTTGAAAGAATTAAATGTTTATGGGTTAATATTGGTAAATGTTGATTTTACCATTCATACCCAAACTGATGAATATTTCCATCAATTATCATCAAAATTTACAGATAGGGAAAGTAAGAAAAATGCTTTAGTTTTTATTTAAGGATATTAACATTGTATGTTTTGACATGTCATGTTGAAAATCTGTCTTTTAATGGTTAGAAAGCTTTAACTTTTTTGTATCTCTTGTACTGTCATTAAATAATTGTCTGATCCCTTTTGTCTGACACAACTGAAAATTTAAATAGATGAAAATTGAAAAAAGTGTATAACCCATAACTTTGCACATCTGCAAACATTTAAATTGATTTTTTTCTCCAAATTGTTAAAAATAAATGTTAACATTATCTATTGAAATGATTAAAACAATGAAAATTGAAATCTGCCAAGCCTAGTAATAATCTGCAGTCTGCACAAGTTTAAGGGCAGACTTTTCTTTATGCCTGTTTGGCAGATGCTGATTTATATTCTGCTTTTCCACATGCATGGATAACCTATTAAATCAGTAGGAATCTGGGCAAGTTGAAAGAATTGAAATCTGATGTGTGGCTTGTGACGAAGTGAGACTGTTCTTAATGTTTCCTCTGAATAGTGTGGGGGTGCCTCAGTTTCCCCTAGGCAGTACTTAAGTATCTAGGTGGTGGGGTAAGGGTGTATGATCATTGCAGAGCCCTAGAGGGCATGTGTGTGCAGGAGTCTGGACACAGAGAATGGCCGACACCCTGTTTCCTGGCAACTGATGGCCTGGGCCCTTCCCCCCTGCAAGGTGAGAGCTAAAGGGTTGGAGAGCAAAGGAATCAGGTGACCTCCTGGCCCAGGAAAGGAACAAAGCCCAGAGGAGGAGGGGCTGGAGGGAGTTTCAGTTGGGGGCTGGCTGGGACATGGAGTGAAGGGCAGACGTGGTTGTCTGGCTCACTGCCCCCCAAAATGGACCCAGCTGAGGGGTCCTGTTCTCTGCACCTGCAAGCTCTGTTTTAGACCATGTTCCTGTCATCTAATAAACCTCTGTTTTACTGGCTGGCTGAGAGTCACGTCTGACTGCGAAGTTGGGGTGCAGGACCCTCTGGCTTCCCCAGGAGCTCTGCCTGAGCAGACTCGCTGGGGGAAGCGCACGGAGGGGCAGAGGATGCTGAATGCTCCGAGGTCAGACCCAGGAAGGTGGAAGCTGTGTGAGCTGTGTGTCCTGAAGATAGGCTGCTCACAGAAAGGTGACTGCCCCAGAGTCCTGACTGGCTTCATGGGAAGCAGTTCCAGAGCATCGCCCAGGGACTCCGTGACATGGCTTGGAGAGAATTTTGCCATAATGATGAGCATCTACTAACAATGAAGTCAATGATAACAAAGTGGTTTTTTTAAATGACCACTGATATATGATACCTACATTTTTGGGTGCCCATCCTGAAACATGTTAGGCCTGATTTTCAACTGTGTTGATTGACTTCAACTGTACTTGTACAGCAACTCTGAAAATTTGACTCAAAGTGTAATTCCAAAATTGGGGTACCCAAAATTGAAGACCACTTTTAAAAATGTTGTTCTAAGAATTTTAGCCACTGACTTCAACTGGAGCAGGAGCACAAGCAGGCCCTGTATCTATATCACCCTGCTTAGCTACACAGGTCCATGTTGTTGGCCATTTGCACCTTCTGCTTTCATCCCAGTAATACTTTGTTTTTTTCCATCTCTGTTGAGAGGCTTACTCAAATTCAGAGAGAAAACCACAACATGAATAATGCTAATGGAAAGTGTAATCTGTAGTCTACATTCTGCCAAGCAAGAAAGAGAAAGTGTTGATTCCTTTTCATGGTTGAAATTATTCTGATCAAGGCAGAATAATATTTTATGGAAATTTGCCTTTCTAGTACTCTGGATACCCCTCACTTCCATGGACGTTAAAGAACAAAATGATCTCATTTCAAAGGTTTTAATATATATATATTTTACTTTTTACTTTTATATTATTTTAATGTACTGATAACTCCCCCGCTTCCCGCTGCCTCTCAAACCAAACTAAAGCCCTGTAGCCTGCTCCCCAGATGGGGAATGTAACAAGGTTCAAGCTACCATGAGGAGACAATGGCAGCACAGAGAGCAGCGAGGACTCGCAAGAGCTATGGGGCACCTGACCCCTCAGTGACCTTCCCCAGACTACATGGGGCTGCAACCCCCACCTCCCCATAGGTATCCTATAATGGTGCTAACCTTCCCTGGGGAGACAGCAACAGCTGGAGTATTCAAAGGTAGAGGGAGAAAGCACCCAGCTCCTCTAATGACTCAAGACACTCTGGCCCAAGACTATGGGGTCCCTAGTTCCACAGTGGACTTTTCCTCCCCAAGGGCTACTTATAACAAGACCCTAACTTCATGCAGAGGCAGCACAATCAGGAGCAACTGGACAGGAAAAAGAGCATCCGGCTGGGCCCCCCAACTCTCTGGAATGGTTACCCCAAGACTAAGGGGCACACACGCCCCCACAGCCTTCCTCCCTGCCTGGGACCACAGAATGAGAGTGCTCACTTTGTGGTAGCGTCAGAAAAATTCTGTGATGCAAATGACAGCTGGAAAGGGGAAGCACTGATTTTTTGAGTGGGAGGTGAAGGAAACAGGTGGTGCGCAGCTCAGCAGTAAAAAATGGAGAAATGAAAAATGGAAAGCTTTGGCTAGGGTTGCTGATGCACTGTTAATCTAAGTATAATATTTCTAGACTGTATCATAGGCAGCGGCTTCAGTAAAGGTTTTTTTTAAAAAAGAGAAAGTAACATTGTCAATAAGTAATTGTAATAAGTTGATGTGCTTAGTATCATCCTGGCTTTGGATGTTGTACACTTTTTCCTCTGCTTCCTTGGCCCCTTTAAATTGTAAGCGCTTTGGGCCAAGGTTGTATCCTCTACTATCGGCTTTTGATTGTATTGCCGTAAGGTCCTTCTGATCTCTGAAGAAGAAAACAGATACAGCATTTTTGAGCCATGGATCCAATAACATAGACAGGATGTAATCATGCTCATGCCATGTTTCAGTGAAAGGCAGGGAAAATTGTAGCATGCTGTGGATCAAGGGTGATCACCTACCTGCTCTTTCCGATGGGTTATTGAGTAAAATCTTCTCCAGTAGTCAGGTGAGTGGCACAACTTAGCTGAAGCCAGTATCTTCACAGTTCACCACCACCACCTTGGCTGCATCCTCAAATAACCTTAGAGTAAGTTAACACAAACTCTCACCATCAGGAGCCATTCAACAAGCACAAGGTGCAGGCAGGTACCTACCTCAGAAACTCTTGTTTTGCTACATGCTCCTCTAACAGATATTCCAGCAGGTGCTGAGTGGAATTTATAATCAATAAAAGACCATTAACGTCTGTAATGATATGTCAGATCTGGGGAGAAGAAGCAAATTTAAAAACTCAGCTTGGCTGATAGCTTTTGGGTGGAGCCAGCTACAGGGATAGAGCAGCAGCTAGAGGAGCTAAGAGCTGCATGGTTGAAGGTGTGAAGTGCAGATTTTATTGCTGACATACACTGATCTGTCCTGGGTGGGTCTGGTCAGTCCTAGTGGCTCCATAGCCAAAGGAGCCAGGAAAAGAAGTGTCCAGTGCTTGGGAAAGCAGGTATTATGTCTCACTCCTTGATATTTTTCTCTGGGAGAAGGTGGCCACAGGGGTGGAGAGGTAGCCGGAGGAGTTATATACAATAGTGACTGGTGCTATATAAATACCAAATAAATACCAGGCAGACAGGATGAAGATCTTTCTTTACTGGATCTCATTCCAAATCTCTCAAAACCACAGCTATTGCCCCCTTTCTAAAGTAAAACCTCACTGATACTGGCCCCTTCCATTCTCAGCTGTCACTGTTTCCCTCCTGCTCTTGCGTCTTATACTGTTATTGTGAGGTTGGAAAGGGCTGGGGTTTCTGCCAGTCTGTGCTTTGTTAATGATTCTGGGCTTTTGATTGGCTATATTGTTTTGCCCAGGTTTTATTCATTTTTAAGGTGTTAGACTTCCTGGTAAATCGTGAACTTTATGTGACATGTAATAAATCCCACATTACTCTCTCTCTTCAGCTGGTCCTATTTAAAATACAACAGGATCTACATTTGATACTGATTTTGGTTTGATTTGTTTGTCTCCATTTGAAAAAGAACAGATGCTTCTTGCACATTTCATATGACATAGGTTAAGTATAATCTGGAGAGTATCTTGATCCAAAGATCATCCTCTCTGGTCACACCAGTTAATTATAAATTGCTTTATTGTTTCTCTATCTCTTCTAACATCATAATAAAGGTCAAAGAGCCTGATAGTTGGGAAACTGTTTTTGATTTCTGATTAAACTTTTACCAAACATTTAAATAGCCATTTTGGAATGTTTTGCTTCAATGGTGTGCAGAGGATAACATCTGGATTCCCACATACAGTAGTATTGAAAATTTAATTTGGAAAGTAGCCAAATCTTTCCAATAAATTGTTCAGCAACCTTCGCCACAGTTAATATTTGAGTGGTCTCCAATATCAATAACATGGACGTTGGCTTTTCTGAAAATTGTGTTTCTTGTGTGATTTTAAACTTTTTTTCTAAATTCTGAAATGGCTGAACTTCTATCTGTTTCCCTTCTTACTTCACAAGTAGTAGTCCCACTGATCTAAGAATAAAGAAAAAGGAGTACTTGTGGCACCTTAGAGACTAACCAATTTATTTGAGCATGAGCTCACGAAAGCTCATGCTCAAATAAATTGGTTAGTCTCTAAGGTGCCACAAGTACTCCTTTTTCTTTTTGCGAATACAGACTAACATGGCTGTTACTCTGAAACCTGATCTAAGAATGATGGCACTTATGCACAGGTCCTGGTACAAGCACTCCACTTCTTTGGCTGGGTGACCTCAAGCACATATGGTATCTTCCTAAAGAATCTTCTCCCTAATTTCCCCCAATATCCTCAGTCTGGCCCAATGCAGACTAGCAAGATCATGGTGGGCAGGAAAAAGCTGTGACCTTTCCTTTCCATTCATGGCTAGTAAGCAAAGCTGTAGGATCCTCAGTGGTGGTTGTTGGATGAGAAATCCCCTGTAGAAATCTCCCTGAATATGGTATTATTAGCTGTGTCATTTAGCCTACATATACCTAAAGCAGAAGGGAAACTAGAGTCACATGAATCTGAGAGCAAAACTTTAAAATGTCAAAACCACCCAAATGAGGTAGAACATGACATTTGTTTCTTGTGCTTTGTTATGATGCTTTCAGGTCTAAGGATTATCCTATGGCTTTTCAGGGAGCTACGTTAGTGTAGCTAGGTTAGACCTGCTACATCTCAGACTCTAAAAATCTATATTTTTGGCTCATCTTGGGGAAAAAGACCAAGATATTTTTCGGGGAGAAAGGTAATATTCTTCCAGGAATACCAGTTTCATCATGTTATTTTCCAGATGCTGTCAGTGTCAATTACTTGTTTTAGGTGAAGGAAAACAACAAATCAAGGTGGAATCAGTCAAATCTCCATGAGAGAGTATAGTGTGTGTCTTCCCTCTCTAACATGCTGCACCAACTCTGCCTCACTAAATGGCACTTGCCTCCGCAGACAGCAGAGTCCTAGACATTTAAAAGTGCAGAATGCAGAAAACAAAACTGTAACCATTACAGTACAGATCTACATATGCCACACATACATACTTTCAGATTTTGCAGGAGCAACACAAGCTGTGTGGTTTTAATTGCTGACTGTCAAAGCAGAATGTTTTAATACTGAGGTTGGTATACCTACTATCAATGATGCTACATTATTTGAATGGTAAATCAACAGATGTCAAGAAGCAGTGGTATGGTAGGAAATGCTTTTCTAGCAGAATCCTAAATCTAATATGGAAGATATAATTAGCTACAGGAATTCATAGCATCATAAGTTGCCTTTCCATACATGCACTCATATTTTTGGCAGGGATTTGGTTTTCTGTTACATCTCTCCTGCTGTCTTGTATTGCACAGTATTTTACAAATGCTGATTTAACGTTCTTCCACACCCTGAGAAGACCTGGCTTTCTCCTCACATTACTGTCTGCTTTGTCTATCAGGACTGGACCCTCAGTAACAAGAGTTTTATTTTGGGATAAGGAAGCTGAAGGGTTAGTATAGTCATTTTCATTTTAAACATAAAATTTGTTTTGACAAACCAACTCTAGGTGGCAACAGCACACTGTCTGACCATAGACTGGATAGAACACAGAAAAATACTGTTTAATGTTGCTTATACATAGGCAAAAATAAATAGCATTTCCAAGCAAATTTTCCAGGTGATCTGACCAGCAACAAGCTGTCAAGAGCATTCAAGGCCAGATTCACTCCTAGATTGTTGGCTTCCTCTGATACCCTACATTGAAAAGATTAATCCAAAAAGCGCCTACTTGTCAAACAGTTTAGACACACCTTTGTGTGTTTCGTTTGCATGCACAACACTGAAGCTATGCGTACAAAAACCAGTTAAATGCTGTATTGATGATTTACACACATGATTACCTAAGTTGTGTGTGCAATCATGGTAACTGCATGAATAATCATGCTAATTGTGTGTTCAAATTAAGCCTGTGAATGTCTGCAGTTCCATGCCTGCAATGTTTCTGAATCATTCTCTCAACATTTAAGTCATTGCATAACTTAGCCAACCAAAAAGACAGTTAATACAACCAAGAGTTCTGAAGGAACTCAAATATGAACTTGCAGAACTACTAACTGTGGTATATAACTTATCCTTTAAATCAGCTTTTGTACTAGATGACTGGAGGAGAGCTAATATGACACCAATTTTTAAAAAAGCCTCCAGAAGCAATTCTGGCAATTACAGGCCAGTAAGCCTAACTTCAGTACCGAGCAAACTGGTTGAAACTCTAGTAAAGAACAGAATTATCAGACACATAGATGAACATGATTTGTTGAAGAGTCAACACGGATTTTGTAAAGAGAAATCAGGCCTTACCCTAATCTATTAGAATTCTTTGAGGGGGTCAACAAATATGTGGATAAGAGTGATCTAGTGGATATAGCGTACTTGGACTTTCAGAAGGTCTTTGACAAGGTTCCCTCACTAAAGGCTCTAAAGCAAAGTAAGCAGTCCTGGAGTCATAAGAGGGAGGGACCTCTCATGGATCAGTAACTGGAAATAGACAGAAAATAAAGGGTTGGAATAAATGGTAATCTGGTACTATGGTGTTTGACTTGCAATGAGTTTTCTAAGGTGATATGTTCCCTCTCTAATGTATTCTTTTCTATCCAGCACATTGGGTTTGAAAGTAGGGAACTGAACACTCACAAGGCATACAAAAGTCACTTTTACATAGGGATTGTGACACTTTTTTCATAAATCAGTTGTACTGACTTTCAATAAAATATCTGAATCTTCATTGATGTGTTCAAAACAAAGCCCTGGGAGATTAAAAGGGAAAAAAATGTCCCTTTTGACTTTTTATTGCAGTAAAGAAGGCCTCGTACTGCAGTTATAAGACATAAAAGGCTTTTTTTTTCTGTGTGCAAGCCTGATGATAGCCAGGGATGAAAGTAAGTCTAGGGACTTACCGGTACAGAGTTGGGCTGGGGCCGGCTCTGGCCCCCGGAAGGGGCAGGGTCTCGGGAGGAAGGGGCAGGGCTGGGGGGGTCAGAGCCAGCCTCGGCCCACCCTGTACCAGCAAGTGCCTCTTTCCCCCTTCCCGGGGTAACAGCGGCAGTCAGGGGCTCTGGCAGTGATTTAAAGGGCTCCGGGCAGTAGCAGCGGCTGTAGCCTTGGGCCCTTTAAATCGTCCCTGGAGCCCCGCCATCGCTTCCCCAGGGCTCCGGCAGCAGGGCTCTGGGGACGGGGCTCCGGCTGCCACTACCGTCCCGCGCCCTTTAAATCATCCCTGGAGCCTGCCGGAGCCCTGGGGAGTGGCGGCAGGGCTCCAGGAACGAGTTAAAGGGCCCAGGGCTCGGCCGCCGCTACCGCCCCAGGCCCTTTAAATCTCCGTCCCAACCCCGCCGCTGCTACCCCAGGACTCCGGCAGCGGGGTTCTGGCAGCAATTTAAAGGGCCGGGGGCTCCAGCCACTGTAGGCCCTTTAAATTGCACCTGGGGAAGCCAATTCACCCCGGTACGGCGCACCAGCTCTTGCTGGTACACCGTACCGGGGTGTACCGGCTTACTTTCACCTCTGATGATAGCATATATTTATAATACCCGTGTCCTGGGGTTCACTCACCACTAACAGTGCCTCCTGCTGACTGTCCTGGTAATTAGCCCCCCTCTGGCTTGCCCTCTCCCTCTGGTGGTGTCTTTCCCCCATCCTGTCTTGCTCTGTGGCCACACTCACTTTCCACTTCATGGTTGGTCCTCCAACCAGGTCACTAATGTCCTCCCCTTCTGGGGAATTCTAAGTCCTTCCAGACCTGCTGTGTGGCTGGCATCACCAACACCCTTGCCACTTTCTGGTGGTTGGTGGGGGAACCCAGACCCATCCTCTACACTGGGTTCCAGCCTCTGCATTTTAATAGGGAGCCAGGGCAGAGAGTGATATACCTGGCTCATGTGTTTGCTGCTATCTTGGTTGCTAAGTAGATGACTTGCTACATATTGCACCAGTTGGCTCTTTTTGAGGCTGTGTGGATTATTTTCTAGATAAAATGTGTTGTAGTAATCAAGCCTGGAAGTCACAAATATTTGGATCGGTAGCCAGCTGGATGTCCAAGAGAATAAGGTGCTGTGCTGGTCATCTGAGACTGGCTATGTAGGTATCCAAAAGCTTTTGGGGAATCCAACAGTATCCTTGAAAAATAGCTTGCAATAGCACCCCAGGGGCTGAGCATGTTTTAAGGACAGGTAACAGAATTCAGTAACCAATAAGGTTCCAAAAGGGCCAAAATAAAACCTATTTTATTTAAAGTTAATTCTGATGCTTCCCCCATGCCACTGCCACCCATCCCACTCGTGCCAAGGGTTCTGCATGACTTCCCCTTTCTTCCCTATGCTACGGTTCCCTATTCCTGAATCCCTCCTGCCTCCCATACCTCCTTTCCCACCACAATTCTTATTATTGGTTCCTTTCTTTTTATTCAGGCTATTAATATTTTAAACTCAATTGGGACATGGGCAGGGTTATGATGAAGAGTACTGTTATGCTGGAATGTGTTAATTTCTTCTATCAGTAAGTTCTTTGATCTAAAGATGTAGTTGAAACCGTTGTTTCTGTTAACCAGATGCTAGGAGCTCTGTATGGGGTGCCGTAATGGGGGGTGGGGGCCATGGCCCCATCACTTTTTACCAGTCATAAGGGCCAGTGACAGGGGAGAAGGGGCAGACAGGAGCGAGCATGGGGGAGCAAAGGTTTGGAGGGGAAGAGGCAGTGCAGAAGTGGGGCCTTGGGGAAGGGGCAGTGTGAGGATGGCGGCTTGGGGAGAAGGGGTAGCGTGAGGTCAGGGCTTGGGGAGAAAGGGCTGCCCAAGGGCAGGGCCTCAGGAGGAAGGGGTGGCACAGTGGACGGGGCACGGTTCGGGCGCCAGTGGCCCCAGCCACTTTCAGGAGCTTTCGCTGTTCCAAGCTCTGTGTGTCCCCCATTTTTTCCTAGTTTTCATCAAAGTTGATAAGACTCTGCCCATTGATGTCTAGAACGTTCCCTGAAATTTTGGAATTGATCAGCTGCATCATTCAGAAATTATCACGTTACAGCCAAACAGAGAAATGACATCAAGTTGCATTTAACATGACCAGTTATTGAAACATGAAAATCATGGAGCCCATGATCTCAAAAAATGAAGTTCTAATTAGCCCCCTATCCCTGTGCTCCTGGCACTTTATATGGGTACCAGTCACTCCCCACTTTTGTCTAAATAAGTTAAAACTCTCCGTCAATTTCTTTGACTAAGACCTGGTCTATACTTAAAAGTTAGGTTGACATAGCCATGGAGTTCAGGGGTGTAAATATAGCTAGGTCGGTGGAAGCAGTCTTCCTTCCGCCTACCTACCAGCTCTTGGGGAGATGATTTTCTGCTGCTGTGGGAACACCCCAGTCATCACTGTAGTCTGTCTACACTATGGGGTTACAGCAGCATAGCTAAGGTGCTGCAACCAATGCCGCTGTAGCACCCATAGTGCAAACATGGCATAGAAAGAGCTCAATTGATTTTTAAATAATCTTCAAGCTTTATAAAGACTCTTACTCCCACTAACTGCAGATGAATAGGCTGTGTCTACCTCAGACGGGAGAGCAAAGAAAGAAAATTCTTCATGGACTATTGGGTATCAGTCATTCAATAGCCAAAATCTTATTCTTTTCAAAATGACAGTCTTATTCTTTGTAAAATTCCTATGACACAACCATCATCCGTTACAAATGAGTAACTTCTATAACACACCCTTTTGGTTCAGTATCTAAGGATCCACAGGAATTCTGGAACTAGTAACAAAAAAAATTCTTCATCTTCTGATGCCAGCAACTTAAACAAAAACTGAGAGTGAGAGTACACACAGGTTGTCAATTTGATTAACTATCCTAAACCCAATTCTGGCCCTTAAAGATGAACTGAAAAGTAAAAGTCTAGTCATTGGTCTATCTACATACACTACCAATTAGTTGTGGGATTAAGAGGAAACACCCACCTGAAACTTTTAATGGCTGCTTATTAGTCATGTGGAAAGGTGTGACTTTATGTTCTGTGCGTATCTGGTAAATCATTATATGCTTAATACAAAAAATAAATCAAAGGTCAAAATTAAATATAAAATATACAGACATCTTCTAAAACTCTCTTTCAGAGTAGCCTTTTCATTATTCTGATCCATCTATCTGAAACTCTCTCTCCTCTCCCCCAACTTCCCCTAAGCTACTGAATCATTTCCTCTCTTTAAATCTTGTCTTAGTCCCCTTCCTTTTCACTTTAGCCCTCAGACAGATCTTACTGTAAGGCATTCTGTGATATTTTTGTAAGACAAACACCATATAAAAATTCAGTGTATTATATTGCAATGCTGTTCTTAGAATTGTAATTGTGAACTACTGGAGTCATGGAGTGCTATCAGTTCAGTTAGGGAAATTACTATCCAGCATATACTGATCGCTCCAAAGCAGAGCCACACACTCTGCATTGTTCTGTTTACAAAGGCTGTCTTCCTGTACGCAATGAGCTAATGCCTCGTGTACCTAAGCAATGGAAAAGAAATAAGAGGAAGCTGAACAATAAAAGAGAGAACCCCTGTTTGAATGCAAAAAAGAAAATAATAATAACAACAACAACAATAACAGTACTTGTTTAAAGAAAGAAGGTGTGATCAGGCAGTTTATGGCCATTACAGATTCTTGTTATTCTTAAACAATGAGTAATTAATATTACCCCAGCAACACTTCTGCATCACATGGCACACATACCCCACTGGAAACCAGAGTACCTAAAGAAAAGCAATATAATAAAGTGTACTGTGAATTCTACCAATTTTTACATCACTCTGATAAATGTAGAGTCAGATGCTGAGCTACTATTAGATCTATATATTTTATAATTTCTCCCAGTTTTTAAATGATTCACACACATTTTTACTGAAATCAATCTGTGTTTGTGTTTTTAAGGAAAAAACTGAACCAAACATTATACTAGATGGTGGGCAGTGGTGACAACAAGACTCCCAGAGTGGGTTTGTTACACTTTTTTTTTTTTTTTTTTTTTGGTCATTACTGTTGTTGCTGTGCCATCATCTTTTTTTTTTTGCTGTGGGAGGGGAACACAAAGGGAAACAGTCACTGCTGATACTGAATTACTGCACAGACCCCAGCTGTGAGCCAGTAATTGGTTTTTATATCTGTCAAGAAAAGATGGGCACATTTGTATCTCTCAAAGGGCAGGACAGATTGAACCAGTCTGTCCTAAAATCTCAGGGTTTTTTTTTTTTTTTTTAAAAAATAGTACAAATAACATGGAAAATGTTGATCCCTCTGCACTGAACAGAGCTAACTGTACCAGGACTAGTTTGGATCATGTAGCCTGTACTATATTGTGAAAGTGATACGTGCAATACTATAAAGTGAAAGTACTGTTATTTGACATTAAATTTAAAGTATAACACAAGTTTATATATAGTAATGACTGTGGGAGGGTAATTTTTCAACTGTCTGAATATGTTCAGATATGTGTCTGCCCCAAGTCTCACTATATTATCGTCTTTTTCCCAATCTGTATTGAGCTCCTGCTTTCTTGTGCAACCTACAGTTACGGTCTTCTGCTGAATCCCATCATCTGAGAAATATATAAATAAAATGGGCCAAATCTTAATTATTATGCAAAACACCTGCCGGCTTCAGTGAGGATTTTGCCTGAGTAAGGATTACAGAATTCTGAGATGAAATTTCAATGGGAGTTAGGCATCTAAATACCTTTGAGGGTCTGGACCTTAGGCCAGGTCTACACTAACAAGTTAAGTTGACCCAGCTATGTCGCTCAAGAGGTGCAAAAAGTCCACATCCCTGGGTGACATAGTTACACTGACCTAACCCCAGTGTAGACAGCTCTAGCTATCACCTCTAGGAGAGGTGGATTGACTACAGTGACAAGAGAACCCCTCCCGTCACTGAAGTGAGTGGCTACACTAAGCACTGCAGCAGTGCAGCTGCAGTGCTGTAGCTGTGCGGCTGTGGTGGGTTAGGTGTAAACATAGCCTAAGTGACTTAGGCTCATTAGGTTCCTTAGGCACTTCTGAATATTCAACTCTTGGGCAAATATTTTTGTTTTTGTTTTTATTTAAATCAATATTAAGTGTAATCTTTGGGCTCTATGGTGTTAAAGAAAGTTTATATATCCTACTTTATATTTTCATGCGTGTTTTCCCTGTAGTTTATTAAAATTCAGTCCATATCTGGGGGTTTTAAAGTGGCATTTGGAACAGTAATAACTCCTGTTGGGATATGCTTATGCTCAGATACCTGAATGCCTTTGGTTGTTGTCAGACATGAGGCCAAAGACTGAGTGCTACAATTACCCAGAAAAAGCAGATCTGTCAGCCATGTCCGAAGAGTTGGCACCTTTGTTCTGTTGCCCTGGCCCCCAACCACCAAGTCATTGGTCAAGCACCCTGTCTTGTACAAAAAACGTTCTCCAAGGGGTTACAGGTGTGGAGTGTGAGTTATTGCTGCTTCAGACATCAGTCTCCGATATCCACGTGGGTATTCACATCTCTGGGGAAGGTAGAAATTTCCATTCCAGATCAGACCAGTGGCCATCCAGTCCTATATCTTTTCTATAAGAGCAATCAAATGCTTCAGAAGAAGGTGGAGGAAATTCCATAATGGAATAACCTGCTGTGATGGAAGGACTGGAAGGGGTTAAGGTGGCCAAGTAGGCCTACTAACTCCACCTGGAGGGAGAGCCAGGGAGCAAGGAATTGATTGCAAGCAGGTTCCGCTGTGCAGGAATAGGTGGGGCCCATAAAGCCAGGAAGCTGGCAACAGCCAAAGACTACTGCTGGGAAAGGGCAGTCACTCCCTGGGAAGAGAGAGGAGGGTTTGGCTCTGGTACACCCAGGGCAAGGAGGGACACCTGGAGTTGTGGGAAGCAGTACAAGGAAGGAGCAGCGAGGGCTGGGAGAGGAAAGCCCAGAGCTGTTGGGTTGAGAGTCCCTGGACTGGAACCCAGAGTAGAGGGCAGTCCCGGGTTCCCCTACCCGCCACTGGAGAAGTGGCACTGGTGAGGCAGTGAACTGGAAGATTGCCAGAGCCACTGTGGGAGTGACGGGGAATTGAAGGACTGTACCCTGGAAGGGGTGAACGCTGAGTGACCTGGCCGGAGGTCTGAATCATGAAGAGGGCACTGTGGTTCCTGGGCGAGAAGAGCTGCAGATCCGTGAGAGAGATAGTATGATGGTGTGCAATCATGGGAACTGGTGTTGACCTTGAGAGCTAATCCCTAGAGTGACCAGAGGGAGGTGCCAGACTAGCGGTGAGCGCTGCGCTCCATCATACCTGCCCACAGGGAAGTTTTTTCTTTATCACCACCACCCTCATCAGTTAGCGGTTAGTGTATGCTCCAAAATATCTGGGTTTATATGCCTTAACAAATGTTTATGCTATCTAATCCTTTCTCTAAACCAGTGACACTCAGACTTCAGTGGTTCACGAGCCAAATTAGCCATCAACATTACCCAAAAGAGCCACAGTAGTGTGAATTCATTGTTTCGTTTACTATACATATATAATTTTCTGACTGACCAAGTATTCTACAATTTGTTAATAACATACTAAAAGCATTGTGACTGGTTAATAATTAAATCACACACTTGTTTTAATATCATGTGCTGCAAAAAGAGCCACAGGAGACACGTTAAGGAGCCACTTGCGGCTCCCGAGCCTCAGTCTGATTATCCCTGCTTTCACCCAATCTAATCTAACTAGATGCTCTCATCTTAATATTTCCTTTTCTCTTTGTTCCCTTTCAACTTCACTGGAAGCCCCCTAGTTCTTGTATTATGAAAAATGCTGACTAGGAACACAGGATTTATTTTCTCGATACTATTACATATTTTTTAAACCTCCATCATGTCCCCTCTTATTCATCTCTTCCATACACAGCCCTAATCCTTTTCAGTGTCTCCATACAGAACTCTCTCTCCAAGCCTCTAATCATTTTATCACCCTCTTTTTTGAGATGGGGTTACCAGAAGTGACTAAAGTATTCCAGGTGAAGGCAGATAGTTGATGTATAGCAGATTATAATATTTTCAGTATGATTTTTCTATCCCATTCCTTATACATCCCATCATTTTATCTGCTTTTTGACCGCTGCTATGGGTTGACTGTCCACAGCGATGTCTGGGTCTTCTTCCTGGATGGTTACATTTAAGTTAGAACCTAGTAAGTTGTATGAGCAGTTTAATTTATTCCTTTCAGAATGTATTACATTCCATTTTTCAACAATGAATTTCACTAGCCATTGTGTTGTCCATTCACCTCTCTTGGTTGAGATATTTCAAAGGTTCCTAGATCTTTCTAGTGTTTGCAGACTAAAAAATATAGTGTCATCTACACATTTTGCCACCTTATTTCACTCCCTTTTCTCAATTATAAATAAATATATTTTATATCAATCCTAATATGGATCCTGGGGATGCCCCACTGATCGCCTTTTGTCATGTTGAAATTGACCATTTATTCCTACTCTTTGCTTTCTCTTAGCCAGTTTTTAATCCATAACATCATTTTCTCTCTCTCCCCAAGACTATTTAATTTCCTTAATAGACTTTTGTGAGTGACTTTGTTAAAGGTCTTATTGAAAGACCAAATAAATTGTATCTGATCTTCTTTATCCAGTATTGTATTAATATACTCAAATAACTGAAGTAGAATGGGAAGGCACGTTTCCTTTAGAGAAGGCATGCTTGTTTGTCCCTATCATATTATGTAGGTGCTTTCTTTCTTTACTTATCATTTTCAACCAATGTTCCTGGTATTGAAATACGGCTGACTAGTCTCTAATTCCCAGGATTGCTGTGAGCATCTTTTTTAAAAAATAGGTACAACATAGTGATAATGTTTCAATGCTTCAGTTCTGTCCCCACAAAACTGGCAAAACCCAATCCCCCTGAATAAAGAGACTATACAATTATTACTATTTAACTTTGACTAGGCCCTGTACAAGTATACAGCAAATGACAATCCCCTCCCTAAAAAGCTACTTATTTGAACTGTAAGTGCTTTAGGGGAGAGGCTGTTTTTGTCGTGTGTGCGCAGTGCCTAGCACAATTCGGATGGAGCCTCTAGGCATACTTCAATACAAATCATGACAATGATAATGAAAAGTTTTATCAGGACAGCACCAGATTTTTATATGGTGTCCTGAGAACTTCTTTCAGGATGCCTGAAAATGTCTGAGTTTTCCATTTCCTCAGTCGAAATGTTTTTTAGTTTGGTTATTTTTTAAAATGTATTGCTGTACTGAGTAGGATTTGTTCTCTGTTTACCAGGAACAAACAATCCAGTTAAGTAAGGGTTTGGTGTGATTAATGGTATTTGGAGCGAGGACAAAAGGCAGAAGAGCGTGGACACTTTCAAAGCCGTTCTTTTGCTCAAAGAGGACGTTAACAACACTTGCTCAGTGTTTCATAATGAAGTCACTCAGAACACTGAGTTACGGGAAAAAGTCCTTCATACCGAGAATAAGCACATGTTGATGCTGAGTCAGAAGCTGGTAATGGTAACCCCAGCACACTTTTATTTTATTTTTTAAATGTTCTTCGTTTTTTGTCTGAGTATTTTGTGACCCTAATAAAATGCTGCTATAAGTGAGCCAGCTTTTGATTTTAAAAGTATGGTCACCTTACCCTGGAAAGGCTTCTGCAGAGTTAGGAGAGGGGGAGACTGTTGGAGAGCAAAAGCGTAAGATAACCAGGGCTTTAAAATGCTGCAAAATTTGATGCTGATGGTTAAAAATGACATCACTGAAATGGCGGCATTTTAACTATGGCAACATAAAACAGTTTGCATCAACTTGGCATGTTTGGGATTAAAGTGAACTGCCTCCTAACACTATTCTAGATGATAGGCTCCAAAAGACTCTTAATGACTCTTACTTAGCTAAAATTAAGTTTAAAATAAAAGCTTAAAAATGGAAAACATGTATAGGACCTGGAAGAGCCAAATGGCTAAGGCTAAGATCCAGATGAAGTATATCCACATGGGTTGAACCCCATTTCAGGTAAAACAACATCCTATCTTTTGAGAGAACTGTGCAAAGTACTGGGAACGAGAAGCACCTGAGTTTTAATTCTGATTCTGAGGACTCCTGTGCTGCTTGACAAGTCACCTAAATGTCATGCCTCAGTTTCCCTATCTGAAAACTTACTTACTTCACGGGTTGACAACAAATTAAATAGTTAACACTTAGAACATAAGAATGGCTACACTGGGTGTGACATTATCCATATTCTGTAAAAGTTGTGACCATAATAGTATAGACTGTCACACTAGGTCAGACCAATGGTCTATCTAGCGCAGTATCCTGTCTTCCGACTGTAGCCATTGCCAGCTGCTTCAAAGGGAATGAACAGGACAATCATCAACTGATTCATTCCCTGTCATCCATTTCTAGCATCTGGCAGTCAGAGGTTTAGGGACCCCCCAGAGCATGGGGCTGCATCCCTGACATCTTGGCTAATAGATCCATCAATGGCTATCTTCCATGAACCTATCTAATTCTTTTTTTAATCCAGTTATAGTTTTGGCCTTCACAACATCCCCTGGCAACTAGTTCCAGAGGTTGACTGTGCATTGTATGAAGTACTTTATTTTGTTTGTTTTAACCCTGCTGCCTATTAATTTCATTGCATGACCCCTAGTTCTTGTGTTATGAGAAGGGATAAATAGCACTTCCTTATTCACTTTCTCCACACCATTCATGATTTTATAGACCAGTGGTTTTCAAACTTTTTTCTGGTGACCCAGTTGAAGAAAACTGTTGATGCCCGCAACCCAACAGAGCTGGGGATGAGGAGTTTGGGGTATGGGAGGGGCTCTGGGCTGGGGCAGGAGGTTGGGGTACGGGAGAGGGTCAGGGCTCTGGGCTGGGGGTGCAGGCTCTGCGCTGGGGCTGGGAATGAGGGGTTTGAGGTGCAGGAAGGGGCTCTGGGTTTGGGGGATCTCAGGGCTGGGGAAGAGGATTGGAGCATGGGCTTACCTCAGGCGGCTCCCGGTCAGCAGTGCAGTGGGGGTGCTAAGGCAGGCTTCCTGCCTCTCCTGGTACCGCGGACCACGCTGCGCCCCCGAAGCTCCTAGGCAGAGGCACACAAGCGGCTCCGCACGGCTCTCGCCTGCAGGTACCACCCCAACAGGTATGTGGAGCTGGTGCTTGGGGTCGGGGCAGCACTTGGAGCCCCGTGGCCCCCCTGCCTAGGAGCCGGACCTGCTGATGGCCACTTCTGGGGCACAGCGCGGTGTCAGAACAGGTAGGAACTAGCCTGCCTTAGCCGTGCAGCACCGCCAACGAGACTTTTAACGGCTCGATCGGCGGTGCTGACCAGAGCTGCCGCCACCCATTGCTTTACATTCCGCAACCCAGTACTGGATCGTGACCTGCAGTTTGAAAACCACTGTTATAGACCTCTATCATATCCTCCCTTAGTTGTGTCTTTTCCAAGCTGAATAGTCTCAGTCTTTTTAAAGTAAATTTCATTACAGATTGAAAATGCTACTTTTGAGTTTAGTGTTATCAGTGCCCAGATACTGTACTGCGTTCAAGGATGTCCACTTTTCTGTCATTTTTCTAGCCCTTCCTGTGAACATGTAAAGGAGGAAAATGTGGCAATGGTTTGCAAAATCTAATTCCTGTGGGCATGTGGAGAAAACCATATGGGTTAAAATCATCGGATAGAATCATCTTTCTGATAGAAGATTGTCTGGGAAGTTCTTTTATAACTGAAATGAATAGGCATTGTACTGTTGACATTGTGCTTCTCCCTTGAGACTAACTGACCAGTTTATTACAAACTAATGTTCACATTCTTAAATTTTTACAGTCTTAATTTGAAGGGCCTCTTTACTATAAAATCTCAGATGAATTGCATTTTAACTTGCTAATTTTTAAACAAATTTATTTATTGAGAGTATAATTAAATTCCAGACAACCAAAGGGTATGTAAAAATACTGCTGCAAATGGGGAATTAATAAGCAAATATCACCTTGGCTGTGAAGGTCAACATGTCCCATTCTCTAAACCTACACTTTGTGCTTCAGATCAGAGGAGTTCTTTAATGTAAAAAAGCAATTCCATTCAGCCTCTGATCAGATGGATTTGTCTCACTCTAGATTTGGTATTCAGCCGGCATCCTTGGTAGGTAGGTTGGTAGATGGTGACCCCAATCCTTCATAGCAACTCTGCTCTGTTCTCACTTCTCCCTCTTTCCTCCTGCTGTTGTTCATTGTTCTATAATCTGTCAAAAATTCTGCTTTAACCCATGTTTTGTGAGGAAGTCATGGGGAGAGAGGAAGGGCTTTCTTGTCTTTGCCAAACTCTTCCTGAGGAGTATAGCCTGAAATGCGTAGGCAGATCTTGGCACAGATTCATCAACTCACAGTGACTTGCAATGCTGATACTTAATAGTCATCACCAGTAGTTTAGCACTGGCAGCAGCTAAGATTGATAATGTAGCTTGGGTGTTGTGTGTTGGGTTTCTTATATTTGGCAAATTTAGGAGCAAAGTTAATCAATATAAACTAAGGAAAGAGAAAAGAGAGAGAGTCCATCTTTCATTCAAGAAGGATGATTATCAACTTTCATTTGCTTGGGAGAGAAGAAAACTTTTCAAAGGGGAAAATAAAATGAGAGCATGCTGCATAAAGTGGAGTCAGGGTTGGATTGAACAACCTGTGGAGGAAGAGGAGGAGGATGCACAGGACGAAGAATAGGAATTGCCTTTGACTTCCCTTTGGCTCTCATAGCACTGCTCTGTGGTGGTGGTGAGTGACACCCCACATGGGCAGGAGGCTCCCATGGAAAAGTACCCCCCAGCCCACACCTGTGCATAACCAAACCAAGAAGTGTGAGGGGAGGCCCTCATTTTGAGGACACTAGGATCCAAGTAGGGCCTCCCCCACACTGTAGTCTTGGGGAAGAGGGGAGAGCAGACAGGAACCAGCCAGCCAAAGCAGGAACTTCTGAACTGGGAGGGGAAGGCAGTAAAATGGGATTGAACTGGGGCCATCCTTCCCCAATCACATCTCTGGATCCAGAACTGTGCAGGGGAGAGGCCCATCTACTTTGGAAGCACTAGGGCATAGGTGGTGCCTCTCCTACGCGCACCTCCATGCGTACCCCCCAACAGTCCCAGGTTATGTGGGACTGTCCTGCTGTGGCTCCCAAAACCCCCTGGCATGGTTGAAGCAGAACATTTCCCACATTCAGTGGTGCCCACAGCCATACTCACCTTACATGCAGTGTGTAAAATTGGCTGGGGGACAGCTAGGGAGGGCACTGGCTTCAACTGCTCCTGGGAATGCTCAGCTTCTCTGGGCAGCTCAGTGGCTGCAGCGGAGCTCAGGGCTGGAGCATGATACTGCCTGACTGGAAGGCAGGGGATGAGCATGGCAGAGACCCAGCAGGAAAGGCACTGGGGCCAGCCACTGCAGCCTTGATGATTCTGCAGGGATTGGCAGACACACTGCGGCCTGGGATCTCCCCAGCTCCCCCAGTGCTGGGCTCAGCAGCCACTATGCTCAGGAACTGCTCTGCTGGCCGTGGGAAACTCCATGCAGCTATGTGTAATGTTGAGAGTTATGCCCATGTGGCCCTGAGGGCAAAATCACAGGGAGGAACCAGCCAAAGACTCCAGCCAGTAGCAGCAGCTGCGGGAGCAGCCAAAGCAGAGACCTTTGGATATATTCAGAGAACTTTCTCGTTCTGACTGGACTTTCTCTGCCCTGTGCTGATTGGCTGTGTTCCAACCCTCCTCCTCCTCCTCCCTCAGTCTCTTCACCTCCGCTTCCCTTCACACCTGTCCCCTTACCCTTGCCTCCTTGTCCTGTCCGTCTCACCCCCTTTCCCTTCCTTTCCATTTAGCGTATCCTCTCCTAACTAACCCCCCCCCATTTAAAAACAGTGGAGCTAACATGACATTTGCTGCCATCCCACAGTTCACTCTGCAGGTGGTCTACCCTTTCCCTACCCAGTGTCTGCCTGAGCTATTTAGATTGAAAGCACTTTGAAGCAGGGAGCATCCACTAGTCTGTGTTTGTTCACCACCCAGCACAATGGGGCCCAATTCTTGGTTGGTCCTTAGCCATTATTCTAATAAACATGATTATTATTAAGAATAACAAATGAGTGATACTCTCCATTGGGCTCCCCTTAGAGAATAATGAGCTACTCCCACAAAACAATTCCCCATAATGTGTGATAAACCCCATGTACTGTGTGCTCACACTTGCCTCCAGGAGGGGTAAAGGGCTGGGGGGCTGATTCATTAGGTCACCCATTTAAACAAAAACATACCCACTTTTTCTCTTGTGAGAAACATCACTTATATTAAGTGCTGCTGCAGGAAATCAGAGCCAGTGCTAAGCATAAGCAGATTAAGCAATTGCTTAGGGCCCTGAGCAGCTCAAAGGGGTCCCCTATTTGCTTTTTATTATGTTGTGTGGGAGGGACCCAAAATATTCCTGCTTGGGGGCCCGCAATGGGCTACCACAGCCTTTGCTGGAAATGTTTATACTGTGGTTCTGAAAAATCTCTGTAACCAATGGATAGTATGGCACCTTGTTCACCCTGAATAATGTGAAGTGGTAGGGATTTAAAATGCACAGCTGGATTTTAAGGGTGTTTCTCCCCTGGGAAGTGTTTGCAAATATCCACCATTTGGTGCAAGTCCAACATTTTCTCTTTTTGTGAGCCCCAGGGATAAGCTGTCTCTGGCAGCATGCAGAAAGGAGTGAGCTCATCTGCAGCAGGGAGAGCATCCCAACATTTCTTTCAGTTTGATGGCAAAATGTGAACAAGGGGCTCTCCCCTCAAACTGTGCCCTCCAGCACCTCAGACTGGAGGAAGAATGGGGGGGGAGGCGAGTAATGCTCTGCGCTTGACTGCCCCCTAGAAGTGGAGGGAGAATGGGGAGAAACAACCTTGGGTTGGGCCCTTTCCCTCCCTGGGCTGGGCTGCTGTGGGGTTGGCTGCAGTAGGAGGAGGCCAGGATATTCCTGAATGAACAGCTCAGGCCCCCTGCCACTTGTCAGTGTCACTTCAGGCTGCAGCCAGTTTCTATAGCGACGGCACTGATCCAGGTCTCCAGAGTAGTAACAAAGCCTGTTCCCTGCTCTCAGACACTTGCTGCTGCTGAGGCTGAGGGAGGAGGAGGGAACCGTCTCCTGAAGAAACCCTGCCTGCAGCACTAAAAACAGGTACAGAGAGGCACCCAGTTCTATCTGCAGCCACCTCTCCTTTCACTGCATCCCCATCCCCTGCACAGGGGGCTGACTATGTCTCTGGGTGGCATTGTGGGGTTGGGGCTCCCAAAGCATCAATGGGATTTAATGACTTGCTGACAGTTTATTACTGCACCAGTGTCTCCCCTTGAAGGAGCAAGCAGCAGCCCCGCCTGAAGCAGCTCATTCACCAAAGAGCCTGATGCAAAGCCCCCTGCACACCCCTGCCCTCTCTCAGGATTATTTGGGAAGGAGGTGAGGAAATGGGTGTGATGGAGGGAGTGAGGGGGCTGAACTCTGCCTGGCTTTGCCACTGTGGAGAAAAACACATGAAAGAATAAAAGGAAGAAGGGAAAGGGAAGATTAATACACACAAATATTGATATAGTGAGAGAAGAGCACGAGCAGATACGTAGATACTGTGGTAAAAGGCAAAAGAAGGAAAGTTGAGATTTCTGTCAAATCTCTTATTTTTGTTTTTGTTTTTCTGAAGTTCACTAGAAACTCAGTGCTAGTGATGAAGACTCCTCTGAAAGGAAGAGGGACAAAAGACTTAGAGAGAAACAGACAGTTTTATGACTTTGCCTCAAGTGTGGGAGGAATAAAAATGGTTCAGTTTAATTGTGCAGCTCCAGGGTTCACGGTGCTTGTTGAGGTCACTTTCTTCTGTTAGTCTGACAGGTTGACTTACTGTCCTGGCAACAACTTGAAAGATAAGCTTACAGAAAAATGATACTTTCAGGTTTCATTCCATTTTAGTTCCCTGATCTGCAACTGGTGAGCTTGGCTTTTCATTTCCAGTGGGGATAATATCTATATATTTAAAATAACATGCATGTTCATCAATGAAGTTCATATTTTGTTGCAAATGAAAAGAAAATGTTTTCCCTTGGGAGTTCTGTGTTATATCTCGTTCTATTCTGATTCTCGTTTTTAGGAAACGACTGGGTCTGATGATTTTGAAATGTATTGCCTGAGAAAAACAAGAAATGCTGAAGCATTGGGTTTAGGATTAATGAATCAAGAAATTGCTGCACACTGATGGGAGTAAACATACAATAAGTTACTGTTTGGTTTTATGTAAAATGTGTTTGTTGCTCTCAAATTCAACCTTCACTAGAAAGTGGGGGGGGGAGGGTTGTGTGTGTTTGTTTTGTTTTGTTTGTTTGTTTTTAAACTCTGTCAGAAATGTGGTTAACTGTGGCAACCAAGGGTAGTCTGGATTGAGTTGCTAGGAGGGTTGGAATAGTAGGAAGGTGAATTTGCTTTTAATGCCAAACAGGATCAATAGGAAGGTCATTGACAAGGCAGTCTGTAGAAGTTTGCAATACAGTTAAATGCCTGTATTGTATTTGTACTGGGCTCATAAATAGAATTATTTTTCGGCATTGCTACTTATTTGCTTTGCAAGTAAATGTATTTAATAGAAGTTGAAAGAGCTTTCTGAATGAAAACAACTCCCAGTGATGACAGATAGGACCGGATCCTGCAAGGTCAGTCTAAATAATTAGCTAGTAGTGTTCTATTGTGGGAAGTGGAATGAAATTATAGCAGTACATGTGTGCAGCCTGTCAGGTACTCGAAACGTGTGTGGTCTTTGATGTAAACAGGAAAAGATGGGAGATTGTATATAAAAGAACCATGTACAGAGGTAGATTTGGCAGTAGAGATGATGATTGTCAATTAAGGATTGGAACTTGAAGTGCTATGGGGTATTCTGAGTATAATCACAGTGTCAAGATTTAAGACACAGGAAATAATGTAATATTCATCTTTCAGGATTTCAGTACCCTCATTAGCTAATTGTAGCCTAGGCGCTGATGAGTCTATGAGGTGAATATAGAAATTGTTACTCTTAAATGAAATAATTAACCCACCAATTTCACTTCACTGAGAGAGACTTGAGAATATTGAGCTAGGAAATATAAAGAAGAAATGGTGACATGAAAGCTCAACTTTCTTTAGCAGCTGTGAGCAAAAGCAGCAGATGCTTTGTATAAAGCTGAAATTGTCTTCTTTTGTAAGAAACAAATTACCTGATATTTAAAATTAATACATATTAAACTATCTTAAGTAATTCTAAGGTGTATATCACTGTAGTATCTCTCATTTAAACCTTGCATGAAAAGACCTCGGAAGTATTGAGTAAAAAAACCCTAAAGTCCCAGTAGACTGGTTTACATAGTCTATGTGCAAAGGTTTACTCAATATTTAAAAAAAAAAAGTGTTTGCCTTTTTTGCCAAAGTGTCATAACAGTTGCTTTGTTGAAAGTCATATCCTTCTGAATGCCCTCTGTTTGCATGTAACACCAAGGAGCAAATCTGAATTTATTAAATGCATAGGAATAGCAACCTGAGGTAAGTTAGCACAATGGGAAATGGCATTTCTAGACCTTCCTCCAGGCTATGTGAAATTGAATGCATCTGTCAGGTAGTAAAAGGTCAATTGTGTACATTAATGACAAGGGGACTTCTGCTCCCTTTGTTTGCATGGCACCAGGTGAGAAAAACATTGGAACTTAACACAAATCCTACCTTAAACCCCCAAGTGAAAGCCCAAAATCTCTTACTGGTTATGCTGTCTATCAAATTACATTACAGAAATGGTTCCATGTAGAATATCTGCAAACTCCCAAAATGGGAGCGGTGTTTGATGAAATGTGAGAGGAGACAGAAGAGAAAAGCCAAAGTACCACACTGGTACCCTGAAAGAACAAGGTAATTTACCACAGAGAATATGGCTGTATCATAACCTTCTATGTAAAGAGGTGCAGAAGAAGTTTAGACCACATCAGGACTGTGCAGAGTAAGCCATTTCATATCTTCCTGAGGTCCCTCACTCCACATAATATCTCAGGAAGCAGGGGACAGGGCCCAAGAAGTCATATAGGAAGCCATTACAAGGAACTGCTAGTAGTGATACAGGGTCACCATAGGCACTGGTACACACCAGCAGCAGTTTCATACATACAGAGAGATACACAGCACTGGCACCCTGGAGACTGTGACTTCAGCCCTCCCAGCACTGTTGCTATGGAGTGCTGTGGGATCTAACTGTACAAGGTTCAGGAAATTCTCGTGTGGTCTTTACACACTTTCTGAAGTGTTGCTGTACCTACCCATTGTAAATGATGTTCCAGCAGTAACATGCTATTGGCAGACATCTGCAGCTTAGTGTGGCATAATATACATACAGTAATCATGACAGTGGATTTCCAAGCATAAAAAAGCAACTTGCAAATGATAGATATTTATAGGCTACATGTTAGACTACTGCAAAGAAGTCAGAAATGGTCCATGTGGACATATGCCTTGTGCTTCAGCTCCATTTGCAGGCACATATAAAGATGTATAATGCTATGCATCTTCCCCAGCACATGAACTGTGACTTTTAAACCACTATATTGGATTTTCAAAGCCACATCATGGATGGTTTCTTATAACTTGTTTTTCCTGCAGATTGAATGGCATGATACACAGCAACTTAGGCATAATAAAAATGTGATAATTATGCATATGTACCTTTCCATTTTTTTTCTGGCCAAAAAAAGGAACATGTAGCTCTTATTTATTATAGGGAGACTGGGACAATTTTCTACCTTCTATTAATTCCCAGACAAAAATTATGCTAAAATGGAGTTAAAGTTTGGGAGTACATATCAATAGTTTAGAGTAATTTGTAGCAATCCCTAAAGTTAAAGTTGCTCAACATTTTCCATTATAAGATCCTGTTTTCCGTTGCTTATCTTTGCCAAATTCTAACCATTTGGACTGCAATTTTCCATACCAGATGTCTGCCTCAGGCTGACTTTTTTGAAAATTTCAACAAAAACATTCCAGCCATTTCTCAGAACAAGGTTAGGGGAAAATAGATTGTTTGTTTGTTTTTTTCCATGTTAAAAATTGCTTACAGCCATTTTTTTGACATGCTCTGGTGCTTCTATGCAGGGACTTTAAATTTAGCAGGTGGTCATCTGTGTCAGGGATGTGTGTTTTGCCAGTCTTGTGAAATTCTGCCCAAATTTGGCCATGTTATGAGCCTCTGAAAATCTTAGTTCACATTCAAGCTCAGTAGAGACTTGTTAGTTGTGCAGCTAAATTCTCTGAAGATTCCATCTCTGCTGAGCATGCTCCATCTCAGGACTGCAAGGCTGATTATGACTTTCCCTGCAATTGCTCCTCATGGCAGCCAGGGGCAGCTGTGGCGCCATGCACAGGAACCAGGCGCAGGGAGACTGTGTCTCCATTTTCTCAGTCCCCTCACGCCCCACTGGTGCCCAGGCAGTGAGGAGGAGGAGGAAGCAGAGGAGTGAAATGCAGAGAGGTGAGGAGCTGGTTCTGGAGGGTAGAGAGAAGGAAGACTAGGACAAGGGGGAGGAGAAGAGACTGAGATGGGGAGCTGAAGAGAGAAGGGGCTGGGACAAGGAGACAAAGGGGTGGTGGAGGGGGAGACTGGGACAAGAACAGGCTGGAGGAGCCAGGGACAGAAGGGTCTGTAACCACTAGATACACTCCCCAAAGAATCGAGAACCGAACCCAGGGTTCCTGAGTTTCAACATTTCTGTGCTGTCGCTCGGCAGGCATCTGTGAAACCCATACGGAAAATACGTGCTTTGTCTCCCTTTACTGGTTGGCCCACATTAACTACTCTGTTAGTTCAAGTGGCAGAGGTCTGTGCTGTGGATATCCTTAAATGTCCCAATCTTGCTGATGAACCAACCATGTATGAGTCAGTATGGTTCCACATGGTGGAATGTCTGGTGTTTTGTTTTTTTCCTAGTTTACTGTTTAAAAACCTAGGAAATTACCTTAAAAAAAACTGCATTAAAAATGTTTAGGTTGAAAAGTCAAGCTGTCAAAAGATAGGAATTGCCAAAATTAAGATTGAGTGGGCAACGTGGGGATTATAATACTCATTGTAACGCACTTTGAGACTACTAATGAAAAGTGCTGTATAAGAGCTAGGTATTATTATTGTTTATTATTTCCAACCATCACTTCTATCTAGGAGCTGGTGACTCCAATAAGATCAAAAAACCCATCTTGATGCCCTAGATTTCCCTCAGTATAAAACATAAACACACTAATCGCTGGTACAAATTATCTTCACTACCATAAGACAAAGGTGGGAGAGAACATACCAGCAATGAACCACCTGCTTATTTTCATATCAGTCACTCAGATGCTATTGGGATGGATGGATAGATAGAGCCCAACACTGTAAGCCAATTTGGCAACTGGCAGATAGGTGTGCAAAACTAAGGATGCAGTCATAGTCCCTGAAAGTTCTCAGGAATGGTTTTCCAAGCATCACATCCATGTTTTCGGGACTAAACGTAAACCAAATAGTTTGTATAAAGTACCTATCTTCAGACAACATGACAGTAGTTAAGCATATGCTTAATTTTAGTGGGATTTAAGCATGTGCTTATTTGATGTCTGGAAGGGGATCATGGAAACAACTCTCTCTCTCTCCAGACTGTAAGAGAGAGACATAACTGAGAATCGTCAGCATATTGATGACACAGTAGCCTATAATATCTCAGAGTCTTCTCCCTGTGGCTTTACAAAATGTACACATGGAAAAAGAGAGCTGACAAGATTAACCCCTCTGAGACTCCATAAGTGAGAATTCTCAGAGGAAAAAAATTGCCTGTTGAAATCCCCTGAGATCTTTCCAAAAGGAACGAGTGAACCCACCTTAAAGTGACTGTCTGCCCTTCCTAGGTCCTGCTGGTAAATTAAGGCGTGTTTTGAGCAATTGTATGTAAGTTCACCAGTGGTGTCCTGTGTATGTAAACTGCAAACAGAATTTATCCCACTGTGTTTTGCTGTGGTTAAAGATCTGGCCACATTTCCATCTAAAGTCTCTTTTTTGGCAGTTTATAGTAATACAACCAAACACATTTGCTTCAAGCTGAAATATGTGTTGGGGAGTGAGGGTAATTTGTCAGAATTTAAATTATGGTTTCCATTAACATGCATTAATATTGTACTCCTTTACAATTAAAATTCTATTCAACCTTTTTTGTGTTACAGTAGTGCACATAAAGAGACTTGCTGATTTGCTTTTTGCATTCTTGTTGTTAAAAAGCTGGTGTGTGTGTTTGAGGAGGGTCTTTAAATCTTCAGACCATGTTGCAAATTGGGCCTTTTTTGTGCATTTTTCTTTTCAGTTGCAATATATTCAAATTATTCATAATAGGAATTGACAATAGTACATGCCCTATAACCAGTTAAATACAAATAACCATATTAATATAATGATGCTGTGAATCATTACAATATTATATAAAGTGAGAGATTTTAACTTGCAGAAAGTCTACAAGACTTTCTCAAGACAGTTATGGTATTTTAAATCAAAATATACCTTTTTACCAGATAGACTAGAGATATAGTTTACAATCTGAAATGTGTACACATAAGTACTAACTCATTTCACCCTTTTCACCCATTATATGCCTATAATCACTCAAGGCTGATAGGTAACTTCGACAGTATAACATAGTAGGTGTATTTAGGTCAGTGGTTCTCAACCTGCCACCCAAGCAGCACACAGCTGCGGCCCATGTGACATCCTCAGGGCCTACAGGTAGTATCTGTTGTGACGTTCTGTGCCTTGGGAGAGCACCCTGCAACCCCCCATATTCCTCATCTGCATATAATTCTGATATGAGGGCTTGTCTATACTGGCACTTTAAAGCGCTGTAAAAAACACCCCCCTGAGCACTGCAAGTTTCAGCGTTGTAAAGGGTCAGCGTAGACCGTGCACCAGCGCTGGGAGCTACTCCCCGCGTGGAGGTGGGTATTCAGAGCGCTGGGAGAGAGCTCTCCTAGTAGCTGGTGCTACTACTGCACGGCCATGTTAAGGCACTGCTGCGACAGTGCTTTAACATTACGAGTGAAGACTTACCTTTGCATATAAAGCAAGCCTTGTAAGGTATCAGGGGACAGGTTACAATTTGCTGAAAGTCCTTTCTCTATTCATATATATATAATTAATGCATGTGAAGTTATGAGAATTGTGGTGTTTGGTTGTCACGGAGGGCTTGTCTACACTGGCAATTTACAGCGCTGCAACGTTCTCAGGATTGTGAAAAAACACACACACCCCGAGCACAGCACGTTTCAGCTCTGTAAAGCAGCAGTGTAGACAGTGGACCAGCGCTGGGAGCTGCGCTCCTCATGTGTCCTAGCCTTAATGTTTAAACATAGCTTCTCTTTTATTTAATAAATCCATGGGCATTCTTCCTGTCACTCTTGTTTTGAAGTCTTAAATCAACATTTATGTGAGGACGTCCAGTCTTCTCTGAATGCAATGGTTTTTGTTGCAGGGGGTGGGGGGAGTCTCTCCTTTTGGATATTGATTGTGGAATGGAGATAAGGAAGAATGGTTCCCAAAATACCAGGTGAAATTCAATAGCTAATAATATTGTATGCACACTCTACTCATAGACCAAAACCTCGCTAAACTTATCAACATGATATTCAAAGAAATACATCATGGCTTTCCCCAGCTTCTCTAGTATGCTTTCAGAAGAGTGGCATCAAGTGTATTATACGCTCCATCTTGGTTGGACAACCGTAACAGGTCAAGATTTTTTTTCCCTTTCCTTTATGGGAATTTACCTAATGAGGAAAATCCTTCTTTCCCAGTGCCCTCCTTCAATGGACCCCAGACCCCGCCGGGTGGGGCTGTGCAGGCTTTAGCACACAGCTGGGCTGCAGCTGTGTGCTAACTGGGCCGCACACAGCCTGCAGGTTGAGAACCACTGGCACATACAAATACTGCACAGTGGCTTGTTAAAAAATTGTGTCTTGTAAGAACAGTCCCATGTTGGGGATAGTGCAGAGCTGTGCCATTCCTAAGGGAGCATCGGGAGATATTTTGCCTCAGAAAAGCAGGGGCCTGGATTCTAAGCTATGACCAAGGTATTCTCAGAACAGCTGAGAAGGTGGCATAAAGCTATCTTTGCTTCCCCCAAGTCTGCAGTGTAAATCAGAGCAGTCTCAGGGTTGTTTTCTCTTAAGCCAGCTGTCTGTGGTTCTAAGGAGCTCCTGGTAGTGAGGGATTGTTGGCATTTTAGGATGCTAAGGTTACATTGCTCGACCAGAGCAGCACAACCCAGCCTTAGCTGACCACAGGATGTGGTCCAAAATGCCTCCTCGGGTTCTCAGAAGCTATGCCCCATAATGAGATGCAATTTACAGCCCCTTGTGCAGCAGTCCAAGAGCCAGCTCTGCTCCACCTCATCACCATTCTTCCTGCCCCCTGTCAGGAAGCAGTTCCTATGTTATAAGGGTCACACACTGAGTGTGGGAAAAGTTCCTTGCACCCTCCCGAGACTGTGCACCTCTGTAAGGCCCAGATGGGATCTGGCTTGATGCAGGAATTACTGGGTGGCATTCTATGGCCTGTCTTACAAAAGATTAGATAGTCACAATGGTTCCTTCTAGCCGCAAATAAACGTCTCATTGAGAACTAGGGGTAAAGTTCAGAGTTTTAAAAGTTTATTGGTTTTGAGTTATCTGAGTACGAAAAAGAACCTGATGTGTTTCTTAACACTTAAAATCCCATTTGGCAATTTCTGATTTACTAAACTTTCTACCTAAATAATTTAAGGCTGAAAAGAAACATGAGAAATTTCAGACCAAGGGTACACTTTATTCAGGTTATAAATATTTGAAATCAGGTGCCTAGAATGTAAATATTTCCCCAGCCATAACCAGAGCATTGCTAACTTAGAGCCATAAATGGTACAGGGCACATGTACCATTCACATGTATGAAATGTTGGCAGCACCATAGTCCCTTATCCTGCATTCACAATCCTGTCTTGTTGAACACCCAGCTGTATTAGACTAACCCTCTGGGCTTGGAGTCACAAACAATATCTTTCATTCAGGAGTGTAGTAATCCAGTTGTACATAGAAACAAATCATGTCTCAGAATCATGCATGTCTGTCAATTCCATGACAAACCCAATAAGTTTTGTTTGAGGAAATATTATTTCCTCACAAAAGATAAAGGAGTTGCCATAAATCACATCTGCCACTCCATGGCTATCCATTTTTATTTAAGGTATTTTCTATGATAATATCCAAACCATTTGTCAGCTTGGTGGCCTAAAACCTAAGGAAGTGACCTCACCTGCCTAAAACATCTCATTTGTTTTCATAGGTGCCATTAACTATGGTTGGAAATTGAACCTTCTTGCTAGTGAGAGAGTCTTGTGAGGCTAGTGAGAGAGGAAATAGAATTGCCTGCTTTCTCCTGCATTCACTAACTTTTCATCTAGGATGGTTTGCTGACAGCTCCAACTAAGGATTACCAATGCCATCTTGTAATTTTCCCTCCTAAATCCTTGTCTGCTCAACCAGTCTCCATTACTGTCAACAACAAAGCAATTCCCAGGTTTGCAATGCAAAGATAAATTTCAGCGCTTCCTTCTCCTTTTTCTCTTTACATCCAGGCTAGGATAAAATCCTGCCATTGCTCCCTCCACAACATATCTAAAATTCCCTCACCTTCCTATCTGTCCAATGTCTCAATCTCTTGTTTCAGAGTAGCAGCCGTGTCAGTCTGTATTCGCAAAAAGAAAAGGAGTACTTGTGGCACCTTAGAGACTAACAAATTTATTCCTTTATACTCTCTTCCACCTTGTCTCCTGTAACCCACTTCTCACCAGCTGACTTGATATCCACATTGCTTTCCTCCAGCATGTCCAAAACCCTGACATCTTCCTTAGCCATCTTACAAGCCATGTTACCACCTCTCCCATCTTTGACTCACTCCATGGACTGGCTTGCATATCAAGGTCAAAGTAGTTTTCATCATATTCAAGGCTCTACATCTGGCCCTGCGTATATCTCTGACAGTCTCCTACTGAATTCATCCTGCCTCCCTCTACTCTGCAAATAATGCTAGCCTTGAAGCCGCCTTTCCTGAATTTCCTTCTCCCACACTCATGTCTATACCTTCTTCCATACCACTCCCCCCACACACGTGTTTGTAACCTCATCCCATCCACCAAACTCTCATCCTTTATCTCACTCCTTCAAACACACTTCTGTGAGAGCACCTTCAAGAAGTGAGTGAGTTCATTAAAATAACAAGATTTCATTGTTCATTAAACAATCCCAAAATGTGCATCTGCTGAAACTGAGCCACCATATAATTGTAACCCTTGTCCTCCTTCCCCCACATTGACTGTTTGTTCTCTTTTCATCACATCATCTCTAATATTAGACTGTAAGACCTTTGTTGCAGGGGCCTTGTCTTTTTACATATTTCTTTTAAATCCCTAAGTATATTTTGGGCACTATAAAGCAAATCATCATCATCATAAGAATTAATAATAATAATAATAATAATAATAGTGTACAAATATATAGCCATGGTCTGTGGCCACACTGATATTGTTTACTGTTGAAGTGTTCTGATACAGACTGAGAGTAGAGTTATCCAATACTTTTATGCTGACCCAAAAAACAGTATAAGAAATACAGAAATATGCTAAAATAATAGTAGTGTGTAAACTAAAGCTGACAAACACCAAGAAACTTACGTTTCAGGCTTACATTTTAATTTGAGATACCACTATTAGCTTAGGCATTATAGGGATCTCAGAAGCAAATCTTACAAAATGTCTTCAGTTACACGCATGCAGCCCATTTAACTCAATGGGGCTGAGTTCAGTGGCCTTGAACGGGTGCCACTGAGAGTAGAATTTGCCCCAGGAGTCAGGACACTGAGAATGGATTGAAAATCTTTCATTTGAATTCCCTTGATTTTTTTTCAGTAAAAATGCAATTCTTATTGATGTTGTTTTAATCATTTATTGTATTAAATTTCATTTTCTAAATAGTTGAATTAAAAGATTACCAAATAATATGTTTTAACCCTGCTATTGCCAGTGAATTGTACTTAGGTCTCTCTCAGACCCAACGGAGCAATTATTTCACATGGTACATTAATAGAATATATGAGACACTTCTTCTGCTACCATAATGGCCCTTTTGGACAGGATACAATGTAGTGCAAGAGTATCAAATGCTTCATTCACCTACTGGATCAGGTCCATTAGACTTGATACTCTGCCAATAGCTGCCAGAATTCATGCATTCATAAAGACTTACAGAGAGATTCTGTCTGCCCCTTTTGCACACCCTCTGGTTTTAAAACAAGTGTATCATTTTGGGCATGCAAGTACATGCAGAGTTGTATGATGATGGTGTAATGACTAAAATGCCATTTCTTAATGATGATGTTCACAGAGTGGATGTAGATACAAGCACACCTGTTGCCAAGCTTTAATAACTTGACAATTTAAAAATGGTTTTCAATAACAGCATCATTCTCTACAGATTAACACCCGACATTTTTGTAAAAATTTTTTTTTTAGTTTGCTTTTCTTATTGCCTCCCATTCAATCCAGTAGGACTTTTGCCTGAGTGCGAACTATAGGATTGTCTACTGCATCTTTGACTACATGAGCCAAAAAGAGTTTTAAAGCTACAAACCAAAATATTTCTGAGGGTTTGCAGGCTTTACAGGCACTGTCCCCTCTCACCCAGGAAGTGAACGTGGAGTTTTACCTCCATATGGTTTGCAGATAGGGCCCTTTGGAAAAAATGCCCATACTCATACATTACATTTCTCATTCCAAGCAAATGTAAATGAAATTAACTAAATTATGAATCCCTAAAAATAAGATTTGTTAACATACCTTTAAAAAATATATAATGAAAGCAACAGAATGGAACAGTAGACCTTGTTTCAATGCAACCTATCTATGAGACTGGCAAAAAAAAAAAACATTAACACGATATTCCACCATTGTTATAACATTTATTTACTTTGACATCACTATTGGTGTTCTGTTTTTTAAAGACAAAAATAGGCAAGATTTGCTAACATGACATTGGCTAAAGTTACGTTGATTTCAACTGAATTACTCTGGATTCACACTGGTCTAACTGAGATCAGGGGCTGACTTGCAATATCTAGAGCAGGGGTGGCCAACCTGTGGCTCCGGAGCCGCATGCGGCTCTTCAGAGGTTAGTATGCAGCTCCTTGCATAGGTGATGACTCTGGGGCTGGAACTACAGATGCTAACTTTCTAGTGAGCTGTGGGATGCTCACTGCTCAACCCCATGCTCTGCTTCAGGTCCTGCCACCATTCCACCCCTTCCCCCAAGGCCCTGGTGCCTTCCCCCGAGCCTGCCATGCCCTCGCTCCTCCCCCCTCCCCATCAGAACCTCCTGCGCACTGCAAAACAGTTGATTGCGGTGGGCGGGAGGCATGGGGAGGGAAGGGGAGGGACTGATTGATGGGGCTGCTAGTGGGCGGGAGGTGCTCGGGGCCAGAGAGGGGTAGCAGATGGGGGCTGCTGACAGATTACTGTGGCTCTTTGGCAATGTTCATTGGTAAATTCTGGCTCCTTCTCAGGCTCAGGTTGGTCATCCCGATCTAAAGGTTCTGTTGACATAGCATTATGCCCCAGTTCAGGGCCATCCCTAGCTGTTCTGATGCCCTTCGCAGCCCCCAGGCCTCCACCGGGAAGGAACCACCCCCCAGCACTGGCCGGCGGCGTGGCTGGAAGCCAGGGGAGTGGAGCAGGCTGGGGCCGGGTCCCTCCACTTACCACACGGTGAGTGCAGGGTTGGGTCTGGCTGCAGTCTTCAGGAGAGTGGGGGCGGGGCTGGGGTGGAGCAGGGGCAGGAAGAGGTGGGTCTGGGGCAGGGGCCTGGGGAAGAGCCGGAGCAGGGGCTGGAGCAGGATGCAGCTGTGCAGGGCACCAGGAAATTTGGTGCTTTGCATATGGGTAAGGATGGCCCTGCCCCAGTTCCATTTTTGTAATCTAAGTGTTTTTAACCATTTCACCCTTTTTCTCAGTGACGTAAGAATTATTTACAGATGTATTATACCATAAATTGCATCACTAAAAGTGGTGTTCAGTACTGTTTTTATTTTGTGCAGTTTGGCAGGGATAATTGGAAGCTAGAGGTTTGGTCACAGGTGGCATGATATCCTCTGGCTAAAACATAATCACTTCTTGATATAGAGAAGGAATACCTCATTAACAGGGTGAACCTTCCTTTTGGACAGGCTGAAAAAAGTCAGAAAATTCAATCTGTATCATTGTGGGGAAGGAATTTCACCAGGTGGGATTATCTTGCAGACCTTTTTCAGACCACTTCCTATTCAATTCAGTGGAACTTTTGCCTGAGTGAGGACTACAGGATTAGCCATTGCACATCTGGATACATAAACTAAGGTTCTATTTGGTGCATAGTTCAATCTCGGAAATGTGTCAATAGGATAGTTGTTGCATAAAGATAGCACTATTAGCATTTGCAACAAGAGTCTTTTCTTCAGAAAAATCTGTTCGATTTTCCCCCTTACTATGGAAATCTTTTAAAAAGATAACCTTATTGAAGAAAACAGTCATTCCCTTTAACAGGTGTCATAAAAGTAACCTGTCTGATCATAGGTATTTTGGTTTAGTGTGTGGAAAGTGTGGCCACTGCTCTCTAAATGTCTCTCTGGAGGGGGCAATAGCTGGTAGATCTATGTGGCGTAAGATCCACTAGCACTGCATTTGCTTGCTCTTCCCCCTGGCTCACCTGTGTCCCATCCCCCTCCCATTTATACAGCAGTGTGCAAGAGATCCTGCAGAACTGGGCTCTGTTAGAAACTCATGGAAGTTAATGTTACTGAAAGTTTCCACTTGCAGACTTTGTTACCTCTATTAGAGGGGTCATTATAGAGGGACACACTGTTGCATGGCTGGAGGTATGGGTCTAAGAGAATTACAAAAACCTTTGGGGAAGGATCTGCAGTGTCTTCTATTGTGAAGCCATATCTATTGTGTAGTATCACTGCCTCGCCTTTCTAAGGGAAGAATATGGCTGAGCAGCACAGTTCACAAATCTACATGAGGGGAGGGGAATATATGGACCCTGAAGATGACAGTCTCAATTTTATGTCTTTACTCATCCTCTGAACCATCCAGGTCAATTTGAGACGTGTTCTGGGTATGGAAACTTGTAGAGTGAAAGATAAAACTTCTGTGGTCTTCTCAGATATCTTCTATCGCTTTTCTAAAAGCACTTTTTTGTTCCTCTCCATGGCTCGTGTAACACCATGGACTGCTTACAGATCTGGTGCTAAGCAGGCAAACACAAGTGCAACTGATAGGCAGCTGTTGTAGCAAAACCTCAACTTGATAGAAAGTGATGATCTGCTGGACAATGTTAAATAACTTCTGTTGAACCTATCTCTGTTGCAAGTAACTCAGAATTCACTTAATAGAAGAGTGGTGGGAGTGGCTCTACTGAAGGAGAGAATATGGGGGAGGGTGCTGAGAAATCCTGCGTTAGTCTTGTTGTAAGCAGTCCAATCTAGAGAGATCGCTTGGGCTGGATTTTATGTTTCATTGAGAGCTCCTTTTGTCAATAAAACCAAACCCCAGGAAAAGGATATATTTTAATACACTACAACTTGTGTGCACAGTGTTTGGAGACGTGTGACGAAACCATGGATTCACAATGGATGAAATGCAGCCCTATGTATTAACCCCCTGGCACTTCAGAGAAGGGACTTTTACCTTATAAATATATGCAAATTGCAAGCATTCAGCACACTGAAAGTGAGTGCATTAGGAAATATATAAATCATCCTGGAATGTTTGGTCCGTCAAGTCACTGAGCTGGCTGATCATTCGCTCATCACTTTTTGGAAAAGATATCAGACGCAGTGGAGTGTTCAGGAGACCATTCCATTCAACAGCTCAGAGTAGTGAGGGTGAAGGTGGTTTTGCTTTATTAAAACCATTATATTCTTTAATTATTTTTAAAGAAATATTAATTATACTCTTTAATGTAACTTTAATCTTACTGGTTTCAGAGTAACAGCCGTGTTAGTCTGTATTCGCAAAAAGAAAAGGAGTCCTTGTGGCACCTTAGAGACTAACCAATTTATTTGAGCATGAGCTTTCGTGAGCTACAGCTCACTTCATCAGATGCATACTGTGGAAACTGCAGCAGACTTTATATATACACAGAGAATATGAAACAATACCTCCTCCCACCCCACTGTCCTGCTGGTAGATAAGCTATTACCAGCAGGACAGTGGGGTGGGAGGAGGTATTGTTTCATATTCTCTGTGTATATATAAAGTCTGCTGCAGTTTCCACGGTATGCATCTGATGAAGTGAGCTGTAGCTCACGAAAGCTCATGCTCAAATAAATTGGTTAGTCTCTAAGGTGCCACAAGGACTCCTTTTCTTTTTTTTAATCTTACTGTTTCTTTCCCTGTCAAAGTGTCTTCTCATTCTTAATTTGGATCAGGCAAGAATTATCCTTCATTATCCTGCTTCATTATTTTCTCCTCCGCCAAACTGTTCTTTTGTGACACTCTAAAAGGAAAAGTGACATTGCTGGGAGTACTCATTAAGAAAATAATATGTTGCTAAGGAGATTTGTCCATATTAGAGTGAAATCTAGAATTTTTGATGGTTCTAATTTGTATTCTTCTTGCATTGTACAGCATCTAACCATGAATGCAATTAACTAGGCACTTAACTAAAACCCAGTGTACTGTGTGACAAATAATATATCAGGTCTCAAACAATACGAGGTAGAACAGCTAAGTAAGCAAGTATAAGAACGTGGGAGGAGGTATTGTTTCATATTCTCTGTGTATATATAAAGTCTGCTGCAGTTTCCACGGTATGCATCTGATGAAGTGAGCTGTAGCTCACGAAAGCTCATGCTCAAATAAATTGGTTAGTCTCTAAGGTGCCACAAGGACTCCTTTTCTTTTTGCTTTATGATAGTTTATATTACTTTAAGTTCCCTTTATCTAAACTTTCTAGTTAGACTGCTGGGCAGGCCATATGGAGAAATTTCTGAGACAGTGATATGCCTCAGTGATTTTTGTGTTTTTAAATATGTTTAAGTGGAAAAACACACTTTAAATATTTGAAATTAGTTTACCATTTCAAGTGTAGTAGTATGCAAATGACAGAAAAGGGCCATGGCTGTGGTGAAGGCAAAGAAAACTTTCATACCTACTCCATAGAGTCCACAAAGTCCTGACTAGTAGAACTATTTTGGGTGGAGGACAATCTAGGGAACCCAGGTTATCCTTGCCCAAAAACAGAACCAGGTGATTCTCACTGCAAGACTTTTTCTATCTACCTTGCAGACAAGAATGATCAGATTTTATTGGATTGGCTGTCTCTGTGGTAGCAAATCCTTTTGGGTGGGGACGGGGGTGAGGGAAGTACATCATCTCTGAGTTTTGACAGGTTACACGTGCTGAGAGATAAATCTTCAGATACACTGGAGCAGTTGCCACTTTTCTGCTCCTCTCACCTAATCCTGGGAAGATATTCAGGCCTGAATATGCTCCCAGCATTACTAAGGCCATGTCTATGCTACAAGGACTATAGCAGCTTAGCAATGTTGGCATAATCCTATAGTGTAGATGCAGCGTAGCCTACAGTGATGGAAGTGGGGGGGGGTGGTTCTGTCACTGTAGGAACACCACTTCTCCAAGCAACAGTAACTAGGTCAATGGAAGCATTCTTCTGTCAACCTACCTGCACCTACACCAGGATTTAGGTAGGTATAGCACTCAGGGGTGTGGATTTTTCACCCCTCTGAGCACCATAGCTATGTCAGCCTATGGCTTAAGTATAGACCAGGCCTAAGAGTAGCCTCAGGCTGCTCCAAGTTGTTCTGGCTAGTAAAAGGTTCCCTAGAGGCCACTATGCCCTCAAAGTCTGCTAGAGCACAGCATATCCCAACCACAAACCCCCTGCTTAGCCCCAATATACTCCTTATGCGAGGGGATCTTTGGAATGACATAGAGCTAGCATACCCAGCCTCCTCAGCTGCCCACTTAGGAGCAGTGAAAGGCTGAGAATCTGATTCTTGGTGCTAGATGTGCTGGTTTCTTGGCCTGAAACCTATGAGCTAGTAGACTCAGGCTCCGTATGGCTTCCTCTGAAGGAGGTATTGGGTATACTACTGGTTAAGATTTCCTTCCTGAAAGAAATCATTGCCAAGGATCCACTTTTTCACAAGTGACTGTTAGGTTCATGTTTAAGAAGCCGTCCCTTCATATCAGTTTTGCCAACTACTGCTGTATTTCTAATCTTCCTCATTTGAGCCAGGTTACTGAGAAGATTGTAGTGGAGCAATTTTGACACCTTTTAAACTATTTTTAATCTCAATCTGACATGTAGACTGCACTAGTTTAACCAATTGATTGTCTCCTCTGGGCTATTTTAGATCACTAAGCAACCTTCAGTACCACTGACCATTAGGTTTGCTGATATTGGCAGTGGTGGACCATGTAGTGTCAATAGTTAAAAGTACCCCTTTTCATCTGCATTGGCTAAATAATTTCAACCACTTCTCTGTATTGCAGGCATGCCCACAATTATCCAGGCTTTTATGACCTCCATATTCTTTGGTTGCAATATGCACTTCTTGAGGTTACCTTTTTGAAGACCTGTTGAAAGCTACAGTTGGCTAGAGTGTGGGGGCTTCCTGCTTGCTCAGTGATGTCAGTGCAGTTTAACTGGGAATATATGGCACCTGTTTTCTGAAGTCTGGGTATCAATTCCCTTTGGAGTGCAGTAAAGGTCTGGATTTTGCTCTATATATGCTCTGTCATTGGGCCAAATTGTGATGCAACCGCTCAGCAGATGCAGTGCAGAGGGAGCTCTGCAGCTCACCATGCTCAGTGCCCAAGGAGTGGTTCTGGCATCCAGCGCATGGGAGGGATGTTTGAGAGCATCCACAGAGACAATGCATGGAATCCCTAAGGGCTGTAAATGTAATCTGAGATGCCTCTCCACTGCCATATTAGCCCTGGCTTCATTAGAAATGACTTTGGGGGGGGGGGGTGTTGTCTCCCCCAGTGAAGAGAAGAGTTTCATTGGCTGACAGAAGGGGAGACAATAAAGTGGTCCCCTTCCTTCTTCCCACTTTCCACCAGAGTCAGCCAACACTATGAAATACCTACTCTCCCATCTGTGACTGCAATCAGTAAAGTGGAGAGCAGCAAAGTCTCCCCCAAGAACCCAATCCCTTCTCATCCACAAGCACTTTGGGGAGACGTTCTGAGCTCACCCCATCTAGTGGGTGTTCCCCGTCTCTTCCACAGTAAACTGTCTGGCCAGCCTCCTCAGTGTACTGGAACTGCTCGTATCTCTAGGACCTATCCAGGTGAGTAAGGGTTTGCAGGATCGAGCCATGATCTGACTGTCCCTCATCCAGTTCCAGGGAAGCCCTAGAATTAAATACTCCAACAGGAATATCACATTATCAGTCCTAATCTAAACAACATCAACAACACTAAAGTGTCGGTTCTAGTTGTAATAAACTGAAAGGGGGACTACATATCTGTATGTTCTGGCATAGCATGAAAGTCTCTTAACAGCCCACCATCAGTTTCCTTGCTGAACATTTGTGGTCTGTGTATTACCACTATATATACAAGTTCAGTCTGTGAAGATTCTGCCCTTCACTTGACCTAGAGAGCATTGTATCCATTAGCAATAACTTTACTGCTTAAGTTAAAGGATTGTCTCCTGTTGCTGTCAATACAATATTCTCTTTCATTGACAACCCACAACTGGGACAAGACCAGCACATTTCATTGCTAAGTACCATATTAAGTCTCAATAATGCAATTTCAGTCCTCTTGAAGACTGAGAAGTCCTATTCCGGCATTAATTTGATTTAAGCAAGTCACAGCAACACTCCAGCAGTCATGGGACTGGTGAGGCCACACTTTATAGCACTTTGCTATAAATTAGTATGATGCCATCAGTTACAAGGAAGTCCCAAAATTGCTTTTCTAACACTTGCGTTCCTATTGTTTAAAAGGAATCTGTATTCAGTTCCCAGTCGCATTACACATAAAAGTCCATTGCAATAGATTCTATTGCACATTTGAGGTAAGCACAGACTGCAGCTGGGAAAATCATTTGTACCAAGCAATTTATTCAACCAGTTTCACCTCTTTTTCTGTTTAAATCTCTGCAAACAGATTGAAGTTTTGTCTCATTTATCTGTTGTTCCAAATTATTCATAGAATAATTTCTGCAAATATTTTTTTTTCTGTAGCTTGTCTGCAAGTGGTTTATTTGGTATCTGCAATCCAAGTGGTTTTGATTGAAAACATAGAGCATATGACATATTTCTGTTCCAGGATTTGATTAGTTTAACTCTTAGAATCAGGTTTCTAGTATGAATGTTGGCATTTCCCTTTCTGTGCATACCCTGCAATGTTCACCTAAAATTTGCCATTTTTGTGATCATTCCTGCCAATAAACTCATACACAAGAGCATTCACATAAAACAAATAAAGGGGCATGAACTCCACTGAAGTAAATTCATTTAAAAAATTAAATTTCTATATTGCACAGCAATAGAAATTGGGATAGGTCCCTACAGGACAGGAGCGGAGGACAGGAGTGGACTTCAGAAGTTTCACCAATGGAAAAGTTAGCTTATAGATTGAGAAATTACCACAACACTTCTTGTGGAATCCTTGACTAGCTATAATGGTATTTTTGTTTATGTTGCAGTAATGCCTAGGAGCCCTAGGTATGGACCAGGACCCCAGTGCACTAGGCACTGTACAAATACAGAGCAAAAAGTCCCTGCATTGTACTTCCCATGGGCCTATGTGGAAAGCCATGAGAGGGGATTTTTTTATGTGAAAATCCTTCACAGAAATTATCCCCCATTGTCCTGCTGTGGGGAAGTGGGTGGGTCCTCCTATTTTGGAAAAGTCGATCCCATTCATGTGGAAGCCCTGTATCCATGTAGTTACTCTGGTTCCTAATGGCCACTGCCCCAGCCCAGCTCCCATGGGAACTGCACTGACAGGGATTCCCTCTGGCCATGGTTCCCTCCAAGCTCCTTGTTGGAGACTGTGGAAATATTAACACAGCCTAGAGCTTTATTAATTTTGCTATGCAAGTTCCATAGGGCTACATGAGCATCCTACCCCAAACCCTTTATTTTCCCAGCTCACCCCCCTCCCCTCACTTTTCTTGTGTGGATCTCTGACTGTGCAGAGAGGGTCCTGCAAGGTCTGGGATGAGATGGGGGAAGGTGAGTGTAGGAAACAGTGCTTCTGAAGGGCTATAGCGCCCCTTCCACGCACAGAGGAAGAGAAATCTGCATGTGGAGGACCCCTCTATGTGCAGATGCTGGGGAAACAATCTGGACCTCTGTTTATGAAACTGAAATTCTGCTATACAGAACAGGAATTGCTATGATACTCCTTGTCGACTATTTTCAATCATGAAAGGCTCAAATAAACATTCAAATGAATGTTCACAGATACTTTTTTGCAGTATTCACCGAGTTCAAGGAAGGACACAGGTTCTAATTACCTCATCCTTTATGTAAAAATACAGCCAGAATTTTTCCATTTCATTATTTGTGAAAACTATCAAGGCAAAGGAAATATGCCTTTGAAAATCAGATGAAAATGAAGCTTGCTGGGGTGGCATAATTGCCAGCAAGAGCTCTCATGAATTAAGTAACCATCAAGAAAATTTGAAGCATAAAGCAAACTTACTGGATTGTTGCTATATTTGCTTTTTTCCCCCCTCGTGTACAAAGCATGTCCAATGGATCATTCCAACATGAGTACAAACATCTGCACGATGACTAATGCAGTCATGGGCAAACTTAGCCTCTTCACGATTTTTACATTTGTGTGATCACTCAAACACCAGGAAGACCACAATGCAGGCATGCTTCTTAGCTTTATCCTATGATTAGTAAGTAGCAGAATTTAATGATATTTTTTTTCTCTCAACATCTGAATTTTTAATTTATTAAGGTTCTTTTTAGCATATTTGTGAGAATTATAAACTAGATCCCGTTCTCAGTTCCATCAATACAATTCCATTTGTACTAAAGTTAACTGAGAGGGGAATGTCACATTTTTGGTAAACCAAATATTGGCATAGTGCAAAAAAATGTATATATTTTATCCCAACACTTATTTTTTAAATATGCTTTCCAAGTAAACTGAAGTTCGGGTCTTACATGTTAATATACCTAGAGAGTTTGATTATATGTTTCTCAGATGACCCCTGAAGTTATGGAGATTGCATAGCACATCAATCAGGACAGAGTTTGGTTCAGATTTTCTCCAGAAGGGCTTGTTGATGGAAGGTAAGGACTGAGAGGGTTGCTTCATGTGTGAAAGTTCGTATCTGAAGTAGGTTGTTCTGCCACTTATGAATTGTCAGCATTCTGTAACTAAAGTAAATCCAGTTGTCTTTCACATTTTCTTTTCTATTTGGCAAAGAAAAATAATACCAATTCTGAATAAAACATAAAACCTACATAGCAAAATATGCGTAAACTTCAGTATCAACACTGCATCAAGTATAATTCCTTTGTTTTTTCCTTTTATAGTGTGGCTGTGCTAACTTGTTCAGATAAAATAAGAATGAGAGAGAATTTTTACACAGACCTTTCCTTAAAATTTGAACCAATTGAAGTGGAATATTTTCTGAGATCAAAACCATCATAGGTCATTGTTTTGTGTTTAATTTTCATAGGGCTCTGGACTTCCTGGTTTCACCCAGGACACACCTAGGCTGTTTTATGGATTTGCCAGCCTGGCTACCAGGGAGTACTGGAAGTTTTACAAGAGGACTGGAAATCTCTTGGGTGAAATCCTAGGTCAATTGAAGTCAGTGACGGAACTCTCATTGACTTCAGTGGGATCAAGATTTCACTTCATGCGTACAGACTGAATCACAATTCAGAGAGCTAGAGATAAACATCCAAATGTCCAAACTTTCTGATTTGCATCCATCACCGATTTACGTATTAGAGGCAGGCATAGACGATAGAGTTAGAATCTAGAACTAGATCTGAATTTCCTGAAATTGCAGGGTTTCCAGATCTAGGATGTTGCTTCAGAACCATCTCTTTTCCATATATAGATGTTCAGTGGCTAATTAGCAAGATGTACCAAGTAAAACATTGCAGTGTCAGGGAAGCTGTGTTCAGAGGTGAAAGTAAGCCAGTCCGGTCCGGTCCATCGGCAAGAGCCAGTACGCCGTGCCAGACCGGACCAGCTTCCCCAGGCTGGCACTTTAAAGGGCCCAGGACTTCCCGCAGCGGCCAGAACCCCTGGCCCTTTAAAGCATCGCCGGAGCCCCACTGCCGGATCCCCTATGGTAGCGGCGGCAGGGCTCTGGCAGCGCTTTAAAGGGCCAGGGGCTCTGGCAGCTGTGGGGAGCCCCGGGCCCTTTAAAGCGCCCTCCGAGCCCCGCTGCCGGAGCCATGGGGTAGCAGCAGCAGGGCTGCGGCGGTGATTTAAAGGCTCCGGAGCTCTGCTGTGGTAGTGGCGGCCGGGGCCCTTTATATCGCCCCTGAGCCCCAGGGCTCCCAGCCGCCTCTGCAACTGGTAGCTCTGGGGGTGATTTAGCCAGAGCCCTGGGGCCTTTAAATCTTGATTTAAATGGCCTGGGTATTTAAAGGCCCACCTCTTCCCGGTTGAGGCCACGCCTCTTCCGGTCGAGGCCATGCCCCTCCGCTCAGGACTCCGGAGTACCGGTAAGTCCTTTAAGTTACTTTCACCCGTGTTGTAATAGCAATAGTAGAAGGAAGAATTACACCTTCCCTTGCACTCCATGCTGGAATTATTTATAGACCCAGACCAGAAGACCTGCACACGGCCTATGCACTGCTTAATTTCTATTTAAACTCTATTTTGAAGGTTCACGTGGGATTTACAGAACATAGGCCTTTTTTGTTCCCTTGGTGCAGATGGTAATTTCACCTGACTGAAGAAATCATGACTGAGTACTGTAATTTGTTCTCATCTGGTCCCACACTCAAAGGTCCCTCCCAAATGATAGAAAATACAAAATATGTCCTAAGGGAAACAATTCTGTAGTATTTTAGTGATGTGTAATTTTGTATGTATTAATCTACACTTTCCAGTACAACAATAAATCTTAAAATAAAAAAAAAACCAAAAAGCTTCTGTGACGATGCTTCTTAACTCACTTTAATGTGTTATATTCAAATGTATTGTGTCAAGCAAACTACCTGGCAAACTTCCACAATGTTATCATCTTTAATTGGCAGGCATTCTGAAACCCAGTATAATAACATGTTGGCTTTTTATTAATGCTGAGCATAAAGATAAGTGGTTTACATATCTGCAGATCACATAATTAAACATTAATTAACATAATAAAATGTTGGCAAGCTTTTTTATTTATCATTGTATATCTTTTCAATTCATCATCTAGAATCAAAGTCTTACAGACACCACATAATTCTCAGAGCTTCTGAAGGACAAAAAATCTGGAGAAGGAAAACAGGGCCCCAGATTATCTACCTAACTGGGCAAGCCAGTGAAAAAAATATTACCAGAGAAGAGTGGTAAATTTTTGAGCCTGCTCTATGAAGTAATTGTCTCATCTCTTTGTATAGCATAATGATTGTGTTTTTAAGGATAGGATTTCTATTGTGCAGTATTTATTCATATTATAATGGATCATTTATTTTGATTTTAGAGTCATAAAGGGAAAGCCATCTGCAGTGAAAAAGTATTGCAGGAAAAAGTAACCAAACAGTTTGTCCAATACAGAAAAAAGTGGAAGCCCAAGTAAACAGGAAATGAATTAATTAAAAGAGATTAAAAGAGATTAAAAGAAAGAATTGTTGAATAATTTTTTTAACAAAACTAATTTTGTTTCCATTTTAAATACAAATTTGGGGCCAAATCTTTAAATTGTGTAAATTAGCATTAATCCACTAAAATCAATATATACCTTCTGTGGGATCTGGCCCTTTGTGTTTTGTTGTTTTTATTCTAAAAATAAAATAAAGCACAGCTTAATTTTGGATAAAAATATTCCACCAGCATATTGCTGTGTAAATGATTTAATAATTATATATGAGAAATAAAATCATTCTCTGGAAAAGCTGGTTTCTATGTGCCTCATTGATGGAGCAGTCTACATCATAGTCAGTTGCAAGATTTGTATCTGCATTGTCTTAGCCTCTGTCTGGAGCTAAAGGGAAGTTATGCAGGGTATTCTGTTTTCAATAAACATCCTCAGATATTCCTGTCACTTTCACTCGCTATCCCGCACATAGTTTTAGTATTAGAATAATTAAGAGGTAATGCAAATTACACTAGGTTACATGTGGTGGAGTCTGGTGATCTCTGCTCATGTATCAGCAAAAATGTGGTGGAAAGTACATGCCGAGCCAGTGTACAATAGTAGGTAAATATCACTCTGTATTAGATACAAAACAAGGTAAGTAATGTCTGCCCTGCCTACACAAGGAACCTTTACCAATGGAATCAGAAAAACAGTGTTACCCATTGATTACATTGTTATCCCTTAAACTACACAATACCTTAAACCCTTTATGTTACTGCATATTATAAACGTTCAAAGGCCAAGGTACTCACTCAGCCATTCACATAAATAAATATACTCTAAGTTAGATGTGCATTATTAAGGAGAAGAGGATCCTAAAAATCTCACCTAGACTATTGGTACAAGGAAGAATTACACATGGTTTGTGACAGTTTAACACACGTGTTTATACTCTTTGTAACTATAACACCATTGTATATGCTATTCACTTCCCTCATGCACCTCATACCTGAATGTCAGTTTTCTATATTTTGTATTCTAGTGTTGTTATTTGTAGCTCAGCAGTACTTAGAGCCCCCACTGTGCTAAGTGCTCTTCTAACCTCTGGTAAAAAGACAGTCCCTGCCTCAGATTTATTGTATGTGTTATTAGCTATTTATAAAATATTAATAAAATCTTTAAGCTGCACATGTTGCAAATTTTCGCTTCCATGCACAGTACTTCTTGGGTTTTCTTTGAAAGCCTTATAAAAAAAACCCACGCTTCTCTCCCTCGCCCAGTAAGAATCATTTTATCATGCAAAGAATTCACTAAGGCACTTTTCAATGTAGGTACACAGTTCACCATAAACCAAGAACAAATCAATATCCCACATCCTGTAATTAATGCAAAGTGACACATTGATTAGAGCTGACAGGCAAATGCTCATTGTTAAAAACTGTCCAATGCTAGCAGAAATGTGGCATGAAACATGTTGAACACACTATAGCTGCCAGAGCATTGAATGTAGTGTAGACAAATGTCAAGATGAGTAAAGCAGTTTTTTATTTTAGCAGACTGCATGGCACAAGCTGGAAAAATCCAGTGATATGGGCACTTGTGGCTGAGACAGTATATAGTTGGAACTGGTTGAATATGAATGCACTGGTCTACAGGAGATATGATTTTCAATCAATACCGAAGAAGAGGTTGCAATTTGTTGGGAAAGCTAGACGTGATCAAAGAGCTTCTGTGAGATTTCTGAAGGAAAGTATTTTGATATTTTTTAAAAGTCTCTTCTTTTGAAGGGCAGCGTGCCTCTGGCTGTTTCATCTCTGTAATTTTGGACTGGGTTGTTGTCATTTGTAAAGAGCTTTTGTTGGAGGAGCTGTTGATTTATAATATAGGTATGGATGGTATAATAGTTTAAAAATCAGCTACAGAGCTTTAAAGACAAAGTGTGGCCTTTGTAGTGAAGTCTAAATACTTCTTGTAAATAGGATTCTTCTAATATGGATGTCCTCTTCTGGACTATAGTTATATCAGCAGGGTATTTCCATCCAAACCAGTGAGATGATGCCAGTTCCTTTTTTTTTTTTTTTTTTTTCCTTTAATTAACTCAAAGCTCCTCCTGCTGGCATATTTGCTGAAACACTTTGCCCTGGCCCCATGAAAGAGAGCAGATGTTTCATCTGCTCCTTGCGAGTGAGCTTTTGTAAGGGATTCTTTCCCCTGGGAATTACATTTATTTTTATTTCCCCTGTAAATTTTCTCCTGCTCCCTCCAGAGTGACTTCCAGTTGGAAGAAAGAAGATCTTCAAGGAAGCTGTTTGGGAAAGGCTGGGGGGCTTTGCTAATGTAGCAATAGATCCCTAACCTTATCCGTACTGACTGAGGTGGAGCAGCCGGATCAGGAATATAAAAGGGCTCCTGCTCCCACTTCCAGGCTCAGAAAATGATCTGTTCCATGTTCAGTGGAGTGCAGCAGCACTTGCGGCATATTCCCAAGCACCAGAGGTTTCTCTGGTGGTTACCAGCCCACAGGGAAACATCAGGGTACCTGCTCCTGCAGCTAGCAACTTGGCTGCCTCCCGCTGTGTTGCATAACAGCTTGGAGACCGAGAAAGAGATTCAACCAGGTAGTTTAAGCACCTGGCATCACCCTGCTTCCCCTTCAGGATCACCATCATGCCTCCCTTGCAAGCCAGCAAACCCCCCCACCCCACAGCAAATGGGTGCAGCAGTGGAGCAGTTTTCAAACGAACACTGCCAGTCTGCAGCCCTCTACAAGAGTCTGCGTTAAGCAAGCTCAAGTAAGGGGAGTAAAACTCCCTCAAATGGGCCCCACACAGACAACTAGCACCCATTTCCCCTGTTCCTTGGCCAGTTATTCTCTGGGTACTTTTTTCATAACTACCAAGTTTTGCGCAGCTTCAGCTGACATTTTATACATTTTATACATTTTAAATTAATGACTAAGCTAATATGAATATTTGCATAAATGTGCCTATAACCATAAACTTCCACACACACAAAAATTTGTGTGCATTTAGTGCTTGTAAAAATCACTGGCTGGATAGCCCTGATGAATGGAGTCCTGTGTTTATCTACACAGCAGCCGTAGGGGAAGCTTCCCACACACACTGCCCTGTCACCATGCCTGAACTGTGATACAGAGGGAACTTCTTGCCTGACTAACACTGATTTCTAACCTCTCTTTAGCTGTGCTTGTGTGTGGCCCTAGGCTCTAGTTCCCATAAACACAGGAATCCGTGCTGCTACACATGCCCAACCTCCAGCTTCCTGGCTGCCTCTTCTTTTTGTATGCAGTGTTGTAGCCAGGTTGGTCCCAGGATTTTAGAGAGATAAGGTGGGTGAGGTAATACCTTTTATTGGCCCAACTTCTGTTGGCGTGAGAGACAAATTTTTCAAGCTACACAGAGCTCTTCTGGGAAAGGTAATCCCAGCTTCACAACTAAATACAAGGTCGAACAGAAAGAAAAGGAGGACTTGGGGCACCTTAGAGACTACCCAATTTATTTGAGCATAAGCTTTCGTGAGCTACAGCTCACTTCATCGGATGCATATATTTCAGGTGGAGCTATGAGAATAGAAGCGTCTGTGTGAAATGTCAGTGTTGTCTTTGTCATCTTTGTCCAGGAACTGTGTACATACCCATGAACAAAGGTGGCAGAGTTGAGTGCACAGTCAGCTTTGCTTCTGTAAGTAACCACAGCCAGATGTATATTGCCTCTCCTTTTCAATTCTAAAAGTTCTAAGACTCCACTCCTGTTGTGTCCCTGGCAAAAGCAGTTTAGCATAAGTAGTCTGTACATATGCAAAGGGACCACTCAGGGTGAGGTGGCCTGTTAACACCCCTGTAGTCATAGTACAAAAAGGGAGGTTGGTAGGTTACAGATTGTTGTAAAAAGTTATAAATCCAGTGTCTCTAAGACCATGATTTTTAGTGTCTAGCAAAGTTGTGAATTTAAGTTCCCAGGCTCATCTTCTGAAAGTGTTGTGCCTGTTTCTGTTGATGATGAGGACTGAGAGGTCAGATACAGAGTGATCATTTTGTGAAAAGTGTTCACATAGAGGTGATAGTGTGTTTTTGTCTTCTTTTTTTATCATTTTGCAGTGTGAGTTCATTCAAGAGGATAGCGATTGTCTGGTTTCACCCACTGTTGCATTGGGACATTTAGTGCACTGGATGAGGTACAGCACATGTTGTGATAGGCAGTTGTTGGACCCAGGAATCTTGAAAGGCGTGTTGTGGGGGTATTGATCACCATAGCAGTGGAGACACATCTGCAGGTTTTGCATCTGGCAGGGCGCGGTGCCACTTTGAGTTGGTGTGTCCTGGTCTGTGGGGAGCTTGCTTGTGATGATGAGCCTGGAGAGGTTGGGGGGTCACTTGAAGGCTAGAAGAAGGGGTTCAGGAAATCTGGAATAATGAGACAAATCTACTACTTTTATAAGTGGAACTTCAATGGAATTTTGATGTCTTATAATAGTGCTGAATCTGGCCAAATAATGTATTTTTTGCTACACAGAAATCCTTTTTTTAGCATACAATACATGTTTATGGTATGCAAGCAAATGTGATAAAATTATGAGTAGAGTTGGTTGGAAAATGGGTTTGTTTTCTGCAGAAATGTTTGACTTTTCATCGAAAAACCAAACATCTTTGATTCAAATCTGAAAATTTTGGGGTTGAGGGTTTTTAACAAGAAGTTGAAATTTTCCATGGCAAGCAGACTTTGTGAAAAAAATTTGGTTTCTCAAACCCCAATTTTCTGTAAAAAAAAAAAAACAGTTTTGACAGAATTTTTGACCAACCCTAATTGTGAATTGATGAATTCACTGCCCTATCTCACACCCAGTACGAAAAAAACAGATAAGATGGGATTTATAAATCCAAGGCCCCAAATTTTTTTAGGTTTTTTTAAGCCTTTTCTTCTAGGATCCTTGAAGGCCAGCATTTCATCTTACTGTGCCCATTTTGTAGGTTTCCCAGATTCCAGATGGATTAGTATCTTGTGGCATTTATGTATGACTAAAGGTCATCTAGAGATGATACCAGGAGTAAAATAAAAAGACTAGTGTAAATGAATAAAGAAGTGCAAAAAGTAACCAGGAGTCATGTGAGTATCCACCTCTTTTGTCTCCTGGTATACTTAGATTTTAAGTTCCATGCAGCAGGGAGCAGCTGTTTGTATTATGTGTTTCCAGTGCCTAGCATAATGCCTTCAATACAAATAATAATTAACTTATCAATAAGGTGTGGAGGATGTTTGGAATGATTAGTGAATGAAGTGAGATGTAGAAATAAGAGAAGAAAATGAATGACGGAGTCTGTATAATATAAATTCTCATAGTAGTATATTATTATATGTTTGCACTATTTCATTGTTTTCCATTCCTGTTTCGTTCAAAGTGTTGTATCTTGTGTAAACAATTTGAAAGTAAATTTTAAAACCTAGAAGTGGAGAGTAGAACCCAATTTGCACTGGAAGTTAAGACAAATAATACAAAATACAAGTACATTAGAGATCCATAAAGGAGATGTTTGGGCGCCTGAGAGGATGACAATTAATTGACAGAAGAATCTAAAAAAGAGAATAAATAAAATCAAAACCTTGCCAAAACTAATGATCAAGAAATTAAAGTTTAAAGATTGAGAGACAAATACAAATACAAGGACATAGGCTGTGGTGAAGCCTGGAAACACTCATCAGGGCCAGAAAGCAAAAATATGTAGAGAGCTAAGTTTTGATTAGGACTACACAGAAATACCCAAAAGACTTCTCTCTTCAGCCAGTAACCCCCTGACCCTGGCAGAAGCCACGGAACGGGGGAAGCTCCCCCTCTGGCCCCGGCAGAAGCTCTGGAACGGGGGAAACTCTCTCGCAGTGGCCCCGACCCTGGCAAAAGCTGTGGGATGGGGGAAGCATCCCCCAACCCCCTCCCCGGCAAAAGCTCCTGGGTGGGGGAAGCCCCCGCAGTGGTCTCCAACCCCATCCCTGGCAAAAGCTGCAGGGCGGCAGGGGAAGCCCCCGTGCCCAATCCCTCTCTCTGGCAGAAGCACTTGGCAGGCAGGGCAGGAGAAGTCCCGGAGTCCCGATCCTGGTCCCATGCAGAAGTGCGGGGAATGGCGGCAGAAGCCCCAGCACCTGGACCCCTACTGGGGCCTTGGGACTGGAGAAGTTCTCACTCCCTGCTATGGCCCCGGGGCCATGGCGTGGGGACAGAGCTTCTCCGGTCTTGAGACCACGGTGGGGGGGAGCAGAAAGGAGCAAACGGGTTGTGGGGCAGGCAGAATGGGGGGACCCTGGGTGGAACAGGGGTGGGTCCTAGGGAAGGGGCAGAAAGCGGTGGGGCTGTGGGTGGTGCCACAGACAGAAGTGGGGGGAGAGCCCCCTACCCCCCGATTTGCTCTGGCCCAAGGGAATTTTAATCCGCGTCTGCAAGCACAGCTCAGCTGGATCAGAGTATTAGGACAGAGTGTTCCTAGTGGCAAGTAACTAGCTGTGTACACACTGCCTGTGGTACTCTGCCAGAGCATGAATTTGCGGTGGTCTTCAAAACACATTGTGAAACTTAGTGTTTTGGCCAAGAATGTGAATGAATTTGGGGTAATATTATGGAAAGTTTTTTTGCCCTCTGGCACATTGCACTGGTTTATAGAGGTTGACAATTATTATTACCCAATGTAGGCAGCATTGGTTGATGTTTTGTATTTAATATCTGTAACATGCCCAGAAGCCAGGATAATACACACAATATCTGTTACATAGCAGAACTTATTTATTTATGCCAGCACAACCCAAGCTGCAGGTCCTGGCGGCAGAAACCCCACCCAGTACAGGGGGTGCAGCAATGCAAGCTTCCTACAACCTTCTCTCTAGTTAGGGGTCTACAACCCGTCATCACAGCATAGAAAGTTAGAAGCACCAGGAAAAAAAGGCCATGGCACTTGGGAGATGTAATGGTTGGGCCCAAAATGTATTTTTAAGGGGGACTGTTGACTGGATAGTAAAAGCCCACTCCTCATTGCCCTGTATGTTTGGCTTCGAGGCATAATGGAAAAGAGGTGCACTTACAGCTATGTAAAGAGAGAAAAATAAAAAACAGGGTCCTAGATAAGTGAACAAACCTAACAGAATGAGGACCCAATAAGGGTTTAATGGGTTTAGAGAGGCAATGGGGCTATATGCAAGACTAAGGATACATAAATGTCTGGAGTGGTATAAAATTTTATAATCAGCAAGGTTACTGTATATGCCCTGTCTGACACAAAAAAAACTATTTTAAGAATGCTTTTAGAGAGCTTTTAAAATGTTATTGGGAAGATAAAGCTGTAAAAGACTTGTTGTCAATTCAGTGCTAACAATGCTAGACTCTCTTTCCTCTACAGAAAGTCCACATTGTCTTGTTTACATGGATACATGGCACAGAGTGAAGGACACACAGTACAAAGTCATTGACAGAAGCTGAAAATGAATGAAGATTACTGGTACTTGTGACATCTTCCTCTCTTGTTTTCCTGGCTGATATGGGTGGTATGATAATCTGAGAGGCGCCCTCATAGCATCCTTAGTGAAGCATTTATTTTTGACTCCCATCATCACAAGTCTACAGACCATAAGAAGAAATGATCAGTCAACTACCAGAGGATCCTGTGGAGTCCCAGGGCTCAGATGAGCTTGAGTGCAAGATTTGTTACAACCGCTATAATCAGAGACAGAGGAAACCAAAAGTGCTGGAGTGTTGTCACAGAGTATGTGCCAAATGCCTTTGCAAGATCATAGACTTTGGGGACTCTCCTCAGGGAGTCATAGTGTGCCCATTCTGTAGGTTTGAGACATGCCTGCCTGATGATGAGGTTAGTAGTCTTCCTGATGACAACAACATCCTTGTGAATTTGGCTTGTGGGGGAAAGGGGAAGAAGTGCCTGCCAGATAATCCTACAGAACTGTTGCTAACTCCCAAAAGGCTGGCATCTCTTGTTAGCCCTTCTCACGCTTCCTCCAACTGCCTGGTTATAACCATCATGGAAGTGCAGAGAGAAAGCCCACAGACTCTGAACTCTACCCCGGTGGTAGAATTCTACAGGCCCACGAGTTTTGAGTCTGTTGCAACTGTATCCCACAACTGGACAGTGTGGAACTGTACATCCTTGCTCTTCCAGACCTCAATTCGAGTGCTAATTTGGTTGCTAGGTTTGCTATACTTTAGTTCCTTGCCTTTAGGGATCTACTTACTGGTATCTAAGAAAGTCACCCTGGGGGTCGTCTTCGTCAGCCTTGTTCCTTCGAGCCTTGTTATTCTTATGGTTTATGGCTTTTGCCAATGTGTATGCCATGAGTTTCTGGACTGCATGTCTTCTTGATAACAAATATAGTGAAATAAGAAATAAGGCACTGCCATGTTTGTAGCATAATTTATCTTCTCTATTGTATTCCTATTTATTATTATTTTATTTTATTCATCACACTAAACAGAAGCAGTGGCCACAATTTTATGGTCCATTTATTTTGTTTTTTAATTTTGCTTTGATATTTATTGTGCTTCATTCTACTTGTTCATTATACCACCGAATGGAAATAAAATGTACATGTCAATTTTTGAAGGTTAAACTATAGGAAAAAAAGCAAAATTACCTAACCTGATGCTGCTGCCCTTATTCAAATAAGTAGCACTTGTCTTCAGCTGGATTAGTCAAGAGTCAGAACAGCAGGATCAGGCCCTTGGAAGACATTGGAACATTAGGCATTCTCCCAGGCAAAGCCCATATTATGTTCTGTTTTGTCGTGTGTTATGTCTGTTAGTGAATTAAGTCTCTTTGTTGTTTATTATAAGAACAAGACAAGATACCATAGGTTCCACAAGCCTTTGCTGTAGCAGAAATCTTTGTCAGAGATAATTGGTTACTGACTTCCCTTTCTCCACTTAAAAGACAGTAGCATCCTGGGGTAGCGAGAGTCCAGATGTCATCTTGTCTTAGTAGAAATATCTCTTGCGTACATTTTCCTCCCATATACCCACTGTGCATGCACTTCTCCTTATTCTTGCAGCTCCCCTTGAGATTCCACCCCAAGACACAACCATGCATGTTCACTCCCTCATGAGCAGCTTATTTCCATGTGCACTCCTTACTGAAATGCCCAACTCCTTTGGACTTCCCTTCACTTATTCAAAGTCCTCCTATGAATTGCTCTAACCATGCCCCATTACACCTTCACTCGCCGTGTGCATTTCCACCTTTATAAAACACATTAACCCCATGAGTTCCCCCAGTAAGACACTTGACCAACCTTATGGATGCTCACCTTCTGTAGATACACAAGAGAACCTCCCTTAGTTCCTTTAGCTGCACGACAGACTTTTCTCTTCCATTGGGAGATAGGCCCTCTAATTTACAAATAATACAGTTTTAAGAAAAATTATAGATATGTGTATCTGCTTTCTGGTTCCCAAATTCACAGTGTGAATAGTGTCAGGAAATGCTGTGGGCCTAATAAATTATTTCATTTAGAGCTCAGTCCCGCAAGATGCTGAACTCCCACTGACTTCACTTATTAGAGTTGATGACAATCTGCAACTCAAAGGCTCAGACTCTTACACTGGGTGGAGCTCCATTGACTTTGGTCGTTACTAATGATTTACCAGCATAGTTGCAAACAGAATCAGATCCTATAAAATTGGGTTGGTTTTTAGTCAGTTTTTTGAACTCGTGGAAGACCACAAAAATAAAAAGAAGTGGTTAATGTTCAAGTGTATAAATAATGCGAGTTGAGAACATAACTAAGGCTCAGTTCTCCTATGCACAGCAGAGCCAAAAATGAAATGGAAATATGTATCAGTGCAAGCATAGTTTTGGGACTATATGCAAGGTTAGTTCAGCATAAAGGGGAAAGGTGCAAGTAATGTAAAGACCAAATGCACTGCCTAACAAGGGTCTTAAAGTGACTCCATGTAATGCAAGATGGAGATAGGACAAGGAAAGCATAAAGTGGATTTGTTGCCACCTTAGGTGATTTGAAATTGGATTAGCCCAGTTTGTGAAGAAGATTCAAATCACTTCTACAGTTTCATTCCTATTAAAGACAGAAAAAAGGTGACAATTAAAATGTAACACTTTTCTTCACACTAAGGAAGTGTGTAATAATACATATGTACAAGAAGAAAAGATGTAGCAGAGTATAGTTTTTCAAGTATATGAGATTACAGGGTTAGGTACTCAATGGTTAAAGGAAATGTTTTAGTCTTTTCAATAATCCATTACTAATAATTAGCGTTACAAGATTTTCATCTTTCTTAGAAAGGGATATTACTAAATTACTTCTTTTAATGCTTGTGGTAAAGCATGTGTAGTCAGAGGAGCTGGCATCTACACCATAGGTAAATCACATGATATAACTAATCCATAAACTTCATTATCCAAACAGAGGCAACTGTGAGAAATGTGCAACACCACCACCACCCCGGAAAAAAAAAACGATATGGTTTTTAGAGTATACATAATGTTTCAAAAATGTGTGTGTCTGTGGCAGGGATTTACATATTTGTAGGGTTTTCCTGTTCAATTTGTCTGAATGTAATATCTCTAATAAATAGGTGGCTGACACAGGAAGAAATTTCTGCAAGTGTGTGCCATGTATGTATGTATTACAACTGTCCGACATGTCTGCAGTGTTATCTGGTGTCTTTCCCCGTCTTTTATTTTTAAAATTATTAATGTTGCCCTTGAGTTGCCTTAGCTCCGGCCCCATATTTTACTATTTGGGTTTAAAACATAACTTAATATCAAGTGGATGAGGATAATACCTTTTGCCTACAAGTAAAAAAAAAAAGTAGACTGACTGTACTATTGTAAGTGGTGCCAAAGCGTGTGGCTTGGCCATCAAATCGTATTTCTGCAGAATCTACGAGTTTGATTTCTCTGACAGCTGGTTAAAGGTACACTGTTATTTTAGACCACACTTCGATATTAGGCCACTCCAAAAAGTGGGACTATGCAGAAACTGATTAAATAGCTATCCTACCACTCAGCTGGAGCACATTATTCTACCTGAGGTCTCATAAGATTCTTATATGACTTGTAATGTACCCAGTCAGAATTTTCAGGAGGTTCTAACTCCCAATTATTTTTGGGGGGAGGGATAGCTCAGTGGGGGGGGAGGGATAGCTCAGTGGTTTGAGCATTGGCCTGCTAAACCCAGGGTTGTGAGTTCAATCCTTGAGGGGGCCATTTAGGGATAGGGGCAAAAATTGGGGATTGGTCCTGCTTTGAGCAGGGGGTTGGACTAGATGACCTCCTGAGGTCCCTTCCAACCCTGATGTTCTATGATTCTATGAGAAGATGAGAGAAGTTATTTGCTCTGTTATCAAAGTTAAAAGAACAATACCATCTCTTTAATTTACTTTCATTCTCCATGGTTTAAAATATTATCTTAATGACTGAGAACGATAAACACAGAAAACATTGTGGACTGATTGTCTGTGACGCTGAGCTCACTTACACTGCAGTAAATGAAGAGTAACCCTATTGAAGTCAATGGTGTTACACTGGTGTGAAATCAATGTAAATGAGAACAGAATCAAGCCCTACTTGCTTACCTCCCAATTTTAGCTCCCTTCGCCAATACTACATTTTCCATGAACAGTGATTTCTGCTGGAGCTGAAGTTAACATGGTTCTTGTTTGTGTATTTGTTGATACAGTTCTGTAATTAAACATACTTAATTGTCAAAGCACATCCAACAACAGTTTACCATATTGCTCTCTCCGTTTAGATCCCCCAAATCAGGGGTTCTCAAACTTCATTGCACCGTGACCTCCTTCTGACAACAAAAATTACTACGTGACCCCAGGAGGGGAGACAGAAGCCTGAGCCCGCCCGAGGCTGGCAGCCCTGGCAGGGGGGCCAAAGCCCAAGCTCAAGCCCTGCCATTCAAGGCAGGGGGCCCAAGGGCTTCAGTCCAGGGCAGGAGGCCTGTAACCTGAGCCTCACCACTCAGGGCCAAAGCCTGAGCTCCGCGGTGGGGCTCGGGCTTCAGCTTCAGACTGCTCCGAGCACCACAAGTCTAACACGAGCCCTGGCAACCCTATTAAAACGGGGTCACACCCCACTTTGGGGTCCCACCTCACAGTTTGAGAACTGCTGCTCCAAATATTGTGGACTTTATTCTCTGATGTCTTGAACATTATGTAGTTTTTGCACCTATGCAAAGTGATTATAAGATGTTACTAGTAGATGTGTAGAGAAATGTGATTGGATAGTTCTTTACACCCACTTTGCACTGGTGTAAATAACTAGATGATGTTCAAGGCAGTGGAGGATCAGACCCTGTCACTACTATTTTGTATATTTACTTTCTCAGTGACAAAGCAGCTGATTGTAGAATTAAAAGAAACATTTAGGATCATACTGATTTCCTATCCAATTTTTAATAATTTAAAGGCATGTATTATATTTGTGGCCTCAGCTGCATGACAGAGCCCTTTTCACAGGACTAACCAAAATGAAAACTGATGTCTTTGACATAGGAGCTGTTCAAGTTCTGTCTTATCGGTTATTTATGCAGCTGCGTAAGTGTGTATGCTACTGTAAAATAGATATGATGGGTGAAATCTAGGCCCCATTGAAAACAATGGGAGTTTTGCCATTGATTTCAACGGAGTCAGAATTTCATAGTATGTCCAACAAAGAGCAGAGTCCTTGTGCCGAGAGATTATAATCATCTAAAAGCACAAATGAGTCCAAAACAGTGTAAAACATAATGGACAAGTATCATACAGGACTAATCAAAGAAGGATGACTTCAGAATGGACATGAGAAAGGAAAGTTGGTGGTCTCTTAGGAAGGGGGTCTCTGTCTCACTTGCTTTCAGGGCACCGAGCCATTGTTTATAGTGGTTCCAAAGACTCCTAATATTCACCTTCCTCAGGTGGAGAAGAGCCTTTCCCAACCGCCCAAAGGCACTCAAAGAAGGTAAGTCTTTAACTTTCCTATGAGAGATATTTGCAGGGGTTGTGGGAAGGTACTCACCCCGGAACACACAACCCCTCATACCCTACCACTCTATGGTAAGATATGAACCAGTCGGAAGCTGTGTGGCAATTCTGTTCTAATACCATGGCTTGATTTCTGTTATAGCAACTGAGAGGGGGAGGTTTAATCATTCCGTTTGGATGGAGTTGGTACAGGGGAATGACAGGTACACACTGTACCATTTAACAGATACATTTAGATTGGCATATATTCAGAGTTTCTCAGACTTTGTCAAAGTCATTCTTCCTCCTATTACAAAAATATACGTAGGTCCCCTCCATGTAATTTATTTTAAATGTGGTGGAGGGGAGACTGTTGCCTTCCCTGGAGAAATGGAGGGGGGAATTGGGCATTTGGGAATTATATTTTTAAAACATTTAAAGTGGATAAGGCAACCTGTTGTATTTTTTCTTGTTCATTTCCACTTTCAGATGAGCAAATTAGACGTTACCTTTTAAGGACTAGCTGTAAGTATTCACTATTGGAGATTCCATTCTATCAAGCAGTAAGCAAAACCATATATATTCCTTTTCTTCTCCACCTGAAACCATTTTCCCTGGGGTTTTGCATCAGCTTTCCGATCAAAAGTTGGAGCCTCACAGTTTAAGAAACACTGGCACAGAAAATACACCTACTGTGGGTTTCTGTCAAATGTTAGCCAGTACATGAAAGTACAGCTGTTTAGTTTTATAAATAAGCTGTTAGATTTTTCTAGCAGCTGAATTTTTATATTTCAACAGCAATTACACAACAATTTCACCCACTAATCAATTTTAGCAGTCGTTCCTGTAGTGATGTATCCTGTACTGCAAAGCATTAGCTATTATTCCTTAAACAAAGGGAAATCATGTCACAGTCTGAATTGCTAGCACAAATTTAATTTGGTATCAAATTCGAATGATGGTATATTGTGTTTTGCAACAGTACAGCTGAAATTCACTTACTGTATTTACACATCTTCCATAAATTATACAAATTCGCTTGTATAAAACAAAATCCATTGAATCAGAGAAATTAGATATGGGAAAAGCCTATTTGGCTATCTTGCCCCTTTCCTGTGCCACGGCAGCATTGTTTCTTCCACCATATAGGAGAGTGCTCTACCTAGTCTAGTTTTAGATAAGCAATATGGCCTCCACCCCTTCTCTTGTGGGATTGTTCCACTATCTAACAGACATCACTGTTAGGAAATGTTTTCTTGATACGCAGCCTATATTTTCCTTTGCTTAATGTAATCCGTATACTCCGTTTATATCCCCTTGGAACAACATTTTAACTTAGGTGAACTCTGTGCTTGTGTGTCATATTTATCTTTCTCACACTGTGGTTGAATAATTCATATATTCGTGTTATTCAGATAGTATAATAAGTAAGCAAACAGTTGGTACAAGGCTAATATTTCATTGAGAAGTTATGCTATGTATCAAGGGATATGCTTTTCCTGGCAAGTCACTGCTGACACCTATGTCTTGATTAAAGAGTGAAAAATGTCAAGTGATACTGAGAGGGATATGCCACCCCAAGGGCCTACATGGCAATACTCTTGATCTCTAGGAGATGTTGAGTGCACTGCTTAGATAGAATTTAAAAATGGGTCACTTTAATAGAAATACACACCATAAAAATCAAATCCTTTTGATAAGTAAAGCTGAATATACCTGGACCACACATGGCAAAACTCTTGCCTGTACACAAAATGAAACTCAGATTAATTACTTTTCACCATAGAATGGCTTATGCTGACAGCACAACCCAGATGTGAAATCTGGTTCAATTTTGAAGAGGCCAATTTCAAAAGCTGTCTTTGCAGCTATATCTGCGACAGCTGATCCATGTGTAAAAACTCTGATTCAATGGACATATTACATTGTCAATTTAATTATAATTCACTAGACAATCCTTTTGTTTATTTCAAATTACAAGAACCAGGAAGGTGGTTGAGGAAAGTTCAGACTGTACAGGTATTTGATATAATTCTACTGACCTCCTCTCATTAGCCAGTTATTTTTAAAGTGTGATAATACACATTCTATAAGCAATAATTATGTAGTCATAGTGCACACTTCTGAGGTTATTGAAAGCATTTGGCCTTTGGTATCAATACCTACAATGCATCTGAGGTGTCTGATTGTCCAGCATAACTATACTTCTTGTCATGGGCTACTATTTACTTAATAAAATACATGGTGCAAGGAAATGCAGTATATGCAACTTGATAACTTTACTAATGCATTTATACAGTACGTATTTTCTGTGTGTCTATCTAAATAGGCCTCTTCTAATAGGTCTACCTATCAAAAGGAGAGTGGATTCCATGGGAATATTTGATTATCGTATAGAGGACATGGAAATTAGCTCCATAAAACTTGTAGCCTGGTGGTCTCATACTGTAGTCAAACCAAAACATTGCTGGACTGAGAGGCTGCTTATTAAAGCCAAAATGAAAACAGCATCAGCCTGCACATTTTGAGATTAAAATCAGCTCCCCGCAACCCAATAATGCAACCTTTCCCTGCAACCCATGGCTATGTCTTTAGTTACCATTAAGTCAGCTCTAGTGCTACAGTTACCCACCTTTTATGGCTGTGGAGTCAGACAAGGTTTAGGACAATCCTCTGAGGTTGATTTTAATAATCTGGCCAATGAGTGTGTGTGGTGGGTGGGGGTGACAATCTCTAAGTGCTATATGACTCCTCCATTTACCATTGTCATGCCCCCACCTCTCCCCCTTACCCCTGTCATCCCATCCTAGAGTTCCAGATGAAGGAGACAATCTCTCTTGACTGTAAGCTTTCCCCCTCACCACCACCACCCCCCACCCTGCCCCACTTTATTTCATCTCTTATTTCTTCAATCCTCACAGCCCTTTCCTTGTTCGCCCTGGCAGACTTAGGGATGGAGCTGTTACCATTCAGGTTGTAACCGCTTTTAAATTTGTTTCCCCTGTTGACTGGCATTTAATCAAGCTGAAGGAAAACTAGCGCCCTACGTTACCATTTAGAGGCCTCGATTTCAGAGTGGTTGAGCACCTGCAGCTCCCACTGAAGTCAACAGTACGCTGGGCCTAGGTACTCCTAGGGCATTCCTTCACCAGGCTCAATGGAATCTCCCAACGCTCTTTTGGAGTTCACCTGCCATAGGTGGTAATGAGTCCGGTGAGGACGCAGACTTTGTTCTTGAAGATAGGCTCATCCTTGGAAAAGAAGGGGTGGATGCGGAAAGCCTAATTCAACATTCCATAGCAACTGGAGCAGGCCCTTTCTCCACTGAACAAGGAATAGCCTCCATGGCTCTGTCCCAGGAGGCCAGTGGAACAGCAACAAATTTCCGTGGGCCAGCAACAAATTTCTGATCATCAGTCCTGACGATTGTTAAATAAAATAATGGCTAAATACAGCTGTGTCAGCCTAAGCTTTATAAAACATGTAGGCAGGCAGTTATCCTCTGCATGACAAGGTCTAAGAGTTAGAAGGAAGTTAAAAGAGAGGAAGTCACAGGGACAAGGGCATCATGTAACAAAGACAGATAGACGGAATGTAACTTGACAGTAGGAGAGGCTTTAAGGAAAACAGCAGGGGAGACCTGGCAAAATGTTAAAAATAAATGAGCAAGCTGTGATCAGTGAAATAAAGACAAGCTAACTTCACTGTATTTTACTCTTGAATAAAGTAAACAAATTGGAAACAGAGAGGACCTGACCCTAGACAGTTTTAACTTAAATTCTGAATATTTGAACCCTTCAAAATCATGTTCCTCTCATTTTCTCCTTGGCAAGTAATAACTGTGATTTTTCCTTCATGATAAGTACAATCAGTATGAAAGATCACCTTAAGGTTTATCAGATGAAATGCAAAACGGGTGCCTGCTTGTAGGAGTGTGATTCCCAGAAGCTTGACCGATGTGTTTTTTCCTAGCTAGTCTTATGAAAAATTTCACCTATAGCTTTGGGGTTATTTTTTGTTTGTTTTTATTTCTAATGAGAATCAATGAAATATTAATTAGTCTTCCAGCCACACAAACTATAGTGTAGTAGTAAATGATAAAATAATGAAGTTTTCCTATTTGAAATAATCTAGCACTTTTGTAAAAGTAATTCTTCACTCAATAACAATTTAATTTTCCAACAAAAAATCATAAAAGATAAATATGTTTCTGATGACCTAAACAGATTAGCCTGTTGTTCACTGTATTAATTTAAGGAACAGATCAATGCCATTCATTTTAGTATTGCTGTGGCCTCTTAACCAAAAAAGCCACAAAATAGCTGCTCTTAGTACATGAGACGGTATAGTATGGTGTGTGCATTTACATGGACACAAAACTGAAGTGTACACAAAGTGAAGTGTTGCACAGCCTCACATTTTAAATATATGAAAAGCAAAAGTATCTGAGATACACTCAAGATACCAAAAGAAAAGGAGTACTTGTGGCACCTTAGAGACAAACCAATTTATTTGAGCATGAGCTTTCGTGAGCTACAGCTAACTGTAGCTCACGAAAGCTTATGCTCAAATAAATTGGTTAGTCTCTAAGGTGCCACAAGTACTCCTTTTCTTTTTGCGAATACAGACTAACACGGCTGTTACTCTGAAACTCAAGATACTGGAGCTGCACATAGGAGTGAAATATCAGAGTAGGCCTATTGATGTGTATTTTCAGTGCAGCACTACATTTTCGGGATTTGATCTTTTATGACAGTGTTAAAAACATGGGACTAAAAACAGGCTAGTGGTGAAATATGTTTCTGCCAGAGAAACCTTCTGTACAGGCATCAACAGGAGCACATGGTGAAAGCTGATCACACAACTGATTTTTAATGCCTTTGGAAAGTTGCAGAGAACAGTTTGCAGAGAATCTACAGGTCCTCTGGGACAGAGGGCGGTGATGGTGCATGGTCACAGGGGAAGTGGACGTGATCCACACATACATGTGCACATAGGCAAATGCAGCTGCCCGAATGAGGCAATGATCCCTATGTACAGTCCCTCGGCATAAATCATTCCATCTCTTAGGAGGAATAGAATGGGAGAGAGTGTTGTGTATACAGCTGGCTTCAGCCAGAATATAGATAGGTAAGAACACAGTTTTTGCAGTTCACATATGTGTCTCTTTGGTAACGGGTGAGATTACATGACTTTTCCAGCATTAGCCAGAACTTGGCTACTGAGGCAGCTTCCATCTTAAGATAGTAAATGCTCTCCTTCGTATAACAAAATGTGTGTAAATCATTTGTGTAGTGGTGTCCTTATTTTTAAAGCAAAAATCCCCAATCCTGTTTTTTTCTAATTCACAGCAAGATGCCAAATACCCCATAAGGTTAGGGGTGTTTGATCCAGGGTTTTGGTTCAGGCCCTCCTCTATTTAAAAGTGGCCTGCACCTGAAAAAGGGCTGGCCTGGATCTGTGCCCTCTTTGCTTCTTTCTAGTGTGTAAGTAAAACCTGACCGACGCTATGGATCAGTGGAGAAAGGTAGAATTATGATATCAGAGACACCACGAATTATAGAAATGTAGGGCTGGAAGGGACCTTGAGAAGTCATCAAGTCCAGCCCCCTGCACTGAGGCAGGACCAAGTAAACCTAAACCTGACAGGTGTTTGTCCAAATCCAACCTCCTCTTAAAAACTCCAGTGATGGGGATTCTACAACCTCCTTGGGAAGCCTATTCCAGAGCTTAACTCCCCTTGTACTTAGAAAGTTTTTCCTTTATCTGACTTAAATCTCAGCTTAAGCACGTGACATCTTTTCCTACCTTCAATGGACTTGGAGAACCATTGCTCACTGTCCTCTTTATAACAGCCCTTAACATATCTGGTCCCCCCTCAGTCTTCTTTCCTCAAGACTAAACATGCCCAGTTCTTTTAATCTTTCCACATAGGTCAGGTTTTCTAAACCTGGTTTCATCTGTATTGCTCTCCTCTGGACTCTCTCCAATTTATTCACATCTCTCCTACAGTGTGATGCCCAGGATTGGATGCAGTATCCCAGCTGAGGCCTCACCAGTGCTGAGTAGAGTGGGAAAATTACTTCTTGTGTTTTACTCTTACATACAACAGTCCTGTTAATACATCATCCTGTGGGGTTAGTCTTTTTCATAATGGCATTATTGACTTATATTCAATTTGTGGTCCCCGATAGCCCAAAGGTCTTTTTCAGCAGTACTACCACCGAGCCAGTTATTCCCCAATTTGTAGTTGTTCATTTGATTTTTTCCCTTCCTAAGTACGCTACTTTTGCACTTGTCTTTATTGAATTTCATCTTGTTGATTTCAGACCAACCCTCTAGTTTGTCAGGGTTGTTTTGAATTCTAATCCTGTCCTCCAAAGTGTGGGTGTCCACTCCCAGCTTGATGTCATTTTATAAGCATACTCACCACTCCATTACCAAGTCAATAATGAAACTATTGCATAGTATCAGGCGCAGGACTGACCCCACTAGATACACCCTCCCAAGTTTGACAGCAAATATTGAGATGATGCTAAACATAGTTATTTCAACCAATCGTGCACCCACCTTATAATAATTTCAGCTAGACCATAGTTCCCTAGTTTGTTTATGAGAATGACATGTGGGACTATGTCAAAAGCCTTACTAAAATCAAGATACAGCTCATCAGTTACTGCCAAAAAAGGATCTTGCAAATGAACCTGATTATTTATTGAGAGGTAATTTGAACTCATATTGTTCAAAGTTGTTTGCTTATTTGTTGACACCTATTTAATACCAATACCATATAAAACTTTGGGAGAAAAAACAGCTTCATTAAATTCAACACACCGGCCCTTCAATTTTAGGGTTCACAGGCCACATATCTGAGACCTTCAGTGAGTCCTCTCACAAAATTTGGAAAGACCAGACTTGACTTTCCTGCTATTTCTAAGGTAAAAAAAAGTCATGGGGTAGGGTGAGCAACAACAACCAGAAAACATCAGACCTTATTTATAAATCATAAAGGGATATAAATCATTCTTCTTGCGATTAACCTCCATGCAAGTTATTTAGTGGTTTAGTCTTACTACAGATTGGGATTTTGACTTGAATAGCCTATTTTGTAGGGGGGAAAACATAAGTCATTGGTATCTCTGCTTCAAGGGTTTGTAAATCTCTATAGCAACAAAATAGGGAGGGCTGGGATAGCTTGGTCTCCCAGGTATTTGAATAATTATCACATTTAGAAATACTTTGAGAGAGATGCTACCTGCCAGCTGTAGGTGTTTTTACCAAATGTAAAACATTGTTGTTTCCCAGACAAATGAGTTCTATTTGAACCATTTGGTGCAGCACACTAGCATGTAATCTTCCTACCTGAGAAAATACTTTATTTTGCAAGCTCTAGCTAGAAGTGTGAAGCAGCTTCTAGTGACTTAAGTAGAACAGCAATGTGGATATTATGGAGACTGATTTCAGCACAGTGCTCTGGGAATTAACCCTGTGTTCCCATTTAATCAATGTTAATGGGAGAATAGTGCATAGTTCCCAGCGTACTGCACTGAACGTTTACCCTAACTTCAGTAACTTTATATTGTATTATGTATTCTCCATTGTGAAACACTTCCTGGTAGTGGGCCAAATGTTCTGCCAGTGCATCTCCATTGAAAACAATGGAGTTGTGCCGGCGGATAATTTTGCCCATTAAATACAAAACAACTTTTCTTAGGCCTTTCTCTGATACTCTCTTTTGTGCTGCAGTGTTATTTGACAGCATTCCTGGAAGCATCGTTGTTCCACTAGTACATGATGGAGTATGACTGGAGATGTGTTTTATCCCATCGGTAGTACTACAGTGGGCTGGGGTTTAACACACTGCTGCTATGCAGCTTGTATCTTCCACCCCATAAGGTTGGTACATAAGGGGCCAGAGATTCATGTCCATTCACTGATCTGCTTTACCACCTGTAAAGAAGCACAAGCACTTCGTGGCCTGAGGAGAATTCTCTGCCATTCCACCCTGCACCTGGTCCATCCAAAGGATGCTAAGTATCTAACAGCCACACACACAAAATGACAGGAAGTAAATTCAAGATTAAAGCTGTTACCAACACTTAGGACACGGGTGTTACTGTCCAGACATTTGAGGTGAGAGAACGAGGCATATCCCTGGCATATTTGGATGGCATATTTGCAGTTTCAAATTGGCATATTTGAAACTGCAAAACCAAACCTGACCACAATCTTACAATGGTCAAGTTCAGAGGTTCTGTCCTGTTTTCAGCAGCCACTAGTGCAGGTGTTCCTTCATCCCAATAGTGACAGCGATCACAATGATTAAAGGATACTTCAGCCCAGCACAGAACTGCACTCAGCATCAACCCCTTCCAACCAGCTGCCTACACTCACCAGAGATTTCTGACCCTGGAATCTCTCTCTCTCTCTTTCCGATCTCCTGCTCCCACCCACCTTTGTTATCTTCCCTGAAGGATTGTCTAGAGGAACAGTTAGTGCGTGGCAAGCTGGGATGTAAATCTACCTCACACTAGCCTGCCACACACTAACTGAATGGACCCTGCTGCTGGGTGCTAAAAGCTCCTTAGTGCACTTTGATCTATTCCCACAGATCAGTCCAATCTCATTCTTTCCAGCTGAGACTCTCCTTCCTACCTTCTGCTAAATCACTTGAGAATGGAAGCGCCCCAAGCTTTACTGTCTTTACTAATCCCCCAGTAGCACGTACGTTAAAGAATTTTTCACCCATGTCCAGAGCTTTGCTCCTACCCTTTAACTTCTTAGCTTGTCTATTGTCAATAGTTTCCTGCATCCTGCACAAGGAGAAGGACAAAATCCTATGGAAATTGCTAGATTGAATATTCAAATTAGATCTGAATTATAATTAGGCTTGTATTTTCTACCAATATCATTTGGAATTTTTTCCTCAATTGATTGGTCACAAATATGTAAACTTTGAGTTATGCTGCTGGTTGTAATTAGTGAGATAAATAATACAGTTTTGTTTATGTTCCTTGATTGGTTGAGCATGCAAACACTACTGACACAATTACCCACATGTGCAAACGGAAAATTTTGTTTCTGCAAATATTTGTGCACGTGACTTGGAAGTTTCTTTGTGTAAACATTTGTGCTAGTAAAATGACTGCTTAATGTTCATAGAAAGTGAACACAAAAGAGAGTGTGTGTATGGTCAAAGTAAATTCATTTTAAAATGTGAATGAATATTCATCAAGGAAAATAACTGCATTTTTTTCATCCATCTGTAATTATAATGCACACACTATTCACAGTATCAGGCATCTTGCATGTCACTCACACAGTTGGCAACCTCATCACACCTTCTGGCAGCCCAGCTGCAATATCACACAATTTGCTGGAATTCCCTGCAGTTTCTCCACCTGAGCGCGAGGGCTACTATGGTGGAGAAATAACAGGCAGCCTCTCTGCCTCTGCTTTTGCTGGATTTTGCAAGCCAAACTGGAGCAGCCAGGATAGGGAGGAGGTGGTGAATTTGTTACGAATTCACAAAATGTTCGTCGATGCAAATCTGCATTTTGTAGCCAAAAAAAAAAAATGACAATGAAGGTCTGTTTACATATTAGGTAAACAAAGTCATCAAGCAGGGGAGAAGACAGCATGGCATTTACTCCCCAGTGGGAGAGAGAAACTTTCCCTAAGCTATAGAGACAGGGTGTCTGACCCTCAAATGATAAGTAATTGAATCAACTGATTGTACACAATATTACTGTATTGCACAAGTGTATCAAGTAAGGTCTTTTCTGAAAGCAGATGACACACTGGTGATTAATATCATAGTGACATGTATGTATTAATGTTATATGAGGAAATATGGAAACAATGATTTTAGGCTTTAAAGTCTGTGACCAAACTCAGAGAGAAACAGGGAGTTGGACTAGATGACCTCCTGAGGTCCCTTCCAACCCTGATATTCTATTATTCTGTTATTCTATGTTCCCTCCCAGACAGGCGGGACTGTAACAGCTATCTACCTGTCTCCAAAGAAATTAAGCAAGGTGTGGCCGAAAACAATGGAAGACCCATTTACATAAAAATCAGCGGGGGATGGGACATCAACATTAAGGGAAGAACAGCATGAGGTCATCCTGAGTCTGGGGACAAAACAGTGAGTTTGGGAAGATATAAAGAGAAAGGAGAAGCCATATGGACATCCGTCCCTCGACAGACGCAAGGGGCCAGAGCGCTTGCAAGCTGAGAAAGATGGGTCGGTCCTTAAACAAAGGAGGGTTTGAAGTCTCTGGCAAATGAATATAGGTGAAAAACTTGCTTAGGCAAAGATCTTTCAACTGGGAAGGCAAGGGAAGCCAGCACCCTGTAATTTTGTGGAAGGTCCTGACTGAGGGAAAGTCAGCCATGGCTGGGAAGAAGAATGAGTAGTGAGAGAAACCCTCTTGAACAAAGTCCGTAGCTTGCTAAAGTAATGCATATTCAGTTTTATTTGCTTGTAACCCTTTCTACCATTATTCCTTTTACTTGGCGTCACTTAACCTGTGTCCCACTGTTAATAAATTTTGTTTTATTTTTCCTATAAACAAGCTCAATACTGTGTCGGAAGGCCAGGGTGTATTTATCCCAGTTAAGTTAATGTTATAATGTGCTTTTGTCTCTTTAAAGGAACAAGAGAACCTTATTATTTCTCTGAGTGGTCCAGGAGAGGACTGGATACTTTAGGTAGGGTTGCCAGGCATCCAGTTTGGACGCTGGTGTCTCCGGTCAGCACCGCTGACCATGCTGTTAAAAGTCTGGTTCCTGGTGCTGCGGGGCTAAGGCAGGCTCCCTGCCTGCCCTGGCTCTGTGCAGCTCCCCAGAAGCAGCCGGCATGTCTGTCCCTTAGGCCAAGGGGTGATCAGGGAAGTTCCGTGTGCTGCCCTCATCCCCAGCGCCGGCTTTGCAGCTCCCATTGGCTGGGAACTATGGCCAGTGTGAGCTGTGGGGGTGGCACCTGTGGGCACAGGCAGAAAGTACAATGCAAAGCCACCTGGCTGCACCTCCACTTAGGAGCCGGACATGCCAGCTGCTTCTAGGAGCAGCGCAGAGCCAAGGCAGGCAGGGAGCCTGCCTTAACCCCACTGCGCCACCAACTGAGAGCCGCCTGAGGTAAGTGCCGCCCAGCTGGAGCCTGCACCCCAAACCCCCTGCCCCAGGTTGGAACCCCCTCCCGCACCCTAATTCCCTCTCAGATGGCACCCCCCCAACCCCCTGCCCGAGGTTGGAACCCCCTCCCATACCCAAACTCCCTCTCAGAGCCCACACCCCCTCCCACCCTCAACCCCCAACCACAGTCCTGAGCTCCCTCCTGCACCCGAACCCCCTACCCCAGCCCTGAGCCCCCTCCTTCACTCAAACTCCTTGGCCCCAGCCCCAACCAAGAGCCCACACCCCCATCTGGAGCCCTCACACCCTCCTGCACCCCAGCTCCAGCCCAGTTAAAGTGAGTGAGGGTGGGGAAGAGCAAGTGACGGAGAGAGGGGGGCTGGAGTGAATGGGGGCGGGGTCTCAGAGAAGGGGCGGGGCAGCAGCAGATGTGGGGCAGATGTGGGGCAGGGGCAAGGGTGTTTGGTTTTGTGCTATTAGAAAGTTGGCAACCCTAACTTCAGGGCACATAGTTTTAGGGAAATTCAGGCCTGGGGGGGTCTGCTGGGTTCACGGTGCAAGTCGTAGCCAAGGCTGGTGGAAGCCAGGGTGGGGCTGTTGTGCTGTAGGCAGGCTGCAGGAGGCAGCATTGCTTATCCAGAGATGCACAGCACACAGACACCCAGGGTGTGACCTGCAGGCTTGTCTCCCTGCTTCTAGGGCCCAGGCTCTGAGTCACAGCAGCAGAGCATTTAAGGCACCTAGAGTTACAGGACAGACAGGGGCACAACCCCACACTGATCTGGGTTGCACCCCAGAACTTTATTTTAGAACCTTTATAGTAGTGGTGGCTGTGCATAATGCAGTCATTTCCTCGTTGCCTTTTGATACTGTTTGTAATGGTAAACTGTTAATCACAGTTTAGTTTAATCTAACCCCTTAAACTGAATGTTTTTATTTTATTAACCTCCTTGATGTTGCATAAGCTTTTCATACGTGTTAGTTGATGTTGACATCAAAATCAGCAAATATATTTATCACAATACACTAATGTGCAGACAGTAAGCTTCTTAATGAGTCTTTAGGGGATTTTCTTAGATCATCTTTTCTTTTCTTTTTCTTTTTTTTTTTTTTTTACACATTACACCAGCAGCAGCAAGCACAGCCACTTTCTACAGGTGTTAAATGCTGTCATACAACAGCCTTCTAAGAGAGCAATATAATCCTCACAAATCAACAAGTAGATGGATAAAATAAGCTGTCATAATGTTCCAATAAAACAAATCCAACTACTTTGGCTGTAGTTCATTTAATTTTTACTTTTCATCATCAAATCTTATGTGGAATGTGTAAAAAACAAAAAGCTTTTGACAAGCACTGGAGACATGCTCACAGTCCATTATTAATGCAGATGATGACAAAGGGAAGAGGTGTAACTCATTGATATACTAGTGCTCACTGTGAAGACCTTTAAAGATAGGTACAGGCACTTCTAAAGCACTTAGCATTGTCTAATTCAGCTCAGATAAATTTCAGTGACATCAATTGTTATATGTCTTGAGTACATGGATTGAAAATAATGGAGCATGAGGAGCAGAACAAAAGATGGTTACCTAGCTTCTCCTCAGTCCAGAAGGATGGATTGTAGATTGCTTTTTATTATAGCGCTTAAAGGATAGGGGATCTTTTTGATCTAAACTTTTTTAAAACCTTTTTTTCTTATTCTTGGAGATGAAAAATTATAGATCATTAAGAAAAGAAAAGCGAGGAGAGTACCTAAAAGAACATGGGAATGATAAAAGGCTATTTAGCTGATCAATGTTCCTCCATTTTGTTAGTTTGCTTTTTTCAAATGGCTTTTTTAAATGTTTCTTGAATCACTCTATTTTCTTTGTCTCAATAACTCTGAGTGGAGTTTATTTAAAAAAGCCTTTTTGGCCTGGCCACATTATGGGATTCACTTGTTATTTGTATAAGGATAATGTGAGGTTCAGTGGTGTTTCTTTCAAACTAAAATAGAGTAAGAAAAGAAAAGAAGAGTAAATTTTGTATTCTAATGTGAATAAAAGAATAAACAAATCAGTAAAGCATATAAGATAAAATAGCAAGCAAGATAACATAAGCATATTGTGCCAAATTCTCCTCTTACAGGGTTGCATGTAGTATTCCAGAACTTCTAAACATTTCCAGAAAATGGCAAGTAGGATTGGTTTGGATGCTGCCATATGGGATTCAAAGCTAAGTATACCATTGAAATGAAATACAGTTTGCCTAAGTATAGATTTCTTATAAATGAAGGCCCAAGGAATTACAAGATGCCAGCTTGGAGGCTGTAAACATCTTCAGACAAATTTCCATTTCAGATTACACCAGTGGACATCTTTGGGGCTACATCAGTGTAACCAAACCCAGATTTTGGCATCTCTTAAACTGTACTACCAGCTGCTAAAAGTCAGTTTAATGCTTCACCATTAGGGGGTGGGATAGCTCAGTGGTTTGAGCATTGGTCTGCTAAACCTAGGGTTGTGAGTTCAATCCTTGAGAGGGCCATTTGGGGATCTGGGCCAAACACTGTGGCTTGGTCCTGCTTTGAGCAGGGGGTTGGACTAGATGACCTCCTGAGGTCCATTCCAACCCTGATATTCTACGATATATGTTTCTTTTCTGCTAAAATGTTCCATTACCACTTGCACAGCATTAGGTACCAACATTTTCCCAAAGAGCTAAAATGATTCTCATTGCCAACAAAAAACACCATACATATTTTTCCTACTCTTCTACCTACTTAAAAATGCAAGCCTCACCAACCTGATAACACAGAGACACAATCTCAGAGAAGACTTCCTTAGTAATAAGAAAAGGAGTACTTGTGGCACCTTAGAGACTAACCAATTTATTTGAGCATAAGCTTTTGTGAGCTACAGCTCACTTCATCGGATGCATACTGTGGAAAGTATAGAAGATCTTTTTATACACACAAAGCATGAAAAAATGGGTGTTTACCACAACAAAAGGTTTTCTCTCCCCCCACCCCACTCTCCTGCTGGTAATAGCTTATCTAAAGTGATCACTCTCCTTACAATGTGTATGATAATCAAGGTGGGCCATTTCCAGCACAAATCCAGGTTTTCTCCCCCACACACACATACACAAACCCACTCTCCTGTTGGTAATAGCTTATCTCCTTACAATGACAGGTTTCAGAGTAACAGCCGTGTTAGTCTGTATTCGCAAAAAGAAAAGGAGTACTTGTGGCACCTTAGAGACTAACCAATTTATTTACTAACCTTAGTAATGTTATGAATCACTCCCTGGGAGATTTTCAGGATAAATTAATCTGGGGGCATCTCCCCATGGTGGACCAATCCCCTATTCTTCCACATTGAACTGGTATGTATTGCTGTTAAATGTGTGTAACGTTGATTGCGTAGAATAAGACTGTCATGGGTTATACAAAACCCACCCTGGGCCTGAAGGGCTTAAAAGGCAATACCGGGCCCAGATAGCCCTGCCCCTCCAGACTTGCTGATCATGCTGTGACTGGAGGAGCAGGTTAAAGGATGCTCAGAAGCCCAGGCAAAGGGTCGTGGACAGGCTGCAGGAAAGAGGAGCACTTCTCCGACAAGAAGAGTGAGCCTGAGAGGGGATCACAGGGCAGGTAAGGCCCTCAGGCAGCGCCCTCTTTAACCACCTCCTGAAGATCCCTGGCTTAAGGTCTGGAACTGAAGATCCCTGGCTTAAGGTCAGGAACAGGCACCTCTACCACCCTGACTGAGAAGGGGGTGATCAGGGATGGGGAGGGAAGAGAGGAGGGAGACAGTGGGGAGGGGCAGGGCCTGGGCACAGGGGGCGGGGCCTGGGGCAGAGTACTGGTGGAGTATGGGCGGAGCCACCGGTGGGCTGGGGAGGTAGCCTCCCCAGGCGGCAGCTTCACCCACCGCCCATGACAGCAGGTAAGAGCAGGTCGGTTCCCGCACACCCAGCACGCCCTGCAGTCTCCTTAGGCAGGGCCCATATTCACAGAGCCACATGTGCTGATGCCGTGCATTCTGTGTGAGGGAGAAGGTACGGGGGTCTCTGCGGGGAACTGTGACTCTCCGCCGCTGTGAGGCAGACCGGGCGGCTTGGTATCCTTTGCTGCCTCGTCCCTTCCCGCCCGCCCCCAGGCCGCGGCGAATGGGAGCTGCGGGGGCAGTGCCTGTGGGCAGTGGTGCGCGGAGACCCCCCGCCCCTCCCCCCGCCTAGGAGCCACTGCCAGAGGGGTGTGCAGATCGCTTTTGGGAGCCGCCCAAGGTAAGCGCTGCACTCCTCACACTCTCCCGCACCCCAGCCCCCTGCCCCGGTCCAGAGCCCGCACTCCACACCCAAACTCCCTCCCAGAGCCCGACCCCTCACTGCTCCTGCACCCAAACTCCCTCCCAGAGCCTGCACCCCAAACTCCCTACCCCACCCAAACTCCCTCCAAAGCCTGCACTCCGTCCTGCACCCCAAACCCTGCCCCAGCCCAGAGCCTGCACCCAGCACCCAAACTCCCTCCCAGAGCCTTAGGCAGGTGTGTATGTGTGTGTTGGGGGGGGGGGGGGGCAGGGGACTTGGATGCATTCTGGGCACCACCAAAAATTATACAAACCTGCTGCCCCTGTTGTGTACTACATAATATCCGTGAGGCAAAGGGGAAAAGCTACTGCCAGGGCGGAGGGGCAAAGTGGACCAGCTTTTTGCTAAATTTGAACAGTGAGACAGAAGAGGTATTCAAGAGCTATATGAATGGCCATACTTGGGGTCAGGTAGGAATTTTCCTCTGGGACAGATTGTCAGAGACCGTGTGGGTTTTTTGCCTTCCTCTGTAGCATGGGGCATAGGTCACTTGTAGGTTTAAACTAGTGTAAATGGTGACGTCTCTGTAACCTGAACTCTTTAAATCATGATTTGAGTACTTCACTAACTCAGCCAGAGGTTAGAGGTGGGTGGTGAGGTTCTGTGGCCTGCAATGTGCAGAAGGTCAGACTAGATGATCATGATGTTCCCTTGTGACCTTTAAGTATAGGAATCTATGAGAAGAACCAACCATGTGGCTGAGGGAGGCTTCAAAAGATCATTGTAACAGTCAAACACACTATTGTTGTCTGGTGCTTTTATGAGAGAGCGTATATAGGTGGGTGATTGCCTCCCATTATGAATTCTGTAATGGTTGGTGTGTAAATCAATAAAGATTATTCTGAGTTTCCAAAAATAGAACTTTATGGTGTGCAAAAAAAAAAGGCAACAAAAATAAAGAGCAAACGCAAAAGGTAAAAACAGTTTAGCAACATTGTTACAAAATAAACAGTGAACATTAACTTACTACAATCTAGTCAGTTATGTCTGATCTTGTGGTTTTCACAGGCTGGTGTATGCGTAGCTATGGTTTTCCCCCAGCACAGAGGAGTAGGTGGTAAGGGTGTACACCATGCTGCTGCCTGTTATGTAGGGGGGGTGTAGAGAGCAGTGATCATGGAGTTTTCCAAGGAATGGAAAGGCTACTGCATATAGGATCTTTGGGCATTTCTTCTTCTTTGCAAAGGTATACAGTTTCTAGTGCATTTGTCTAGTGTTATGTATTATAACAAAAGTGTCTGTTCTCCCTTCTAAACTCTGCAAGTAAACCTTTTTTCTTGCTCTGTAAAGTAAGATTCAGCAAGTCATGCACTATCACATGAATAAAAAGTTAAAAATAATGTGGCTAGCAAGGCTAAGGACAATAATTAAGAGATTTTTATGTATATTAGTAACAAAAGAAATACTACCAATGTTATAGGCCCATTACTAGATGGAGATAAAAAGAAAAGGAGTACTTGTGGCACCTTAGAGACTAACCAATTTATTTGAGCATAAGCTTTCGTGAGCTACAGATAGTAAAACTGTTAATAGTGATGCAGAAAAGGCAGAAGTGTTCAGTAAATATTCCTGTTCTGTATTTGAAAAGAGGAAGGAGGGTGAAATTCTTTCCAGCCCATTAGTAACTAAGGAGGATGTTAAACAGTATCAACAAGGGATAAATGTTTTTAAATCAGCAGGCCCAGAGAACTTGTACCCAAAAGTTCTGCTGACATGAACTTTTAACAAACCTTTGACTAAATCCAGTGAAATTCCAGGAGAATGGAAGATTGCTAATATTATGCCAATATGCAAAAAGGACAAGTGGGATGGCCTGGGTAACTTTAGGCTGGTTACCCTGAATCACTGCTGGACAAAATAATGGAAAAGATGATAATAGAGTCAATCAATAAAGAATTAAAGAGTGAAGATAATTAAGGCCAGTCAACATGCTCTTATGGAAAATAGGTCTTGTCAAATTAGCCTGATTTCATTCTTTGATGAGATTGCATATTTGGTTGATTAAGGTAACTGCATAGATGTAATATACTTAGACTCAGTCTAATAAGTCATGTCAGTCATGTAATATACTCAGTCATTTGTAAGACATTTGACTTAGCACAGCCCAACGTTTTGATTTAAAGATTAGCTTATTAATAAAGCATAAATTCAATGGATTAAGAACTAGTTAGCTGACAGATCTCAAAAAGTAGTTGTCAATGGGGAATCATCATCAAATGGGGAAGTTCCATAGGGACTGGTTCTGGGCTTGATAATATTCGACATTTTTATCAGTCAGCTGGAAATAAATTACAAATCACTGCTGATGACACAAAGATTGGTAAATAATGAGGAAAGAACAGTCATATAGCGCCGTCTGGATTGCTTGATGAGGTGGACCCATTCAAACAATGTGTTTTAATACAGTCAAATGTAAGGTCATATATCTATAAACAATGAACGTAGACCAGACTTACAGGATGAGGGAAAGCAGTGACTCTGAAAAGGATTTAGAGGCCATAGTGAACAAGCAACTCATCATGAGCTCCCAGTGCTGCAGCAAAAAAGACTCACGCTTGGATCCTTGGGTGTATAAACAAGGAAGCCGCAAGTAGGCACAGGCAGGTGATTGATTACCTCAGTATACAGCATTAGTGAGATCAATACTGGAGTACTGTGTATAGTACTTGTGTGAACATCTGTTCACAGATTTTGAAAAATTGGAGAGGATACAGAAAAGTGCCACAAAAATGATTTGAGCACTAAAACAAATACTGTATAATGAGAAACTCAAAGAGCTCAGTCTGTTTTGTTTATCAAAAAGAAGAACGATAAGTGACTTGGTAAGAACTTTCACAGGGAGAAAATACTATGTACTAAGAGGCTTTCTAATCTAGTAAAGAAAGACACAAGAAGAGCCAAGGTCTGGAAGCTGAAGCCGAACAAATTCAAATTAGAAATATGTTACAAATTTTGAACGGTGGGAGTGATTGTTCCAGCGGTTAAACTGTCAAAGGAAGTGGTGACTTAAAATCAAGACTAGATGCCTTCCTGAAATACATGCTTCAGTCAAACACAAGTTACTGGGCTCAGCATAGGGATAATCAGACGCAATTGAATGGCCTGTGATATACAGGAGGTCAGACTGGGTGATCTTATGGTGCCTTCTGGCCTTAAAATCTATAATGTGCACATAGCAGCAGAATACAATTACTGCATCGGTTCCCAAACTTGTTCCGCCGCTTGTGCAGGGAAAGCCCCTGGCGGGCCGGGCCGGTTTGTTTACCTGCCGTGTCCGCAGGTTCGGCCGATCGCGGCTCCCCAATGGCCGCGGTTTGCTGCTCCAGGCCAATGGGAGCTGCTGGAAGCCACAGCCAGTACGTCCCTCGGCCCGTGCCACTTCCAACAGCTCCCATTGGCCTTGAGCAGCGAACCGCAGCCTGTGGGAGCTGCGATCGGCCGAACCTGCGGACGCAGCAGGTAAACAAACCGGCCGGGCCTGCCAGGGGCTTTCCCTGCACAAGTGGTGGAACAAGTCTGGGAACCACTGAATTACTGGATATTTTGCATATATATGAAAAATAATTGAGTGCAATTGTTTTTTATGGGAAGTACTCAGTCATTTGGCAAGTAATGGTAACAGACATTGGAGTGTGAATCCAGCACTACCTTGGATATATTTCAGCTGGACATTTAATTATATCCAGGAGCAGAACAACAATTTTACAAAGATTCAGGGCCATAATGGGCAGGTATGAGAGAATCCATAGTCCAAAGACTTGAGTTCATAACAGAGGTCAAGTCTGAACATTAAATTTCCACGTTTCAGGTTTCAGAGTGGCAGCCGTGTTAGTCTGTATTCACAAAAAGAAAAGGAGTACTTGTGGCACCTTAGAGACTAACCAATTTATTTGAGCATAAGCTTTCGTGAGCTACAGCTCACTTCATCGGATGCATAAAGTGGAAAATACAGTGAGATTTATATACACACAGACCATGAAAAAATACACATTGTAAGGAGAGTGATCACTTAAGATGAGCTATTACCAGCAGGAGAGTGGGTGGGGGGAGAGAAAACCTTTTGCAGTGATAATCAAGGTGGGCCATTTCCAGCACATTTCCAGGAGTTAACAAGAACGTCTGAGGAACAGTGGGGGGGGGGGAGAATAAACAAGGGGAAATAGTTTTACTTAGTATAATGACTCAACCACTCCCAGTCTCTATTCAAGCCTAAGTTAATTGTATCCAATTTGCAAATTAATTCCAATTCAGCAGTCTCTCGTTGGAGTCTGTTTTCGAAGTTTTTTTGTTGAAGGATAGTCACTTTGAGATCAGAAATCGAGTGACCAGAGAGATTGAAGTGTTCTCCGACTGGTTTATGAATGTTATAATTCTTGACATCTGATTTGTGTTCATTTATTCTTTTATGTAGAGACTGTCCAGTTTGCCCAATGTACATGTACATATATATGCAGGTTTCAGGTATATATCACAGCCTGGACATTAGTTTAACTTGTTAAAAAGGAAAAAATGCTTTCATCACTAACTAAGCTGTGGGGCAGTCAGCACAGAAAAAAGATTTAGCTCCACTTTGCTAAAAAAACTCGTATCTTCCGTGAAATTCCCAGGTACTTTCTAGCTTGGTAAAGATGTCCCCAAGTGCATCTTTTTGTGATGTCACATATACCAGAATCCTCATGGGTTAAGTGAAACTTCTGTTATCATTAATGTCCTATAATGATGCCTTCTGGGTGTTTGAGTTCGCAAACCAGAAAGTGTCAGAGAATTTGACAAAAGAGAAAGAATATTAGCAAAGCTTAGCTGAGTCTTATTTCTGTGCTGCTTAGTGGAAGCGTCCAGCACATTGATCTGAGATTTAGTCACTTTTCATTTTGGCTTTGCAGTTACTCTTCAAAGATTTCAGTTGTGTCAGAGCAGAAAATACGGGGCACTGATCAAATATATTTTTGATCATATTTGGAAAAACAAAACAGTTTACAAAAGTGAAGTTTCATCCAGTTCAGAATGAGCGTGCGTTGCTTGTATAGGTGTGTGATGGGGTGTATAAACCCCACTTTGGAACAGAAGGGATTACGGAGCAGTTCTGGGGCCAGGTGACTCTGCCCCATCGCACCTGTAGAGCCTGCGCCCTCCAGAGGAAGAGCTTAAAAGGGAGCCGGGCAGCTCAGAAAGGGGCCAGACAGGATGCGGGAACTGACCTATCCTTGAGAGACCCTGAGTAAGAGCACAGCAGAAGTCCTTACTGCAGGGGAGGGGCCTGCAAGCAGTAGCTGCCCTAAAAGAGGGTCCAGGGAGGAGACCCAGGTGAGAGGCAACTAGGAGCTTTTTCTCTTGGGCTGAAGGCTGAGAGAAGCCTGGGAGGCTGAGTGCTGAGCTGGGCGCCTCATTGGAGGTAGGGGCTGATCCAGGACTGCAGCCTTCCTTTAACCCTGGATAGAGGGAGAGGCTAATACCCTCCAGGTTGGGGGAAGGGTTGTGCAACCCAGGAACTTGCCCCACTGTGAAGCTGGGGCCAGGGCCAGCCCAAAGCACTCCAGGGTGCTTGCTATCATGCCTTCTGTTACCCCAGAAGATGACAAACCTAACTGATGACTGGAGGGGTAGAGGCCTGAGTTGCTGTTTACCCAAAGGTAGACTGCCACAGTGTTGAAGTGATTAGATTACAGGTGAGGGATGCAAGAGACTGGGGACAGCTGGGACCCAGTGAACTAACCACTAAGTGGCACCTCTGGTAAGCTCAGCATTTGTCACAAGGTGAAACATGGTGTTTTTATATTGAGCTTATGGATGTCAGGAAGGGGATACAGTTGCAAAAAAGACATTCATTTGATGCAAATCCTCTCCTCCAAAAGACACTGACCACAGTGAAACTATAGGTTGGAGAGGACCTGCAAACCTAGGGGATTGTACTTCCTTGCTTAGCACAGAACTGTGCTCATGGAGTCTCCCTTTGCCCTGCACCTGGTGGGTTTTGGAGTATGTGGTATGGCCAGCAATTACATGACTACGTGGCTCCACTGGCCAAATACTCCTCCCTCATTGAGGGGCAAGCAACTTCAAAGGCTACTGAAGCCCAGAAGCTGCAATAGCAGATACGTAGCTGCTCCACTGCCTTGGTAGTGCATAATGTTATTCCCTATTCCATCAGGTTTCAGAGTAGCAGCCGTGTTAGTCTGTATTCGCAAAAAGAAAAGGAGTACTTGTGGCACCTTAGAGACTAACAAATTTATTTGAGCATAAGCTTTCGTGAGCTACAAAGTGAGCTACAACTTCAAAGTGAGCTGCAGCTCACGAAAGCTTATGCTCAAATAAATCTGTTAGTCTCTAAGGTGCCACAAGTCCTCCTGTTCTTTTTGCCTATTCCATCAGTGTGCTGCTATGAGCCCAATACTAAGACTCTAAGTCTTCAGTAATAAGCAACACTTTATAACAGCAGATGTCCAAACTGATGGTATTCATTGAAGACACAAGCTGATATTGTTAGCATCATATAATTTTTATTTGATTTTTCTGAGCTCTCAAACACTGCAACAAAGATACAATTTTGCTGCAAGCTTAGTATTGTTCTCTAAATCTTTCATTTGGATGTATGCAGGTGTTCAGTCTGCAGCTATGCAAAATTTCAAGTGGTCCTACACATGCAAAGCATGAACACAAATATTTACACAAGCAGAATTGTCAGGGAGTTCAAAATTAAAGACCTGAACTGATTGGCTCAGCTCAAGATTAGGTTTAGCTCTGCATATCTGGCTAATCAGCATTTGGATTTAAATGGCCTCTTCAAGATACAGAATGTCTAAGAATGTGGTGGTGTTCTTTAACTCATAAATGCTTTCAGTTCATAGAGCCGATTATAAAATCCTGCTAAGCTGACGTTTCTCTTGATTTTGCTTATGACTGTCTCATGTGGAAGGAACACTGTTTATTTATTGGATTAGGCACACAAAAGGGTATACAATGCACTCTAGTTATGCCGGAGAGTTACATAATTTAAAAATACACACATCAAAAGTAAGAGGTAACTAAAGTGCTGCAGAGCCATTCAATATAACCCATAACAAACACACTAGGTAAATTAAAAGCTAAAGCTCCCCTTCCGGGCCAACAATTTACCACCCTCTTAATTCTCCCCCATTTTCAGATGACTGGAAAAAAAGATGTACTTTGCAGCTGGCCCTGAAGGTCATCAGATTCGGGCTATCTCAGACTAAGGTGGGGGGTGGGGGGGGCAATTCCAGAGTGTTGGAAACTTCACTAGGGCTCTGTATGAGGGCGGGAGTCCATCTGTGTGGTTCTCTTTGCAGGATCTCACGTGACTTTCTTGAGGCTACAGAGGGAATCTGTGCCAAAGCTGGGGTTACAAGGCAGGATTTGCTGGGTCACCAACAGACCTACTTTTCATTCTGTGTGTGTGTGTCTCTCTCTCTCTCTATATATATATATATATATAATATTAGAGATGATAGTCTGTTTATTACAGTATAATATTAAGACACATAAAATATTTATATCATGCTCCCATCGATGACTCTGTATTAAAGTAAAGATGCACCATTTGAAATTGTTGCTATAAATCCTCTCTGTGCCTTTTGTATTTGGTCATAGATTCTGCTCTCCGCTGCGATGGAAATAATGTACTGCCCCTCCTTGTTGCATCTCGAAGTATTTCACAGATTATAATTTTAAAAATAAATTTAAATCGTTTATGGAATTGGTGCTGCTGAAAGATTAAATTATTTTCAGGGTAATATTCATGAACACAACTCTGTACTCTGAAAAGATATATTGGTTCAGTTATGCAGGCCCCATAGTTACTACTGTTGTAATGCCTGACAAAATTAGTCACCTTCCTTAGGTGTGTTTTTGTTTTATTTTAACTCTGGAGTGACCTTTCTATCTGGGTTTTTAAAAAAACCACATACATATGTATCATTTCACAATGTGCTCTCATCAGAACTCTTGAGTTAAACAAGGATGGGTCCAATCAATATTTGGAAAAGGCACCCAAAAGGAAAATACACAAAGTGATCTTAGTGATGTATTGGGTGCCGTTGCAATCTCTAAAGCCAGATCCTGACAGGTAGGTGCTGAGTATGCCTTCAATTTGCATTGGAAGTTGAGCACTTAGCAACAAACAGATGGCATGCAGAAACTCACAGGATTGGCTGGGACCTGAATTAATACTGAATCAGTGCCTAAGAATGGTGCTAGGTCACATCATATTGTTGGTGTATCATCTTACCATTATATTTTTGTTAACAGATCAATTCTTTTATAATAGAAATTTTATAAAAATTCTGTTTACAACTTAAATATATATAAACTTATATACAATTATAAACTGACCTATAGAAGTCCCTAAAGCTGTAGTGACAAGACCTGCTACCAGCCACTTTCTTCAGTCTTCTGATATTAATCACATACTGCAGTTGATGCTTTTTTACTCTTCCTCTCCTGTCTTTTCAGTTGACAGTATCAGTTAGTCTTTCTTCTCATGTTTAGGTTCAAACTTCTGTTTTGTTTTGCTCTTACATTTAGAGGTATATCCTGCTTATTAGTTGTCCTATCAAAACTTTACACAGTATTAAGCTTTCCTCCTTCCTCCTATCTGTTTGTTCTTGTTTTAATATCTTCAGTTTGTGTTTAACTTTGACTATTATTGAAGGTATTTTTCCCTTCTTTAGTATTCAAAGAGTTTTCAAACTGGCAGTTTTGGTGGAGGGAGATGATCCTCTTCCAGCAAACTCCAGAAAGTTCCATCAGATTTCTAAATAGTGATCTTTTTTTTTCCTTTCTCTCCGTAAACATCTGACTTGATTGATTAACTTTTCTGGTACCAGAATATCCCCCACTTTTTTTATACCAGTCAATAGATTTTAGATCATCACTCCTCTTCCACTACTTGGTGTGATCGGGTGTCCACCCCAAACTTGCTCTGAAGAGGTTAATGGAGGCCAGATGGGCCAATGTACCTATTAGGCTGAAGGCTTAGAGGAAAGCCCTAATCAAAGAGGAAGTTCACCTGTGTGGATTTCTATAAAGCCAGCCTCGCGGTGATCTCTAGGGATATAGTTAGATTTAAGCATTTCAAGGGTCTCATGCAGTTCTTGCCTCACCTGCTACTAAGCCTCCTTTTCAACCTCTGGTTTTCAAGCACTCTCAAGCTTCTAAGCAAGCACGAAGGCTGCTGGGGTGTGTACAGCCATCTATGTCAGGAGAACAGGCAAAGGAAAGTAGGGCTGCAGGAAAGTAGTCTACAGTCACCTCCTGGGAGAAAGGAGGTGTGTTTAAGTATATAGAGGGTAGTCTACAGTTACTCCCTGGGAGGAGGGAGTTTGGGCTGGCAAACCCAGGAGTTGGGGGAGCCAGAAAGGTAGGAAAGGCTCAGCAGAAAAACAGCAAGGTATAGGATAGTGCAGACCTTAACTGCTGATCAGAGGGTCCCTGAGCTGGAATACAGAGTAGAGAGTGGTCCTAGGTTCCCCTAACTGCCGGTGGGGCAGTGAACTGCAAGACTGCCTGGGTCACTGTGGGAGTGACAGACTTTGAAAGACTGAACTCTGGAAGGGGGGAATGCTGAGTGACCTAGTTGAAGGGGCAAGTCACAAAGAGGATGCTGTGGTTCCTGGAGCAAGAGAGGGGCTGCAGACCAGAGAGAAAGAGATGAAGTGATGGTGTGCAACTGTGAGAGGAGGGTGCATCCCCTGGAAAGAGCTAATCCCCCAGAGCAACCAGAAGGAGGTGTCATTAGAGGTGAATGGAGGCACCTGTCACACTGAGCTGTAGCTCACGAAAGCTTATGCTCAGATAAATTGGTTAGTCTCTAAGGTGTGACAAGTACTACTTGTCTATAGTAATTCTAGCAGCAACTAAGAGATGAGTGATCAGTTCTTTTTGGCTTTTATAAGATGCTGAGTTTTTGAGACCACTTAATAAAAATACCAGGTGTCAGCTGTTGGATAACTCCTATCTCCCTTAAAGAGTCTCCAGTGGCTTTCTAGAATGTCTTAGTTTTTAGGCCATCATATATATTGAGGAAATCTTCCCCTTTTGTTATACTTTTCTCCAGCATTTGCACATCCCTATACCATACATTTTGTTAATTTTAAGGTGAGTTAGGTAGCATTGAAAAAGAATTTGAATGTAGTTTTCTTTTATTAATGTGTGTCAAGATGTGGGCACCATTGCTCCATTTATTCTTCTATTTCTTAATGCTGGTGTAGATGCCTACATCAGCTTTCCATCTTTTCATGAACAGTTTATTCCTCTAAGTAACAGTAGCAATTATTTTGTATAGAACGAAGAATAAGCCTTTGTATTTCATGGATGTAGTGTGTAGCTTTTTGAAGTCTTCCCTCCCCCACCCCACCCCACCCCCAAATTCTTGCCTCTTTGTGGAGGTGGGCTTGAAAAATGTCTCCCCTATAGGTAGGGTGATCAGGTGTCCGGTTTTTGACCAGAACACCCAGTCAAAAAGGGATCCTCATGGCTCCGAGCCGTTGACTGTCTGGTGGGTGGAGCAGTGCAGCAGGGCTGGCAGGCTCCCTGCTAGCCTCCACTCCCTGCAACTCATGGGAAGCAGCCAGCATGCCCCCACCTCTGGCTCCTACGTGTAAGCAGTGGAGGGGAATCTAGGGCATGTGGGCCGGATCCAGCCCTGTGGTTAATTTCAACTGGCCAGTGGCGCCCCACACAGGGCAGGAGAGCCAGCTTGCCCTGCTGCAGGGGGAAGTCCCAAGCATCCACACCAGCTCACCCCACTGCAGAGGGAAAGCCCTGAGCCTCCACGCTCGCCCCCCCCCCCCCCCCCCGGATGGGTGAGTGGCCCGAGATTGGTGTTTTTGTTTTGTTTTTTTCCTATGGGTCAATGGCCTGTGACAGAAAAAAGGTTCCCCACCCCAGAGCCCGCACCCCTCAGTCCCAGCCCAGAGCCCTCTCCTGCACCCCAGCTCCCGAAGCCAGCCTGGTGAAAATGAGCGAGTGAGTGAGGGTGGGGAGAGCAAGGGGGGGGGCTTCAGAGAAGGGGCTGGGCATGGGCTCAGAGGAGGGGCAGGGCAAGAGTGTTCAGTTTTGTGTGAGTAGAAAGTTGGCAACCTTATCTGTAGGTATTGATATCCTGGTCTTTTGCAAGTTGTTGCATTTCATCAAATAATTTAAATGTATTGTCTGTCTCTAAACAGCTGGCAAAATTGAGATATACTTATAAATTCCCAAATGTCAAAACTTGCCAGGTTTTTATTGGGGTTAAATTTTGTATTTGCTGTGAGCATTAGAGGTGATGGGAGTGCGATTAGCTTTCTAAATAAATTAGCCCACGTTTCTACTGTTGCTTTCAAAAAAGGATGGCTTATCTATTGGTTTTTGTCCTATAGGATTTCTTTAACCAGAATATCATGAGGAGTTTGATTTCACAACAATGAGCTTGTTCCCTCTACCCAGTGCTTATTATGGTTTGTTGTTAGCCAGTACATCAGACTTCTGAAATGACTAAGTTAATGTTTGGTAAAGCCAATTCTCCTTTTTGTCATGGCCTTAAAATACATTGCTTAACCCTGGGTTCTCTTTCCCCAGATGAATTTATCATGGATTGCCATTGATCTAAGAGATTTCCAGGGACCTAAAGCAAGAGTGTTTTGGAAAAGTGTGTTACTTTGGGGCTAAGAGATTCATTTTAATTGCTGTAATATTGCCTAACCATGAAGCTTTGTATTTTGGCCAATTTTCCAAATCTGTTTTGATTTTCTTAATTAAAAAAGTATAATATAGGTTTTGACATCTTTTAGAAATGTGTATTTCCAGGTATCTTATTGAAGTATTATCTTTAATTTATAAATTAAAATATACCATTTATATCTTTCTGTAGATGGGAGCCCACACTTACATCCAGGAGTTCTGACCTATTGTAGTTTACATTAATTCTTGATACTTGGCCAAATTTTAAGATTTCCTCTTGTAATTCTAGTAGCATGTGAGTTGGATTCACAAAAATTACCATAACATCATCTGCATATAAGGCTAATTTGTGTTCCCTGTTTCCTATTGTAATTCCATTTATTATTAGATTATTTCTGATTGATTGGACAAATGACTCTCTAATACTATGGCAAAAGGAAGAGATGATGATTGGCAGAGTCACTGGACTGGCCACCTCCTAAGCATTCCCTCGTGGCCTGGTGTCATGCTGCAGGCAGCCTGCCTCAATTTCCCCATCCAGGGGCTCTTTAAACTCCACACACCCTTTTTGTGAATTCACAACGCCCCTTCTTGGGGTCTGGGTTTATCCAGATAAAAAATAAACTCAGCTAACACTCAATGTCTCAAAACAAAATCCATGCAATTTACTCTCCTGTGGGATCACTCTTAGTCATTTCCTGCCTATAGTCTCAGTCTCCGTCTCCCATCCCAGGACTCTGGAGCCTGCTCATTCCTAGCAGTCTCTGATCTCCGTAAGTATCCCCCTGCCCCCCCGCTTCCTTCCCCTCTTTATAGGGAAATCACCTAATCTCTCCCCCTTGTGGCTTCTTCAGTAATCAAGGTTGACTAGCCTCAGGCCCTCCAGCCAATATGGGGCAAACCATCCTGTTATAGGCATCCTTGGCATGTGCTTCTAAAAAGGGGGACCTTTTCTGCACTGGGGGGAGGGAGAGGCATTGATGGGGGGCTGCCAGTGGGTGCTAACCACCCACCATATTTTTCCTGTGGGTACGCCAGCCCCAGAGCACCCATGGAGTCAGCACCTATGGGTGGTGGGACTAGAGGCTTCTGCCCTGCAGGAAGGGCTTTAGCCCCATGTCCCAGCAGGCGCTGCCCCGTGGGGCAGGTTGTACGTGTCTTTAGTCTTCAGAAGTTCAAAAGCCTCTTGTGTGTGGCTCAGAGGGTCAGCAAGTTTGGCCACCCTGTATAGAAGTCATGATAAGAGATGTGGATTGTTAGCTGGTAGATAAGATTGTATGAAGAAAAAGTAAAACCAAATATCTAAAGCCCTAATTCTAACTATTGGATTTTTATCTGATTTATTTATTTTTTAAAAAAAAATTTAATTTAAAGTGTATTTATGCCATTGGTCAGTTGGTCTCTCTACTCATTGAACAAAAATACTATTCATCATTAAATATCCATTTTCATTCTTTAATCTAAAATTTTTGTTTGAATCTGAAGGTTTTTATTTTAATTATCCCTACGCAACTTTCCTCCCCAAACCCTATATTTTTTTAACTTTCTCTCCTCCCACCTTTTCCTTGAGACGAGTTACCAACCAGCCTGTCCCCTCATTCTACACTCATGTAAAATTAACAAATTCAATATATATATCGAGTTAAACATTAGAACATTATTCTTAGTTTCCCCAATCCCTTCCCCCAAATTCTTCCCCCTAAATCCCTCAAGCCTCCAATGTATACTGACACCATAAACAATACAAATCCCTTCCCCCTTTATAATGAGATTCACCAAAGTCCTAGATGGATCTGGCTAACCTGCCTTCTCCACTGGTATGATGAACTCCCAATGGGGAGACCTCGACATCCACCCCATGTGAAGCCAAGGCACTGCTGGTTTTTTTAGAAGGACCAATATGGGGTGGGAGGGGGAAGGGACGTTTCAGTAAGCAATATTTCAGCCCTTCCCCATTTATATCCTATTTTTAGCATGTGGTTACACAACCCTCTTCTCCCCACCCTACAGCTAGCACATATTTGTAATCTTTATTTCCATTCCCCATTATATTCTGGTATTTAAATAATACGCTTATGAAATAGTTCAGAGTACTTCATAAGCAAAATGGATACTCTGCTTTGTTTCTTGCACTCTTGCTACTTTCTTTCCTCTTCCTCAGATTTATCTTGGATGTCCACCTCCTTATGAATCTTTCTCGATTTTACTGTTACTATTTTTTGGTGATCCCTCTTCTAGATTTGACTAATTATCAATCTTCATTTTGGCTTGCTGGTTCAATGTCTGTCTCTTCATGGGAGTCTGGACTGCCTTCTTGTGAGGGTCCTCCTAATGCTCCCTCTTTTTCTATTCTTGGATCAGATATCTGTTCCTTATGGGTGAAGAGGAATTAAACGGAAAGGCCCATCTCTATCTAATATGAGCTTCCCTTAATGCTGCTGTGTCTTCAGCTATTCTCTCCCCCCTCCCGCGCCCTTTTTTTTTCTCCTGCCAGGTCTCTCTCTCTCTTTTTCAAGCATTTTAATTCTATTCTGCAGCAAAGCCTCTACCTCCATTCTCTCCCGTATGCCTATTTCCACACTAGTCCCTCTTGTCTAGGGTTGCAACCTGTCTAGGTTTACCCAGGATTGTCCCGTTTTTTGAGCCATCTGTCCCAAGAAATCGGTAAGGGTGCTCAGTACACACTGCCAACTGTCCAGTTTTATTGGCTCAGGATCATCCTGGATGTGCATGGGGGAGAGGGGTGTTGGTTTGGGGTTTTTTTGTACCTCAGAGGTGGCAACCCTGCATATCTCCATTTTGCCTTAATTTAATCCAGTTTGGCATCTAGGGAGGACTTCTAAGGATCTAAACTCAAATCTTCTCTAGCGACAGGGATCCCTCTCCCCTGCTCCTTCTTCCCCACAAGGGACCTGGGCTCAGTGGCCACCATCTTGGATTGTTCCAGCTTACTCTGCTTTGTAATCTTGCAGCCTTGTGAGTTCCTTTTCTGGAAACATTTCTTCAGATGGTGTCTTTATGAAGAGTACCCATCTAAGAGATAGGAGAGGCTTCCGGGCGAGTCGCAAGGGGCCCAAGGAGCAGTGATGTCCACAGAGATTATGCCAACTTCAACATGGAGTTAAAAGCTCAAGCAGACAGTCAGTTCTGGTGATGCCTACACACTTCCCTCCTCCAAGTCACCATCTTATTTGTAAAAGGAAGGATGATCCTGTGGTTTAAGGGACTGGGGCTCAGGAGATTTCAGTTCCTGGACCTGCCAGATAGTTCCTGTACTTTGGGAAAATCACATAAGCAAAAGTCTTTTTTCAAACCTGGGTGCCTAATGATAGCCTTTCAAACCTAAATAAAAGTGGACTGACATTCATACATACTCTCACAAGTCCTACTGAACTGCAGGAGCTCAGCACCTTTGAAAATCAGGCCACTTGTAGTTAAGTCACTAAATATGGATTGAGGAGCTTAATATTAGACATGTGTAGTATAGGATAATGGTATTTCCCTGACTCACAAAGGTGTTGTAAGGATAAATTCATTAATGTTTATGAGGTCTCAGATATTACAGTGATGCCATATGAGTACCTTGTTAGCTTTTAAGTAAAATACAAAAATGAGGTCTTTCATGATCAGAAAATATCACAAGGCAATTTCCCAAATGTAAGAGTGTTCGCCCTTGTGTCTTAACCAAATTCCAACTTGAATTATTCAGTCTCCTACGTTCCCCATGTAAATTCTATTGGGTACCACAATAGCTCTCACATCAATCACAAACTCATTCCAACATAAACTTAATACGACATCATCATCATCATGTTCCCATTACACCTCTGGCATTTAGGACAGCGCCAAAGCTCCTCCACTCCTGTCTGTTTCTGGCAAGTCTTTCAATGGGTCTCCAGCTGTGCCACAGGCTCAGGGCCATGCCTAGGGGCAGGGCCATCTCTAGGCACCAGCTAAGCAAGCTGGCGCCTGGGGCAGCACTGCTGAAGGGGTGGCACTCCGGCAGCAGCCCCAGCAGCAATTTGGCAGCAAACCCCCTCCGTTGTTTCCCGTGGCGGCAATTCAGCGGTGACTCTTCTGACTCGGGTCTCGCTGTCGGCGACAATTCAGCAGCAGCTCCCTTCAATGTTTCTGTTCTCTCTGGCGGCAGCATATTCAGCAGGTTGTTTGTTTTTTTTTGCTGCTTGGGGCAGCAAAAAATATAGAGCCGGCCCTGCCTGGGGGGGTGCAGGGCCTGGGGCAGAAGTGACAGATTTGTCTCTTCCAGGACTGACCACGCCGGCGAATCGCACTGGCCTGCGGGGCCCAGAGCGGTTGCCCCAATCCACCCTACCCAAAGGACGGCTCTTCCCAGGCTTTTCAGCTCAGCTTCCACAGCTCTTTGCCATGTTGGTTTTGGGCAGCCTCGTATGACACCATACCAAAATACAGAATGTATGTACACAGACAATATTGGCAGATTAGTACAACATGTATTAGCCTGGTACCTAAACTACAATGCAGAGATTCCTTGGTTCTGCTGATACATTCTGCTGACAATATTTTTTTCCAATATTAGAGTTCCACTGTTGTCACCAGAATTACTCAGTGGAATTCTTGCCTTGTGTTATGTATCTCGCTATAACTGAACAAAAACTTGACCCTAAAAACAAGTTTATGGAGAAAGATTCATACATAACTGCCATCCATCTAAAAAATCAACAAACCACTGGTGAAATTTCATCCAAAGAGCTAAGTTCCTATTTTACCTATAGTTAAAAAGCAGAGACATATACAGCACTCTGCAGATAGTTATGTCCTCAGGTGGCCTTACTATCTCTTATTGTGCTGGCATTTTCTGCTGTGGGATAGTCTTCATGTAATGTTGTACTGCTTACAGCACTACTCATCAATGAAAGGTAACCGGTTGCTTTCTTCCTCCATCCATACAATCCATTAATAACAATTTAGAAATAGGCTTTTTGCTTTGGAGGATGTTCATATTATTTTATACCGAGACTCAATCTAATGAAAGAGTTGCCTAGAGAAGTGGAGGCTGGCAGTTAATTTCTGGTTCCTCTTCTCGCTCTAAATAGTTACTTACCCTCCTTTCTATTAGGGTTTGGAGATACTTTTTTTCAGCAGGGTCCCTAGCCTTCACGACACTCATTACTAAGTGCTTTTTGGAGATTCTTGAATTAGAATGTCATTTTATGCTTCTCCAATTAAACAGCAGTACTTTAACATTGTCACTGTTACAGGGGTAGCTGCAACTCAGTTTCCTCTTTGGTCTCTGAGTGCACCTCCTCATGCCTTTTCAGGTACGTCTACACTGCAATTAAAAACCCGCAGTTGGCTTGTGCCAGCTGACTCAGGTTAAAGGGCTCGAGCTAAGGGACTATTTAGTTGTGGTGTAGACATTTGGGCTTGGGCTAGAGCAATTAAACAGCCCCTTAGCTTGAGCCCTGTGACCTGGAATCAGCTGGCACAGGCCAGCCACAGGTGTCTAACAGCAGTGTAGACATACCCTTCCTCTCCTGGAATGGAATCCTGCAATTCTTCCATTCTTAAATTGGGCCCTGGACTACAGTGTTCTGTGTGACAACTGATATTGTCCTGAAGGTCTGACTGAGTGTGGGCACCTGCAGTCCTTCCCTTCAGGAGTCTGATTAGAGAGATATAGTGACCAAACAGCCTGCATAAAACAAAAGTATTTAATTAGTTTTTATCGAATGCTTTTCTCCTATTGTGAAGATTTTAAAACTAACAGTCTAGTCACATCTAGCTCTACCATTCTTTGATGGTGACCTAGCTTCTCAACTCCCACCATCAGGTTCCTGTGTCTCCACCTAAGATAGGTTTTAATTCTGCCAGAGGCTTGTTTTTGGTGGTGATAGGTTTTTCTGTGTTTGGCAGGTCCTTGATCATTCCTAGCCCAATCAGTCCTATGGGCTACGCAGGAGATCAAACCAGAATTGTCAGACAGTGGTTCTGTCTTCTGACATTGTCCCTTAATGACTCTTAAGTGTCAGCTGATAGCCACCTATCTGGAGCCAGGTCCTTCTTCCTGCCTGTGATCCAGACAAACTCCTATTGAGTGAAACCAATATAGTCATGCAGAAAACATCTCCATAACCATGCCATTATACAGTATTCCTGGATTAGAGACCAGCTCCAAATACATCACTATCCTGTAATTCTTAGCTACCGTGCACACCCTGAAACCTGTCTTTAGGAGTTGTTACTGCATGGGGGGGAAAGGAATCAAACAGCAGTTCTCAAACTGGGACCCCACAGTGGGTCACAGGGCCTAACATTAGACTTGCTGAGGCCAAAGACTGAACCCCATGATTCAGGGCTGAAGACCAAGCCTTGGGTCTTCAGCCTGGGGTGGCAGGGCTTGTGCTTGGGCTCTGGCCCCTCACCCCTACCCGCAGTGGTGGGGCTCGAGCTTCTCCTCCCTTCCCCTGCCTGGGGTCATGTAGTAATTTTTGTTTTCAGAAAGGGGTCATGGTACAATGAAGTTTAAAAACCACTGAACTAGATTGAATAATACTTTGAAGTTTTGCAGTATGCTGTTATGCTGAAAGGTGTTAATGGCTGTCATCAGCAAGGTCTTCGGTCCAAAGACAATCACAGACCACTTTAGAGTCCTTGGGTGTGCCAAGCACTTTCCTTCAGGCTCAACAGATGGAGCAATCAAGCCTCTTTACGTAATACAGAGATAGGGCATGGCTACACTTGCAGATGTAGAGCGCTTTGAGTTAAACCAGCCTTCGTAGAGCGCAGTAGGGGAAAGTGCTGCAGTCTGTCCACACTGACACCTTCAAGCGCACGGACGTGGCCGCACTTGCAGCGGCATTGGGAGCAGTGCATTATGGGCAGCTATCCCAGCATGCAAGTGGCTGCAACATGCTTTTCAAATGGGGGGGTGAGGTGGAGTGTGACAGGGAGTGTGTTGTGTGTATGTGGGGGAGGTGGGTTTTTGGGGCGCTGAGAGCATGTCAGCATGCTGTCTTCAAAGTTCAGACAACAGGAGGCCCCCTCCCCCCCGCCACCCCTTCTCTCTCTCTCTCTCACACACACACACACACACACACACACACACACACAGCATTCCACACTAATGGCTTGCTTTGTCTCAGAGCAGATAAGCAGCGGGCTGTCATAAACGGAGCTTTCAAAGGGCATTTCCACATTCCCACAGCCAATTCCAAACGATGACAAGAGTGGCCACTTGACTTAAGGGGATTATGGGCCGTTTCTGGAGGCTGATCAGAGCGCAGTAAAGCAACACCTCGTTCACACTGGCACCGCAGCGCTCCAGCAAGGACACAGCAAACGTTATTCCACTCGCCGAGGTGGAGTACCAGCCGCGCTGTAGCTGCAGAGTCAGAGCGCTCTACGTGCCTTGCCAGTGTGGACGGGTAGTGAGCTAGTGCGCCCGGGGAGTCTTTATTGCACTGTAACTCGAAAGTGTAGCCAAGCCCTTAGACAGCTGCAAACAATGGAGGCTACCACCCAAGAACCAGGCTGCATGGCAGATCAGAGCTTTCCCTGGTTGCAAACAGGTATTTGTTGCAGCCTATGGTTATGTCTACACTGCCCATCTTACAGCGCAGCCACGGCTTTCCCGGAGATAAAAAATAACCACCCGAACGAGTGGTGGTAGCTTTATCACTGGGAGTGCGGCTCCCGGCAATAAAAGCGCTGTCTATACTGGTGCTTTTCAACGCTAAAACTTTTGTCGCTCTGGGGCGTATTTTTTTGACATCCCTGAATGACTGATGTTTTAGTGCTGAAAGTGGCAGTACAGACACAGCCTAAGTGTGTTGGAGGCAGAGAAAAGCAGGAGAAGGAGTTGTGAAAAAGACAGTTTCTTGGGCACTGAGCTCATAGGAGTGGCAGACTTAGGGATTTCTGAGCAAGGAAACTGCTTGCTGCTGTTTCTAATATGTCCAGAGAAACAGGACTCTGTGCATATTTTTATAAATAAGTTTACACTAAGAATACACCTGACTCATAGCACCAATTTCTCATCCTAACAGAAACAATCCTACAAGGCCCCAAATTTTGGTTAATGACTTTAGCAATCATTAGAAGGTAAACCAATGAATGCATCTGATACTAATAAAGCCACTGCTGGCTCAGAAGGCCTCTTGAGTAAGAAAGTGGTGATAGGAGGAAGCCTGAAAATATTGAAATTGCTGCATCAGAGTCTGCATTTAACCTGCCAGCACAGCCTTCCAAGGAAGGTGGTTCAAGTGTGTTGACACATTAGCAAGTGCTGATCCCCTTCTGTCTGAGATGCTTTTCCTTTAGGGCCTTCTGGGTGCTGTAGGGCACCTGTCAACTGGATGAACTGGGAAGTCAGAAACAGCACTCTAGGGGCCAGAGGCGAGTTTAAGAAAGTTTATGAAACTTATACAAGGAATGATCATGTAGTATGTTCCATCAAATTAGACTCCCTCCTCTAGAGTCTCTTCAACTTACTTCCCTAACCTCCCATTTAGTTGTAGTACCACCCATAGGCCCTGACTCCATGGGTGCTCTGGGGCTGGAGCACCCATAGGGAAAAAATTGTGGCTGCTCAGCACCCACCAACCACCCACCAACCAGCTGTATGGTGGTGGGCGGGAGGTGTTGGTGGGACAGGGTAGAGCAGGGGTGGGAAGAGGAAGAGCGAGGGTGGGGCCTTGAGGAAAGGAGTGGAGTGGGAGGTGGGGCATCCACCCAAAAAAAATGAAAGTCGGTGACTGTGGCACCACCATATAACTTACAGCATCCCTGCACTGTGGCCCATTGAGTGTAAGGGAGTCTGAGGGCTTGTCTTCGCTCCCGGGGAGACTAGCAGGTGTCAATTTTAGCAGGTCTAGTGAAGACCCACTAAATCAATGGCAGAGCACTCTCCAGTTGCCTCCGGTACTCCAGCTCCCTGAGAAGGATAAGGGAAGTCGACCGGAGAGCGTCTCCTGTCGACACAGTGCAGTGAAGACACCGGGCTAAGTCGACCTAGCTGGAGTAGCGTAACTTGGGTCGACTTACCCCAATAGTGAAGACAAGCCCTAAGCTAGAGTACTTCACGTGCTGAGGGTTGAGAAGGAAGGAATGTAGCAATAAAGGAAGTAACAGGAAGGTGTAAGAATGGATAAGTTAAAGCAATCTCCTATTTTAAATACCTCTATACATTTTCTTAGCATGTAAATTACAACCATCTTAGGCTCCCTTACACTCAGACTCTCCTAGAGTGAGTATAAGAGAGCCTAACTTAATGCACAGGGTTTAACATATGCCACCTCAGTTATCCTCTCTGAATTTAGTCCTGCGTGTTGGAGCTCAACACAGGCGCATTTCCTTCTCAAGCATCTCTCTGCCCAACTGTTATCCTCAACTGCTACACAATATTTGAGCTTAAACATTGCATTGATCAGCTTTTTTTTATAGCTTCTTAGGTTCTGGGCAATCAGCAGGGGAAAAGAAAAATACTATCCACATGGTTCCCCTTTTCCTTCCCCTTTCAGGTCTTTTTCTTATTCTCAGTTAGCTTCAATAAGAGTGCAAGTAACAATGGATTGAGCCACGTGGGGTTGGAGAGGATAAGAATGTAATAGTATTTCATATCTAATAAAAATGGAGAGAACTGAAGGAGTCTAACAGTTCTGAAAGATTTAATAGTGACACAGTTTTGTCCTATTGTGTGCCTTCAAAAACAGGAATTTCAGGTACGCTATGTGCATCTGAAATTATATTTCTTGTCTGTGTCTGTCTGAATGTTTTGTAATGTGAAATTCTCTACATTCCAGTTGTATTATGTCTGGATAAGTCCCTAGTTGTTTGGCTAGATTCTTCTTTATATAGGCATTGCTTAGCTCCAGTTGACCTGAACTTTTTTAGCATAAGGACTTTGTCACATTCAGTCTGAAGAGTCTAATTAGTGTCAAAGCTTTGGAAAGGACTTTGTGATGACTATAAGGCATTCTAGTTCAGTGCTTGTTTTGGGTTTGACCTTGCAGTCCTTACTCAGACTAAACTCTCACTGAACTCAGTGACAGTCTTCTCTGGGTATGGTGTGAGAGAACAAGCCCAATGTGGTAGTTTCATGTGATGCTGCAGATTTTTTTAAAACTCTTTTTTTAATCACTCCTCAGCAGGAAAAAATGAGAGCAAAAATCCTACATAACTTGTCCATAATATACAGCATTTCTAGTTATTTATAATACTCCCACAGGTGCTTTACAGCTAAGAACATCTTCACTGAGATGAATGGGCCACTTCACACCTCCCTGAACCTGCTATTCAACTAATGAACATCTTCCCTCAGGTCCTGGCTCACATGGTGGGGTAGGAATTGGGGGGGGGCGCACACACCTGGGGAGGGGGGCAGTGACTCCCAGTTCACATAAAGGGATGAGGGAATGGAGCTCAGACACCCCTAGAAAGGCAATCTTCCTCCAAAACCTGGCTTACCTGGAGAAGACAGGGAAGAGGGGGCAAGGACCCCATAAATCATGACACACAAGGGAGAGAAATGTGGGGCTGATAGGTGCCCCTGTCTGTATTTTTCCACAGTTCCCCTGTCGCTCACCCTCAGGTCCCCCATCCCTTTCCCCTTTTTCCCACCTACTCTTCTACTCGTAATTACCCTCCCCTCCCAGTAGGCATTTGCTTGTGTAGTTTATTTCCGTCTCAGAAAATAGTTTCAGTGCCTTCTGAATATTCAGTTGTACTCAGATTACATTTCCACAGAATAAAAATCCCGCCCCCCGACAGATTGGAGCAATGTGCCTTTTTCTTTTCTTTTCTTTTTTTTTTTTTTTTTTACACTGCAGACTTCTGCTCTGGATTAGATTTTAAATCAGTGCCTGGGGCGGTGCTCAGGTTCAATAACTTCATATACTCTCAGAGTCTCCAATCCCAGGTCCTGTGAAACAGAGCTTGTTTTCCAGATCGTTGGCCTCTATCCCTGCGCATGCTCCGTGTAATCCATTCAGCACATCAGTTAGGCATGGTAAAACTTGAGAAGCAACCTCTTTTTCAAACAAACTTTTAATTTGATTTTCTCCAAAGGACTTGTGCCATGCACTCTTTTAGGGTAACCCTCTAGTGTTTGAGAACCCTGGCTTGATCTCAAAGCAACACAAAAGTTGCCAGAACATGTCAACTTTCAGAACAGCTGCTGCACATTTTTTTGGGCAGAGCCTGTACTCAAGAACCCTTAAGTCAAACTGCTCTAAACTTGAATCACTGACCACTCCCCCTGCCCCCATGAGGCACACACAATTTCAAGGCAGTCTGAACTGTACAGATTTAAGAGCACTTAGAATAGTGGCACTTTAAACAGAAACTGTTTTTTCCACTTCAACTATAGCAGAGTTATCGCTCTGCTGTAACAACATAGCCCATATGCAGCCACCCAACCCTGCTTCTTTCCCTCGGAGCTTAATCCAGAATTCCAGCCCACTCCACCACTCCCAGTTGCTTGGGAATGATAGATTGTGCTGAACTTTCTTAGGGTATAGGCCTGAGCTGGATTCTCCTCTGCTAAATGAAAGGCAGCAGAGGGGACTGAAAACTAAAGGAGCTGAAAACTATTTCCCTGACTGACAGTTCCATTTTGGAAATGGCAGCTGTAATGTGCAGAAGGGCCCCCACTGGAAAGGATCTGAAGTCCTCATGGCAGTGAATGGGTACAAGCTATATCTTCTCCTGACCTCTAAAGGTAAGGAGAAAATAGGGAACTCCCACTCACAACCCCTTCTGCTTCATAGAATCATAGAATATCAAGGTTGGAAGGGACCTCAGGAGGTCATCTAGTCCAACCCTCATATTCACTGTGTGGCCACGTCTACACTTAGAGCTAGGGGGTGTGATTCCCAGCTCAAGCAGACATACTTGTGCTAGTTCGAATAGTAACATAGCCACTTTAGCACAGGGAGCAGCGGCATAAGCTAGCTGCCCCTAGTTTGTATCCACAGAGTCCAAGCAGACTGTATTTGATTCGACTAGCACCACTCACTCCTGCCCATGCTAAGGCAGCTACGCTGCTACGTGTGGTGTGCTAGCTCAGATGAGAGCTCATGTTAGTGTGTCTACTCAAGACTTCCCTAGCTCATAGCGGCACTATAGCCTATGAAAGTTACTGCTGTCATTTGTACACTGTGGTACTAATTCCTCACTGCTTTGCAGCTTGTGTAGTCACTAATAAGTATGTAAAATGCTACGAAAGCCTAATTCTCCTCACCTACACTGTTAGCATTTTACACCTATGATGATGTTGCACCCACTTTACATAGGTTACATGACTCCACAAGGTGAAAGGCAATGGTGAATCTGGCTAATGTGCAGGTACCAGGGCCATGGGAAAGTAAAGCTTATCAGAAGACTGGAAGGAAAGATGGCTTTCTGCTCCCTTGGCCTGACCCAGGATTAAGGGAATGCAAAAGGACAGAAGTGCAACAGCCCTGCCTGTTCCTCCAGCTGTATCCCTGACCCACCCTATCCATGCAGCATTGTGAGGAGAATTCAGTTGTATAAGCCAGCATTAGAGTGGCACAAGTGACCAGAGTGGGGCCAAATACTGTTATTCTGGAGGTTGGGTATCTCCGAGGGAATGTCTCTTTGTTCTCTGGGCAGTGCTGGTGGACACGATAGCTGCCTTCCATTCAGGTTAAATGAGGGAGCAATTATATGCCCCTTTGCTTTGTAATAGCTGAAACAATAAAAGCCACTGTCCAAATCAGACCATCATAGCAAGGCTGTAGTAGGGATCGAGCCATGAGATCTGAGACCATGTCCATATTAGGAGGGCTTTGCCAGTACAGGAATGCCAGTATACCGTACCAGCATAGCGCTTCTAGAATGGATACAGCTATACCAGCAAAGCTGTAGTTTTTGCCAGTATAGTAAAACCACCGCCACATCTAAAATATGATTTGCTGATTTAGCTGTGTGTGCACTAGGAACTTCTGCCAGCATAGCTATGTCACTCAGAAGTCACACCTCTTCACACCCTGACCGACATAGCTATGCTGGCAGAAGTCTGTAGCGTATACCTGACCTGAGGAATTTTTCCTGGGGTCTGAATGCAAAAAAAGGGGCTGGGTATTATTTGGTGGAACTACATGCGTTTTCGAGTCAGAAGGCAGCGGGAAAGCCAAGAGACAACAAGTGAAGCAACTTGTAACATGGCCTTCAGAGAAAGGTGAGGGGGGGAAGACTGCGGACTGGATAGAAGTTTGGAATTGAGAGTAAAAAAACTGCCTTCTGTTTTTGATTCCTACTGTGTTGAGGGAAATAGGACTCTGTGTAGATTCTTTGGAAATAGGCAGGTATTTCTTGGGTGCAATCCTGTTTCATATCATCATTTTCTCCTCTGAATGGAAACAATCCACAAGGTCCCACTAACGGCTCAGGCTAAAAAGGGGTAACAACTTCATACTCAGAAACAGTCGAAATTTGCATAGATTTTTCCTCACTGCCTTATAACTTCACAAACCATTTACCCCTTTCTTCTCTGTGTATTGTCCTTTATAAATGGTATGATGATGATTTTCTTAGCTTCTAGGGGTGGGATATGGGGCCAAATTAATCTCTGGTGTAACTCCATTAATTTCAATACATTTAAATTTAGAATGATTTTTACCTATTTGTTGTATAAGTAAAAAATTCCAGTCACCAATCAGAACCTAACGAGAACTCCTATTCTCCTTTAACTACCATTGCTTATTAATCTAACTGTAGCTCTTGAATGAACATTACACATTATAATTTCAAAACATACATGGGGATGGAAAATAGCAATGGTAATACTTGATTGAAGCAGCATCCACTGATTCAGTCTATTGTGTTTAGCGTTATTTTTTCCCCCTCTAGCAGTGGGCTGGCTCCTGAAAGGTGCTGAGCACCTCCGCTCACATTAGGTGCCCAATAGAGGGCTATTAGCCTCTTGAAGGATCAGGTTTATTGTTTTGAAAGCCTTATGGACTATGTGGGACTGTTTTTGAACTGAAATGGTGTAAGTACAGCATTTAGCACTATTAGCAGTTACTGCCATCTATGGGTAGAATTACATAAAACTGCATGCAGTATCATAACCATGTTGACCCCAGAATATTAGAGACCAGATGGGTGAGCTCTTCTTCAGATCTGGGAAAGATACTCTGAGCATCAAAGCTAAATGCAAGGTGGAACAGATTGCTAACTACTTATGCTAAACACAAATTCTAAGGGGCCACTCTACCTTGAATGGTCCTATCAGTCCTCATCCTCAAAGGACACCTGCACACAATGCTTTCAGAAGATGAGCCTGGGAGCTTTAAATTCATTCCTCAGCTAGACACTAAAGATCGTGGACTGAACAGTGACACTGCATTTATGGCTTACAACAATCTGTAACCCACTAACCCCCACCCTGCCCCCATTTTTGTCCTATGACTGCAGAAGGTGTTAACTGGCCACTGTACCTGGACTGGCCCCTTCCGTATGTGCTAACTACTTATGCTAAACAATCTGTTCCACCTTGCATTCAGCTGTGACTCTGAGTACCTTTCCCAGACCTGAAGAAGAGCTCTGTGTGGTTTGAAAGCTTGTGATTCTCTCACCAACAGAAGTTGGTCCAGTAAAAGCTATTGCCTCACCCACCTTGCCTCCCTAATAAAACTGTATCTTATTTGTTAGGAACAGTTCCAGCATTTGTTGATTCAAAATAATACCCACAAATGAATATGATTGGGGAAAAGGGCATTGGAGGAGTTGATGTCTCTTTCTCCAATGAAAAAGGGAGGAGAAAAAACAGTGCACAGTGTCTCACTTTCAGGGTAACTGCACCTGCGTTTCCCCTCCATGGCAACATTTTTATCTAAACAGCCCTTTTGAAGAGGGTGAGGTGTTAATGGTTCTCTGGGTGCCCAGGACTATGTGTCACCTTGTTCCCTCTGCCTCAGGCATGAGGGAGTCTTGCTTGTGGTAACTTGGTGTTAGCTCCCTCACTTCACTGTCCTTTGAGTCACTCAAGCACTCTCCTGTGGGCTATGCCAGTCCTGTCTTTCCTTTGCATTACATCACCACCTAATCAAGGAGGGGTGCCAACTCCTTCTTGCCTGAACAGGCTGTCACCAAGTATTATTCCCTAGTGACTCCTTTTAAACTTAAGACCATATATATTCAATATAGTGACATTATTCCTTAAATATTACCAATACATATATCACACCATGATTATGAACATCAATAAGTTGCAAGCTTTCAATAGAGACCTTGTTACCCTTTATAGACAAATACCCTGTAAGCCATGTATCTGATATAGTGAATTTGTCAGGTCTGAGATGAGTTGTTTGCAAAGAACGGGAATCTTTGCCAAGGGTCCTGTGTGTCAAAATGGGGGAAAGACTTTGAACAATTCAAATGTCTATCTGGCTACATGCTAGGACTAAACCCACAAGGATTTACTTTTTCTTTAATATCCTGGAATATAAGAATCCATACCAGATCACCATTAGTCCATCTAGTCCAGTATCTTGTCTCTGACTAGGGCTAGTACCAGCAGCTTCAGAGGAAAGCATAAGACTACTATAATGGGCAGTTATGTAATAACCAGCCTGTGGGGGAAGGTCCCTCCTAACCCCAGGTGTCAGTGGTTGGCTTATGCCTCTTGAGCACACGTTCTTGCAAGGTGCTGAACCCTCCAGCCATAATACAGCAAAGCACTTAAGCATGTGCATAAGTTAAAGCCGTTGACCCTGTCTACACTTGCTGCAGTGTGTAGGTTACATGGAGCAACACGCGATAGTGAAAACAAGCAGAGTATAGCCACACTCTAGGTTGTAGCTACACGCAGCAGCAAAAGGTTCAGGCGGTGGGATGCTGAGCCTTTCCCTGCTGCTAGAGCCTTTCATTGCAGCAGGAAAAGGCTCCAGCAAGTGGCTACTATGCAGCTAAAAACAGCATTGTAGACATGGGAGACGCTGAGTGGGCATGTACATAACTGTGTAGGGTGCATACTCCTAAGGTTCTGGTGTCTTACTCACCTAAGCAGTGCCTCACTGTCCACACTGCTATTTATATCCAGGATGGAGGGTGAGGGGGAGAGGGTGCACAGTGTCTGTACTATACATACTGCTGTAAGTGTAGACATAGCCTAACCGTAGTTCTACTGACTACCATGAGACTACTCATAAGCTTAAAGTTAAGCATTCAGGGTTTATACCTCTTGAAAGTTGTAGCCTGCCTAGTAGTTTGCAAATATACATCGGTTTAATAAGTTGTATTGTATATTTTCCTCTGCTATGAAAAATGTAGAGGTTGCATGAAATCAATAAAGCATTTTAAAACAAGAAATGTAGTACATTTATCTTTTCTAACAACTGATATTAAAAAGGCACAACTGCTCAGAGAAAGTCTTTAAATTCTGAATGCTATTTGATGTGAAATGGCAGGCTTTTTTAGACACCCCCTCCCCTGCCAATAAATAAAATACAAATGCATGCAGAATGCACTCCTTTTTTAGCCAAATACATTCAATTCTCAAACATTCAAAAAGCAGCGTTTATTTCATTGCACATTAAATAGTTATGAAAATTGGTAATTTTGCTAGAAAGCAATGCATTTTGTGAACTGCTGTTTTTAGTTAGTACTCACTCAAGACTTACAAACTCCCAATTTTTGGCCTCTGTTAGAAGTATGGACTCTATCCCAAGTTGAGTCAAAACATGAGGCTTACAGTGCAAAGATTTCTTTTTAAAATAAGGTTATTGATTATGTTTATGTATAAATTGGGACGTCTGTTATACCGCATTTAAAAAGTATCCAGGACATTTGATGTGTGAGGGGTTTTGGGTTTTGTACGTGCATAGCTGACTGGATAGATGTGATGGTAGCAATGGAACAAATTTCACTTAATACATCAAAGTTAGGGCCTGATTCTGAGGGGTGTGGAGCACTCAGCTCCCATTCATCTCAACAGGGGTTGGAGACACTCAGCAACTTGCAGGAAGTGCTAGTAGGTACTAAGTGACAATACTATGGCAAAAAAATGCATTGAAGCTGAGAGCCTTAATTTTCTAAATGGTCATGAGGTGCCCTCTGTCAAAGTTCAAAAAGACAATCTGAGCTTCTTCCAGTAACCAGGGGGACTGATTCCACCACTAGTTTGTGTAGTCTCTCATTCTATGATTAGTCCCACTACTCAGTGCAAGAAAGGATGGCAGAACTGAACCCGAAGTTAAAACCCTGTAATTGATTTGGCCTACCACTACACTTTAAAAATGTCTTTTATGTAAGAAAGTGTGCCTTTTTCAGCCTTTGTGATCCACTTCAGAAAAACATGTATTTTTAATGTTCTTAATCTGGCTGTAACTTATTGTTTTCTTTTTCAGTGGTTTCTGTGTTGACATGAACTGATCTGTTGTTAAACACTGTTCCCTAATCAAGTCAATTGTTAATAAACTTTACAATTTATTTAATTTAATTTGGAGAATCAAGTTGGGTTTACAAAAGTGGATTCTCTGGTATGGAAACAGCTATGTTCATAACTATTCACTTTTAACCATGCCATAGGCACTTTTCTTGGTATTAGAACTAAAATAGAAAAAAATTATTGGAGGGGCTAAACAATGCAAATTGTTTTTGATTTTTTTTAAATTTTTTCTTTCTTTTTGCCCTTTTCACAATGACCATCTATGATTTTTCCTAAAAAATAAATTTTCAAAATAAAATCACATCCCTAATTACATAATTTGATAAATATATTATAACTTTGCTGGTATCAGTGAAGAGCTAATGCATGGGATTGGCAACGTTTGGCACAAGGCCCCCCAGGATAAGGCCCCTGGCGGGCCAGGCCGATTTGTTTACCTGCCATGTCCACAGGTTCGGATAATCGCAGCTCCCACTGGCCGCAGTTCACCACTGCAGGCCAATGGGGGCTGCAGGAAGTGGTGCGGGTCGAGGGATGTGCTGGCCACAGCTTTCCACAGCCCCCATTGGCCTGGAGCAGCGAACTGCAGCCAGTAGGAGCTGCGATCAGCTGAACCTGCGGACGTGGCAGGTAAACAAACTGGCCCGGCCTGCCAGGGAGCTTACCCTGATGGGCCGCATGCCAGAGGTTGCCGAACCTGAGCAAGTGCATGTGGCGCAATCCTGATTCCATGACTTCAGTGGGAGTAGGACCAGACCGCTTATAGTTTACTCTTATAAGATAATTCTGCTCACACAGAAGTGAATGATTTTTATTTATTTATTTTTGCTTTAATAGTGATAACAGGATATGGGCAGTAAACTTTAGACTCCTAGGAAAGGATGACCTAAAAAGGGTTGATGAAATAAAATAATTCCCTGATCTTGCAGTCCCATAGAATCATAGAGTATCAGGGTTGGAAGGGACCTCAGGAGGTCATTAGTCCAACCCCCTGCTCAAAGCAGGACCAATCCCCAATTTTTGCCCCAGATCCCTAAATGGCCCTGTCAAGGTTCCTCCCCCACTCTGAACTCTAGGGTACAGATGTGGGGACCTGCATGAAAAACCTCCTAAGCTTATCTTTACCAGCTTAGGTCAAAACTTCCCCAAGGTACACAATATTCCCCCTGTTGTCCTTGGACTGGCCGCTACCACCACCAAACTAATACTGGTTACTGGGGAAGAGCTGTTTGGACGCGTCTTTCCCCCCAAAATACTTCCCAAAACCCTGCACCCCACTTCCTGGACAAGGTTTGGTAAAAAGCCTCACCAATTTGCCTAGGTGACTACAGACCCAGACCCTTGGATCTTAAGAACAATGAACAATCCTCCCAACACTTGCACCCCCCCTTTCCTGGGAAATGTTGGATAAAAAGCCTCACCAATTTGCATAGGTGACCACAGACCCAAACCCTTGGATCTGAGAACAATGAAAAAGCATTCAGTTTTTTTACAAGAAGACTTTTAATAAAAAATAGAAGTAAATAGAAATAAAGAAATCCCCCCTGTAAAATCAGGATGGTAGATATCTTACAGGGTAATTAGATTCAAAAACATAGAGAACCCCTCTAGGCAAAACCTTAAGTTACAAAAAAGATACACAGACAGAAATAGTTATTCTATTCGGCACAATTCTTTTCTCAGCCATTTAAAGAAATCATAATCTAACACATACCTAGCTAGATTACTTACTAAAAGTTCTAAGACTCCATTCCTGGTCTATCCCCGGCCAAGCCCAGCATACAGACAGACACAGATCCTTTGTTTCTCTCCCTCCTCCCAGCTTTTGAAAGTATCTTGTCTCCTCATTGGTCATTTTGGTCAGGTGCCAGCGAGGTTACCTTTAGCTTCTTAACCCTTTACAGGTGAGAGGAGCTTTCCCCTGGCCAGGAGGGATTTCAAAGGGGTTTACCCTTCCCTTTATATTTATGACAGGCCCCCTCAAGGATTGAACTCACAACCCTGGGTTTAGCAGGCCAAAGCTCAAACCACTGAGCTATCCCTCCCCCCCGTATAGCCATACCTCCCTTACGTCAGGCTTTTGACCTAAGAATCAGGCTTTTGTGGAATATCACAGGCCTGTCTCAAAATCTCAAGGCTTTCAGTGCAACAGCTATGACAGTGACACTTAACAGACTAGAGGAGGAACAGAAAGATGGGTCTTGTTTAGGCAGGCTGTAAAGAAAACAGTTTAAATCTTGACCTTGTACTAAGAACTAAGAACCATGCAGGTGGTCTCCGTTGACTTCAGAGGGATCCTGTACAGGTGCAGGTTGTGACATTCTATACCTTGGGGGAGCATTGTGGAACCCCCATATTCCTCATTTTTATATAATTGTGATCTTATATATAAAGCATGCCTTGTAAGGTATCAGGGGAAAAGTTATGATCCGCTGAAAGTCATTTCTCTATCCACAGATATATATTCACAGACATATATCGTTAATGCATATGAAGATAAGAGAATTGTGTTGTCTGGTGGTCACTAAAACATGTTGTAAGTTGGGGGATCAAATATTAGCTCCCAGAGGCAACAACAAGGAAAGTAACCAACACATGGGCGGGATGTCAATCAACCCATCAACAACCATTGTTCAGCAAGGGAGCTACAATGCAATGACTCACCTGCATGAGGCCAGACCAGGGGAATTACTCAAACTTGCCTGGAGACTCAGCAATGCACCCAAACATGCCTGGACTTATGTTTTCCAACCGCATGGATTAAGGGTATAAAACAGACACAGTGGCCACATGCTGGGCCTTTCTCCTTCACTCATCTATGCTGCAAGCAACAAGGACACTCTAAAGACTCCAACTGAGGGAACTGGCCCAGATTTCAAGGGGGACATTTGTGTACTATGAACTGCAATATCCAGTGGCGTGAGAAACTGCTTAGTGTAGTTGTTGCTCAGCCTAATAGGGTTGAGAGTTTAGACTGCGTACTTATATTTTATTTCTGTTGGTAACTCACTCCGACTTTTTGCCTATTACTTAATATCACTTAAAATCTATCCTTTATAGTCAATAAATTTGTTTTACTGTTTATCTGCTCAGAGTACAAAGACTGGTGTATATTCACTCTCCATTGATGAAGTGGTGAACTAATAAATAAATCTGTATTGCTCATCTTGAGCAGTGCAAGACGATATATTCCTGAGGCGCTTGAAACTGGGGGATTTGGCTCTGGTGCCTCTCTCTGTGTGATTCGTGAGTGTCTCTCGAAGCATTCATGCAATCTAGCTGGGTGTGGGGTCTCCACAAGTGGTTGTGCTGAGTGATAACAGCACCTGGAGGGGTTTTCTGCTGGTCACTAGCAAGGCATTGTGAGAGAGAGCTCAGGCTGGAGAGAGGATTGTCCCTGGAAGGGGCAATATGGCCATGATTAGGATCAGCTGAGCTACTGATGAAAATATTCACCGGCTGTCATGGTTGGTGATGTAAAATAGAAATATCTGTTTTATAGCTTGTGTGATGTATGGTACCTTCCAATTGTTAGCCTGGGTACCCGCTATCAAGCAGACTATATTAGGGCAAACTGCTCTGAAGTCTCTCTTGGGGGCTGATTCTGGACCTAAATCCAGCTGCTATATGCCACATATGAGCTTCAAGAAGTTGAGGAGAATTCTCCCAGTGCAGGAGTAGCATACAGTGGACATTGGTGAAGGGGATGAGCCCACAGCAATGAGAACTATAGGAATTCTGGGCTATTCTACAGCCAAGCAACAGCTGCAGTACGCTGAGCACCCAGGGCTGCTCTAACTTATGCTGGAAGCCATTTCAGCACTACTGCCATGTAGAATCTAGAGGGCACAAGGTTGGCATAAAGCTACCTTTGCCCCATTCCCTCTGTCTACGCCTCTTGTTGTGCTACACCCCCGAGGCAGTCCAACAGAGAAGCTAGCCTTCAGTCTCTAGCTAGTAGAACAGACAGGTCTGAAATATTTGGATCTACAGGTACAATTTCTGAAACAGCCTTCAGGGATCTGAACACCTAAAATGCCAATTATCTATGTTGAAGGTTGTTTCATCATATGATGGAAAAAGTGGACCTGGAAAAACAAAGTGGGGGAAGAAGTGAATAAGATGATCTCTGATATGGAGATGAAAGTCAGTAGCCTCAAGTAATCTGTGAAGGCTAGAAGTAATGTAAGATGAGGGAGTGAGCAATGAAGCATCATTTAAGACCTTGCTTGCCCTAAAAGAGGACAAAAATGGACACTGCTGAGACAGACAGCAGATGCTTGTGTATTTGCAGCCACAACCCAACCCACTCAGAATCAATCTCCATCTGTGTCGTGGTTCTTGCATATATTTTCTGCTGACAAATACAAGTTCTGAAACCCACTACAAACAGGCTGATGACATGAAAGGAGATGCTTCAATAATTGCACATTTGCTTTTTAATCCCTGTAAGGGTTTTGAAAGAGATCTTTGAAGAATAAAAATATCAAAGAAAATATCGTGCTGCAGCTACTGAACATTTCAGGATGAAAAGACAACTGTCTGCATACTCATAAATATCAAAAGATACTACCGCTGCTCATACTGTGACATTCATACAATACCTTTTAAACCCAAATGATTCAAATGTGCTGTACATACCGTTAGCTGAATTCTCACCTCACTTATAGCCCTGCAAACACATTTGTTGTGTAAGCCCACTGATGTCACTGAACTTGTGCAGATGCAACTGAAGCCAAAATGAGGCCTATGCCTACAGGGATCCCTTCATTCAGCACTGAAATGTAGCTACCTCCGGGATATTTTTAGGTTCAAGAAAAGAAATGTATTCTGAAGAGTAGTCTTGACAGACAATGGCTACAGCCCTTTAAAATGTTTTATATATTTTCCCTAATTTTTTCTTTCTGAGGTTCCTCCCACCAACATGCTATAAAAACTCAATGGCCCACCTGTGCCATAGTAACTGTTTTTTTGCATATAAAAGCCAGGGCCTGGGCTTGGGTTGCAGCCCAAGCTGTGGGACCCTCCCACCACACAGGGTCCCAGAGTCCAGGCTCCAGCCCAAACCCAAATGTCTGCACCACAATTAAACAGTCCCGGGTCACTTGCTGGAGGATTCTCTGCTCCTTGAAGTCTTTAAACCACGATTTGAGGACTTCAGTAGCTCAGACATAGGTGAGAGATTTATTGCAGGAGTGGGTGGGTGAGATTCTGTGGCCTGCATTGTGCAGGAGGTCGGACTAGATGATCATGGTGGTCCCTTCTGACCTTAATATCTATGAATTTTAGCTCAAACCCTGTGAGCCCAAGTCAGATGGCACAGGACAGCCACAATTTTTAATTGCAGTGTAGATATAACCTATGAGACCAAATCCTCTTCCCACCTCACCTAGCCACTGAGTGAGGCCTGGTCTACACTAAAAAGTTACATTAACTTAAATCAACGTGTGCACAACTTGGCCGATACATATCTACACTGAAATTTGTCCTATACTGCTGTAAGCACCCCCTTACAGCAATGCAATGGCACCACCTTCTCAAATGACACAAACCTACTTAGGGTTGACACAGATAATGTAGTGTCTACACTCACGCTGTGTTATCCTAACAGTCCTCAAGCAGCTGGCCCTGTCCTGGCAACAGTGGCTGATCCACTCACACTTTTGAATTCCCTTGCTCAGGAGCCAGAGACTGGAAGACTACCCCCCACTCCCCAACCTTGGTCAGCATACCTACCAGCTGGCCTTTCCTGTGTGCATCCAACCATGCCAGTTCCATGAACCTAGAGAACTACTAGATGTGCTCCTGCCTGGAGCTGGGAAGAAGCCTTGGATCTCCTCGCCCTGGAGGGAGAAGAGGCTGTGCAAACACAGTTACCAAATAACCACAGAAATATTGACATCTGCAAGTTGATAGCAGTGGGGATGCTGAAACTGGGGCGTGGTGAGGATCAGTGGTACTGTATGAAAGCAAAGGAACTCCGCCAGGGATACCAAAAGGTGAGGGAGAACAAGAAATCTGGTGCTGCCCCCAACACACCTGCTGCTTTTACAACTATACTATACTTGATGGGAACCATCACCCCACATTTCTTTTTAAAGGTCTTTATGGGAATAAGGGAAGGGATTTTTGAGACTTATCTTTCCTTTTCCATTGTGACTGTAAATCTAATGGTATATCTGCATGTTATAATCAGTAGACTCTGGCATGCTGGCCTTCCGATGTCCCCCTTTCGCTCCTACTGAATGTCTGACCCAGATGAGGAGGAGAAAGAAGTGGACTAGGGTGGATATGTTAGGCAAGGTACTCCAGTCCTCTATGGATGCTGACAGTGAACACAGGGCTTGGAGCGGCCATATGACCATGGAGAAAGACTAAGAATGGAGGGATTGGTTGCAGCAGGAGAGAAAAGGATCAGTTCCCAGAACATCACAGGTTTATTCAGACAACAAGCTTATATGTTGCAGAGCATTACTGACCTAAAAAGACAAAAAGGAGTCCTTGTGGCACCTTAGAGACTAACAAATGTATTTGGGCATAAGCTTTTGTGGACTATAACCCACTTCATCAGCTGCATGGAGTGAAAAATACAGTAAGCAGGTACAAATACACAGCACATAAAAAGATGGGAGTTGCCTTACCAAGTGGGGGGTCAGTGCTAATGAAACCAATTCAATTAAGATGGATGTGGCCCATTCCCAACCACTTATTCGACACTACAGTGCAAATAATAGATGGTCACATAAACACCACCCTATATCGGAAACCTATTGACCACTCTACTTACCTACGTGCCTCCAGCTTTCATCCAGACCACAGCACACGATGTATGGTCTACAGCCAAGCCCTAAGATGCAACTGCATTTGTTCCAATCCCTCAGACAGAGACAAATATCTACAGGATCTCTATCAAGCATTCTTAAAACTACACTACCCATCTGGGGAAGTGACGAAACAGATTGACAGAGCCAGAAGGGTACCCAGAAGTCATCTACTACAGGACAGGTCCAACAAAGAAAGTAACAGAATGCCACTAGCCATCACCTACAGCCCCCACCTAAAACCTCTCCAGCGCATCATCAAGGATCTATAACCTATCCTGAAGGACAATCCCTCACTCTCACAGATCTTGGGAGACAGGCCAATTCTCGCTTACAAACAGTCCCCCAACCTGAAGCAAATACTCACCAGCAACTACTCACCACACAACAGAAACACTAACCCAGGAACCAATCCCCACAACAAACCACATTGCCAACTCTGTCCACATATCTATTCCATAGGACCTAACCATATCAGCCACACCTGCATATCTACCAATGTGGCCATCATGTGCCAGCAATGCCCCTCTGCCATGTACACTGGCCAAACCAGACAGTCTCTACGCAAAAGAATAAATGGACACAAATCAGACATCAAGAATTGTAACATTCAAAAACCAGTAAGAGAGCACTTCAGTTTCCCTAGACACCCAATAACGGATTTAAAAGAGGCCATTCTTCAACAAAAAAAACCTTCAAAAACAGACTTCAATGAGAAACTGCAGAACTGGAATTAATTTGCAAACTTGACACCATCAAGTTAGGCCTGAATAAAGACTGGGAGGGGATGGGTCACTACAAAAAATAATTTTCCCTCTGTTGATACCCTCACCTTCTTGTCAACTGTTGGGAATGGGCTACATCCACCCTAATTGAATTGGCCTCGTTAGCAGTGACACCCCCCTCCCACCTCCACTTGGTAAGGCAACTGCCATCTTTTCATGTGCTGTATATTTATAGCTGCTTACCGTATTTTTCACTCCATGCATCTGATAAAGTGAGTTATAGCCCACGAAAGCATATGCCCAAATACATTTGTTCATCTCTAAGGTGCCACAAGGACTCCTCATTGTTTTTGCTGACACCTATTAACAGGGCTATCCCTCTGAAACCTGTCACCATGCAAGAAATTATTGACCAATGTGCCTAAAGACCCCAGCCTCACCAGCCTTTCACCAATGTTAGAACTCCATGGTCACTGTTCCCCATACCTTCTAATATAACTAAGAGGTGGCAGCATGGTGGTCCGGGAGAACCATAACTACACACAGACAGGTTTCAGAGTAGCAGCCGTGTTAGTCTGTATCCGCAAAAAGAAAAGGAGGACTTGCGACTCAGACGTTCTTGTTAAACCCTGGATTTGTGCTGGAAATGGTCCACCTTGATTATCATACACATTGTAAGGAGAGTGATCACTTTAGATAAGCTATTACCAGCAGGAGAGTGGGGTGGGGGGAGAGAAAACCTTTTGTTGTGGTAAACACCCATTTTTTCATGGTTTGTGTGTATAAAAAGATCTTCTGTACTTTCCACAGTATGCATCCGATGAAGTGAGCTGTAGCTCACGAAAGCTTATGCTCAAATAAATTGGTTAGTCTCTAAGGTGCCACAAGTACTCCTTTTCTTTTTATACACAGACAGACCTAGGAAAGCCACAGGACCAGATGCACCTCACCGCACTACAGTCAGTTCTCGTGACCTTCCCTGAGTACTTTGCTACAGTGTCACCAATCTACTTTTACCTTCTCTGTGTGTGCCTGGGTGCGTGAAAAGAAAAGGAGTACTTGTGGCACCTTAGAGACTAACCAATTTATTTGAGCATGAGCTTTCGTGAGCTGGGTGCGTGGTTACACCTTACTTGTGTGGCCGGCTTCTTTGCCCACAGCAAAGGTCTCATTCAGACTCGCATCCTTAGTGGCTTGCACCAAGCAAGGCGGCGGGTGCCAAAACTCCCCCACCCCCTGAGCTCAGACAGCGTCAGACAACGCCCAGGCGGGCCCCTGGTAACCTACAGCCCCGTGGTTGGCTCTTCTGCCTGCCCTTGTGTGGGGCGGATCCAATCCAGCGGGGGGCGGGCGAGCGCGCCTGGGACCGCCCCCAGCCTTCCCCCTTGGCCAGCGCCCCAGCGCTTCTCAGCACTCAGCCACGCCCACGCCGCTCAGTTCGTCAAGGGGCGGGGCCCAGACGTCACCGCGCATCATGCGGAAACATCTGCGCGTAGAGGCGCATGCGCATTGGGTGCCCAAATGGGCTGGCGAAGCTTGGTGCCGGAATTAAGACGCCGGGGCGCAGGGGTTTGAGGAGACAGCCTTAGTACCGCCCTCAGGCGGAGGGTGATGCGATCGAGGCCAGACTTCCGCTGTGCTTGGTCCTCCTGCTCCAGCCGCCAGGGCGGGGAGGCGGCCGCTCCGCCACCTCACGTGACATCCCCGCGCCAGCGCCGTCGCCCCGTTGCCTTGGAGACTGGCAGCTAGCAGGCTTCCTCCACGCGCCCCTCGCCCACGCGCGCCCGTTAGTAACCGCCTCCTCCGCGCTGCCAGGGGATGCGGCCCGCGGCGCCATGCGAGTCTGGAGTAAAGGCATCAGCGGGTTCAGCGCTGCTGCCGCCGCCGCCGCGGGGACCGGCCGCCTGCGCCGTCTTGGCCCGCGCAGCGAGCGGGGTGAGAACGGGGGTCTCGCGAGCGCCGCCGCCGCCACCGCCCGGCCTTCACCCGCAGGGCCAGGCCCGCCCAGTCTGCAGCCCCGCCAGCTGAGCCGGGAGCCCGTGTGCGCTGCGCCCCAGGCCCCGCAGCGCTGGGGGCTGGAGTCTCTGCCGCGGGCTGGGGCGCTCTCCGCGCGCGGGCTGCCCTCACCCCACCCTGACAGCCACGGGGGCTTCCGGCCTGCGCGTCTGCTCTCGCCAAGGGGGCCTGTGAGGGGAGCCCGGGCTCTCCCGGGCTAGGCCTGCTTGTTTCCGCGCGCAGCGCAACCGCACAGGCGCCTTCCGCCGCCTGCCCGCGGTGTTGTGACAAGCCGTGTTTAGTAAAACCGAGCTGGAGGGTCTCCGATGTTGCTGCCCACGAGAAAATTCACTCTCCTGCGGAAATGCTGTTTTCTGCCAGTTGTAGGAATAAGTGTTTGCATTTTTTTTCCAGTTATTCTTAATCCAGAAAACTAACCCTATTATACTTTAAATACTTATTCGGGAGATTTGAATTGAGCATAACTATATCTTCTCTACAGTTTTGGTGGGAGTTGTTACATATAATAAAATGGGTGTCATGTTTATCGCAAGTCAACCTCATAACTCTTCAGTAGCCACAGCACTCTAGCCTATCTCCCCTTCCCTACAACAATCCCATCTCTTCACACTCTGTTTGAAAAAGACAAACAGCAACAGTATTTGCTGTGTGTTTTTAAGTTTTGTTTACAATGGTAAATATCAGATTGTGAATAAATATTTTCTGTTTAAAGGGCCATCAAGTCCAGCAGAACCTCAAATTTAGTAGTTTGTTTAACACGGTATTGTACAGTATTTGCTCTCACACGCACCCCCTTCAACTGCCTGACTGCATACTTCCAGCTCCAAATGAGGTGTGTGGCCGACCAGTCAGTTTGTAACTCTGGTGTTTGTAACTCTGAGGTTCCACTGTATTTCAGTAAATAATAGGAAGTAACGGCTAATGAAGTAAGGGCAGTTCTCTGCTTAAAACGCTGCAGCGATGTAACTAGACCAGTGCGGTGGCGCCACGGTAGCATTTCAGTGAAGACACTACTACGCTGACGGGAGAAGTTCTCACATCCGCGTAGTAATCCACCTCCGCAAGAGGCGGTAGCTCCCTTAACAGGAGAAGTCCTCATAAACATAGCACTGTCTACACCGGGGGTTAGATTGGGATAACTGCATTGCTCGGGGCGTTGGGGAGGTTCACACTCTTGAGTGACAGTTACACCAATGTAAATTTATAGTGTAGATCTGGCCTAAGATTGTGGACCTAGTCCTCAAAAATACCAAGTGCCCTCAACTCCCATGGACTTGAGTAGGTGCTGAACGCATTATTTAAGCCCTAATCCAGCAAACATCTGTGTGTGTGAGTAAGAGCACATTTACATCTAAAATTTAGGTTGACCTAGCTACGTCACTTAGGAGCGTAAAAAATTCACACTGTGTGAGAGATGTAGTTAAGCTGACCTAAGCCCCAGTGTAGACACCGCTAGGTCAATGGAAGAATTGTCTTGAGGGGATGTGCTCTCTGTTGCTGTAGGAAATGTCTACGCTGCTGTGGCAGAGCAGTTATGCTGCTGTACCGCTTGTAATGTGGCTTTATACATAAGTAGTCCCACTGAGTTCACAGAGATTACTCACAAGGGTAATAGGCTACTAGAAAGTGCTCAGATACCATGGTGATGGCGTACAACTGTATAAAAAGCTGAACAGAATAGCTGACTGGAAGGTGCTTTGCACTCTAACTCCAGCATCCTGAGCATGTTGCAATAATGTATGTTGGGAGAGATTATTGAATTTTATAGTAGATTAAAGTAATGCCATTTTTTAGTTATTGGAAGTATGTAGTGAACTTCTTACAGGAATAAAAAGTGTCTTAGTGAATGTACTTTCATTTCATATTGACCCAGTAACTTGTATGCGTTTTTTGTAGACTTAAGCATCTCTGTGGCATCATCTTTACAAACTCACAGTGTCAAGGGGAAATTTTCCTTATCGGGGAGTAGAAAGCTATTCTTTGACACCCATGCTCTAGTGTGCCTGTTGGAAGAAAATGGTAACTTTTCTGTTACAAATTATTCAAATATGTAGAGTGATCTATAACTTATTTCTGCTGTATGATTTCATTATCATTTCAGAGTACTAAACTTGTGCAGTTATTTCTCTGTGACACTTAATTTAAAAGTGTCATTCTTAGTGAGATAGCTTTTATAAAGATTGCTTAAAACTTACTGAGATATTTATTCTGCTTTAAAGGGACATTATTAAGATCAAATTTTGACTTTTGTTATTTTGGATTTACATCTGTGTAACTGAAGTCAGAAACTGGTCAGGCCTGCTATATAACACTTAATTAACTGTTACATACCTTGTAATTGCCCTACGTTTGCATTTTTTTTAATTCTCATCCATAATATCATATCACTGCCTTTATTGTGAACCTGCAAATGTTGAAAGTACTTCTTGAGGGATTATTGTTTTGCAAAATATCTTAGTAGAATGTTGCAACTGTTACAATAATCAGCAGAAGTGAGTTAAATCATAATACACTTCACTTTACATATTGTTATATTTTACAGAGTCTTAAAGACTGGTAGACCTAAAACAGACCAACTAGTTTTGTTCTGATTTATTGGATTGTGCATACCTTTTTACATTTTTCTGAACAAGTAGTGTACTAAAATCAGGTTCCTGCTCTTGAAGAGCAAGGTTATAACTTCCAATAACCTGCTTGTTCACAAAAAACTAAGCAGGCATGAGAGAGACAATATGACATTCTGATGTGTACCCACATCTGTTTTAATAAATAAATAAAATACCACCATCCTATATTGTTGTTGAGGGATAGTGCTGAACAGTAGAAGTTGCCATTTAGCTATACTGCAGTTTTCATTTTATGGTGGAGAAACCTTGCATGTTTGTGTGTTTCTAATTTAATTAATTGGACAGTAACATTGTGTTCTGTTGTTAGTTCTGAATGGAGGGAGGAGTATGTTTGTGGCCTCTGCCATGGCCATAATTTATTAAAAATCTTTGTGAACAGTATTTGAAAGAGACATCTCTGAAAAAATTGTTCAGGCATAATTTTGCTATGTTTTGCTGTATTTTGTTTTGCTTAGGGTTCACTACTCAGCAATCAGAGATAATTGTATCTGCGTTAGTGAAAATTATGAATACCAACATGGATGTGATTTACAAGGACATGGTGACCAAAGTACAACAGGTGAGATACAGGAAGGTGTTGGATTTAAAGAAAACCAAAATTTAATGTTTCTACTAGTAAAACATGTAACTTGGTATTTAAGGAATGACTGTGCTTCAAATTGTACCTTACATTTTGAACAGCAAAGAAATTCGGGGTTAAAAATACAATGTAAGCATCCCTATATATCTTCTGGGTGTTTTCAAACTGGATGCTTGATTTATATTTAGTTTTGAGGCCTGATTTTTATTTTCCCCTATTCTCAAATGCACAAACAAGTGTTGCTATGGATTTTGAATTTCAACTATTGTGATTCAGTGCACCACCCAGATGCAGACTTTTCAAGCTCAAGTGCAATACAGGCCATCATTTTGGGGTTGAAATGGTAATTGACTAGAGAATTTTTAGGTAAGAGATTGAGATATGTGACACACGCAAATTGACTGGCACATGAGATATAGCGAATAGTGCAAGTCTTCCCAAGAAAGACAAACCCATTTGCTATCACAAGGAAGTAAGGGTTTCCTTGGCTCTTCTTTGAGTGGTTGCACTTGTCCATTCCACTGTAGGCATTCGTGCAATCCAGTGCACAGTTCTCAGAGAGATTTTCCCTTTGTGGTATCCATTAGGGCATCATAAGTTCTGTCTGCTATCTCACACCTAGGCACAGGCATAAAGGGTCAAGCTGCCCCTGACCCACCTCAGTTCCTTCCTATCACCCATGATGGTTATTAGAGTTTCCTGTCCTCCTTCAAGTTTTAGTCAAATACTGTAAATACAGTACACCCTCGCTATAACAAACCCATTGGGATCAAAGCCATTTGTTCATTATAGCCAGGAGTCTGTTATAGCAAAATAAAGTGTCAGTGAGGATGGGGCGGCTGACAGCTCCTCCAGCTCTGTAGCTGGGCTCGAGGTGGAATCCAGGGACCAGGTTCATTATAACTGAAGGTTTGTTATTATGAAGGGAATATAGTGAGGGTGTACTGTAGTACCCATTGTATAGTTAGTTCAGTTTAGTAGGTAGTTAGTCAGTTTAAAAAAAAAAAAAAATGTTTTTTGTGTGGTTCTGGCACCTGGTCTCGGTTCCAGCCCTGGTACTGGAGATATTCCATGCGCTCTGGGTTTCAAGCCCTGCCACTCTTACCGTGAGGCAATGCCTAATAGTAAAGCTCATCTCAGCTGCCTTAAGTGCTTGGGGGAGGCTCACATGAGCGACCAGTGTACCATTTGCAAGGGCTTTAAGCCCCATTTTATAAAAGGCAGGACAACCAGAATAAAACATTTGCTGCTCAAATTGGCAGTATATCCTCTATCTGAGCTGTCTTCCTTGGCCCAAGTACTGAGCACCTTGGTGTTGGCCAGTAGTACACCTCTGGCAGTACCGATACTGAGAGACAGATTGGCGTTGCTGGTACTGAGGAAGAGGCATTGGAAATCAGACTCTGTGCCAGGATCACTGGAAGATGTGAAGAGGTCGAGCTCTTCTAGCGACATGGGAGTGTGTTTAAGGAGGAACCACTCCCCATAGCATGCCTTTAAACAGGGGAGTTTACTGACTCCAGAGCCCAGTGTCGGCCTGCTGACACCAGCTCCCAACGCACTTTCGTTGGCATCTCCTCGCACTCCGGTACCGCAGAGTGTCTTCCCGGTGCCATCTACTCCTGAGGCATGTGAAGCTACAAGAGAGTTGCTAAATCTCTGTGTTCTCGTCACGACCAGTTCAAGAAATTCACCTGGCACCAGTGCCCAATGTGCCACTGTCAGTGCCTTAACCTCTGCACCAGGCAATTCTATTGGGCTCAACCATCAGAGTATTGATTAAAGGGGTACTATCTAGGGGAAAGCCACAGATGATCTTCTCTGCTTCCCTTTCTTCAGACTCTGAACCTTCTTCACTGGTACCAATGGGTGTGGCACTGCCATTTTCACAAGAAGAGGCTTCTCCTTCATCAGACTCTGAAGTGGGATCCTATGTATCCCAACCTATCCAGTCGCACCATCAGGAGTATGTCGCCTGCCTGATGTGGGTTCAGCCTTAGTTCCAGGAAGGGGCTTATAGAAGGGACTCTTGGCTCTACGCACAGTTGGGGGCTGGAGCCATAGCAGTGGTCCTTCTGGAGGCTGTGGGGCTTCCTCCCTCATTCAAGAACGTTTCTACAGCCACCTTAGCAGGCTCCATCTACTGGTCATCAGGTGCATCAGTGACAAAAGCACCCTGTCATCAGTATTGAGCCTTGCTCTGAACAGATTTGGGATCTCTCTCATGACCAGCCCCCAGTACCGCTGGCATCCTCTTTGCCTTCTGATGAGGCAATTGTGTTGGAACCTATTTATCTGCCTTCTGATTATTTTAAGACCCATCAGGAATTGTTGAGGAGGATGGCTATGGATTTAGACATCCACCCAGAGGAGGCCTGGGAAAGATCACATAAGGTAGTGGATGTTTCAACATCTGTGTCTCCAACCAGAATAGCTCTCCCTATAAATAAGACTATCTTAGAGCCTACCAAGGTCCTCTGGTAGACCCCAGCTTCCCTGCCTCTGACTGCAGAAAGAACAAAGAGGAAGTATTCTGTTCCCTCTCAGGGGGTTCCAACACCTGTGTCATCATCTTCCTCCAGATTCCCCTGTGGCAGCAGCCAATAAGAAAGAGAGACAGACAGGACAACAGGCAACGACCCCCAAAAATTGAGGATGAGAAGCTGGACTTACTTGGGAGGAAGCTTTATTCCACAGGAGATTACAGCTTCATATTGGAAATCAGAAAGCTTTGCTGGGGTGCTACAATTTCATCCTGGGGGATATAGTTTCAGAGTTTCAAAGACACGTCCCAGACAAGGTGAAATAGGAGTTCCGGTGTTTGATAGAGGAGGGCAGGTTGGTTACCAGAATGGTTCTGCAGGCAGGTCTTGATGCAGCAGATTCTGCCCCTTGCAGCATGGCTTCTGCTATCATGATGAGCCACTCATCCTGGTTACACGCGTCTAGCCTCCCTCCAGAAGTACAACAGACAATCCAGGAATTATCTTTTGAGAATCACACTTCTCACAAGATGCTCGGCATCCTCTCAAAGGCTCTAGAGCAACCCTGAAATCCCTGGACATTTGCACCCCAGCAGTGAAGTGGGAGGCCTTTTGTTCTCATCAGTCCCAGAATTTTTTTGGGGGGGAGGGGTTGCCCCTCAAGCCCACGATCTGCCAAGGAGAAGGAGCAGAGGTTACAAAAGGCACCCACCACTGCCCTCTGCTTTGGCAGTCACCAGTTCATCAAGGCAGGTAGCATCTTCCAAGAGCTCATTTTGATGGGCAGGTCAAGAGCATTTTACGAGTTCTAAGAGTGCCTCCTTTTTATTTTACAATTTTTTTCAAACTGTTTGTCCCACTTCTGTCGTCATTGGGCCCACATCACAACAGATTGGTGGGTTCTAAGCACGGTGGATGTGGGATATAGGCTCCAATTTATTTCTTCCTCTCCTTCCCCATCCCTCTTCAGGGACCCCTCTCACAAAGCAGCATTATTATAAGAAATACAATCACTCCTCTTTGTAGAAGCTATAGAGGAGGTCCCTCCTTTGTTCAGGGGAAAGGGATTTTACTCTCAGTACTTCCTGATCCCAAAGATAAAAGGGAGCCTAGATCTAAGGCAGTTAAACAAGTTATTACAAAAATTGCTATTCCCGATGGTCACTCTAGCTTCCATAATCCCTTCCCTAGAGCTGGGGGACTGATACGCTGCTCTTGACTTAAAGGATGTCTTCTTTCACATGGCGATTCATGAGAGCCACAGAAAATTTCTGAGATTCATTGTCAGCAGTTGCCATTATTAGTTTACAATGGTTCCCTTTAATCTCTTGGCTGCCGCACTTGTTTTTCAAAGTGCATTGCAGTAATAGAAGCTTTCTTCTGGAGGTCGGGGTTATGTAGTCCCTTACTTGGACGACTGGCTGATAAGAGGTCAATCCAGGTCGCAGGTGATGTCCAGCATAGGCATAATCTGATCCACCTTCAATGCACTTGGTCTGCTGATCAACTCAGACAACTCAGTCCTGTCTGTGGAACAGAATTCATTGGAGTGGGGTTGTGGACTCTACAGCAACCAGGGCCTTACTATTGCTGAAAAGGTTTCAGGCAATGCAAAACCTCATTCTGGACTGAAGGGCTTATTCTCTCACCCCGGGGGTGGAAGTTTAGGCACATGGCGGAGTGGCACTTTCATGGTCCAGTACTTCAGACTGTCTCTCACACGCCTTCAAGGCTAGTTGGCAGAGGTGTATTAACTAAAAAAGCATCCCACAGATATGTTAGTGCACATACCAAGTCACATCTTATCTTTCCTGGGTCTATCTACCAATCAAATCAACATCTGCAAGGGAGTTCCTTTCACCCTGCCTCAGCAATCTCTTACTTTAGTCACTAATGCCTCAGATATGGGTTGTGGGGGCTCATGTGAGACCCCTGCAGATGCAAGGTCTCTGGTCTCCCCAAGATCTCAGCCTACATGTAAACATCAAGGAGTTGTGCTTACCTTGTATGGCGTTCCTTCCTCTTGTTCGGGTAAGGGGAATATTGGTGCCATGTTTTATGTAAACTTTGTTGGGAAGCAATATTCCTCTGGGACTTCTGCATCGACACCTCTATGCTTCCGAATACAGCCCACCTCTTGGGTATTTGGAATATGCTAGCAGATAACCTGAGCAGGTTTTTAATAATCACCATGTGTAGTCCCTTTGCCCAGATGTAGCAAGGTCCATTTTCCCGTTCTGGGGAACTCCCCAAATGGATCCCTTTGCAACGAAGGACAACACAAAATTTCACCAGTTCTGCTTAGAGCAGAACTGAGCCTGGGTTCATTGACAGATGCTTTTCTACTGCTGTGGTCACTTTTCTCCCTATCCCTCTTGTTCTGTGCAAGGCCAACCAGGACAAGGCCTGTCTTGTAGCAATTTGCCCTGGTATGGCCCCATCAACACTGGTTTTCTCATCTCTTGGACCTCTCAATTAGTCCCTCACTATTATTCCCATTTCACACAGACCTGATTGCTCAGAAGTTTGGCTGCCTCCTCCACCCCAGTCTTCAGGCCCTTCACCTAAAAGCCTGGAGTCTTCGTCTTTAACTTCAGTGGAGGAGTCCTACTCTAGAGAGATGCAGAAGGTACTGCTGAATAGTAGCAGAAAACCATCAAACAGGATGACTTACCTCTCCCATTTAGCAAGGTTTTCCGTCTGGTTGAAGCTGAAAGGGGTCTCCCATATTCCTGCTTCTATTCAGCATAGTCCAGCCTATCTTTTGTATCTGAAATATCAAAGATTGGCAATTAGCTCAATCACACTATGCCTAGTGGCTGTTATCAGCATTCCACCCTCATGTGGATAACCTCTCCTTTTCTTCCAACCCGATGACTATAAGGTTTTTAAGGGTTTGGACAGACTATTTATGCATGTACAGAACCGTGTTCTACCAGGGAGCTTGAATCTAGTCTTAACAAAGCTGATGGGTCCCCCGCTTTGAGCCATTAGTGACCTGCTCTCTGTTGCACCTTTCAGTGAAGGTAGTGTTTTTACTAGCCATTACATCAGCCAGGAGAGTTGAGAGCCCTAGTATCAGATTATCCAAATATGGTTTCTTACGCAGATAAAGTTTACCTTCATCCCCATCTAAGGTTGGGTACAATAGTGGTCTCCACTTTTCATATCAACCAAGTAGTTTTCTTGCTAACCTTCTTCCCAAAGCCTCACCATAATAAGGAAGAGGAGAGATTGCACACCATAGATCTCAGAAGAGCTGTAGTGTTTTATCTAGAACAGACTAAACCTTTCCATTCTTTGTTTAAGTTGTTCATTGCTTTTGCAGTCAGAATGAAGGGCAGTCCTGTTTCCACACAAAGGAGTTTATCATGGATATCCAGTTGTATTCACCTACATTATGAGTTGGCTAGCCCCAGATAGAGTACTGAGACGTTGACTAGATTCCAAGCGACTTCTGTGACATTTCTGACTAACATCCACATTTGCAAGGTGGCAACCTGGTCATCATGTCACGCTTTCGCTTCTCGCTAAGCAATCTCTCAGCAATCTAGAGACGATGCTAAATTTGGACAAGTAGTCTTCCAGTCCCTGTTCAAATAGACTCCGAATCAGTGGTGCTGGTGCTGGAGGTGCAGTAGTACCCCCTGGCTTGAAGTGGTTTCCATCATATACAGGATATGATTATTTGTCACTATGATTATTTCCTGAAACTCATGGATTATTCTTGATGTCCTCTACAGCTACCCAGGGCAGCTCTGTGTCTTTAGAATTTTTTTTTTTTTTTGGGAGGGGGGGGCGGTTGGTTCTGGGAAGACCCCAGACCTATTTGCAGCTGGAAGTAGACCAGTAGTGCTAGGGTTGCTCAAAGCACCCTCCCAGCCACCAGCAAACTGCTTATAGAAGCTAGCTCATCTCTAGCCTTTGGTCACAATGGGTGACTCCATAGCATAAGAAAGTTTGTTCTAGTAAATTATATGAATGTCGAAGAGCAAGGGATTCTTGTGTTCTAATTATGGCTCTGATGCTGACTTCTCCGTCATCTTGGTCATTTCATATAGCCTCTCTTCCTTAGCACCCTCATCTATAGCATGGGAATAAATATTTACCTCTGTTACTACCTGGATGGTGTAAAGACTTATGTTAGTATAGTTGTAGAAAAATGCCTACAATTACAGAGAGAACTGGAGAGGATGAAAGATAGGGTAAAACAGGTGGGAGCAGGCCACCTTTCTCCACTTTTTGTGTTCTTTGTCCTGTTTGCTGTCCTCAGTGAAATTGAAAATATATATAAAATAATACTGTTTATTTAAAATAAACACAGGGAAGACAGGATTTAAGCATTGTTTAATATTTCACTTAGATTAAACTTTGAAGTAATACTGCTATTGACATGTCTTCATAACCAGAGCCAGTTGATGGTCATCATTGGCTGTAACAATAAGAAAAAAGAAAAACACAAGTTAGCACTGCTTTGTATTGGTATGACCAATGGACCTGCTGAGCACTCCGGAGTAGTTATGGCACCTAAATTGCATTCTTTGGAGTGTTGAAGTAAACATTCCTGTAACTGGTATCTTGATCTCGGCTGAAATAGGAAAGAACATTTTACTGAAGTGCTCTCTTTATATGCTGTTCTGTGCATCTTTTTTTCTTTTCTTGTAAGAGGAAAAGAACAGTTTGTCATGAGTTCTTATTTGTATTCTAGGTTAAGTACATGCCTACAATAAAATGCCCTCTTATTTGACTTGGTACAGTATGTAGTATTACATGTATCTATTAGTCTGCAGAACTTACGGCTGGCAGGTGCAATATGACTGATATGGTCCAAATGCACTTCCTTCCCCATATCCTCTCCAGCTCTTTGCATCACTGGAGTCACTAGTTGCTTTAATGTTACAACACCACACTTATAGCTGCAGCAGGAAGAGGAAAAGCTGAAATGTGAAGAGAGGAGCTACCAGTGATATCACAATTCCACCAACCTGTAGATATTTCAGAAATAGCTAGTGTTTTGTGCTAGCTCTGAGTAAAATTTAGCTAGCTTCTGAGCTTAAATTAGCCATCTTAAATTAAGTGACACGGATACTGAAATAATAGCATTTTAAATACTATATTTGTACACAAGTACAAGTTTTTAGGATGTTGCAGTTGTTATGGTATGAGCTGAATTTTTCTTTCTTCTTTCAAAGGAAATCACTCTTCAGCAAATAATGTCTCATATTGGTGGTGTGAAAAAGGATATGATTATTTTAGAAAAGAGTGAATTTTCAGCACTCCGAGCTGAAAATGAGGTAAAAAACACATACAAACTAGTGTAGCACTGGGTTTTTTTGTATACCGCACAGAGAAGTGCTTCTCAACTTTTTCCACACCATGACTTCGTGTTCCAGCAGAAAAAAGCTTTGCGATGCCCCTCCCAGTTCGCCATAAAGTAAGGGAAGGTGGTCACGAGCCCCAAGTTGAGAACACACAGCATAGAGGAAAGCCATGCATCAAGCTTTGTTGTTGTGTTTTGAAACTTCTCTGTGTTGGGAGGAGGGGAGGGAAAGCCAAGAGTAGTAGAATCATAGTATCAAGTGTGGAGAGTTGCTTGCAGAGCACCCAGTAACCTGAAGAAGTAGTAATATAATATAATCATTTACAGCATTAAAAAATTTGATCCAGTAGTAGTTATACAATCCGTAGTTGAATGCATGTCTTACAAGATTTCTAGGCTCCTTTGGGGACAGCGTTAAAACACTCCTGACGTATGTCAGATATCCCATTGCTCCTCTTCCTAGAAGCTGAGCATATCTTTTTGCTGTATAGGGACCCTGTCAGTCAGCCCAAAGGAGTGAAATTAGTCTGCTGAAGAGGAGGAATTTTTACCATCTCGTTGGCAGATGCGGTTTAACAAATTTACAGCAAGCAAAAAGATGTTGAAAGAAACCTTGTAGAGGATGGTAGGTTGTTAACAATTCTGCCAAAGGTCACAATTAAAGGAAACCAAATAGAAGGTGTTCTGTTGGCTATTGAGAAGGGAAAAATTGTTTATCCGTAATCTTATATATTTAGAGGTGAATGAACAAGGAAAAAATAATGGGACTGTTAACTTAAGGTGCTTCTGAACTGTGTTTAACATACATAAATTGGAAACACAATTTATTAGGGCTGTTGATTAATTGCAGTTAACTCGCGATTAATCACACTGTGTACAAATAGGTTTCAGAGTAACAGCCGTGTTAGTCTGTATTTGCAAAAAGAAAAGGAGTACTTGTGGCACCTTAGAGACTAACCAATTTATTTGAGCATGAGCTTTCGTGAGCTACAGCTCACTTCATCAGATGCATACCGTGGAAACTGCAGCAGACTTTATATATACACAGAGAATATGAAACAATACCTCCTCCCACCCCACTGTCCTGCTGGTAATAGCTTATCTAAAGTAATCATCAGGTTAGGCCATTTCCAGCACAAATCCAGGTTTTCTCACCCTCCACCCCCCCACACAAATTCACTCTCCTGCTGGTGATAGCCAATTTAATACCAATAGAATACCAATTTAAATTTATTAAATATTTTGGATATTTTTCTACATTTTCATATATATTATATCCTGTGTTGTATTTGAAATCAGTGTACATTATTTTTTACGACAAATGTTTGCACTGTAAAAATGATAAAAGAAATAGTATTTTTCAGTTAATCTCGTACAAGTACTGTAGTGCAATCTCTGTCGTGAAAGTGCAATTTACAAACATAGAGGGGTTTTTTGTTACATAAATGTACTCAAAAACAAAACAATGTAAAACATCGGAGCCTACAAGTCCACTCAGTCCTACTTTTGTTCAGCCAATCGCTAAGACAAACAAGTTTGTTTACATTTACAGGAGATAGTGCTGCCCTCTTCTTGTTTACAGTGTCACGTGTGTGATAACAGGCACTCTCATGGCACTGTTGTAGCCAGCATTGCAAGATATTTACGTGCCAGATACGCTAAAGATTCATATGTCCCTTCATGCTTCAAGTACCATTCCAGGGGACATGCATCCATGCTGATGACAGGTTCTGCTCGATAACAATCCAAAGCAGTGCAGACAGACGCATATTAATTTTCATTATCTGTGTCAGATGCCACTAGCAGAAGGTTGATTTTCTTTTTTGGTGGTTCGGGTTCTGTAGTTTCCACATTGGAGTGTTGTTCTTTTAAGACTTCTGAAAGCATGCTCCACACCTTATCCCTCTCAGATTTTGGAAGGCACTTCAAATTCTTAAACCTTGGGTAGCTATCTTTAGAAATTTCACATTGGTACCTTCTTGGCCTTTTGTGAAATCTGCAGTGAAAGTGTTCTTAAAATGAACAACATGCTGGGTCATCATCCAAGACTGCTATAACATGAAATATATGGCAAAATGCGAGTAAAACAAAGCAGGGGATATACAATTCTCCCCCAAGGAGTTGAGTCACAAATTTAATTAACGCATTATTTTTTTAACGAGCATCATCAGCATGAAAGCATGTTCTCTGGAATGGTGGCTGAAGCATGAAGGGGCATGTGAATCTTTAGCGCATCTGGCACGTAAATATCTTGCGATGCTGTCTACAGAAGTGCCATGAGAATGCCTGTTCTCACTTTCAGGTGACATTGTAAACAAGAAATGGACAGCATTATCTCCTGCAAATGTAAACAAACCTGTTAGCCAATCACTCAGACAAACAAGAAGTAGGACTGAGTGGACTTGCAGAATCTAAAATTTTACATTTGTTTTATTTTTGAATGCAGGTTTTTTTGTACATAATTCTACATTTGTAAGTTCAACTTTCATGATAAAGAGATTGCACTGTAGTACTTGTATTAGCTGAATTGAAATACTATTTCTTTTGTTTTTTTTACAGTGCAAATACTTGTAATCAAAAATAAAGTGAGCACTGTACACTTTGTATTCTGTGTTGTAATTGAAATCAATATATTTGAAAATGTAGAAAGCACCCAAAGCTATTTAAATAAATGGCATTTTATTATTGTTTAACAATGCGATTAATCGCAATTTTGTTTAATTGCTTGACAGCCCTACAATTTATTAAAATGGAACCCTTAAAAAAACAATTCTGGAATGTCTTAATAGCGGAAAGAAACTGTTGATAAACATGCTTCTAAAAAAGTGTTTTTGCAGAAATGACTGATTGATACTGTAACCTGTCTCACATTTGTTACTATTTAAAAACATTATACCGCTCTGGACTAGACAATCTATAAAATGAAAAGGAAATTGGAAATATGCATAGTTTATTGATCATTAGTACAGTGCTAGTAGCTGTAATGCAGATTCACCAGTACTTTTAGGACATTTACTTATATGTACTTTTTTTTTTTTTTTAAAGAAAGTAAAACTTGAACTCCGGATGCTAAAGAAGCAAGTAACGGTAAGATGCATTGTTTATATTACTACTTAGATGCAATATGACTATAATGAATATGAAGAATTTAGAGACGCATTTTAAATATCTATCTTGTTCACTTTTAAAAGGTTTTTACTTACCTCTGCCACTAAAGTGCTTAGTTGTTATGCTGCAGGTACCCTGGTATGGGGGACTGAAATCTCCAAATCCTGGATTCTGCAGCAAAGGCAGCTTCATGTATGTATTCTTAGTGGTAGCTGAAACTATTAAAACCTAAAAATATGTTTTATATCAGATTTTTCGCTCTCTTAGCTGTTTTACTTTATTTGCATTTTATTGATTGAATTAAGAAAGTGCCAGTTGCAGTTTAGGGCTGAATTGAGCTCTGCTCTTAAGGCCACTTTATTTTCTATTAAAATGCATGGCATTATCCCCAAAATCACAGCACTTATTGGGCACAGAATTGGTTTTCTGAGACTCTGCAAGTCATTTAGTTTATTTGAGTAAAAATTAATTTAAAAATTGGTTCTTTACGAAATTTAACCCCATGTGCCAGACCATGTTTTTTATCCAAATTATTGTAATAACAGAAAAATGAAACTCTCTTCAAACTTCCCATAGAGTAAAATTTTACGGAAATTGAGTATACGGACTACATGAAAAGGGTTTGGTTTTTTTTGTTTGTTTAGGGTTAATGGTCATTGTAGTGCTGTTCTTCTTAACTGAAAGCTCTGCTGCTTCAGAAGATGCGATGAAAATTTGTCTCCTTCAGAGAATTCCATTATTAACTGCCCTCTTTCAAAATGATTGCCACTTCCAGTTTTCAATGGGTGTGAAACTACGGGGTGCCCTTAATAAAAACAAAAATGTCTTCTATCAAAATGGACACCACTTCCCATTGTTCCCAATGTTAAAGAAGCCAGACTGCCCCTAGGAAAAGTGGTTGCCCCCTGAGGATGTAGTCTTAGGGTTCCTATTCACCACTCTGCCCTACTTTGCTCCTCTCAGCTGGAGAGGGGGCACACCCTTCCACTCCCAGGTTGCTGATCTCCTAATGCTTCTGCACTGAACCATCAAGCTGTTGACATATCTAGGCTTAGTAACTGTGTGATCTTGTAATTATTGTTCTTCATCACCCCATCCTCTTCCTGTTGTCTTGATTTTCATAATATTACATCATGTCTAAAATAAGGCTCATATTGTGTATTCGTATTGTGCACTTTTGAACACTCTAAAATATAGTTTTAAAATCCTTCTAATTAATCCCTAAGATCTATCATAATTAGTTGCATTTGATATTGATTTCCTTTTACATAGACGTTAATATCTCTATCCCAAATCATTCTTCCTAAAACTGATATTTTTCATTAGTAGGTTTTATAGAGGTTTGAGGTCATCATCAATTTGTTTTTACATAAAATTAAATTATTTAGTTACATTTTTCCTTCATCATGGTATGAAAATTCACTCTGGTAA